>NC_071392.1:140181478-140865553 GCF_022682495.2 Desmodus rotundus
CCCCCCTTGGTTATTTATTTTTCTGTGCGGAAGGAATGTGGGGAATTTACCACAGGGCGCTGGCCTTCGCTTTTGGCTGCTGGGCGGCTCTTCTATAAGAGGGAAGCAGTTGAGACAGATGGCTGAGGCCGAGGAGGCGGAGGTGGAGGCGGCAGAGGGTCCCGGCTGAATCAGTGGCCTGGGGAGTAGAGCAGTTATGTAACCCGCCCTGAGGCTCACGGCAGACCGCTCAGTGCTCCTGGCCTCTGGGCATGAGCCTGGTGATGTCGGAGGCCCATTGGAACTCCACGTGGACCAGTCCATTCACCCTCAGCCTCTGGGAAAGCTCAGCGGGTGTGTTCCTCTGGTGGGTGCCTTTCTGTCCACCTGGTCTTGAGTTGGGGTATGCTGGGTGTGGGTAGGGGAGTAGAGTGGGGTGGGGGATTGCCTTGAGCTTTCCAGCCTCTGCTGGGCTGTCCCATTACTTGGAATACCTTCACATCTTTCTTTCTTCCTTCCTTCCCTCCTTCCTTTCTTCCTTTCTTTTTTCTTTCTCCTTTCTTTCTCTCTCTCTAATAATTTTTTATTGTATTTTTTCCATTACCAATTATCCACATTATACACTCTTCCACTTCCACACCACCCACTTCCGCAGTCACCGCACTGTTGTCTGTGCCCCTGAGTTCTCTTCCTTTTTTGCTCACTGCCTCCCCATCAACACCCTACACGCTGGAGGTTTCCACCTGCTCTCTATCCATGAGTCTGTCTCTATTTGGTTGTTAGTTCAGTTCATTAGTTTCCACATATGAGTGAGGTCATATGGTATCTGTCTTTCTCTGGCTGGTTTATTTCACTTAGCAATGCTCTCCACATCCATCAATGCTGTCACAAAGGGTAACATTTTTATTGCTGAATAGTATTCCATTCTGTAAATGTCCCATAGTTGTTTTATCCACTCATCTACTGATAAACCCTTGGGCTGCTTCCACAGCTTGGTGATTGAAAATAACGCTGCAATGGACACAGGGGTGCGAATATTCTTCTGACTTAGTGTTTCAGGTTTCGTCCACATTTCCGTCTTTCAAGACCTACGGCATATGCCACTCCCTCCAGGAATACTTCCCAAATTGCCTCATCCTAGTTCATCTTGCCCTTAGGCTCTACATTCTCCCAGCAGTTAACAGAATAGTCTGCCTCTTAGGTCATCTCCCTCTTCACCCACAGACTCATTGCTTCCTCCTTCTACCCGCCCCCCCCCCACCCTCAGCCCCCATAAACCACCCTCTAGATTCCTGCTGTGGAATCCAGGCAGGCCTGGGATCCAGATGAATCTAGAATGCACCTCCCTGGATGCAGGTGGCTTTGGACTGCGGGAGTGCTCATCCTGCAGCCACGTGTCTAGTCCACACTTATGAACCCCCTGCTGGGTGACGGCCTCAGCCGAGGACGGAGACCAGCTGCTCTGCCTGAGGGCCAAGGGGAGGAGCGACATCTTTGTAGAGGGCCCAGAGTGTGCCAGGCCCAGGCTGGGGCAGGGGCTGGGGACCCAGAAATGGCGTAGGCCCATCCCTGCTCCTGGCAGAGGCACAGTTTAGGGGGATCATCACTACCCCGCCTGGTTTGCCACTTTTTTTGTCACCTCGGTTAAGTGTTTCCTCTGGAAGGGAGGGTATGGCAGTAGTTCTGTGTTCCCAAGGCTCCCGGGGCTGGGACGGTGGAAGCTGAGGCGGCCAGGGTAGGCTTAGGGGGGAGCAGGCTGAGCAGGGCTGGACTGGGAGGTGGGAGCCTGGGTCTGAACTTGGCTTTCAGTGAACCAGCCTTTTCCAGTTTGCTGTGCACCTGGGGCTGAGCCTACCTCTCTCTCCGTGTCACCATTTCCAAGCCCCTGAAAATCTGGTTGTAGATTAATGTTTAGGCCAGCAGTGAGCAGTGCTTGTGGCCTATAGGGATGGCTGCCAGCCAAGGCCACAGCCAACTTGGGAGCCCTTGTCTGAGGTTCCCCCCAACCCACCCATCCTGCTTTGCCTAATCTCAACCCACGGTCAGTGGGAAGATACCAGGAGTTGGCCAGGCCTGGCTTCCTTCCCCTCCAACCTTGGTTTCTGAGCTTTCCCAACCTATTGTCTCTGCCATCCAGTCTTCCTGCTCTGAAGCCCCTGGGCCAGGTTGAGCAGGGGAGGAGCACTGATCTAGAAGCCTGAATGGATTGATAAGGGCTTCCTGGAGGAAGTGGCAGTGGAGCTGGGCCTGGGACAGTGGGTGGGGAAATGAGTGTGCTTGGTGGGCAGAGCTCTTCAGGAGGAGGTGCCTGGGATTGGGATCAGTCAGACTCGCGGCTCCAACCCCACTCTAACCCCACTCTGCCTGCCCCTTGCTGGCTGCGGGACCTGGGGTGGGTTCTGCCTTTCCAGACCTCGTTTTCCTCCCCTGTCAAACGGAGGTAAGGGAGCCTCCCTTATGAGCTGCAGTGAGGAATCGATGAGAAAACGCATTCTGAGCCCTGAGAGCGGCAGGATCTGGTGCTCCTTGCATGTTGGCTGTTGTCATCCTCGTCAGCGTCGTTCTTATTCTGTGAGCACCGCGGAAGGTGTGGGGAGCCCTGCCCCCGAGCTTCCTGGGGGAAATTGGATTCAGTCCCAGATTGCTGCAGAGCAGCCTGGACCACTGCATAGGCACTGGACTTGCCCCTGGGCCACCACGGGTTTGAATCCCAGCTCTGCCTCTGACTAGCTCTGCCCCCTGAGCAGGTCCCTTCACCCCTCTGAGCTGCTGCTTCTCTAACACAGAGGTGAGGGGCTGCTGACCTGGTGGATTGCTGTGAATGGAGCCAGGGCCTGGCATGGGGTGAGCACAGCCTGAAGGGTAACTCTCAGCAAAACGAATAATGTGCAAAGTAGTGAGGTAATGGAATGCCGCAGATTCACTGGTGCCTGGGAGGCTTTTGGAGGATTGGTGGCATTTGAGTTGGGTGGGAAGGCTGGGGCCTGTAGAAAGGATGTGAGACTGAGAAGGGTTCTGGGGGAGGTGTCTGTGCCAACCCCACAGCAGAGGCAGGAGCTCACAGCGCAGGTGTGGGAGCCAGAAGCCATTGGACTCCCTCTGGCCACTGCCGAGTGCTCCGGGAGCAGGGCAGCCAGCAAGTTCTCAGGCGACCCTGACGTCAGGGGCTCTGAATGCCACCCTGAGGGCTTGCTGCTTGGTCCTCCACGTCCTGGGGAGGCAGGAGAAAAACACAAGGATGAATCTGGCCGAGTGAGGCGGGTAGATTGGTGGGGGAAGAAGCTGGGGGCGGAGAGGCCATTTAAAAGGCTGTTGCAAAATCAGTTTTCCTGATAAAGAGCTGGGCTGAGTCATCCGTAGATGAGAGAAGTCACATCCAGCTCCTCCGCGTTGCTGTCGATGGGGGATTTTCCTCTCTATCAGTGAGGCGATTGGCTGTCTCTCCCAGAGGCTTGGAGAACCGAGGCCGGCTCAGCACCCAAGGGGAAACTGGGCTGCAAGGGAAGACCCAGCCAGAGTGAGTAAGATGAACACTCAGAGGTGCCTTTGTGATTTGGGGGGTGTGGCTTAGGGCCTATAGCATCCCTCTCTGGTCTCAGTTCCCCTCTGGGCATCCAGGGAGAGGTCTATGGTGGCTTCTGCTGGCCTTGTTGGTGGCAAGGCTGCAGCTAGGTCTGGGGCTCCCCACTCTTGTTCCTATGCATCTCTCATGTCCTGGCAGTCCTTACCACCTTAGTCTGAATTGTTCTCCTCCTGAGAAGAGGTCTGGCAGTCTGCCGGGACTCAGTCAGGTTGCACTCACCAGGACTTTGGCATGGATGGAGAACTCTCCAGAGGACGGAGGCTGTGTCATTTCCTCCTTTCAGCAGGGAGGATATTGGGCAGGGGCTGGCAAGGTAGCTAGACCATTACTCAGGCCAAGTTCATCTTCCTGCCCCCAGCTGAGGCAGAGGTTGTGTAGCGGTTAGCCATTGGTTTCTTCCTGACCCCACTAGGGGGGCAGTTTACCCAGCCTGTTTACCTGTCCCATTGCCAAGACTCCCAAGCGGCCAGAATAGGCTGCTTCCAGCCAGTCTCTATTCCTACCTCTGGCTCTCTGTTTCACTCCACCCTGCCCGGGCCTGGCTACTCCCATTGACGGCAGCCATGTGAAGGAACATTTCCTTGAATTCTCTCCCTTTGCTGACCTTCTGCTCTGGCCTCCCTTCCCCTGCCTGCCCCACCTTCCTCCTTCGGGTCCTTCGTCCAGACAGGCCTGATGGTGGGCAGAACAGGCAGCTGCCTGCCAAGCCGGTGGGGTGGGAGGCAGGGCGTGTCCCTGCCTGAACGCAGCTCGAACTCAGGTCTTCCGACTCCCAGTACACTTTCTTCCCACTCCGCTAGCCTTTTACGTCCTAGCAGTCATTTCTGCCTTAGGATGAATGAGTTTGTCAGCTCTTCTCCTGAGGGGAAGACAAGAGAGAAAGCATGAGTTGTTCCAGGCAGCTGAACATGCAGGAGAGAGAGTGCTGCTGGGCACTGATCACGAGACGAGGAAACAGAGGGCTCTGCAGACCATCATCCAGGAGCACCGGAGCCTCTGTCGGTGCCCCTCCCTCCAGAGTCAGGGTCTGGAAGGCAGAGTGGTTGAGAAATGTGACTCAGCAGCCACACTCTGAGTTTCGAATCCCTGCTCTGCCACTTGCAAGTCGTATGATCCTGGGCAGGTCTCTCTAAGCACCGATTGCTGAGAGGAATAACAGTATTATCTCTGGGGATTGTTGGAATGATTGAAAAAGACGATGAGTATAAGGTGTGTGATGAGTATAAGGTGTGTCGCACAGCACCTGGGCTGTGGCGAGGGCTCAGTAATGACTGCACGGTACTCAGGGCTTCCTGCCCCTCTCCCTCACTTAGGGATTGAACCCTGGTAGACCCTGGTCTCCCCAACTCTCTCTCCACCTCAGGCGGCTCTTCCTTACACCTGCCCTCATCCCTTCCTCTCCTGAAGTCCTGTCTTCAGAGGTCCTGATCCATTGTCCAGGCTGGGGCTTTCCAGGGCCAGCACCCCAGCCTGGCCCTGCAGAGGCTCAGAGAAGAGGGGGTGCTGTGACTTGTACAGGTGCAGGCTATAACCAGGCAGGTTGGGGGCTCAGTGAGGTGCCTGTCCCCTGCAGCCCTTGGCCAACTCTTGCCTTTCTGACACCAGAGAGCATGATCTTGGACCCACTGGCTGGGGCATTGCCAGGGGTGGCAGTTTCCTAGTCTGAGGAATTTTGGGTGGAACTGTCTCCCCTGGTACCCTGCAGTGGGGGACTCTGGGGTGCCTGTAGTCGGCCCAGCCCCGTTCTCTCAGCTTTGTTCATGCAGGATGGCAGAAATCATCCAGATTGCTAGCTCAGTCTGCTTCAAGTGTCCTGCCGAATTCCTTTTCCATGGAGTCACTGCAGGCTGGGGTAGAGGGCACGGGAGCTTCCTCAGAGGCAGGCTCTCTCACCTCCTGGCCTCTTCGGCCATGTTCCTGTTGTCTCAGAACAGCGGCGTGGGGGAGGCTCCAAGTCTAGCTGGGGATCAGCAGACCAGGTCATGGCCCCACCACCCTCTCTGAACCACCCAGGCCAGCGTATCCCCAAGGGCCTGCGTGCTCTGCCATTTGAGAATTTTCTAAACCCATGGCCTTCAGAGCCAGTGTGGGGATAAGACTGAAGCAGAGAAGCGGGGGGTTTATAAAAAGTCCAGGGCCGTTTGGAGTTCTGGATTATGAGCCTCACATTGTGGGAACCTGCTAGCCAGAAAGTTTGGTACTCTCTGGAGTCAGGGATGAGCCAGTTCCACTACTTTCTGGCTCTGTGACCTTGGGCAGCTGACTTCACCTCGCTGAGCCTTGGTTTTCTCATCACTGAAAAGCGGATAATAATAGTTCGTGCTTCACAGGGATGTCTTGGGAATTGAACAAGACAGCGTGTGTGAAGCGCATGGCTAGGTGCACGGTGCGAGCCCAGTGAGTGTCAGCGGCGCTTGCTGCGCGTGCGTCCTGAGGCCCATTGGCGGGGCTGGGGTGTTGACCCTGGCCATACCACTTGGGGATGTGCTTTGTGTCTGGGGATCTGTGTGGGGCTGTCAGGTTGGAAAAAGGAAGCTTTTTCTCTGGGTGGCATTTGGGGGCAGAAGTTAGTGTAAGGAACAACTTTATAGCTGGGGACTCTTCACAAGTAGAAGGCCCCTCTCAGGGTAGTGACCTCCCTGTCCATTGAGTTTATAAACAGAGGTTTGTGCCCTCCAAGGCACAGTTTTAGGGACACAGGAATTGGACCTGGTGACAGCCATCTCTGAGTCACTGAGGTTCTGTAGTTTGGGGCAATAATGCCTGCCGCCCACCCCCAGAATTCTGGAATGCCCCACTTGTGACCTTAAGAGAGTCACCTCTCCTCTTAGGACCCTGACCTGTGCAGTGCTTCTCCTTTGCTCGAAGAACGTCTGAGCCCTTCCAGGGAGAAGAGTGGGGCCACCAGTCCCACCTTATGCCCTGGCAGCGTGAGCCCTCTGTCCATGATCCTGGGCTTGAGGACACTGAGCCTCAGACACTGAGCCTCCTGGCAGCTGTGACCTCACTGTAGCCTCCCAGTGCTTTGTCACCTGCTCAGTTAAGGAAACTGGCTCCATGAGGTGCGGTGACTTGCCCGGGTCACCCAGCTAGCAAGTGACAGAGCCTGGATCTGGACCACGAGGCCTGGTTTCTGCGCAGAGCAGAGGACATGGACCCCGCATGAGCTGAGCAACCTCTCAGGGTCCTCCTAACCTCCCCCCAGGAGCAGCCTGGCCAAGCTCCCAAACCAGTCATTTTGCATTAGTGGGGTGATTCAGGCAGGAGAGGAGCCCTACCAGGAGGGAGTGGGTGTTGGGGGCACATGGCATAGGCTGTGTGCTCCCACTGTTCCGGACAGGTGGGTGCAGGTGTTGGGGTTGGGGTGGGGGCCCGATGGGAGGGGGAGAGTAGGGGGTTGGGGCCAGACAGCCTGTGGCCACTGGGCCTGGTCCCAGTGAAACTGCTGCCGCAGCCTTTCTGCTCTGCGTGGCCTCCCTGCTGACCCTAGTGGGAGCCCTGCCCTGCATCAGGCTCGGGACCTCAGTTTCCCCATCTATAAAATGGGGGTGGTGGTGACATTGCTCCTCTGTAAGGTCCTTCCAGCTCTGAGAATCTATGAGTTCTGAGCCTCACTGGCAGGGTGCCTGGAAAACTGTCCCTGGACGCTCACTCAGCATGCCACGGCCAGTGCTAATGAGGGGAAGGGAGGAGGAAGGGCAAGGTCAGATTCCTCCAGAACTAATTAGCTTCCCACAGTGGGAGCAGGGGCTGGGGAGGAATTTTCTCCGCCACTGAGTGAGCTGCTAACCCTGACCACAGCCCAGCCACCTGTCCGCCGGCCCATTTGCTCGGGCATCCATTTGTTTAGATGCTGTTCGATAGCATAAGCTGAGCACTGATGGTGTGCCAGCAGTGAACTTACAGAAAAGGACATGGGTCTGACCCCAGCCTGACCCCTGACCTCAGGCCGCAGCCTCCAGCCCCAGACTGAACCCCGAACCCTACTGACTGTGTTCCCCATATGTCCCAAAAGGACTTTAGAAATGAGTATGGGTTGTAGACCAAAGGAGCACTGGTTCTGGCCCCAGCTTTGCCACCCTTTGCTGTGTGACTTCGGCTGAATCGTTCACATGTCTCTGGACCTCATTTTCCGTTTCTGTAAAATGGGGCAAGTAATGCTTGTCTCCTGGTGTTCTTGGGAGGATAAAATGAAAGAATGCAATGTTCTAGTATAGTTGCTACTGAAATCAGCCCCACTTACTACTTTTATAACATTAAAACATGAGCATTTTAAAATGAGTGTTTAAATAAAAATGGGCAGAGGAAGCCGTGACCTGACTTGCGGTGTTGGGGCGCTCAGGGTGGAGGGACATTTTCCGCTGTATCCTTTTTTGTTTTTGTTTTTGAACACTGTATACTTTTTCATGTTTTTAACTTTTTTTAGATCATGTGACTGTATTGCCTGTTCTTAAAAGAGGAGTGTTAGTGTCTGTGTTATCGAGTGGCTGTACTCTGACTTCGAAGGTGTCGAGTATCCTAAGAAAGGCGCCTAGAACACGCCCTGGGGGGTCATTCATGCATTCAGTCATGCTCACTGGGCACCCACTTTATGCCAGGCTCCCTCCCAGGGGCCAGGGTGAGGGTGCAGAACAAGTCAAGCAAGGTCATTGCCCCCTTAGAGCTCAGGTTCTAGGTGGGGGGACAGATAGTAAAAAAGGAAACAGGTGAAGATCATTCTGAATTGTGTTGAGTGTTATGAAGGAAATAAAACAGAGATGGGCTAGGAAAGGGGAGGGCTGATTACAGAGGAAGCCCCCCACCACCACCCCGCCAAAGGTGACATTCAAGCAAGTCCTGAATAGCAAGAAGGAAGCAACCTGGAATTCCACCTGGGAAAGATCATTCCAAGCAGAGGGAAAAGCACGTGCAAAGGCCCTAGGGCAGGAACAAACTTGGCCTTTTCAAGGGACAGAAAGAAAGGCGGCAGGGCAGAGCTGGTGAGAGAGGAGAGGGTAGATGCCTTGGGGGTGGGAGGGGGCTGGACTACTAGGCTGAGGCATTCTTCCTGAGCTCAGTAAAGTGCTGTGGCAGCAACCTGCAGGCTTCAAGTAAGGGCCCAGTTAACCCTGAAATGGCAATCGGGGAAGGTGTCGCCCAGGTAGTGGCATTTGGGCTGGGTCAGGGATCTTTACGAAGAGAGGGGACTCCAGGAAACAAGTAAAGATCAAACACTGGAGGAAAAGATCATCTGTAGGAGGATCACGGTGACCACCTGTCTGTCTGTCTGTCTATCTGGGTACCCCTGTGACTCAGCATTCCCACTTGCTAACTGGGCCTCTGTCCCTCCTTGCAGCTCTGGGCCGGAGCACCAGCCTCACTGAGAGAGACCTGAAAGAGGCCAAGGCGCGGAGCCAGCAGATCGCAGCCCAGCTGACCACCCCTCCCAGCTCCAACTCCCGAGGCGTCCAGCTCTTCAACAGGCGCCGGCAGAGGGTGAACGAGTTCACCTTGGAGAGCCACGGCCGGAGGGGACAGAAGCCCAGCCAGGAGTCCCTCAGAGTGCCCCCTGCCAGCCCCACAGGCCATGCCCCAGAGCTCTGCCTGAATCCCACCTCACTCCCCAAGCCAGGCCCTGCAAGGAGCCCTGACGGCCAGAGCCTTGACGTAGGGGTCCCTGGTCACAGCATGGAGGGGTGCTCAGAGGAAGCCAGCTTGCTGCGGCACCTGGAGAAGGTGGCCAGTGAGGAGGAAGAGGTACCACTGGTGGTGTATTTAAAGGAGAATGCAGCTCTGCTGACGGCTAATGGGCTTCACCTGTCCCAGAACCGAGAGACCCAGAAGAGTCCACCGACCCCACCTCCAGCCGAGACCCACAGCCCAGCTGCCAATGTCAACCAGAACCTTGCCTCACCCAGCGCTGCGCTCGTCACACCCGAGTCTACCAGCAACCACAACCTCCCAGCCACTGATGTCAATCAGAACCCACCGGCCACTGTGGCCCCTCAAAGCCTGCCGCTTTCCAGCATTCAACAGAATTCTTCAGAGGCACAACTCCCACCGAATGGCACCGTGCCAGATTCCAAACCCAGTGCCCTGTGTGCTGGTGGGCAACCCCAGGAGCTGGCCACAGAGGTGAGGTCCAGCACCCTTTTAATTGATAAGGTATCAGCTCAATCTACCACCACCAGCACCTTCCCCGGAGAAGCCGCTCCCATCTCCAGCTCCGGGCCCCCAGCCCCGGATTTCATGTCCAGCTCCCTGCTCATCGATGTCCAGCCCAGTGCTGCAGCAGTGTCAGCAGAACAAGAGATGCCTGGGCGGGCAGCTGCCACCACACCTACCAAGTTGTACAGCGAGGTCCACCTCACGCTGGCCAAGCCCCACTCCGTGGTCAACAGGACAGCCAGGCCCTTTGGGATCCAGGCACCAGGGAGCACTGGCCAGATTGAGCAGAGCCCCATGGTAGAGAGACGACACCTCGGGGGGAAGGCCCCAGCTCCCCAGTCCTCCAGCATGGCCGACAGGAGCCCTCGGCCACAGAGGCATGTAATGTCTCACAGCCCCATGGTGGAGAGGAGGCCCATGGCACAGCGAAGCCCTGCCTTGGAGAGACGCCCCTTCGGAAACTTCACCCCACCCCCCACTTATGCTGAGACCTTGTCCACAGCTCCCCTGGCTTCCCGGGTTAGGTCTCCCCCATCTTACTCTGCCCTGTACCCCAGCTCCGACCCCAAGCCTTCCCATCTGAAGGGCCAGGGGACTCCCGCCAGCAAGACAGGGATTTTGGAGGAGTCTATGGCCCGGAGGGGCAGCCGGAAATCCATGTTCACCTTCGTGGAGAAGCCCAAGGTGACTCCGAATCCAGACCTGCTGGACCTGGTACAGACGGCTGATGAGAAGCGGAGGCAGAGGGACCAGGGGGAGGCTGGCGCAGAGGAGGAGCCCTTCGCACTGGGGGCTGAGGCCTCCAACTTCCAGCAGGAGCCAGCACCCAGGGACAGGGACAGCCCCACCGGGGCTGAGAACGTCCTCCCCGAGTGGGCCTCATGCCTCAAGTCCCCGCGCATCCAGGCCAAGCCGAAGCCCAAACCCAACCAGAACCTGTCTGAGGCTTCCGGGAAAGGAGCTGAGCTCTATGCCCGCCGCCAGTCCCGCATGGAGAAGTACGTCATCGAGTCTTCGGGCCCTGCAGAGCTGGCCCGCTGCCCTTCACCCACAATGTCCCTTCCTTCGTCCTGGAAGTACTCCTCTGGCAGTCTCCGGGTGGCATCCCGAAGCCCAGCGCGGACCCCACCTGCCTCCCTCTACCATGGCTACCTGCCTGAGAACGGGGTACTGCGCCCAGAACCCACCAAGCAATCGCAGCCTCCATACCAGCTGCGGCCCTCCCTCTTTGTCCTCTCTCCCATCAAGGAACCTACGAAGGTCTCGCCAAGAGCTGCCTCACCGGCCAAGCCGAGCTCCCTGGACCTGGTGCCCAGCCTGCCCAAGGCGACCCTTCCTAGGTCACCTGCCCTGCCTCGGCCCTCCCGCCCCTCACCAGGCCTCTACACAGCCCCTGGCCAGGATGGCCTCCAGCCCACTGCTGTGAGCCCTACCTACGGCAGCGATATCTCCCCCGTGTCTCCCTCCAGGGCCTGGTCTCCCCGAGCCAAGCAGGCCCCGAGGCCCTCCTTCTCCACCCGGAACATCGGGATCGAGGCTCAGGTGTGGAAGCCTTCCTTCTGCTTCAAGTAACAGACCCCACAGGGATCCCACTGCCTGTCAAGGCCCCCTCTCTGAGGGCAGGTGGAAAGCAGATGTGGCAGGAAGTGTCCCAGGGCTGAGAGTTAGGAGTATGGGGACACTTGGGGCTCAAGGGCTGACACTGCTATCAGCTAGCTCTGTGATGTTGGGCAAGTCACCTCCCCTGAGGGGCAGCTGCCCATTCCCTGCCACAAGGGTGGTTGGACTCCATGTCAGAGGGATATGAAGTCTGCTTCTGGATGGGAGGAGGGTCACGGAGAGAGAACTCCCAAGGCAGGCCCGACCCAGGCTGGGGGCTTCCTCTGGCCTTTGTGAGCTAATGGGATGCCAGCGTCTTGCTGGGGAGTGGCCTAGAAGGGGGCCCTAACAGGGGCTTCTGGAGCAAACAGAACCGGCCAGTGCCTATGGAACAGCCAGCCAAGGGGCCGCCCTCCTCTGCAGCCCCAGTGGGGCCACCCTCATGGGGCCCCAGCTCCCGGCACCTTTCTGCCTGTTGCTGGATTCTCACCTCCACGGGTCTGTCTCTTTTGCCTCTGCCTTCTGGACGCCGTTTCCTCTCCACTGCTTCAGAGAACTTTGCCTCAGCCTCCACATTTTCTCCTGCTGGATGAAGACTTAGCCCGCTGCTGCTGTCTGATGCTTTTCTTCCTGCCCTCGTGCTCAGCTGCCTCCATGCCTTCTCCGAACACCTGGCTCCGCTTTAGGGACCGCTCAGGCAGTTCATCCCAGCCCTCCGCCCCGATTCCTGGGCTTGCCCTCACTGTTCTGGGTTAGGGGAGGTCCGCAGACCCCGAAAGATGGAGAACCCTATAGAAGGACATGCAGGTGTGGGTGTGCAGTGAGGACACAGGCCCCTGGCAATGTACCATTGGCTGTTTTCTCTTCACCTTTAGCCGAGATCTGCCCAACTGAAAGCAGCCATCTCCACAAAGTGGAAGGAGAGAGGCAGCAGAGTAGGGTTCTGGTCACATCTCAGCCTCTGATTTGCGGTGTGACTTTGGCCAAGTCACGTTCCCTTTCTGGGCCTGTTTTCTCATTTATACAATGGGGTCCCTACTGGCTGTGACCATCTGTGAGGATTGAGAGGATAGGCTGGTGCTTCTGGAGAAAGGCCTTGTAAGTGATAAGTCCCCTGGGAAGAGAGGGGAAGGACAGGGGCAGTTGCCATAGGACAGATGGAGATTAGGTGTCCACTAGGGTGTTCTGGGTAGGGTGTGGCCGGAGGAGCCAGGGGATCCGAAGCCTGGAAGCCTTGGCTGGGACGGCGCAGGTGCAGGATTGCCTGGGGGCAGGAGCGTGGCAAGGGCTGGGGCGGGAGCACAGCTGCTCAATGCAATGGGACGAGGAGACCTTCAGGTTTTGAGGAAAAGGCTGGGATGTAAGAGAGTGATGCCATGTGTCCCTTCAGATTCATAGTGCACTGAGGGTGTTGAGCCAGGTAGTCTGAGAGCCTCCCCACCTCTGACAGCTTTGATGTGCTGCGGCCCCCCAAACCAGGCTTTGTGGGGGCTGAGAGAATATAGACGCAAGAGGCAGAATTCAGATGAAAGCTCCCGAAGGCTGGGGCCTGAGCACCACCCACTTTCTATTTCCCAGCCCTATTTCTGGGCTCCCCAGTGGGGAGAGGGGTGGTGGAGGCGGTGCCCATGCTGGGCTGAGCCTGCAGTTTTCCTGAGCTCATCTCCATGGGAACAGGGGGTGCCTTCCCAGTGAGTTCATTCTGCCCGGAATGCGGGGGCATTTAGGAGGGAGTCATGAGTGAGCTCAGCAACTTCATGCCAGCACCTCCCAGGACGGAGTGAAGTCCCTGCCCCTAGACCCCTGCTCTCTTCGACTCCCAAGGGCCAGTGTGGAAGAGCCCACCTTCCATCCTGCAGCACCTGCGGCCAGGCAGGCCGAGCTCTTCCCCCAACTTTGTTTTCTCTCCTGTTCTCAATACACTCTGCCTCAAATCTGCCTTGCTTCTTTCTTTCTTCCGTGCTCGCTGGCTGTGGTGAGGGCTTCCTCCCTCCTCCCTGATTCTGGCCTGGGAAGTGGGACTGGGCAGCTCCGTTACTGTGTGTGGATGCGTGGTGTGTCTCCCGTACTGCCTGCGTCTGCTGTGTGTCTGGATCACCCGTGGGTGCAGATGTGTGCTGGCTTGGAAGTGAGGTGCCCTCTCTCTTCCCTGGAAACCAGAACCCCGTGGAAAACACATTCTTCTGCTTTCTCCTTCAGAGTTTCACCAAAAAGGCCATAGAACATGGGGAAAACCCACAACCTCTTACAGTTCGGGGGTGATGAGTTCTTTAAAAGTGGAATTTACGTGCCTTTAGCCGGAGCACGAACTCTCGGGTTCCCTGAGGTCCCTCCTCCTCTCCCTGCTATCTAAATCTGGCCACTTCCCACACTCGTCACCGCCTGCCTCCGGGGAACACTGAGTCTCTGCCCCAGGCAGAGAGGAACAAACTGCCATCAAGAGTCAGAACTAGGTTCTAGTCCCAGATCTGCCCTTGACTCCTTGTGTGACCCTAGACAGCCTCAGGGCCTCAGTTTCCCCTTCCATGCAATGAAAGGACTACAGGAGGCAGTGTGGGAGCTCGCTCTGTCTGGTCTTTACCAGCTCCTGTCTGACTCTGCTCTCCTGGTGCCTTCGCCCCACACATGTGCCCTCTTTGGGGCTGGTGCTGGGTTAAGTGGGCTTACTATCAGAATTTTCACCTGTGTGTGTTTCACAGGAGTTCTGGTGTATACTGGTGCATTGAGATCTGTGCCAGAAAATGAACAGCTCTGATTTCCCACAGCCTTTCTGTCTTGTGCACCCTCCCCGCAACCCCTCCCCCCCACCACACACAGAGTCAGTATCCAGTCATGGCAGGTCCGATGAGGTCAGGCTCTGGCCCACCTCCGAGTGATGAGGAGCCACTCACCACTGCCCCCAGCATTCCAATCCAGGATGGAGCAGTCAGTCCTGTTACTCCTTCCACCTGCTGGCCTTAGCCTTCCCCTCATGGCCACCAAAGGCAGAGACAACAAACCCTTAGAGATTTCCAACAGTTCACACAGCTCCCCCTGCCTCAGCCTACTCTTCCAGCTGAAGAGCCCAGGTTGCTGTTGATGGGCTTTGACCATGAACTCTTGACCCCACTTCCCTCAGCTGGGCTGACCGCAAGCTTCCTGAGATGTCATTCAGATAGAGCATCTCCTGGTGTCTCTGGCTCATGTATACACAACTATGAACTTGGGAGTACAAGGGGTGGATCCCATATGGAGCTTGAACTTTCCTACTTGATGATTGGGGTCAGGTCACTCCAGCATCACCATCCCATGAAAAACTCCTGTACAACATTTCTCTTCAGGTTCATGGGCTCAAATTCTAAGTCTGTTCATCTAGCAGCTGCTACCTTGGAAAAAACATATGCTTTGTCTATTGCTCCCTTTTGATTGGGAGAAATTAGATTCTGAATGAGAGGCTGAATGGCTTGGCTGTGACTACAGATTGGATTAGAGAATGGTTATGAATGGTTCTAGGTTTTGATTGGGTGGGAGGCACTGGACTGGCTAGTTCTGGACTCTGAGGGATGACTGGTGGTGAATTTGGACTGGACTGAAGGCTGAGTGGACTGGTTTCTTGCTGGAATCTGATTGGGTGAACAGTTGGATGGTCTAGCAGATACATGCTGGGCATGGATCCCACGCCCTGCCCTTTCATACCAGTTCAAATTAAGTGTGATATATCCTTCAAGCAGTAAGTAGCCACACACACACACACACACACACACACACACACACACACACACACATTTCCTGGTGGGCAGAACATACAGGATAGTTATTTACACCTTTGAACTTCATCTTCACCATTGTAAAGCGGGCGCGATAATCCAGCTACCTCCCCAGTCAGTCTGTTGTGAGGATCTAATGCGAGAGGAAGTATGAGACTGAGCCTTGGGGACTGGAAAGCCCCTAAGTAGGTAGGAAACAAATATGATCCCATAGAGCAGAGCAGTGCTTTACAACCTCAAAGACCTCCACACTCCCCTCCCCCTGCTCTCCGCCATGCCGGCAAGAAGTCCCATGAGGGGAACATACTGCCTAGGGAGGAATGGCCCAACTTCCTTTTGCATTTCCATCTGTCAGTGGGAACTTACTCCCCATTCAAGGCATCCAAGGAAGAATTAGAAGGCGACCATGGCAATGGGATGGGGACTGGGAGGGCCTTCGTCTTAAGTCCAATCTTAAAAAAAAATGATCAATGTTTTTGTTTAAATTTTTTGAATGGATAATACATCCATGTGATTCAAAAACCTAAACTTACATTAAAAAAATAATGCATTAAAAGCCCCATTCCCACCCCTGTGGCTCTACACCTTGCCCGGTTCACCCCATTTCCTAACGAACCACTTTGGTTAGTTTCATGTGAACCCTTCCAGTATTTATGGCAGCTAACATCTAGTGAGCACTTTCTTCCGGGGAATCTTCTAACACATGCGGTAGTCTTTTACATTAGTTATCTCATTTAATTCTCACAACAACCCTACATGGTACGTGCTGATATTAGACCCTATTTTACAGAGGCGGAAAATGAAGTCCAGAGGCTTCCGGTTGCTTCTGCTGTTGAAGCAACTTGCCCAAGTTCATTCAGAAAGTACAGGGGTCTGTCTCCAAAGCGAGAGTTCTTAACCACCAGTCACCTACCTCCCTGTTAAGCTCAAGAGCAGGCAGCATGGGCTTTTTCAAGCATCTGGAGCGAGAGTGGGGACACCTACGTTTTATTGCAGTCACTACCCGGCTTTGATCGCTGGCTTCCTTGACTGTACAATGGACAAACCAAACTCGATTCCTTCCGAAATCCCGGTGTGGAGGATCCCAACACTAACGCTTGCTCCCACCGTCTCTGCTCTCTCCACAGGAACGCCGCGAGAGCCTGCCCACCTCCCCGCCCTGGACGCCGGGCACTTCCCGGCCCCCCAGCAGTCTGGACGGCTGGGTGAGCCCGCGGCCGTGGGAGCCCGGCCGCGGGAGCAGCATGAGCAGCCCCCCGCCACTGCCTCCGCCGCCACCCATGTCCCCTTCGTGGAGCGAGCGCTCGGTATCCCCGCAACGACCTGAGACCGAGGTGCGGCCCCCCAGCCGCCAGCTGCAGGCTCTCCTGGCGCGAAACATAATCAACGCGGCCCGGCGCAAGAGCGCCTCCCCGCGGCCGGCGGGCGCCGAGAGCCTGCGGCCCTTTTCCCCGCCCAGGGCGCCGCCGCCCCCGCCGCCGCCACCGCGCATGCGGTCGCCGCAGCCTGCCCGCCTGGGCCCGGCCACCACGCCTGGGGCTACGTTCGCCCCGATCCAGCGGGGCCCGCTGCTGGCTGGGCTCTCGTCCTGTGCCAGCCCCCGCAGCCCGCTGCCCGCACAGTCCAGGCCCTTCCCCTATCGCCGCTCACCCACAGATTCGGACGTGTCCCTCGACTCGGAGGACTCCGGGGCGAAGTCGCCCGGCATCCTCGGCTACAACATCTGTCCCCGCGGTTGGAACGGGAGCCTGAGGCTCAAGCGTGGCAGCCTCCCCGCCGAGGCCTCCTGCACCACCTAAAACCTCCCCCGCCCCCAATGCATCCTCCACCCCGGGAGGGCCGAGACGGAAAGAAGAGTCCTCAAACTTGGGATACTTCAGCACCTTGTCCCCAAGGGGTGTGGCCTGTTTGGACAGCCCTAGAAATAAGGGGTCAGGAAGGAGAGCTCTGGGCTTGAGGGTGGGGTACTGACAGAGCCCCAACTCTATCATTCGGCCCTTGTGTGAACCTGGGCAAGACCCTTCCTCTGACTCTCAGCTTTCCCACCTACTTAATGGGAGTTTGGCCAAAGCAATCTCCAAACCTCTAAATGCCCCCTCCCATCAATACACACACACGCCTTGGAGAAGACAGGGTGTTGTATACATGAACCCCTGGACTTGCTGCATCCCAGGGTTCCATACTCTTCCCTCCCTCCCTGGCTCTGTTCTCTGGAGTCTGGCAAATGAGGGGTGTGTTCAAAAGATCCTAGTCCTAAATTCTCCACCCAGGTCCCGGCCTGACCGTCCGCCTTCCTGGCTCCAAGTCCCAGGCAGTAGCAGCTGTTTTCCATCCCTGCCCAGACAAGCTCTATTTTTACCATGGTGACCTTTAGAGAGGTCTTCTAGGCCAGCTCAAGGTGCCCGGTTCCTCCGCAGAGAAGAGGCGGGAAGATTCCTCCTCCCACATCCCTCTCTATGCTTTTTTCCACCCCAGCTCAGACTGCCCATGGGCATCTTATCTGCAGCCAGAGAAGAGGCAATGATTGCCCCCAGGCCCAGGACTTGAGCCTCCAGGAATGCTCTAGGTGCTTCCAACCCATCTATCCCTTCTGGGCCCTTTCATGGTAGCCCTTTCAGTGGGACATGGAGCTTTCTGCTTTACCTGATGGCCCTGAGTTTGAGGTTGCCTGCGTGGAAAGAGGGAGGCAAAGAGGTCCTTGTTATAGTAGGGATGCAAGCAGTGGCCAGGATGCATAGAGGAGCTTCTAGTAGAAAATGGTTTGGCTCAGATGACCTCTGAGGGCTCTTCCAGTCCTGAAACGCATTCTATGGTATTAGGAAGGGAGAGAGGCAGTGGTTCAACGGTTTCCAGAGTTGGCTGGTGGTGCCCTCTAGAGGTTCAGAATATCTTTTTGAGGATATTAAGTGCAGGGGTGCAGGTGGGGGAGGGTTATTGGAATTGGTTGAGGATCAAAGGTGTGTAGGAATCTAGGATGTTGCTAAAGATGAAGGAGAGAGTGTGATGTGGGGTTAGGGATAGACTTACCCTAACCCAAAATTACTTGTTAGATCTGGAACCCCTATGTGAGACTAGGAGAAGCTGGGGGACAGGATGTGGGTGGGGTGCTTGGAATAAAGAAGGGTCTAGGGATTGGGAACAAAGGCCCTGTTGGTGGGAAGATGAGCGGGTGCTCCAGCTTGGGCAACGATGAGTGGCCACATTTACCAAAGTCCTCACGTGCTTCAGGGTGCCTTGTAGCATGGAAGACAAGCTAAGACCTGTTTCAGAGAAGAGACACTGAGGCCACTGGCTGATGCGGTGGCATAGAATATCTACTTCTACCTGCATATCCCCAGAGAGTCAGCAGGAGGCAGCCTTAGAAAGCTGCAGTTCTGCCTCGCTGTGCCCTCATTTCACTGCCTTCTCCCCCGGTCCTCTCCTCTAACCCACTAGAGATTGCCTGTGTCCTGTCTCTTGCCTCCTATAGAATTCAGCTCTGGCCCTAAATAAATGCTTCCTGCATCCTTCTGCCTCCTGGGTCAATTTCAGCTGTGTCTAAAGCCCTTCCCTTCTCCCCAACCATGGGACAGTCCCTGGGACTCTGGAGGGATGACAATGTGTAACACACATGGGATGGGAGCTTGGGAAGGAGCAACCATGAGGAGAGAAAGGGAACGATGGAAAAACTCCAGGCCATAGAAGAAGTCACTGAGGTGAAGTCCTGGTCCTGTTGTCTACTGGCCGGGTGCCCTGGTGTTAGCCCACTCCTTCTCCAGGCCTCAGCTTCCCTATTTGTGTAATGAGTGAGCCGGGCTAGGTGATGTGTCCGGGTGGTATGGCCCAGGCTCTGACCACAGGGCACTGTCACTAGAGCGTGCAGGCCCAAGCTAGGGCAGGACCCAGGGCTCTGGGGCTGCTTCCTCATGGCAGGTCAGGGCTCCAGGCAGGAGGAGATCATGTCCAAGTCCAGACAATCCTAGTGAGCCCGACCACTGGATTGTTCCTCTCCTGATGGGGACATCCTTCACCCCGAGAAGGGGATTGTGACCTCACTCCCAGGCAAGGCCACGCCTGCCCTGAGAACATTTCTCACCTTCCTGTCGGAAGCTCAGGCCCTGCAGAGGCTGGGCAGAGGAATCTGAGTGGCAGGAAGCCAAGCCCAGGCCATCCACAGCAGCGTCCAGGCTTCTTCCTAAGAAGCTGTCAGACATATATGCCGTTGCACAGCGCCCTGTCACACAGGTGCAGATGCTCCCCGCCCTGGACCCAGGGCAGCTCTGCTGGTCCCGCCTTCCATGGCAGTGGTTGGTACACCTCTCCCTCTTTATCTTTAGCTGGAACCTTCCCTGAACACAGTATCCCCCTACCTCCTGATCTTGGTCCCCAGACACCTCAAAATAAATTCATCCCAAATGGATTCAGTAGCTGCCCCACCCCCAACCCTAATCTGCTCCTCTCCTGTTACCTTCCTTAGTTGCCTAAGCCAGACCCTGGACTGGCCACTTCCTCACCTCAGTGCTCAGTCTCTCACCAGGACCCAGGGGTCCCCCAGTACCCCGCAAGTCCCTCTCCTCCTCCAGATGCCCCCATTATTGCCCCCTCCAGCAACCCCCATCCCTCCTCTGACCACAGTGAAGTCCTGCCTCCCGTCTGGCTCCCTCACCCCCACTTTCCATATGGCAGCCAGAGACTTCTTTGGAAAAGTGCCAGCCTGACCACTCCATGTCACCACTTTAAAGTCTTCAACGGCTCTTTATAAAGCACACTTGCCTTTTGAAAAGCTTGCTGTGATCTGGCCCCTGCCCACCTGCCTGGCCTCATCTCTCAGCACTCCCCCACCTCCCAGTTCTGGTTCTACTTGCCGACCCCCTACCATCCTTGTACGTGACTTGGCCTTTGCTTGCAATTCCTGTGTCCTCTCTCTGCCCAGTTAACTCCCACTCAGCCTTCAAGACCCAGCTCAAATGTCTCCTCCTCTGGGAAGCCTTCCCCACCCCCAGGCCAAGCTGATGGCACCCTCCCTTGGATGCTCCCTGAGCATTTCCCATGATGCATTTCAAAGGCTTATTTACGGGCCTGACTGGGCCGGCTGAGTTCAGCACAGAGTCCTGCCTCATTTATTTTCAGTCCAGAGAGAGAGGATCAGAGAATGTGAGAAGGTGGAGGAAGGGAGAGAAGGAAGGAGGGAAAGAAGAAGGAAGAAGTGAAGGCAGGAAAGAAAGAATAAGTAAGTCAAACAAAGATATTGAAGGACAATTCATCCATCCGTCCGTCCATCCATCCATCCATCCATCCATCCATCCATCCATCCAACAAATATCTATGGTGATCCTATCAGGCCCCTTTCTAGGCACTAAGGATACAATTAGCAAGCTCAAGCGACTGGAGACTCTCAGCATTTCCAGGTGACTTTGGCGTGTGCATATGAACGTGTGTGTGTACACGTGCGTCCAAACCCTTCTGTCGGCAAGGGCCTACTGCTGCGGCACCTGTCTTCCCTGGGGCCTGGTGCTTTTAGCATCTGTCCCTGGATCCTGTTGCAGCCCGAAATAAGGCTGTGAGCCACGACGAGGCGGGAAGGATTCTCGTCAGCTGAGGCTGGAGCTGACTGCAGGGCACGCTCTGCTCACTGACCGCCTGACCGCAGTAGGAACACCGACCACTCGACTCGCAGCTTCCAGACAGAGGTGTTAATCTTGAGGGTCTCACACTCTCTCTGCCCACTGTGGTCTCACCTCTCAGGTACCAGAATCTGAGGGGAACTTGAAGAGTTGGGGGGAGTCGGTGGAGGGGATGAGCCAATTCACAGAGCTCCTTTTTGTCCAAGTGGAGGAAAAGCCCTGCAGAGGGTCTGGAGAGCGTGGGGCCTCGTAGAAACCTGAATCTTGAGCTGGGGCAGGAGGGGATCTAAGCCCTAGGTTACTCTAGGTTAAATGGGGTAGAGGTGGCTAGGATTTGAGGTGGGAATAGGTAATGGCTCTGCTTAGGACTCCAAGATCTTTAGGTAGTAGAGGGAAGCAGGGTCCCAGCCTGGAAAACGAGGGGCCCTTCTGAGTGTCTGTGAATTTCTGTGTGTGTGTGTGTGTGGCGGGGGGTTATCGAGAAACAGATGTGTGGACTGCGGAGTCCTCAGTGGTCACGGTTGGAGCATTCTCGATCATCTTGTGATCTTCACCCCAAAC
Source organism: Desmodus rotundus (assembly GCF_022682495.2). NCBI lineage: Eukaryota > Metazoa > Chordata > Mammalia > Chiroptera > Phyllostomidae > Desmodus > Desmodus rotundus. The sequence goes on from NC_071392.1 coordinate 140,202,697, forward strand.
TCATACAGAACGCTCATGTTTGCATGCAGTTTTAGGGGGCTTGTGGATGTTCTCGAAGCCCATCCATGGCTCCTCATGATCTAGCCCAACTCCCTATGTTACAGAGAGGGGAACTGAGTCACAGAGCTGGAAAGCAACTTGCTCCCAACAATTACAGAGGGAGTCAGGGTCACTGATTAGATTCCGGGTCACTGATTAGATTCCGGGTCACCCAGCTCAGTGCCCACTGATGGGGGCTGGGAGCGGGTGTCGGGGGACCAGATGGAGGCCGGTTGTTTTTCTAAAGGAAGGAACACGGAATAAACCTGGAAGCAAAGCAGACGGGCACAGGGGTCCATACTCATTCAGGGAGCTCACAGGCTCTGTCTTCTCTTTTGGGGACAAGTTAGGGGATCTGGACCTGGGGCCTGCAGGGGCCTGGGGGGACTCCAGGCCTCATTTTACTTGTAAATTTCCTGGAAAGTGCCAGGAGACACAAATGGGGACATGGAGGAGGAGAAAGAGAGGGGTGAAGAAGAAGAGAGCACCATGGGGTGCTAGACTTACTGGGGTGATCACTTCATAAGTTATATAAATGCCCAATCACTCTATAATATTGTATGTCAACTACAATTTAAAAATAAAAATAACATTAAAATGAAAGAGAGCATCATGAAAGTTAGCTCTGAGCAGAGGAAAGGGGTGGTGGTTTTCTCAGTTTCCTTCGATCAGCCTGTGCCCTCAAGCCTTGGGGACAAGTCCTCGGGACAGTGGGGAAGGGCCAGCCTTGCAGACCACCATGTCACCACAGCCTACCCACCCAGACCCTGTGTCCCCCCTCCCACCTCTTTTAGCCACTGATCAGAGCTCCCCTGAGTCAGCAGAAGAAAACAGGTGGAGACCCCCACCTTCCCCACCCTTAGCATCCCAGCTATTTATTACCCCTGAAGAGAGAGTGTTTCTTTAGTGCATGAAAGATTGAGCATCTCCCCCACCCTCCCTGGACCTCAGCCTCCTCCTCTGCAGAGAGGCCCCAAAGGCCCTTCCAGCTCAGACAGCCCTTGCCGGAGGCTTTGGGGTGGGCTGGAGATGGATGGGCCAGGAACTTGGAGGAGGTCTGGGAGGGCAATGGAGGCGGCCTGGCCCAGTTATGGATCGTCTCATCTACAGGATGATCCCCAAGGAGCAGAAGGAGCCAGTGATGGCTGCCATGAGCGACCAAGCTGGACCAGGTAAGGTGGACCCAGCCCTTGTGCATTCCTCAGACCCCATCCTTCCTTGGTCCCAGATTGCAGCCACTCAGGCCTGCTGGCCCCAGGCCTACAAAAACAGGTGTGAGTTCCAGGTCAGCCCCGAGGGAGTGCCTGGGAAATCTGCCGCCTGGGCCCTAGACCAGGCCTGGCCCCAGCTAAGTCTTTATCTCAGTCCCAAACAGAGTTCTGCAGGCTCTGGTCCCAGATCCAGCCTTAACTGGAGCCCCAAGCTCCCCACACGCTTGTCCTTGCTTATTGAAACTGTGTGCCCCATGGGGCCCCTGTGACAGGGGACAAGGGGTGAAGGAGAGTGGGGCAGGGTGGCGAGAGCAGGCTACCCAACCAAACTCAAACCATTTCATTGAAAAGCCAACTCAGGCAATGAATAAATCACCTAAAATACATGTTTATCAACTTTATAAGACCTCTTCCAGAGCTCTTGTCATAATTTTAAAGTCTGTTTATTTGGCCTACTTTAGAGCATTTCAAGTATTTTAAAACCAAATTCAACTAAGTCAGGCCTCTTAAACTTTCGTGTGAATCCTAGTGACATGGAGCTGCTTAAAATGCGGATTTGCAGCGTCCACCCCGGGGATTCTGACTCAGTGGCCCTAGGGAGGGAGCCATCCGGTCTCCTTTCAGACAAGTGCCCAGGTGCTTCTGCTGGGGGGGGGGGGGTTGAGGAGGTGGGTGCTGGGGGCCGTGAACCGAGCTCTGATCAGCCCTCACCCAAGACCGCTGCTAGGTCTGGCCTCCCAAGAAGCACTTAATCATGTTGAACGGCTTCATATGTGAGTCATCCTTTTAACCTATTTTGTATGTTCTTGCCTCCTTTTGTTGGAGTCAAGTCTCCTTTTCTTATTCCATGATGTCATGTGCTGAAACGCACAGGCTTCGTGAAGTGCTGACGCTCTAACTAGAAGAATCGGGCCCCGCATTCCCTCTTCTTGGGCCCAAGTAATTCATCAGACCCCCAAATATCGACATGCATCATTTATGCCAGACTGGAAATATGTAAACCATCGACTATGGCTAGCGTAATAATTAAAGACAATTTTGAAACTAAAGAAAAGTAGATAAAAAAATAAAAAGAAAAAAAAAAGAAAAGTAGAAAGAGAAAAAAACGCATGGTTTTGCTACCAAAAGATACCCATTATAGAAGAATAATAATAAACACACCATTATTGTTATGTATAGTCTTTTATATTTTTACATGTGCAATACATTTTCTTGTTAAAAAAAAGAAAAAACAGTGCAATTTCCAGCCCTCCCCCTTCCTATATCCCATAAGCCATCACTGCGAATACTAGGTATATCTCCCTGCAGGTTTTTCAATGCATGCATGAGCATATATTTATTTTTTTAAATATATGAGTGGGCCCGGGCTGGTGTGGCTCAGTGGACTGAGTGCAGGCCTGCGAACCAAAGGGCCTCTCTCTGGTTTGATTCCCAGTCAGGGCACATGCCTGGGTTGCAGGCCAGGTCCCTGGTGGGGGCGCCTGAAAGGCAACCACACATTGATGTTTCTCTCCTTCTCTTTCTCCCTCCCTTCCCCTCTGTCTAAAAATTAATAAATAAAATCTTTAAAAAAAAGAAATTACTTCTAAAAAATAAATAAAATAAAATATATGAGTGGGACCTTAGAATACCAATTCTTCTGAAACTTACTTTCCCCCCTTTGCATCTACAATATATTTATTTCTGCCCTCAACATGTAGAAGGTGCTCTCTCTAATTTTGCTGAAAGAATGAAAAAAACCCTTAACCTCCTTTTTGAAAAGACTGTGTAGGAGTCCAGCCTTGAATGGACTGAGGCTCGGCCCCTGAATGGCCTCAGGGCTGCCTGGTGACCACGTTCATCTCTCTGACCCGGTCCCCGCCCCCCCCCCCCCCCCCCCCCCCCCCCGTCACAGCGCTCTCCTCAAGCCTCCAGTATCTCCTCCTCCATCTTCATTCTCAGCAAATGACCTTCCTTCTTCTTTCACTGAGGAAAGTCCAGTCACCAAAAGGGAATGTCTGCAGGCTGCCTCCTCCACGTCTGTCCACTTGCTTGTCCCTGGGTCCACATTCTCAGTTTTCCTTCCCGATGTAGCAGACGTACCCTCCTTGCCCCTGTCTGAAGCCAGCCCTTCTAGGTGGGCACCAGACACCCTCCCTTCCCTCTCCCCAGCTCAAGAACTCCTGTCTGTCCATTGCACTGTTAAGTTTTCCCGTCAGCTCACAAACATGCTGTTATTTTTCCCTCTTTAAAAAGAAACACACAAACAAACAAATATCCCTCTTGACTCCACACCCGCCGTCAGCCATGGCCACATAGAGCACATGGCATGGAGCACAGCCCCTCAGAGCAGCTGTCTCCACTTTCTTCCCCTCCTCTCTTCCTCTCTTTTTGATACCTTATCAAGGGGACCTCCAAACACACATAAAGTACAGTGTGCAAATCCCCATGGCCCTCCTTTCATTTCTGGAATCCAAAGCAAATCCAAAATTGCATGTCATTTCATGCTCCGAATACTTCTGAGTCCATCAAAATCATAAAAAGGACATTAACCCACATGCCACAGAGATAGTAGCACACGGAAGGACAAAATTGGCAATATTGATTGAATATTGCCTAATAACTGGACTCATAGTCAGCCTTCTCCAATTTTCTCCTTTGTTATAGTGAAGATCCAAACAAGGGCCACTGTTTTTATTTGGTTGCTAAGTCTCTTAAGTCCCCTTTAATCTAAAACAACCCTCACTTATTCTCCCACGTCATTCACTCCTGTGAACAAGCCAGGCCAGTTGCCCTGGAGAAGGTGCCACCTCCTAGAGGTGGCTCATTGCTTCCTCGTGGTGCTGCTCTGTCCATTTTCGCTGGAACTCTTTCCAATAAGCCTTTTACACCCAAACACTCCCCAGCAACTGCTTTTGTGAAGATCACCAAGAGTAACCACACGTTAGCAAAGATCAAGATCAATTTAGTCCGCATCTTACTCCACACATCAGCAGCTTGTGATTCCATGCGTCACCCACCTCCCCCAAAACACTTTCATCATTTGGTTGCCAGGACACCACATCCCAGATTTCCTTCTGCCTCACTGGGTGCTCCTGCTCGGCCCCCAGGTCTGGCGTCTCACCTTTTCAGTGTAAATGTTGGAGGCCCAGGGTGTAAACCCGCTACAGTCCTGACTGTAAGAAAAGAAAGAAACGCGATGCTCTTCACTGGAAACAACACAACAAATACCACCGGTAGCTCCCCATGCCCCCATCTTTACCTCAGGTCAGCCTTCTCCCAGGAACACGAGACTCTCCACTTGGACGCATACCCAATTTTGGAGAAAATCAGGGGGCTTTAAATATGGAGTAAGCATTATAGAAAAAAAAAATTGGTTCACTCTGGAAAGGCGGAGATCTTTAGTTAATTAAAGAGGTTACAAAGCATGGAGGCTATGGTTTCATTTTGGTTAAAATCTCATATATGAAGGATATATACTAAGATGTTAATAGTGGCAATCTCTGAGTGGTATAAAAACGGTATTTTTCTTTCTCTTATATCTGTATTTTCTAACTTTCTTCAATAACATATACAATGTTTCATAATAGTAAAGGGTTATTTCAAAGTTAAAGGAACACATGTAAGACTGGACTCCTGGCTCTCCCACACTTTCTCCTCCTCCAGACCCTCCCCATCTCCAGGGGGGGTGGCTGCTCCGTCCTTCCAGTGGTTCAGGACAGAAAGCCTGCCAGCATCCTCCACCGCTCTCTCACACCCCAACCCATGGCTCACCTTTAAAAGGTGTCTAGGATCTGACCATTTCGCACTGCCTTCACCTCTGTGGGCAAAGAGCTGGCCAGGATATCCATGGAATAAAGAAATGCAAGCTGGCCACTGAGCCCGAGAAACGGCACTCAATTTCAGAGTGCCAAACATGCAAATTAAACTCTGAGGTGTCAGCATTTCTGCCCCCCAGGTGGGCAGAGTCCCCTGAACGATGACACTCGGTGCTGGCCAGTGCAGGGAGAAGCTGTGATTCTCATACACAGAGGACAGTGCTGTGAGGAGGTCCCCTCAGAGGTGGCTCCCAGTGACCTGAGTGTTAGGCAGTAAGAGCTCCCTCTGGCCTCCCCCACAGAGCCTTTGCTGGACTTGGGCAAGAAGCTGAGCGTGCCCCAGGACTTAATGATGGAGGAGCTGTCGCTGCGCAACAACCGGGGATCCCTCCTCTTCCAGAAGAGGCAGCGCCGTGTGCAGAAATTCACCTTTGAGTTTGCGGCCAGTCAGCGGCCGGTAAGTTCCACTGTACTCACAGGGCAACTGGGGCCCAGAGGAGGCCAGTGGTTTGCCTCAATCCAAACGGTGAGCCAGGTGAGGACCTCTGGCCCCTGGGGAGTCCCTCAGGCTCCAGGTAGGGGAGGCTGTGACGTTCCCCGCAGACTGGTACCCCGCCTTGCTGTGTGACCCCAGGAAACTGTCACCTCCTCAGGCACCTCGATCCAGATACAAAACATAGAGTGGAGCGGGCAGGAGGAGCTGTGGAGCGAGGGGACCCTGGCTCCTACAAACAGTGCTGACGAACAGTCCTGTGCTCTGGGCTGAATGTGCAGCAAGCAAGATTTAGATCAGACTGGATCTAAGATGGAAAACACAGGATGCCTTTCTCTCTCCTTGCCACTGGAAGGAGGAAAAGGCTGTGGAAGAGTCGGCTGCTGGAGAAAGGAGGCAAAGGATGGTTTATCCTCGGGCTTCAGAACGGCAGCAGGTGGTTTCAGGCACTTCCGATGTTCAGCCCTGCTCTACCCAGTTTCTGGGTGAGACAGCAGCCACTGAGAAGGAGTCATATGGCAGAATAATAAAGATGACAAAATGCCTACCTTTGCTATGTGCCTCAGACACTGCTAGCTAATCACTTCACATGTTATAAGCTCCTTTTCTACTCAACAAGCGACATTATTAGCATCATCATCTGCATTTTACAGAGAAGGAAACAGGTTCGGGGAGGTTATCGGCCCAGAGTTAATATTATAATAGCGACTGCCATATATAGAGCATCACTCTGCCCAGGCACGGGGTTTAGGGCTCTGCACTATTAACTCACACCCCCAAAACCCCAGGAGGCGGGTGCTAAGATCATGTGCCCCCCTTTGTTCAGTGGAGGGTGATCCCTGGCCCCTTGCCAAGCTGGCTTCCCTGAGGCTTTATTTGCTACCCAGCCTGCCTAGACGGTGGCTGGAAGCGCCAAGGGGACGGTGACAGGAAGAGAGCAGCAGGGGAAGGTGGTGAGCATAGAGGGGGACCCACAGCGGGGGGAACCTGGGGATGGGGCCTGGCGACTCCAAGGCCCGTTGTCCGCCGCCTCTCAGCGCCCACCCTGTGCCCAGGTTGCCAACGGCCCGGAGGAGCAGAACTACCGCTCCGAGCTCCACATATTCCCGGCCTCGCCTGGGGACCCCGAGGACGCCCAGCCTGCAGCTTCCCGGGTGGAGCGCGCCCCTAGCCCCAGTGCCCTGGCACCAGGTGAGTGGCCTCCGGGTCCGGGACCAGAATCGATGGAGGAGGTGGGGAGGGATGTCCAGAACGTGGGCGTGCTCCACAGCAGGGCGAGAAGAGAGCCCAGAGAGCGGCTAGTCCACCCCCTTCCCAAACACACATCCGCCACGGACCCAACACCAGACCAGTGAGGAGCAGCACCGCGCCCCAGGGCACACAGCGAGTTCGAGTTCGGATCCCAGTCGAAACTGGGATCTGCACCCCAGCTCGCGATTCCTCTGCTCCAATCCTTGTTTCCAGGGGTGGGGAAGGGTACCCTTCACTGGATCGACTTTGGGCGTCACATCCTCCCCCCCCCCCGCCCCGGCTTTCCCAGCTTCAGTCTTCCCTCCCCCAAACGCATCCGCCGGGTGGGTGGAGGGAGTAGGGTCCTAGGAAGAAAGGAAGCCACGTGCCCTGCTCCACCTCCAGGCTATGCTGAGCCACTCAAGAGTGTCCCGCCAGAGAAGTTCAACCACACAGTCATCCCCAAGGGCTACCGCTGCCCGTGGCAGGAGTTTGTCAGCTACCGGGATTACCAAAGAGATGGCCGAAGTCACACCCCCAGCCCTGCGGAGTATCGAAATTTCAACAAGTAAGGCGGGGTGGGCAGCTTGGAGAGAGCGCAGGGGGGTGCGGGCGCCAGGCGCAGCCACACCAGGGGCTGCATTTCCTGAGCACTTGCGACAGGCCAGGCTGTAGCTGAGCGTCATAAACGTTTATTGAGCTCTTGCTAGAAGTTACTAGGACTCTTGCCTCAGCACAGAGGAGGTGCTCAATAAATGCACAGGGAATGGGCCACACATCCCGTTCCATGTGTGGGGCAGGTGCTACAGTTTTTCCTATTCTGCCTGTGAAGAGACCTGCTCAGGAATATCAGTAACCTGCCCTACATCCCAAAGCAAGGACGCAGGACAGGGCTGGGGCCTGAGTCTGACTGCCTGACCTCAGAGCCTGGTTTCTTGTCCTCCGCCACTGCTGCGTGCCACCTCTTTGATGCACATCCAGGTGCGCATCCGTCCCTGATGGGGGCCCCAGATCTCGCCAGTCCTAGGTAGCTCAGCCGTTTCCTCATTTTCATCGGTGATCTGGGAAGCGGCCTGGAGGCTGCCCCAAAGCGGGGAGTGAGGGCCACAGAGGAGTGGTTTGTGCTGTTTAGAGCATGGGGCCTGGATGTGGGCTTAAATTCAGGCTCCTCACCTGACTGTGTGACCTTGGGAAAGTGACTCAACCTCTCTGAGCCTCCATTTCCTCATCTGTGAAATGAGACTACCACAGTATCGACTTCACAAGATCGTGGTGAGGATGGTGTGAGAAGCCTTAGGCAAAGTTTCTGGCAAGTAATAAGCTCTCAATAAACAATAGTGGCTACTATTATTATTGTTTACAGGTTGAAATGCTAGCTGGAAAAGCTAGTGGGGAACAAAGGGACATATTTAACATTTTTCCCTGAGAGCTCCCAAAACAAATCATAGCAGTCAAGATAGGAACTCGGCACTGGAGGAAGGCCGTGGGCTGGGGCATGGATTTCAGTTACGATTGGCCTCCTCAGTCTGACGCGATTCCTAAAACATGCCCTCACTGCGGAGCATGTGAGTGTGGAGGGTCCGTGGAGACCAGGCCATGGTCCAGCCCTCCCGACACCTGCTCAGACCACGTGTGCAGACCGCCTCCCTCACAAAGGCTGTGGGTGGGGTGGGGCCTGGCTGGGCCTGGAGAGTGGGCCTCTGAGGGAGGGCTGCAGGAACTGGGGGTGAGGGGCTTTGAGAAGAGACTGCTGGGGGGCGGGATGTGACTGCCCTCAAAGCCAAGGAGGGCCCTGATGGAAAGAGTTGCACCCCCCCTCCCAGCCCCCGGCACTGTGGGAGCCACTAGCCACTGGCAGATGTTCTGGGGTTTCCTGCCAGCCCAGACTGTGCTCTCTCACCTCCTGGGGCCCGCAGACCCTGCACGCCCAGCTATTTAAAACCCTCAGCAGACATTCAGCCCTGACAGCCAGCTTCCAGGCTGGCCTGCTCAGGTTGCAGCCCCATCCATCTGACACCTCCTGTGACAGCCTGAGGCACATTCTCACCAACAGAAGGCGGGTCTCAGGGACCCCTGAACCCAGACCCTTCTGGGGCAGAAGGGCCAGCTGAGGCAGAGTGAGGAGAAACAGCAATGTTGGTGGCCAAGCTGAGCTCAGGAGCCAGGGTTCTGGGCTCCCAGTCAAGCGCCCAACTGTGAGGCTTAAAAACTTCCCAGCCTGTCCCCACGGGGCCTGGCTGTAGCTGCCACAGCTGGGGTGGTCCAGACAGAAACCATGTCCTGGCTGGAGCCCAGGTTCTGTCCCCAGGCTTGCTTTTCTACCCCAGCGGCAAGCACCCTGCCCTTCCCATTGGTCCCAGGCTATGGGGAAAACATCCTATGTGCAATGCTTTTTCTTTTTCTTAAAATTAAAAAGTAGTTTTAAATACTTACAGTCTCTTAAAAAAAACAAACAAACTTTGCAAGTACAAATGAAGATGGGTTCCCAGTCCCCGTCCCCGTCCCCGCCCCCTTCTCAGAGGCCCTGCTGTTGCCAGGCCGGCTCCCAGACACTTTCCGGGGGCACCTACCTACCCTCAGGGCAGCAACTTCCAACCTCGTCCATCTCCTGGAACCATGAGCTCATTGCTAAAATTCTGTGCTATACCAAAAAAAATTTTTTTTGCTGATCTGACAAAAAAATTGGTATAATTTTGATACATTCACGCCAGATGGCTATTGTCGTGTTGGCTGTTGTCACTTTTTATTTGACGTCCTAAGGGAAAGAGGTCAGTGCCCTGACTCCTCGGGAAGTGCATGTTCTACATCTCGTGGCACAGCCGCTGACAACCACGTCACAGGGCGTAGCGCTGTTTTGTGTGTGCGTGTGCGTGTTAATATTTTCCGTTCCTTTTTGTAATTTGCTTGCGTTTTTCACTCAACACTGTACTTTGTAACTCTACTTAGTACCTGTAGGTCTTTTCATTGTCTCTAAGCCGCTGTGTAGTATTTGGCGTGTGACTGTACTACATTGTCCCGCCCATCCCCTACCCGTGGACAGCGAGTGGGCCGTCTCTGGCTCGTCACGGCCCCTGTCTGCTTCCCTGTGCACGCGTGCACGCGTCTCCCAAAGCTGTGCACTCGCACGGGGAGTTGCTGGTCGACAGAATCTGCACATTTGCAGGTTTGAAGGTTCCTGCTAAATTGTCCTCCAAGGGAGCCGCGCCACTGTGCCCCCTCACCCGCACCCCACAGGAGCAGCGCATGAGTGAGAATCTGCCCCGTTGTCGAATTATTTCTTTTCACCTGCCTTAAGGGTCAGCAGTGCAGGGCCGCTGTGATCCGCACTCCCGGGGTTTGCACGGCTCTTTCTCATTCACCCTTTCCTCTGCAGTTGGTGCCATGTCGTTCTCGGGGGAGAGGACAAGACAAAGGAAAAAAACCAATCCTAACTCTGCTGTCTCCGGGAGCTTACTTATGGAAGCCTAGAGTTTTGCTTAGGACAAGCCAATTCAAATTCTGAAAATGTCACTGCTATTTCTAAGTAACAACACATCCCAAATAGGGGCAGAGCTGGAGAGGCCTGGTTTCCTACACAACTTTGCTGTACAAAAGGGTAAACTGAGGCCTGGAGAGAGGCAGGGAGGGTCCCCACCTGGTTACCCCCCTATCAGTGTGCTGCCTCTCCCAGCCCACTTCTCCTGCTGCTCTTCTCTCCCCAGGACCCCCATGCCCTTTGGAGGACCCCTGGCGGGGGAGACCATGTCCAGGGCAGGCACCCCCTTCATCCCGGAGCTCACCAGTGGCTTGGAACTCCTCCGCCTCAGACCCAACTTCAACAGAGTGGCCCAGGGCTGGGTCCGCAACCTCCCAGAGTCCGAGGATCTGTAGCCCCAGAGACCAGAAGCTTCAACACCCTGGTCTCGGAGTTTGGAGAACACCCAGAGCTGAGATTCGCGGACAGCACTTCACAGTTTCAAAAGGGGCTTCACACACAACACCTATTGCAAATGGCCTCAAAGGTCGAAAAGCTCAGTAGTCCCCAAATGTGGGGTTTAGACAGTTTTTCCTTTTCCTGAGATGCAACTGGTCTTTATCTGTTCATGTTCTAAACATTTACTAAGTACCTACTATATGCCAGACCCTGTGACAGCCCCATGCAGAGGGGCCCAGACCCCAACCTAGAGCAGGAACAGATAGTAGGGAAGACAGATTAGTAAAGCACTAAATTACCGTGCTTTTCCCTGGAGCCTGCAGATGGGCACCTGAGGAGCGCGGTGCAGTGAGGCAGAGGAGGGTCTCTAACCCCGGGTGCGAATGTCCCAGAGGATTGGAGCAGGACCTCGGAGGGGGAGTAAGAGTCCATCAGGGGAAGAGTGTGTAGGGGGCGCATTCCCGGCCAGTGGACCAGCGTGGCACGTGCCGGGGAGGTGCCAACTTGTTGTAGGTGCAGGGTGTTCTGGAGAAGGGAGAGGGCAGTTAGAGGAGGTGGTGACTCCTCAGAAGGCCAGGTTGGGGTGGGCGGCACTCAGAAAGTGGGGGAGGTTCTTGAGCTGGGGAGTGAGGGGTCCCCATGGTTGCTCTGTGGGCACAGATTGCAAGGGAGTAAGGCAGGAAGCCAGGAACCTTCCAGGAGCAAAGCCTGGACTAGGGAGGTGGCCATGGAGATGGAAAGAAGGGGCACCTCCCTGGGCACCTTACAGGACAGGTGCAAAGTGGGGCACTTATAAAGATCCTTTCTTCCCACCTCCTGCTCCCCACTCTGAGCAGGCGGGGGAGATCTTGTCCTAGTTTCCACTGGGGGTGGCTCACTAGGAAGAGGAGAGAAAAGAATGTCTTCGTCTGACTGACGATGAGGATGATGAGGGTGGCTGCTTTTTATTGGGTGCCTCAGCGCTGGGGCTGGTAGTAGGTTCTCTACCTATCCGATTTCTGATTTTCAGTCCAACCCGAAAAGAGAAGTATTGCCCCATTTTACAGATGAGAATATCCAGGCTCAAAAGGGGAAAGGGGCTTGCCCAGGGCCAGAGCCCAAACGGAAACTGTCCTGTTCCAGTGGCTGTCACTTTCCACTGCACAGGGTGGCCAAGCCATGCCCACTCACTCTGGTGTCACCTCCTAATGGTGCCTGCCTTAGAGTATAGAGGTTCAGAGTGAGGCCCGGGGTGTCAGACCAGGCGGGATGGCTCTCATTGCCGCTGCCAGCCGCTTCTCACTTGTGGGCTGCTGTTTCCACCCTTCAGATGAGGACAAGGACAGAGGCCCCTGTACGGGGTTGTTGCGAGCACAGCAATGGACATCTACATAGTAAGCACTAGATTATTATTACCCTCTCGCAGCTACTGCTCTTAACTGGCAAAGAGGCTCTGGCAGTGGGCGCAACCTGAGAAGCAGGCTGCTAGGATGTGGCTGGAGGTCAATGACGCTGAAGCTGGAAGGGAAGCCCCTGATCACTGCAGGGCCCCTTTGCCCAGGAATTACCTGTCCACCTCGCTTCTCGCTGCCTCTTCCCCAACCCCCTCTCCTGGGGAGACGAGGAGGTCAGGAATCCATCTGGTTCCCCGGGGCACATGGAACAGCGGCACATTTTCCTTTTGCTCCGGATGTCCCCGGTGCCCCACACAGACCCAGGGGCCAACAGCCCGACTCTTAGAACTGCTTGCAATCGGCATGTCATCTTGAATGTGGGCACTGACTGCTGTTTACAGTCTTGTTTCCATGAACTGAAAACCAGCTGTGGAAGTGTCTGAAACATACAAGAGAGGAGTGGGACGGCCTCGTGTCAGCTCTGCGGGGCCCCGAGGGTGATGGCAGCCACCAGGGCACAGCAGAGGACAGCATGGTGGGGGGCCTGCCACAGCCCAAAGCGAAGCCTCCTTCTTCTTCAGACAGTATGACTTTCACTGATACTTGTTTAGAAAAAAAAAGAATTCTTATTGGAAAATATATAAATAAGCAAACAAAGGAAGAAGTAAAACGTGAAGGTATCTGCCCACGTAGCTCCTCCCCTGCGACACTGGCCTTCCCACCCACCTGCACCCTGCCCCACCCCACCTACCAGAGGTGACCACGGGCAACAGCTCGGTCCTTCTAGAATTCTAGGGTTATTTGAATAGATAAATATGTGTATGTGTATAGCTGCATAAGTGCAAAGATATGTTTTCATGGGATCATACTAAATGTATTATTCGGTATTTTGCTGCTTTATTCAACAGTAAGTAAAATTTGGATCCTGAAAAAGCGGGTCATTCACCTTTCATGTAATTCAGGGGCCCAAAGACTCTTCGTATAAAACTCTCTACTTTTTCCTGTTTTGTTTTTTATGTAAATGAAATTGTATAGTGACATGGAAAGGAAAGGCACCGAGAACAGCCCAAACACAGGAAACCCAGCCTCAGACACGGCAGCCATGAACATGGGTGAACTGCGGTCACGGGCAGCGATGCCCAGGCATCTCAGGAGCAAAGCGGGAGGCGGAGGCAGGCAGGTCCCGTGTCTGTGCTTGCTGACGCAAGGGCGTGTTTCACGAAGTCGGGACGGTGGTCGCTGGGCAGAAGGAAATGTGGGTGCGTGTGAGGGGGCAGCGGTGCTCCTAGGAAGTCTGGGAGCTTTCTCTTTCTGGACCTGGATAATTGTTACACAGACATTCACTTGGAAATATTTAATATAGTTATAACTTTGGATTTTATACACTTTTCCTGTACATATGTGATATTTTACCAAAACAAGCCTTCCTTTTAAAAAAAGTTAATAGAGTAACAGCAGATTGGATGTATGTGAAGAGAGGATTAGTGAACTAAAAATGACATTAGATGTACCTGAAGAATTTGTGCACTGAAAGTACCCACAATGCACCACAGAGAAGTAAAGAGGTGGAAACTGTGACAGAAGGTAAAGGACATGTACAATAAAATAAAAATGCCCGACACCACTCATCGGAGCTCCAGAAGGAGTTTACAAATGGCTGGGGGGGTTTCCAGACGTGGCGAAGGATGGAAATTTGCATAGTCCTCACCCTGTCGTGAGAAGGACACATTAAATCCTTCAGACACACTGTACTAAAATCCCAGAGCTCCAAAGTCGCAGAGAAGTGTCCAAGGCACCCAGATAAAAAAGTTAGATTACCTACAAAAGAACAACACTTAGAATAACAGCAACAGTGAAAAAAATACATCTTCAAGCAGTGGGAGCAAAATAATTTTCGGACAAATAAGTATTGTTTCCCGCTCACCCCTGCAAGAACTACAAAAGAACATGTTCTGGGAAGGAAAGTACAGAAAGAAAGTACAGAATCTAAGAAGCAATGATGAGCAGAGAAATCAATTCCACAGACAACAGAAAGGATGAAAAAGAAGCAAAGGCACATAAAATGAAGTGGCAGAAATCCATTCAACTGCGTCAGTCACCCCAATAAATACAGATGGACAGGACTCACCAGGTTCAAGACAGAGACACGCAGGCGGGATCAAAGGTAGCCCCAGCGCCATGCTGTCCACAAGCAGCGCTGCTACAGCGAGAGCACAGAAGCACAATAAGGAAGGGGAAAGGGCACACCAGTCAAATGCCGTCCCAAAGAAATGTGTTCTACGCTCTGGCACTGTTGGTGGGGTTATACATGGATGCAAACACCATGGAAAACAGTATGGAAGTGCCTTAAAAGATCAAAAACAGAACTACCATGTGACCCAGCAATTCCACTTCTGGGTATATATCTAAAGAAATTGAAAACACTAACGCAAAAAGATATATGCACCTTTGTGTTCATTGCGGCAGCATTTACAATAGTCAGATATGGAGGCAACCTAAGTGTCCGTCAACAGACAAATCATCAAAGAGGTGGTACGTATCTGTGGCAGAATGTTATTCAGTCATAAAAAGGAATGAAATCTTGCCATTTTTGACAATAGGGGTAGACTGACCTAAAAGGTATTTTGCTAAGTGAAATAAGTCACACAGAGAAAGAGAAAAAACATATGATTTCACTTGTGTGTAGAATCTTAAAAACAACATAAATGAACAAGCAAAAGGGAAACAAACTCATAGATACAGAGAAAAAACTACTGGTCACCAGATGAGAGGGGGGTTGGAGGGACGGGCAAAAAGGGTGAAAGGAATTTAGAAGTACAAATTGCCAGTTATAGAGATATTTGTGGGGACATGAAATACAGCACAGATAATATATAGTCAATAATATTGTAATACCCTGGCTGGTGTGGCTCAGTGGATTGAGTGCCGGCCTGTGAACTGGAAGGTCACAGGTTCGATTCCCAGTCAGGAACTGGGTTGCAGGTCAGGTCTCCAATTGGGAGTGTGTGAGAGGCAACCAATCGGTCTCACACATCTTTCTCTCCTTCTCTTTTTCCATCCCTTCCTCTTTCTCTAAGAATAAATAAAGTCTTTAAAGAACTAATATTGCAATAACTACGTGTGGGTACTAGACGGGTACTGGACTGATCGGGGTGGGCACTTCATAAGGTGTATAAATGTCTAATCACCACGCTGTACACCTGGAACTAATATACATCAACTAGAATTGAAAAATAAATTTTTTAAAAAGAAAATGTGTTCCAGTCATATTAATAGCAGACAAAGTGAGCCTTCCGGACAAAAAGCATTACTGGACAAGGATACTTACATAACGATAAACCCATAATCACAGTGAAAAATTTAATAATTTTTTTCAATTATTGATCAGTTATCAAACAAATAATAAGGATATAGAAAATTTGAACAATAAAATGAAAATGTAGAATCCTGCACCATCAAATTAGAGAATGCTCATTATTTTCAACTACATGAGACATTTAAAAAAATAAACACAAAAACTTTTGTGTATCAAAGGACACTGTCAAGAGAGTGAAAAGGCAACTCACAGAAGAGATCGTAACCCAAAGGGTAAATATGCACGAATCCCTAGTGATATAAATAAATGACTCCATACCGGGGGAAGAGACCAATCTCCCCCCACTCCTTCAGGAGATGGAGTGTAATGTCCCTCCTGCAGATTATAGACTGGGCTTGTCCACCTCCAAACAACAGAGCAGAGGGAGGGAAAGCAGTGCCTTTCCAAAGAAACCTGAAAGACACGCCCTTAACCAAGTGATGAAGCCAGAGACCTGGGGGCAGAGGTCACTTTACACTCCTCCTCTTTTACCTCCACTTATTTTGAGTTACATTGTCTCACTGTAACTAGGCTTCCAAAAATCTGTCATATTGTATGTTTCACCCCACAGGCAGGCGCTGCCTCGCTTTAGTTGTTACGCTGCTATTCCTTCTGAGCCTCTCCGCAAAGGAGCAGCTCAAACTACTACAGGTAGGGAAGGGAGAAGGGTTAGGAGGTAGGCATCATGGACCAGACAGAGGTTAAGTGACATGCCCGAGGTCACACAGCTGGGAGGTGCTTCAGTGAGGATTCAAACTCAGGTAATCTGGCTTCAGAGTCTGTTTAAATCATTACTCAGTATAAACAAAAGTTTTTTCTTCTTTTTCTTTTGTGATCAGATTTGACTATCTCTGTTATTAGAGTAACCGTAGCTGCATTAACAGAACCACTCCCAGGTCTCAATGGCTTACTATGACAAAAGCCCTCCTATCACGAGCCCCACCAAGGCAGTGAGGGAGGAGCCTAGGGTCCTCCGGTTATGTGACTGTCATCTTCCGAGATAGTCCTGCCCACGTAGCTAGATGGGGGAAAAGCTCACAGGGCTGGGTGAGATGTTCTTACAGACCTGGTCTGGGAACGGCAAAGGCACCCCCAGCCCTGTGCCCTAGAAGAGAAGGAAACGGAGTCTGGTAAGCAGCTATGTGTTTGTGCGAATAGGTATCTAATTCCTCATAGCGCTGATTTACTCAAGAAAGACTGAGCATCTATTCTGTACTTCAATGTACACAGGCTTATGCTTCTCAAAAACAAGGAGTGTCAAAAATTTAGAGTCTCTTCCTTCCCAAAAAGGCAAGAATATGCAACTGGGTAGTCATACATTTGTGTGGGCGTGTGTATTCAAGTTTGGCAATTATTCAAACACTATTGCTTCACATCTTATTCACAAATTGGCTAAAACTCTTTTACACCCTCAAAAGTAGACCAAAAACTGCCCCTAATCCCTACTGAAAATGGTGCCGAAATATTAGAAAGTACCCTCTATTACTGAAATAAAAATCAAATGTTTCTGCATTCTCAAATCTTAAAAAAAAAAAAAAAAAAAGGCAAGATGAAACCCTCTAGAGGAAAACAAAATTCTCCCACGAAGCTACAAATGGGTGTTTGTCACATGGGGCGTGTCCGTCCCATACACACAGATTTTAGATAAAAATGACACGGAACTGGCTTCGTAGATAAATTTTGCCTGTTTCCTTTTAAAACGACTTTTCAAAGCTACCATTTATCAGCCGCCACATGGCAGGCTGTGGGCCTTTTTACATCAGAGTGAGCAGAGATAGAAATCAAGTCCAAGGCAAAAATCTACATTTATATATAACTTGCTTCTAACTTCCACTGACTTCAAGTTTAGCTACCAAAGGATAAAGAAAACAGAAATCTAGAAATAAGTCTATGACATTTGGAAAATTGACCCATTTTAATTTTTTAAAAACAAACAAAAAAAACACAACATCAAATTAGTTTTACCATTTACAGTTCAGTTACACCCAAACACTCTAAGACCAAACAGAGTTCCCTGCCCAGAAGCGGGGAATCAAAATGAGACACGCGAGGCGAGAGCTGGAGGCTGAAGTCCTGCTGCCCGTCACCGCCTTCCCCTCACACACACTCCCGCGCTTTGTTTCACGGTCTTGTTCGCAAGTGCCGTACAGGAAGCTCTTCAAAACCACCTCATCCCAGACACCAGGCTTCTTCAATGATGCACAACTTCGTGACATTTGTTTCCATCTAACTGATAGGAATAAAAAGAATTTTTGTTTTTGTCCTTTTCCGTAGCGTGGAGAAGTGTCAGCCAGACCCCTTCAGTGAGCAGTGAGGGGCGGTGAGGAGCCCCCGGGCGGCGCATGCTGCTGGTTTCCATGTGTCCTTCTCAGGGTGCGACTGCAGAGGTGTCAAATCACACTCGAGCCACTGCAGTGATTAGTACTGGTCATCTTTTTTTAGACGACAAAAAGGAAAATATCCAATGGACATAAAAACGGTCAAAAGGTTTTGACCGCAGGTCAATTTTCTTTTCCCCCAAAAAACAATACAAAATGAACATAGAGTTGGGAGGGTAACTCCGTTGGACATTCCAATTGACCCCGCTGCTTGTTCCCCATTGAAGGAAGGGGAACAGGCTTTCAGTTTTATTAGTAATTTGATAGTAGTAACCAGATGTGTTAATGGCAGCTTACTTGAGGTCCAGCAATCAAATCATGGCTGTCGTTCTCCGACTGCCCACACCTGAACACATTTAGCTACCATGGAAACTACAAAGGAAGGAAAAATATATTCATTCCGGATTCGTTCCCTGGGGCTCCGAAGCGCCCTGTCTTCTGTAGAGCCCCAGCGTGGCGACAGTGTGCTAGGGGCTGCTGTGCTTCCCTGCGTGCGCCCCCATCCTCTGAGGGTCCTGAGAGGGGTAGTGGATTGGTCCTGGAGCCCTCATGAAAGGAGGCGGTGGTCCCATGGGGTGGAACATGTGCGGCCCAAAACCTGCAGGTGGGGGAGAACAAATGTGTTAGGCTTGGGGTCCTCCTGACCACCTTTCAACCTCTGAATCTTTCTAAGGTCAACACCACTTACGTAAGCCAAATGACAAGTGGCTTCAAAAAATGTCATTTATAAGACTTCTTTAGGAACGGCTCCCCATATTACTTCCTTGGTTTGAGAAACCACTCCCCTGAGTCCAGATTAGAAGAAGACCCCGCAGGACTCAAGGTGAGTGCTGGGAGGCCTCTCAGCCCTGCTGGCTGTCACACCGCCCAGTCCTACCGACGCAGAGTTCCATCAGGACTTGGGGGGTGAGGGGGAGGTCAGGCAGACCCCGATGTGATGGAATCAAGTGATGGAAGACACTGTTTTCCTTAACCTCAATAATTTATACCAGAACGGAGGGTGTTCAGAAACCAGGACTTTCTTCGAGGCGAACGGGAACGCTGCCGCAGGAGCACTGCTCCCTGGGACTCACGACACGCGGGCACTGTCACTGCCAGTTTCTGGAGCAGCACTATACGAAGTGCCTGCCGGTCCTTGAACTCCTTCTTACTGGCCACCAACAAGGTCAAGACCATGAGCCAAATACAACTTATCACACCATCAAGTGCACTGTTTAGCTCGTCAGGTAATTTTTTGTAACAAGACTTTCTTAATCAATTTACATTCTGGCACAAGCTGCTTGTCTTGTTGCAAACAGACAGTAACACTTTCTGAAATGACAAAGGTCCACAGCTTAAGCAACAGTGCTCCAGGGCATCGGGATTCCGCTAGAACGGGAACAAACTGGCGCTGGGCCCCTGCAACCCAGGGACTCCCATTCTGAGTCACACGTACTCAGATCTTTAGGAAACCGGCAGCCTTCCCTCCTAGGCAGGCCAGGGAAAAATGAAGTGTCAGGTCAGACCAGATGCACCTGACTCTACGGGACAAACTCAAAGGGTTTAGACTGTTAGACATGACGGTGAGGTGCAGAGACAAATCCTTCCCAAGGACACTGTGGGCTAAGTCAGACCGAGCCAGTAAGGACGGTGGAAGTTACCTGGGGGCGGGGGCGGAGCAATACCAGGCGGTGGAGGGAGGGCAATGTTCACCACAGCCGGAGGGCCACTGGGAGGCAGGTTGAAGTAGTTGGCAGAGGCTTCTTCTTCTGCTGCGGGAGGAGGAGGAAGAGCTGGAGAAAACAGCCAACAGTTAGAAGGGAAGACAACTGTGCGATGCTGTTTCTAGCCTTTTTCTGGTTTTTAAAGATTTCATTTATTTCTGTGAAGTTTTTCTCACAGATTTGTTTTTAAGAGATTTTATTTATTTTTAAAAAGGTGGGCAGGGAGGGACAGAAACAGCAATGTGTGGCTGCCTCTCACATACCCCCAATCGGGGACCTGGCCCGCAACCCAGGCATGTGCCCCGACCAAGAATTGAACTGGTGACCCTTCGCTTTGCACGGAACGATGCCCAGCCAACTGAGACACAGCAGTCAGGGCTCCACCCCCTTTAAATGTGAAGTTCCTCCTGGGAGCCAGAGACCTGGGTCCAACATCTGAGGAACATCAGCACAGCCTGGGCACCTGACGCCCGCAAGTGACTGCGCAGGCAGATGCACTCACCTCCCGGCAGGCCTGGAACGGGCTCCAGCTTGATCCCAGACTCCGTGGTTCCGTCCTTCTCTTTTTCTTTTCCTCTGGCTGCTTGGGACCTGGGGCACAGACACAGGACATCAGCTCTCCTCCCCTTCTCTCACACCTCTCCTTCTCCTGCTTCCTAGTCACATGGAGTTCCTTCACCCCTTGCCTCCTCTTCCGCACTCTTTCTCCTTAAATGCCATAGTGCAGAGTAGGTAAGAGCAAGGGTTCTGAAGCCAGAATGACCTGCGTTCAAACTTGGAAGAACTGCTGTAAGGAGAAGAGGCCACCTACGTGTGTGCAGCAGAGAGGCTAATCAGCACCCAGGAAACACGCACGCCCCAAGGGTCGCTGCTGCCCTTAGCGATCTTCTCCCTGACCCCAGGTTGGAAACATGTGGCCCCTTTGAACTTCAAGGCATCTTATCACTTTCAAATTAGTTATTAATTAGCTATCCTTCTCCACTGGACTATCAGCCTGTAGAGGACAGAACCTGGGTCTCATTCACTGTGTAAACTCCCAAATCCACCTTTCAGGCCCCAGCATAATACTTGGCTAAAAGGGCTGGTCACAAAAGACAGAGGCCTCAAAGGAGAGCACCACACCGAACCCCTGAATACATTCCCAAAGCAGCACGATCCCGACAGCCACTGGAATGACTGTTAGAGAATGAAACACTCTTTTCAGTCTGTTCACCAAAGGCTTACTAGCCCCAGGTAATGAAACAGTTTTCTTGAAAATCTCAGAGATATTTTAAAAATGGTGTATTCTCACCTTCCCCATTTCACGTTGAGTCTACGGCCATTGACGATCAACTTATTAAAGGACTTCTCCGCAGCCACCTCCGCGGCCTGCCTCGTGGCGAACTGGATGAAAGCGCACTGCTGCCTCTGCACCACAGTGATCGTCCGGATCTCCCCAAACTGGTAGAAGTGGTTTCTGCAGGGGCGCAGGTGGAGGACTGAGCGTGAGCAACACTCAGCCACTCCCAGGAGGCTGACGGGTCGCTGGCTCTTCCCCTGACTCAGCCCCAGGAACATGGCCCCGTGGTTATCTGCCCGACTACCCGCAGGTAACCCCCAACACCTTACTGAGGTAGCTACATATTGAGAGGGAAAGTAAAATAATGAGCAAATAAAGATTAGAGCATCTCAGGGTTTTCTCCATGGACAACAGGGGGCCCCAGTAAGATATTTAAGGACCCTACACCCCAGATAAGGGGCTGGCCAAATACAGCCCCCACGGCCCATGTACCAAGAATGTTTAAAAAAATGTAAAGGTAGTCAGAAAGAGGAGAGGGGAGGAACCCTGTCACCCTCTGGGGACTGTCTAGCTCACTCAGTCAGGGTTGAGCGGAGACAGGGTACCACGGGCCGGTTATAAACTTAGAGGAGCTTCTCCTCCACTTCCTCTCCCTGGGAGAGGTATTCCCACTCTCTGCCCAGCTGTCTCATCTCACTGACCAAAATACAAGCCAAGAATCATACAAACTTACCAAATGCCAATCTCTTTAAAAAGCCAACAATTCAAACCATATGAGTCTTATAATTGCAAAGCTCTCCCTCCCTTACATAATTGAGTCTGCTTGGATGTGTGCCCTATTCAAAAAGCTCCGATTGGCTATTAGGCCAAACAGAATCTCGTGCAATTACCACCGTATGCAAGCAAGTACGGAATAAGCACTGCTGATGAGCATTCCCACCCTGGCGTCACAGAGCAGTTTTATAGAACTTCTAGTCGGCATGGTATTTACTGACTGTAGACTGGCTAAAGAAAAAATGTATTTTGTAAAGGACTACCTTGCTTGCCTGCTTTTTGCCCCCCAAAATTATTCCAGGGCAGTTAAATCCAAAAAGAGCCCATAAAATTCCACCCACAGACCTCAGATCCGTCTCAGTAATGGTGTCGCCCAGACCACCAACATAAAGCGTGGTGATGGTCTTGTCCTCTGGCGGGTCCAGACGAGGCATCGTGGAGGCCCGCTTTAGAAGCTTGTCTGCCACGGGGTCGTTGATTCCGTAGTACCGATCTTTAATGTTCTGATCGGCAAGGGGGTCATCTGGATCTGTGGGCTTCTCGTGTCTATGGGTCCAGAAAGAACAACGCAGAGGTGGAACGAAGGAAGACATTTACAGGTATCACCCACCAGCAGCTACGGAAGTCCCAAATACATACCCTGAGATGCTTCTGAACTAAAACCTTGGTTGTACCAAAACATAATTACCAAAATAGCTAATATCAAGTGACTCACTGCAGCCCAAGGACTTGACAGCCTCCTCAAAGCCGTTTCGATGGCCACCTAGGGCGGCAGAGTTTCCCTGCCCAGGAACGCTTTGGCACAGTGCACCCCAAAATGAAGGGCAACCAAACAGTGTTACCCCTCCCCAGGCCACTGGTTTTTAAAGTATTTGGGGTCTTGTATTCCACTGAGAGTCTTAGTAAAGCTATGACCCAGCCCTAGAAAAGCCCCAGAAAATGCAAGTTTTTTTGTAAGAGCCGGGGATAACCAACCCAAGTTAAGAGCCCCTAATCCAGATGCGTGGCAGCCCGACGGAAACATACTCGCACACCCTCGGATGCCTGACCTTAACTGACCTCAGCTATCCGCTGTGATTCAAGCCAGTGATACCATGAAAGTGACACCAAGACTTATGTGTCAGGCAGAAGCTCTCAGGGGCAACATCTGTGTCATATACAGCACAGAGCTTAGCTTCCTGAGGCTCGGTTGTAGGTAAAAGTTGTTATATGCAAACACGACAATTTAATCAAGCATTTCTAGATTTAACAGTCTTAAGACATGCATTATACCATACTAGCTGTATAAATTCTCAGACTTCAAAGCAGAAATAGTTTAAGCCAGCACCTCCTACTTCTCAGGAGACTCATCATCTGGAAGCAAACGCTGCATGCGCACTGTGGCTCTTACCTGTACGGACACTCTTCTCCTCTCTTACACTCGCCTTTGACCCAGAAGGAGCAAATGTGGGGTCGGTTCCTTTTGTAGTAGGGGGTGGTCCGGGCCAGTTTGAGCAGCATGTCACTGGTGGACGTGGCTTTCCCCAGCATGCCGACTGGCCGTGTTCCATCGGAGTTAGCAATCTACGCAGGGGTGGCAAATTCAAAAGATAACTGGGTCAGCCCACCAGGGCTCTCTTATCCAATAGAAGACCATAGCAAGGAAGCGGCCGCGTACCTCCCTCTCCATGTTCTGTGTGTAGTACTCTTTGTTGACGTCGGACTTGGGCATGTCATCCTTGAAAGACAGCCCTGCGTCACGAACCTGGATGGGCAGGCCTGGCACGAAGGAAGGAGGGAAAAAACACTCAGGCATATTTTTAAATACTACTAAATATACATATCAAATACAGTATCATCCCTTCCTTCTCCATTTTATTATTTGGTACCAAAGGCTTCACTATATTTTTACTCAAAATCTTTTGCACCATCAGGCACATATTGCTACAGAGCATTCTAAGAATTTGTTCTAATTCCTGAGCTGTCATGACTGGGAAACAAATGTTTTAGAAAATCTTTTAGATGAACAGACTTCGGGTACAGTCACACTTGACCTGTAAATGAGTAACGTATCCAGCTTATATTATAACACCACTTATTTAAAACAATCGTGGAACGTGGTTCATTTTTAGGCTAGTCCTACAGGTCCTCTGGACAGTCACGGTCAAGTATGGGTCATTATATTCTAGAACCGGAACACGTCCTTAACAAACATCTAAATAAGGTGTGACCAGGACTCTGAGAAGCAGAGATACTTCCTGAATTTAACATTCACAAACTCCTATTTTCCTCTTTCCTTTTATTGTATAGTCGAGCTTCTTGTTGAAAAACTATTTTCTCATAAACAAGTCACCTTCGGTTAAAAAAAAAAAAAAAGAAGCAGTTACTCTGAAACAGTCACAGTCTATCAGTCCTAACAATACAGTGGAGACAAAAACCTAAAGCACAGTTAGCCTCTGAGCTTCTGGTAGGGACTGTGGAGAAGAGCTCCGGATCTAGAACGAAGCCCAAGGCAAGGAAATTACGTAGAACAGGGACAATGCCTTTACCTGCCTTGGCTACAGGGATGTACCTGAGGGAATTTAGGCCGGTTCTAATTAATTCCCAACTTTTCCTAAGTTCCTACTGTGGTTAGGAGGACTCTAGGATGCCCTAATATGGTTCTCCTCCTACTAGGAGAAGCAGACCACAGCAGACATTCCAAAGTGGGGTCAAAACCGAGGTAGGGCGGACACGGGAGACAGGAGGACTGGTTGGTTGTCTGCGGCGCCCACACACGTTCAGGTCCACTAGACAGAGCAAACATACCGTACTCCAGATCCAAAAGGCAGGTCTGGCAGACGTTCTTCAGTTTACTGCAGGTCTGGCACACTTCAGTCTTCTTGAAACGCATGCGAACCCCGGGGCACCAGCGAAACACTGTGAACGGCCTGGCACAGATCTTCAACACAAAATAAGCCACAGGGCGTGAACGGTCCCCACCTGGACAATCAATCCAGGAGACTCAACAGCAAGGGGGAAATTCAAAGGAAGGACCTCCAAATCCAGGGCCTGTTTACAAG
This sequence comes from Desmodus rotundus, assembly GCF_022682495.2. Lineage (NCBI taxonomy): Eukaryota > Metazoa > Chordata > Mammalia > Chiroptera > Phyllostomidae > Desmodus > Desmodus rotundus. Next base: position 140,227,283 of record NC_071392.1, read on the forward strand.
AGACCTTCACAATTATTTAGTCTAAATAACAGTCTGACATTTCAATCATATCTACAACGCCCTGCCGCAGTGGTAAAAAATTCACATAGTACTGAAATGCAATACTCAAAAGTCAAAGTCCTCTCCACCCCAGAGGTAACCACCATTAGTAATCTGACCTGCAAGCTTCTCGGGGCAGGGGGATGGAGAGTGTTATATGCTCCTTTGAGAATCTTATGACAGCTACGAGCTTCCTCCGCAGCTAAAATGCTCATGTGTACAGCCAGTCAACACTTGTTACACAACCTCAGGCTGTTCAAAGCCCACCCACGGACACTAGGTTAAGAACCCCTACATTAAAGGGCTCGTTTTCTTAACCTCACACACTAAAGAGTCAAGAAGGATGTAAATGACACATGAAAGTTGTGTCCCACTGACTTTTACTGGAGGACCCCAAAGCCTGCAAGCTGAAGGCTAATTTGGTAGAAAAAAGGAAAATAAAATGAAATCATTACTCTTTAACATACTTACTTTGCATTCTTTCCCATACTTTTCTTTGGTCTGAAATAGAAAAGAAACAGAAAAGAACTAAAGTTCCAGGAAAAAAAAAAAAGATCAGATGTCTGCTTCTTCCCCAGATACAACCCAGGAAATGTGTCTGGAGACCCCTGGCATTTTAAAGGGGGGTAGAGGAAAAACATTTTGGGGTGGGGTACGGTATATATTCAAATCACCGACTATGAGTTATAATTTCCTAAGAATCTCATGAATCTAACATCAGGTAAGCATGTGTCCTTCCACAGCCACGACTCCTGGGTTCACTACTGTCTCCAAGTTCTCTCCCAAGAACTGAAATTCCTAAATTTCCACAGTCCCCCAATCAGAAAGGATGTTGCCATGGCCAGCCCATTTTACAAAGGTTAGTCACAAGGTAACTACCATAGATCTTGCCGATACCCTTCCTTCACATAGTAAATGTTTCCGTCCCATAAACTATGTAACGTTTTGAGTATGTCAATATACCAACACCTGAGACAGATCGAAATACAGTCCTAATCTAATTACTGATGGTTAATGGTCACTAATTTTACCCTTATTTCTAACAGTAGGGGCCATGGCCACCTTACATTAAAGAGACAGACAAGGTGCCAAAAGCTATTTGATTAAGAGTCAGGGTTCTCCGGATTCTCCTTCTAAAGTGCTCAGGTCCCTGGAGTGAGAATATCTGAATTTAAATCTCAGCTCCACTCATTACTTGCTATATGAAAAGACATAAGCTCAAGTTTCTAGTTAATTGATCTCCCAGGTAAATGCTCAACAAATCCGAGCTATTATTATGGCTCCTACATCACAGGACTGTTGCTGAGTTCCAAAGTGACAGAATAAGCATGACAGTCCTTTGCAAACTGTCATAGGCTTTGGGTTAGTAAAGAAGCATCATCACTTCTGGCTGGCTGAAAGAAGCACTTCACGGACAGTGTGCAAGTACCACCACGTTGACAATATGAATAATTCCCGTTTCACCCACGATCACTCACCATTCGGATATATGGGTTTTCTCCAAGACACGTCTGGCACAGAATGGGGAAATCCTGGTGAAGTTGGGAAATCTGGTTGAGAGCCAGGCTCCGAGGACCCTGCGATCTCAGCCCCACTCTTGGGTAACGGGAGGAGGGGTATCAGAGCGAGGACGGAGGTGGGGAGCAGGGCAGGACCCTGCGGTCCAGCACCGGCCCAGAGCGGGAGAGGGAGCTGTCTGCTCTTCCGGCGGGAGAAGAGACCAGCACGAAAAGAGCGGAGGGGGACGCCACGGAAAAAGGGCTGGGCTCGGACCTTGGCTAAGCCCCCTCCCTCCAGCCTCCGGCTCCGGCCCAGCTAGGCCGCGGCTCTGGCTCCTCGCCGGGGTCCTCTCGGCCTCGCCGCAGCCCCGGTCGTGCCCGCCCGCAGGAGGCCCGGCCTCGGCGCCCCTCTCCGTCCCGCTCCGACGGGCGCACTCACCGCATCCTCCCAGTTCTGCCTGTTGTAGGTGTTGGAACCCAGAGAGGTCGCCATCTTGAGAGCGTCCGGGGGCAGCGGAAGCTTCCGAGTGCGGAAAGGACCGCCACGATCCCGACAGGCCCGGGGCTGGTTCCCGGCCTGTTACGTCGTATCTGCGCGTCCGGTGCGGCCCGGGGGCGGGGCCCTGTGCGCCCGGACGTCGCGCGCTCCAGAAGTCTTTGCTTTTCGTTGGGAATCGTGGTGTGTTAAACTTCCGTGCTTCTTTTAAGTTGCTGTCTGGTTGGGGTGAAGAGGCGCAAGTACATCTGATTTATTTAAAAATGGAGTGAAAGAGTAAAGGAACCAGTAATGAATGAGCGGGTGGGGTTAAGGCGGCGTTAGCTCCTACCCAGCGCTCGTTATGTCAGACGCTGGGCGGACGTCTTGCTGTGCCAGGATCTTATTTAATTCTCACAGTAACTTGCAGGGCTGCCTGAGTTAACAAGCAAAAAGCAGAACGTCTAGTTAAATTTGAATTTCACATAAGCAACGAAGCACGTTTTAGTATAAATACGTGCCAGACATTTATACTAAAATTGTTACCAAACAGCGATTTGGGGTCCTGCTGCCCACCGCCACCCTGTAGGCAAAATTCCATAGGCAAAAGTTTGGTGATAAAGGAAAGGAGTCTTTTTTAATAAAGTTTCATGATTTTAGAATAATAACTTTCCACTTCATTAGTCACTTAAACCTATCTATCGATTAATGCTAATCTCGTTAACTCTTTATTGCGGCTTTATTCACTTAAACCTATCAATTAAGGCTAAACTCTTTTAACACCTGGGTTCTCCTATTATTCCCCTGTTTCTGGTTATCTTATTTCTATGGGGTTAGTTTACAGATTAAAACAACATGAGATACAAAAGTTAACATAATTTTAGAAGAATGGCAGGCTTCTGCCTCAGAGCTTGTCCCCCCCAGAACACCCGAACAATAAACCAGCGGCCCTCTGCCAGGCCAGCCCCATCCTAGGCTGTGCCGGGAGTTCCTTGCCATCCAAGATACCGTCCGTCGGTTGGGAAACCGCAGGCAGCTGCAGCACGTCATCCAGGCAGCTGCGAGGAAGACGAGCCCGGGAGCCAGAAGCCTCTGGAGGCGTCCGCTTCTCGGCCGCTCCGTCCTAGACTACTTACCTTTGCCTCGGCAAACTCGTCCTGAGGCCCCTCCCCAGCGGTCTGATCAGACCTCTGTATCAGTAGAACTGTTTTTTCCACTTCTGAAATGAAGTGTCTCAAGGATCAACACAGGCATTGCTATATCGCTTTGGGGAGCAAGTTATAACCACTTTGCCGATATTTTATGAATTCCAAGCGTTCTGGTACCAACTTTATAATTTTTGACGTATCTGATCATCGGACTACCTAAAACATTTGTCACCTAATGTTTTAAAATGAGGCTTATTCAAAGTATAGTTTCTGTACAGTGTGCCTTGTAGTTGTACAGTTAGGACATTTTACATATATTCACCACAAATGTAGACTAGTTCCATGCCAGGAAGTCCCCTCGCGCCCACGTCAATCCGCTTGTACCCCCACACACTGTCAGAGGCCAGCCACTGGTGTGGCTGCTGTCCCTATAGTTTAGCCTTTTCCAGAATGTCCTAAGTGGAATCCTATGTAGCTTTGGGGGCCTTCTTTTCCCTAGAATATTGTATTTGAGATTCACCATACTATTACACGTATCAGTAATTTGTTCCTTTTTACTGCTGAGAATTCCATTGAATGGATGTACCAGAGGGGTTAAAAAAATCCATTCGCCGGTTGATAGACATTTGAGTTGTTCCAGATTTCCATGAATATAAGTAAAGCCATTATAAACATTCATATACAGGTTGATGTGTGGATGTAGGTTTTCATTTGTAAATACCTAGGGGTGAGATTCTTTGATCGTGTGGTACATACATTTTTCCATACGAGAAAGTGCTTGGGTTTATCTGAGCTTCTTGGATCTGTGGTTTGTCTTTCATCATATTTTGAACATTCTTAGATGTCATCTGTTCAAATATTCTTCTGCCTAATTTCTTCTCCATCTGGAACTCCAATAGACCACTTGGTATTGTCCCATAGGTCTTGAATACTTTGTTGCTGTTTCACTCTTGGTGGGGGGTGGGGGGGGACGTGGGGGGTGGAGTTTAGTTTGAATAGTATCTATTGATCCATCTCCAAGTGCCCTAATTATTCTTTAGCTATGACAAGTCTACAATATCTAGAAGATATTCTTCATCTCTGGTCTTGTGTTTTTTATTTCAATTTGTCTTACATGGTTTCTACATCTTTGCTGAACTCTGCTCACACATACTACCCATATTTTCAACTGGATCCTTCGACATGTTAATCAGAGCTTAAGTCCCTGTTTGATAGTTGCTACATCTGAATCATACCTGTATATGGTTTCGTTGTCAATGAAAAACGGGTCGGTTTTTCTTTGTGTCTCTTTTTTTTTTTTCTTCACTGCCAGTCAGTGCTTATGTAACAGTAGCGACTGGATGAATAACAGTGATGCTTGGAAAGAAAGGGGCAAGCGTTGTCTTTTGTCAGGCTATTTGTGTGGGGTTTGGTCAATCTAGTCAGGCATTGAGCTGGGTTTGGGTTTTGTCGTTGCTCTGGCTGCCTTGAGTGTCCTGCAGCTCTCACCCTCCAGCATTATTTTGTGCTTCAGGTTGGAACTGAAGAACTTCTCTCAACTGTTTATATTTCATCCTTAGCTTTCAACTGTCCTGCATACCTGCAACATAGTGGTCGCTCTCTGCCTTCCCTCACCCCCAGCAGCTGATGTTTGTTACTAGCAGCTTGCTAGGTGGGTGGCGGGGGGGTCAGAGTTGTTTTTTTGTTGCTGTTCTAATTCAGCCTCAGTCTGTGATAGGTTCCTTGAGGGCAGGTTTTGGGAATGGGTCTTTTCTCAGTATGGCTTCTCCTCTCTGTGGCAGCCAAACCCTGACTTGTAGGGGCAGCTGGTCTTGTGGAGGAGTTTGCTGCCCTTTCTGTAGTGGTAGATCTTTAATGGAATTGGTATAGAATCCTGGGGCTCAGGGCTGCATTTTGCCCCTCCCAAGCTTGAGGTTTTTTCTTAGCTTGCTCCAGCAGCAATGAGAGACAGGCTTTTGCTCCTCCCCCAGTGGCTGAGGCCTTTTTGTTCCTTCGGGGAGCAGGGCCTGGGCAGGGGAGGCAAGGTTTCATGCCTTCCTTGAAGTGGCAGCAGATCCCTCCCGCATGCCTCCCAACGAACCCAAGAAGGCTCTGCAGCGCTGGGGCACCACTCCCGGTCCCCGCAGGTCTTTCTTGTGGACACCTGGTGGACGTCGAGAGTGCGTGCAGGCTTTAGTGTCTGAAGCTCTCAGGGGCTCCATCCTGCCATGTTAGCCCGAAGTTGGCCTTGAACAATTCTTCACTATTTTAGTTTATTTCCTCCTACCTGCTCATGTGGCAGCCAACACCTCCTCCTCCCATGCTCTGCTACACACAGGTGAGCCAGCCTACATGTCTCTCTCCGGAGGGGTCTGTCCCTGCTCTGCCACTGCTCTGCTCCGACAGCCCCAATAAAATTTATGATTTTTGTCATCTATCCACCTTCACCTGTTTTTAGGGGCAGGGGTGACACTCTTTCCAGGTTTCCACATCATAGGCAGCAGTCACTCTAATTTTACAAGGAAACTTTGATCACTGCTGTTAATAGTTAGTGTCACAGTTCAGATGTAGCCTTAAAAACAAGTACAAGGAAAATGAAATATTTTTTAGTAAATAGCTACTGTTGTCTGCCAAAGGCTCAGCCAGAAGCCTATGTTAAAAAAAGAGAATGAGTATTAGATGTGACAAACCTAATTATGAGTATTGCTACTTTTTCCTTTATTTAACAGGAAGGATGGGGGCGGGGAACATGAGAAGGAAACAACTTTCTCACTTGAGGTCATTATCTTGTGCAGCCGTCTAGCATCTCGAGTGAAATCTATTTCACTACAGATGTCCCGATCACAAGAAAATGAGGATGAACGAAGTACAGTAGCCCCCCTATCTGTGTGGGGTACCTTCCCAGAGCGCCAGCGCAGGCCTGAAACCACGGGCAGTACTGAACACTCTATATATTGTTTTTTCCTATACATACATACCGCTTCACTTCAAGGAAGCACTTTATAGCTTCTCCTTGGCATATCCCAATGCCAGCTTCACTTCCCTTTGGGGCCATCATGAAAACTAGGGTGATCTTGAACACAAGCACCATGACACCACAACAGTCGATCTAAGACAGCTCCTGAGTGAACGGCAGGCATAAACAGCATGGATAGCTGGGCAAAGGGGTAATTCATGTTGTGGGTGGGATGGCTAGGATGGCATAAGATTTTATCACGCTGCACACAATAGCACACGATTAAACATTCATGAGTTATTTCTGGCGTTTTCCATTTAATATTTCTGGACCGCAGCTACCCGCAGGTAACTCTAAATTGTGGGGTGGGAGAACTATATTGCAATTGTGCAAGTGACTTTGGTCTGGGCTTCTGCGTTGGCTCCCGGCCGCCCTCTGAATGGAACACAGGAGAAAGCGATGACAAAGGGGCCCGGATTCGGCCCTGAAGGAGTGTGCTGTGCAGACACATCCCATCGCACAAGAAAGGCAAAGGCTCTGGAGGGGCGTGGTGCTGTGGACTGAGATCCCACCTAGATGGGAGTAAGGGAGAGATGGGAGCAGGAAAGTGATTCTGAAGGTGCAGGGGGAGGGAAGAGTATTCTACACTGAGAATACCCCAGAACCAGAAAGCTCAAGTCAAGTAAGATATTTGGCTTATGACAAAGACGCATATGTATATTAAAACAGATAAAAGATCCACAGCTATATAAGGAAGGAAAAGAATGACAGTATTATTCAACAAATATTGGGTGCCCACTATTTGCCAGGCGTAGGTACTAGGCTCTGCAGACAGTGATCTTTTAAAAAGATGGCAATCCCTGCACTGTGGGGCTCATGCTCTAGGATGAGAGACCAGCAGCCAGACGGAGCGTGAGCAGATAAGGGGCTGAGAACCAACCGTGTGTTTAACAGTGTGGACAGCTGGTGACGTGGTGGGGTCACCTTCCAGGTGAGACTGGAAGGAGAGGAACTGAGAGGGGGGTTGGTGGATCTGTGTCGAGGAAGTGGAGAAATGGAGCTGGACAAGGGTGTGAGGTCAAGTTCTTTTTTAAGGTGACAGAAATCATAGCAGAGGGCTGGAAAGAATGCAGGAGAGGGAGGGGAGAACACGTTCTTGAGCAGGTATGAGGATGAGACAGCGCGCTAAGTGGTGGGGTGTTAGGCAGGAGCGTGAACACCTCGCTTTTGTAAAAGGAGGAAGAGTTATATGAGTATAGAAGGGGGGTGGGTGGGCTACTTGTTGGAGCTGGGCCACTTTGTGTTTTTGAAAATTTATCTTTGGGAGCCACGACCCAGGACAGGAGCTGGTAGAGACCTAACAACGTAACACTGACATTATGATTCAGGTAACATCTATCCATACAATGTTACAGTGAACTCTCCTCACATGAGGTTTTAGCTTAGCTCATTTAAAGAAATGGAAGAAGGGAGCACAGCCCACTGATTCTCCTACTCACTCTCTGGACTCCACCTGTCTTCCTACTCTGAGCCATGCTATTACAGTCAGTCTCCACGACACCAAAGACATTCAAGCTTTGTCTGCTTTATTTGACTACATTAAGTTAAGCAATAAGGCAAAACAGGAATTTGTCATTCATAAAGATCAAGGAGTGCCTCTTATTCCGAAAAGGGACCAAAAAGGATGTTTCTTCACAAATATGCATGACATTTAGCTCATTACGCCTACAAGCACATTGAATAAAATTTTGGTGGGCTAATCAAATCACAAATCCAAATTAATTTTGTCTTAAGTTTCCAAAACTGTAGTCTCTAGCGCTAACAACCTCTAATTCGCCTGCAGTGGTGCACAGTGATGCACTGCAAACCTTGCACCTCGTCTAATACACAAAGGCAACAGATAAATCTCGAATTTACCCGTCGCCGGTGCTGAACCACTTCTACTAACACAGAATACCAGCTTGCGATGAAAACTACTGTGAGGATATACTAAACAAACGGCTGTTACTCTGCCAGTTATTTTGGCTTCTGAAGGAAACAAATTCTATGATCAAGTGTTTTTGTGTTTGTGTGTCACGGGGGATGATGAGACCCATTCCTTCGACAGCATCACTTTTGGGAACACACACCAGCTCTTGCAGTCTCTGCCGATGTGCGACCTGGGAGCGCTCTTCTCTGCTTTGAGGCCCTTTCCTCCACTGGCGAATGGGCGCAGTGGCCTCACAGCAGATTCTAGCAGGCAGTGAAATAAAAATTAACTTGACACTCGGGGGGGTCACAACAAATTAAACTATTTCTAGAATTTGCAAAGTTGTGATTATACCACCTCTGTCCCAACTTTTAGGGGGCTAAACCTTACTTATTACTGTCATAATATTAACACTGCAGCATGTATATTACTCTGTGGAACATTATTTCATAATATTGGCTTGACCTTAAGAGTATCACTTTAGTGTCTTTCAAAGGCTTCCTAAATATTTTTTCTCTTCCGGGGGAGCTGACAAGATACAATGTCCTATCTATGTTTCTAGATTAGTATATATCTTAATTTTTTCTCTTTAAGCTCCAGGCTTGAACTTAAAAAGCAAAGCCAGGGCAAACAGGAGCTGTCTCCCTTCGGCAGCTGCCCACGTGCTAACAATTCAAGTACAGAAAAAGGGGCGGTGCAGCTGGTGGTCCACATCGTCGAGTCTCATTTTAGACGTCGCAAACTGGAGTGAACAGCCCGACCGCAGGATGAGGCATGAGGACAGCGTGCGGGGCTACTTGCTGAGCTGTGTTCTGGTTTGCAACCGACGTGGTCTCATGTGACACACGCGGTGACAGTCGCACTCCGGAGGGGAAGGCTCTTCTTCATGTCCAGTTTGGGATTCGGGAGATAACCTCCATCTCCCCCTCACACCCATGGGAAGAACATTAGTTCAGACCACGCTAACATCCTGACCTTCAAAGCACGTTCTGAATTCCAGAAGTGAACTTTTCCACAAGTTTTCTTTGGGCTCTTTCCAGGTCTCCAATACTTAGAACAATCTACCGAGTTAGAGAGGCAGAGCGGAGAAGGGGAGGGGAGGAAGACATACAAAGACTGTCTTCCCGCAGAAGCATTAATCCTGGATATTGTGGCAACACTTAAAAATAAACGGAATTTGCCACCCCCTTGACATGACATGTAAATGCCTGCTTCTCAAATTTTTCTTAAAAAAAAGTTCCATATTCTATTGGGAAAAAATTTTAAGAGCAACCAATAAAAAAGCATTTTGTACTCAGAAGACGGCAAATGAGAACGCCTTAAATCTTCCCAGGGTTTTCCAATCATCACAGAACTAAAGACAATGTGGCAATTCTATTTTTGTCAAATGGAAACCTCTGGCATGATGGGAGCCGCGATGGCGCGTGAAAGGACGTGTTTATAGACTGCTAGTTCTATCCAATGGAACGCAGAAAGCAGGTGTACACCGAGGTCAATGTCAGATCGTGAGCAGGTCTTCCTTTCAGTAATCATTTTAGGTTTCTTCTGTGAGAGTATGGTCCTCTGTGCGGTCAGATCAGGAGACGGGATGTGGAGCTTCTCAAGTGTGAATCTAATGCCACTCCGAGGAACAGCCACCACCCCCGTTCTCGGGGTGGAACGGCGCTGTCGTTAGTCAGCGTGCAGGGTTCAGTGAGGGAGACACGGATGTACTGGTGTTAACAAGTGAGAGCAAGAGGAGTAGCAGTTACCCGGTGTTCCTAAGGCCGTGCCTGCCCCCACCCTCCTGGGGACAGGATTCAGCAGTGCGTGGGTACATCGTTATACACAAAGCCTAACGAAGCAGCTGCTTCCGCGTTTTAACACGCGTTTGTAGTGATACCATCCTTCGGAATCTGCCCACCAGAGAAGCCTTTTAAGGAAGAAGTGGGCCCAAGCTGAGTTCCACATGCTGCGTGAGCCAGATGACTTCGGTGGCCTGGTCACTTTCCTCAACGGGGCGGATGGGGGCTGCCAGGTTTTTAAAATCATGCTTCATCTTAAAGCACACGGTCACTTCGCCCTCCTCGCGTTGTGGGGTCACTTTGATGAAAATACCCACTTTGTTGGCCTTCCTGAAGGCGATGATGCTATGGAAGGAAACAAGCACAGTATTAGTCAGGTCACAGGTCAGCCAAGCCCCTGAGACTCACAGTCATTTTATGGCCCGACAAGAAATCTTTGAGGACAAGATATAACCACCCTCCCATTTATCAGCAATGAAGAGTTTCTTCACCAAAATGTTGATCTCCTTAGTTTTTAAATGTTACAAAAGTAAAATATAGTCATGCAAATTCAAATGAGAAAAAGTAGAAGTCTTCCCCTTCTTTTTCCCTTCACCGGAAGAGAAAAACTGCAAACACTTTGGTTCTTAAATGACCAGATATTTTTTCTGTGTTTACACTTTTCTGCTTTTTTAACCAATACAAATGGCACACACTGTTCTGCACCTTGCTTTTTTCCACGGCCTATCACAAACACCTTTCCACATGGGGGCAGAGATCTTCTCCATTCCACTTAGTGGTCGCCCAGTACTCTATTCCACACTGGCCGTGACTGTCACACCCTGAGGCTGTGGCCAAGGTCTCTGATACAGAAACAAGGGTGCGGCACGAACCCTTTCATGTTCACCACTGCTGCATGTGGCGACGTTTCTATAAAACAGACTGATCATAACTCACAGCCAAAGGGATTTCTGGAACACCACCAATCAGTGTTTTTGTAAATAACCTCTGTAAGTTAGGAATTTTTAGAACAGGAAAAAAAGTCTCTTTAGTTGAGGTTTCCGTTTCACTTTTCTCTGACATGCACTTGAAGTTTGTACTTTAATAACTTAGCTTCAAAAACTAATGAAATAAATAGAATTTAATCTACTGTTCAAATGAAAGTCTTAGGAAAGTTACTAGAATTAAACATTTACATATTTAAACAGTATTACATAATATTTACAGATATGTAAAAGTCCTATAAAGTATAGTAATGTGAAATATAATTAATTCAAGTTTATCAATCTGTCATGTAATTAACTGGAATTTGGTATCTCAGATGATCTTTCAAGATGATCCTGGCTTAACAAATTTATGTACCAAATTACTGTAATTTAAGGACCCATATAAAGCAAAAGATTACAGAGAATGCACTTTGTTTTGTAGTTAACTAATTAAACCGTTGATTTGTATCATTTTGAATCATTTTGTATCATTTGTATCATTTGATTCATTTTTTTAAATTCAGTTAAAAACAGTAGAAAGGAAAAAGTCTATGTTTCTACTCTTAATTTCCCAGGCAACCACTGCCATCTGGAAAGCCTTAAACAACAACAAAAAAAAAAAGAAAAAAGAAAAGAAAAGAAAAGAAAAAGTCAGCCCTGGCTGGTGTGGCTCAGTTGGGTGGAATGTCATCCTGTGAGCTGAAAGGCCACGGGTTTGATTCCCAGTCAGGACACATGCCCAAGCTGCAGGTCCGATACCCACTTGGGGCATGTGCGACAGGCAACTGATCAATGTTTCTCTCCTCTCTCCCCTCCCTTCTCCTCTCTCTCAAATCAGTAAGCATACCCTCAGGTGAGGATTAAAAAAAAAAATCAGATTTTTGGTGCCTCCCCAGGCCTACTGAAGAGAATCTCTGGGGTGGAGCCTGGGACTCTACAGAACAACAAAACCAAACCACCCACCCACCCTGGTGCTTTCTCAACTTAACCCATTTGGCAGACACTGTACTAATCTCACCTGTGCCCTCACTTTATTTTCCCAACCCATCCTATGTTCTCTCTTCTTTCCAGTACCTTGCTAAGGGAGCTTCTGATCATTCTGTTACAAAGCCTTAAATATTCCCTGTGCCAGGATATTAAGCTATTGCTTTTCAGCTCCAAGCCTACCCTCTAGATCAGGGGTGTCAAACTCATTTTCACAGGGGCCACATCAGCCTCGCGGTTGCCTTCAAAGGGCCGAATGTAATTTTAGGGCTGTATAAATGTAACTGCTCCTTAACTAGGGGCAAGGAGCTTGGCGCTACTGCTGGGTAGAAACAAGGAGCCGGGCTGGATAAAACAAGGTGGAGGGTCATTTTTGAAAATCCAGATGAAAAAATGGGTTTGAAAGTGGGTCTCCTGCATCAGCCAACTGCAGTGTGTGGGTCACAAGAAGCTCACTCACTCAGGGTCGTCCTGGAAGTCCTGGGGCTCTGCCAGCTCGTCGTACTCAGCTGCGGCATCCTTGCCAGCCAACACAAGCTCTTTGGGGGGCACCACCACCTGCAGAGCAGCAGAGAGACGCCTTCCTCAGAAGAGACCAGTGCACTGTAGAGCATTCATTCAGCAGAACACAGAGGGTATGACACTGATCTAGACGCTCAAAAGTAATTAGCAAGACTCAAGAAACACACAGCATTCTGTCACTGAGATAGAGGACACGGGCATTTGCTACGTTACTCTTCAAAGTCTGTGGTGTAACTAAAACAGCTCATTATTTTTTTAAAAAAGAAAAACACAGAGGTGAAGCACTGGTTGTAGTGCAGTACTTTCTGAAATGGGGTGTCAGGTACGTGTGTGTATGGCCTTGGAAACCGGTGCCGTGCTCTTCGGGCCTGTCCGTGTGTGGTGAGCAGGCTTCAGCTTCACCGTGTCACAGGTAACAGATAGCGGTGTCAACTTCACTTCTAATTATGGGTACGAATGTGGCTGGGGAGGTGGAAAGAGAAATAAAAATAGCAAATCCACAAGCTGGGCATTTCCATCAGGCACCTATTTCTGTCTCTATCATTATTAGACCAGCTTGGTGTTACCTTTAAAAAAAAAAAAAAAAAAAAAGACTGAGGAGAGAGGTGTGTCCTCTCTCTTGGGAAGTGATGCTAGTAAGTGAAATGGTAAGTCCTCCACTTAAGGACTAAAAGGAAGGAAGCCCTCATAAATAAAGCACAAGGAAAAAAAGAAAAAAGGGATAACGAAATCTTCTACTAAGTATTATTTGAATTATAAGAATTAAAGACAGGTATCCTTTCTACCAACTTTTATTAATTAATATCACACAGAATTATGAGTCAGTAATAGATGGCCTACAGAGAAAAGTTCTTGATGTAAAATTTCAAATACCAAACTAATCACCAAACAGTAGAATGCAGAAAGTCACACTGCACTCATAAACTAACACTGAGAGTCAAAATCACCTACTTTCCTATTTAGCCAGTGCTGTGTATCCTCTGCGTAAGCAGAAGGCATCTAGAGGAGACACACCAGCTTGTAAAGGAGACGTTACTTCCTGCGAGTCTGGAAGAATGAGTGTGCATTAGACGGAAAGGGAGGTGAGGGCACCTGTGCCAGGGGAGTGGGGACAGGCGGGAGGCATTCTAAATAAAACGAGTAGCACACGCGATTCTCCAGCGTGAAAGCTCCCGATCCACTGGATCTGCCCGGATCACACTCATCACTGCGCACGGTCTGGAGAACGCCAGACTTGCGGACCCGGGGGAAGATCCCCTGACAGGATGGACAGAGGTGAGGCTCTTCTGCTACGCCAAGGAATTTGAATTTCATCTCAACGTCAGAGGAATACCAAATAATCAGCATGTCATGGTCAAAGTCAGATTTTAGAAAACCACCCTGGTGGCAAGACCGATGATGTGAAAAGAAGCGGGGGTGGCCCCAGAACAGTGAGGTCAGTTAGGAAGCTACCGTCCAGGTGAGAAATGAGGAGTCCTTCAAATAGGACAGTGGCAGTTGTCTGCAGATAAAGTAAAACCTTAGGAGGTAGAATCAGAACTGAGGACTGCTTGGATGTGGGAACGAGAGTGGGGAGTCCTTTAAGCCAGGTCAAATGAGGTCGGTCACACAGCGTAAGGCAGGATAAGGCACAACGCTCCTACCTTAGCAGTGCTGTTGACATTATCAGGGTCCCCCTCGTCGCACTCCAGCAGTGTCACGTGGGTGAGGTTCTCCACTGGATTCGTAAGAGTCAGGAGGACCTGGCTCTCCTGTGAAACAGGAAAAGCACCTCTCAGACATGTTCTACTACTGCCACCAGTCCATTTTCTTCGTTGCTACACCAAGTATTTCACAAAATCCCTACCCACCTTCCCCAATTACTCCTGAGCAGTAACACTCACCCACGCCTTTCCATCACTGCTTTCTCAAAGTGCTCACTCGTTCCCAGTCTATTATTTCTATGTTAGGCCATATACTCTCTAAAGCTGCTCTTTCATGGAGGAAATGGGACAGATCCCATAGAAAGGGCTAGTTACTAGATTCAGAAATTCTAAGGAATGTATATAATCTAAGTGATTACTTAAAATAAGATACGGGAGCCATGGGCTTGTCAGATTACCACCACAGAAAAAATGGCACATCAAGACTGTAGAAGACTTTTAAGATTTTTTGTTTGCCTTTGTTTTGTATGATCTTGAGGTCAGCAAAAACCATCATTAAAATGAACAGGGACTTTATAAATGTCTTCATGGGCACCACAAAAGGAAAGAACTAAAGAGGCTGCTGCAGAATATTCTACAATTCATTAGAGGGAGTGGTGGGAGGAAGGGGCATAGATAAGGACCTCAAAGCACAGAGGGGTGGTGGCAAAGAGGAAATCTGGGTGATTCGTGGTGTCCGCTGCAGCGCACACGAGATGATGGAGAAGAGCTACAGATGCCTGTGGGGTTCACCCTCCTCTCGCCACCCACGACTCCACCTCTCTGTATGTACGTGCGTATGTGCACGCCGCTCCACGTGTGTCCCTGCCTAGACTCCCAGCTTAAAGAAAGTTAAAATCTCAGTCCCTTTACTACTCCAAACTTCCTTCTTATCTACAGTTTGCGTCCCATGCCAAAAACACACACCCACCCCCACACACATCTTCGATCAGTGAATTCTTTCTTTTCCTGTTAATAAAGCAAAGCACTAACCTTCATGTAGCGAAGGTTGGGAATCGACATGATTCTCACTTCTGGAATATAATTGCTGTGCATCAATAAAAAATGCATTAACGGTCATTGGAGTCTCATAAAATTATTACTTTTTTTTAGCTAGTGCAGCAAAGAATTCTTCATGTTAATTAAAACATGTCAAATAAAAAGAATTTTAGAGAACTGTACCACCACTACAGTGAGAACTTAGGACATTGACCAAACTGGTAACGAGTTCTTTCTGAAATCTTATGTATACTTCTGGCCTAGAGCCTACAGATGTGTGAGTATCGTGGAAGATATCTTCCCCGTGTATTTATTGCATGTTTTTGAGATCATGATTTAATCATACATTGTAGGAGTGTAAAAACCCTACCACGCACTTTTATATAGTACTTACTATGTGCCGGGCAATGTTTCAAGCACTTTACAAATACGAACTCAGGTGCTCTGCACTGCAACTGCCCGAGACAAGCATTACTCTCACCCCCAGCACAAAGATGAAGCAACTAGGCTCAGCAGGAGAAGTCACCTGCTGGTAAAGGGCCAGGATTCAAACCGGGCAGTCGGGCTCCAGGGCCCTTGCCCTTACCCCCTGGGCTATGCTGCCCTTCTAAACGAGACCAATGAATTATATTCACATGTGTTTGTTCTGGACTCAAGGCTGTCCAGGTTCAAACCCCAGTTCAGTATTTATATGCCAAGATACTTCTTTGTAAAGACCAGGGCAAGATATTTACCACATTGTGTTTTGCTTTTCCCAATTTTAAAATGAGGACATTAATAGTATCTTGAGGTTATTGTGAAGAATACATTAAATAATACATGTAAAAGTACTTGGAACAAAGTACTCATACATGTTAGTAATTGTGCACATATTAACATAAGACAAAATCTATTGCAGAGGCACTAAAAGTGGGGGTGTAGAGAAAAGTGAACTTTAAAATACAGGCAATACGGTATTTTAGCTTCAGACTAGGTAATTTTTCATGCTGGTCATCAGGATCACCCGAATAACTTAATACAAATTCAAAGGCCCAAGGATGTGGATTTAGCAGAGCACATGTACTGAGATTCGCAGGCGATACTGCCATGATGTCAGAACAAAGCACTTTCCTCAAGGCAAGCTTAAGGAATTAACGCTAGGTACATCCTGCCCTTCGGGGTTTCTATCATGAGCATCATTCTTAGTTAAGAAAGGCGTTCACACCAGGCTTCCCATGGACCATTTTCATAGTTTTCTTGCTTGCTAACCAGTCATGTATTAAATAACAGGAAAACAGAACATATTCTGTGTTGATTTATAGTTATAAAGCATTTGCAAACACAGCAGCTCAACTGATTCCTCCCACAACCCTGAGCGGGAGGCAGGACTGGTATTCCCACGTCAGAGATGAGGGAAAAGTCAGTCTGACCGAGTAGGTGACAGGTCCCAGGCCAGGCCCTTGAGTTCCTTCCTCCTAGCTCACCAGACCAGCACTTCCCAGCCTTTCGCCTGCCGGTGGCGTTTTAACTGCTATATAATATTCTGTGGTACTAGTGTTATCTCGATGATCAACTATTTCTTTGTTAATGGTCGATCAGCTTGTCAATGAAATCATTTCCAGCTTCTGTCAGTAAAATGCTGCAATATACATCCTTATAAATGTATCTTTAGACATTGGTGCTTTTGTTTCTCCAGAACAGATTTCTGGGATGGTACTGCTGGGTTAAAACGTCTAATAACTTTGTCTTGATCTTCCAGACGGTTCCCCAACAAGATGAGCAGATATAAGCCTACCATCAATGTGTTCAAACGCCTGCCCACATTCTCACAAGCACCAAATATTCTTTATTTTTTTTAAGGTTTTCCTGACAAGTCTCAGCATCTTTCCATACAGCATTTCCCGGTCCACTTGGAATTCCTCTTCTGTGAGCCGCCTATTCAAATCCTTTCCGATTTGTGGGAATTCTGCATTTCAGAATATTAGACTTTTGTCTATAATGAAATGGCAAATATTCTTTTCCATTCTACTGCCTCAGGACTTTGTTGTTGTGGCTTTTGAGCCTCCTGCCTTACTGAGAACGGATTCTCTCACCTTAAAGTCAAGGCAATATTTTCCTAATTTTTCAAAATATTTTTCTTGTTTGACAGGTGATTTTCATACACAAAAATTCCCTTTCTACTGACAAGTCCCAGTGCATTAACACTAACTAACACTTTCATCCCATTCGGTGAAGTGTTATTAGAACCCAGTTACATAAAATGAACATTGTTACAGGTACAGGGACACTCTTCGTTATACACTGCTTATTATTTTTTTAGTTTTTAAAAGGTCATTTCCAAACTCTGGTACTTTATAATTTGTAATGAACGACGAGTAACTCTCCGTCCCATAACCAACACACGCCCGGCCCCAGACCACACTACTGCTGTGTCACTGATGCAGACCCACCTGGAGTCTGCCTCCAGATCTGCCTTAAACGTCAGGGGACAAAATTCAAACCCTACACTGCAATGAACAGCAAGACTACTGTGATGTAGTTTTTCTTTTCTTTTTTAAGCCAAGAAGAGTAATAAGCACATTTCACAATGAAAAAGAACCCCCAAAACAGTAACCAACGACACTGATCCCAAAATACTCACACAGCAACAAGCTGGATTTTAAATTTGATAGATGTTGGATTAAATTCTGGCTTGCTCAAATTATGTTCACATTTCTAAAAAGAAAAAAAAAATATAATATGTATCAGAGGAAAACAAGAATATACTTTGCTAATCTAGGGAGCTACGAAGCTCAAAAGGATACCATTTACTAGAGTTTTGTTTTATTTTGCTGCAAGACTACACATTTTGAAATAGTATATGCTACAGATAACCAAAATATACAAAAGATGTTTTGAACTTCAAGATATAAGCAACCACACTATCAGATATTGTTATACCTCTGCAGTTTCAAAACCTAATAAAACCAACACATACTGAGTACTTACTATGTGTGCTGAACAATGTAGATTTTGCTGATTTTTTTCCTTTCTTGTTTTCTTTTATATGTATTTTTTAGTACTTTTTATTTCCTCCCTACTAGTCTAGAAGATACCCATCCTTGCTCTAAGTAGATTTAAATATCGCACAACTTAGGAGGCAGGCGTATCATTGTCCCCATTTCCCAGGTGGTGAAAATGGGGCACTGGGAGAATAAGTAATCTGTGCAGTTTCCCGGAGCCAGTGAAACTGGAGCGGGCAGCGAAATCCAATAGTGTGATTCCAGTACCCAGGCTTTAAAACACAGTAACAATTAATTACTAATTTCTTGAATGGGTACAACAGGTACCTAGTTAAAAAAACTTTACAAAACACTACAAAAAGGTACAGTGTAAAGGTACCCATTACGTGTCCCCTGGCTCCTCTCCCAAGCTGACTAGTTTCTCACGGGTTTTCTCCCAGACAGTCTATGCACATAAATTCATATGCACACATCAACTTTCTTTTTCACAGTAACACAAAAGAGAGCATTTTACAGTATTTTTCAGATTATAAGACGTACCCCCCCCAAATTTGGGAGAAAATGGGGGTGCATCTTACAGTCCGAATGTAGCATACCGGGCTCGCGAGGGGAAGGCGGGGTGGCAGTGGAGTGGGGTTCCCCCCCTATTTTCCTCCTCTAAAACCTAGGTATGTCTTATGGTCCAGTGCATCTTACAGTCCGAAAAATACGGTATATGGTCTCCTGCCCCTTGACTTTTTTTCATTTACTCTGTCTTGGACTTCCACACCAGCACACACAGCGGGGCCTGTCCCCTACTGTAATGATTTGCAAAACTTACTGAACCAGATGCAAACTGATGGGTGTTTCCACGGCTTTGCTACTACAAAGAATGCCGCAGTAAGTATTCTCATACACCAAGTCATTTTCCACATATGCACTGGTAATTTCTTAAAAGCGGATCAATGGGCATGTGCATTTGTTATTGTGATAGATAATGCCAAATTGCTAACTTCTGCCAACCCGATAATTTATGAAATGGTATCTCACTGCAGTTTTAAGGTACATTTCCTCCATTATTATGCAAGTTTGAGTATCCTTCCTAGTTACTGGGTTTGGGGAGTTCCTCTGCCGTGACTAGTATGTTAGTATCTACTGCTTGATTTTATACTGAGATGTTTTCCTCACTGATTTGCTAAAGTTCTTTATTTTTTATTATTTTTTTTAATCTTCACTCAAGGATATGTTTACTGATTTTAGAGACGAAGGGTGGGGGGAGGGAGAAAGAGAAACATCAATGTCAGAAACTCCGACTGGCTGCCTCCCACTGGGGATCAAACCTGCAATTTAGGTATGTGCCCTGACCAGGGATTGAACCTGCAACCTTTTGGTGTATGGGGTGATGCTCCAACCAACCAGTCTACCTAGTCAGGACTAGAGTCTTTTCTATATGCTGATACTAATCCTCTGTTAATTATGTACCTTACAAATTACTTTCCTCAGTCTACGGTCTATCTTTTCATTTGTTATCATTTTTCTCTGGAGTGGGGGTACAAGTTTGACTTTTATTGTGTCAAATATAAAACTTTTTCCTTTATACTTGTGCTTATTTGTCTTACTTATGGAATATTCCCTTATCCCAAAGTCATGAAGATATTCTCTTATATTTCTTTCTAGAAGTTTTGCTCTCCATATTTACTCTTTGAAGTTCCCAATGTTCTTGAAATTTACTTTTGTGTATTGTGTGAGGTAGAGAGCTAAATTTATTTTTTTTCATATACTCATGTGGCCTAGCACAATCTAGTATCTATCTCCCCAGTGATCTGTAATGCCGTATTTAGTAAAATCAGGTTTCCTCACATGCATGAGTCTTTCTGCTTTCTCTATTATGTTCTAATAGGATAGTTTTAATCTAGTATGTGTGTTTTCATTTTTTTATGTTTATATATTTTCCCTCCTTTCTTATACAAAGTTGTGTACCTGCTGTGCAACCTGTGTTTTGCATTTAAAAACATATCCCACATCAGTATATTCTTTTTTATAGATTTATAGCACTCGATGCACGGATGTGCCCTACTCTCTGCACATTGTGGTCTGTATTTGTACAGGTGAACCCTCAGGGTAGACTAGTAGAAGTGAAGTTGACAGGCCAGCAGGACATACAGCTTGTTTACTTTCAGTAGATTTCTATGTTATTCATCTGCCTGGTTTTAGTATTAGGGTGAAGCTGGCCTATTAGAATGAGTTAGGAAGTAGTTCCTTTGCTCCTATCTTCTGAAAGAGATTACAGAGTACTATCATAATTTCTTCCTTAAATCTTTGGCAGAATTCACCAATGAGCACATGTTGCCCCGGTGCTTTCTGTTTTGGAAGGTTATTAACTCAACTTCTTTAATAGATATGGGTCTATTAGATAGTCTATTTCTTGAGTGAATTTTGGCAGACTGTGTCTTTTAAGAAATTGGTCCATTTGACCTAAGTTATCAAATTTGTGGGCATAGCATTGTTCAGTCTTTAGTAACCTTTTCATTTCCATGGAACTGTGGTGATGTCCCCGCTTTCAATTCTGATATTAGCAATTTGTGTCCTCTCTCTGCTTTTCTTAGCCTGGCTAGAGGCTTCTTAATTTTATTGGTCTTTTTAAAAAGAAAAACAGCTTTTGGTTTCATTGCTTTTCTCTAATGATTTCATTTTCAATTTCACTGATTTCTGCTCTGATTCTTATTTCTCACCTAGCTTCAACAATTAGCAATTTATTAGCCACAATGGCCAATCTTGTTTCCCCTACATTCTCATCCACTCCCCATGCTTGATTATTCTGAAACAACTATCAGATATTATGTGATTTCATTCATATTTTCATATGTATCTCTAAAATATAAAGATATTTTAAAGTAACAATATTATTATTATCCCTAAAAAATAAACAATTCTTTAATAGCATAAAAAACATAGACACTGTTTAAATTTCCCCAAAGGTTTCATAAATTTTTCATTCCTTCCTCATTCTTCCCCTTCCTTCCTTCTTCTCTGGCCCCCTCCTTTTTTCTATGTTTTGTTTGAGTCTGGAATTAGATAAAGTCTATACACTGTTCGATATGTCTCTTAAGTCTCTTTTAATCTCACACTGTTATTTGTTGACAGTAGCCACTACTCACACGTGGGAATTTAAATGAATTAAGATGGAAGATTTAGTTCCTTAGTTGCACGATCACATGTGACTAGTGGCAACCACGATGGACTGTGATACCGAACATTTTCATCATCACAGGAAATTCTATCAGATAGGGCTGATCTAAAAGGTTTCCTTGTTCTTTTTCACTTACTGAAGAAATTCTGTTGTTTCTTCTATAGATTCCCAGAGCCTGGATTTTGCTAATTTTTCTTCTTTCTTACTTTATTTTAAACTATTTTTTACTGGTCCTCTTTTTCCCCTCTTACTACACTAATAGCTGTACATTCTTCACTATTCTTGCAGGGGTTAGTACTATGAGCCGAACTTTCAGACAGCTCCGTTTCCACACCTGTACAACAGGTGAGAATAGTACCTACCTCACAGAGTTGTGAAGGCTGAGTTTATGCTGAAAGCATTCCAAATACTGCCTGGACACCTACGCATTCTCTATTATTTACTATGTCCCAGAGGTTTTAACACTGGCCAGACACCAGTCATGTTTCTATAGGCAACTCTACAGAAGGCAGGACTTACCCGGCAGCGCAGGGACCGTTTGATCAGAAGGTGTTTGTGACGAGGGTAGAGCTGAGAAGCGCAGACTGGCTGGAAGTCAGGCTGTAAGAGGCGCTGCTGAAGGGTGGTTACTAGCATGAAAGGCAGAACCAGGCTTAGTTTATGCTAGGAAAAATTCAAATCACAAGGTATAAAAGTAACAAAAGCAGAATTAGTTATAAAACATAAACAAAGTAAAATCATGTGTAAAATTACCCTCTGTTAAATTTACTGGTCTTGTATAATAGTCTTTAGGAAGAGGCTCCACTTCATCGACAGCTTGAGCTGGCTCAATCTTTATCTCTTTCTGGTCCTCTCCCTCTTTAAGGCTAAAAGAGAAAAAGCAGGAATTCTCAAGGGTCCACCTGATTACCTTTAAAGTCTATGATATCACAAATTGAAATATTCCTCCATTATAGAATATTCTTTCTGCTTAGGTCTTTTCTAAGTATGAGGAGATTCTTCACCACTGGCTGTTATTTATTTACTTAAAAATTACATTCTTTCAATATGCACTTAATACCTGCTTTTTTTTCCAAAGACACTTAATGTCCAAACTTACGAAAGTCCAGCAAGGGTACTGATGGTTGCACCAGCTCGTGGTCGCTGAAGCCTCGTTCCAAGAC
This sequence comes from Desmodus rotundus, assembly GCF_022682495.2. Taxonomy (NCBI): domain Eukaryota; kingdom Metazoa; phylum Chordata; class Mammalia; order Chiroptera; family Phyllostomidae; genus Desmodus; species Desmodus rotundus. The sequence continues at coordinate 140,249,597 of NC_071392.1, forward strand.
CGTATTTGTCCTAAACAGAGTTCAGAAATTCCTATTAGAAATCCCCCCTTTAAACATCCTACTTATCGAAAGAAAGAATTTGGGGTGGGACAGCATGAGAAGCTCAGGGAAGTAAGCAAAACACAAACAAAACCAAAAGAAACTAATTTGAAAGCTTCCTTTAAAGAGAGGAATTTGTAGCCCCACACCATCTTATTCTTAAAATAATAACAAAACACCAAACATGGAGACTAAATCTACATTAATATAGTAAAACTGAACATAATGTGATTTTTTTTACTATTAATCTGCACGTATCTAAGCTCAGAACGTGTCTTAAATCAGAACTGCATGGAATGTCTAAAACACACGATCTACGTCTTCTAGGAACACCAGTGATCATCTGCTAACTTCTCAGGGTTAGCAAGAGTCATAAAAGAGAACTTACCACTACATGAATAGTGTGTTGCTGTAGGCCCCCAAATAGCAGCAGGTTGCAACAGAGACAAAAAAATGCAGCATAAGATAGAAGCAAACTCATACAGCAGGCAGGTCATGTGGGAAAGTTGGAAGAATGATGCATTTAATTCAAATCCCTTTCCTAAATACACTAGGGCATATGCTGTTTGTACCACTGGACTATGCAGAAAAACTCACTACAACTTCATTAAAGTCTTTGGCAAACGTAGGTGCTCTGTGAGTTTTAATGTTTTATCCAATCCTAGATATTTTTATATGGACCTCACCAATTATTAGGGTTTTGGTGGCTTAACTAATCCTCATGCAGAAGCAGTAAAACAAATTATTTAACCTTTCCAGGTCTTGTTTCCTCCAGTGTAAAATGGGGATGTACCACCTATTCCACAGGACTGTTGTGCCAATTAAGTGCTTAGCACAGTGCTTGACACATCATTTACTGCCATTCACAAATGGTGTTTACGAAATGCCAACCTGCTTGGCTCCAAGCAAACACACAGAAAACAGCTCTGAGAGCAACAGAACTTGGGGACAACAGAAGCTCCAAACCCTTCTCTCTTGCTTCTGATTGGTAGCATACAGACTAGTAAAGAATGACTTCCATAAATACTTCCTACTAAAAATCACACTTGCATATATTACTATTTATTTAACCACACTAATACACTGTGTAAAGTCACTGTTTTTTATACTACAGAACTATGGGAAAATGACCCAAAACTGTAACTAGAGCTGGAAAACCACTTCTGGGTTTCTAATATGCAAAATCCCTAACAGTTCGGTGGTACCTACAGATTAAACTCTAGCCTCTCAGGAGGATCATCAGAAGAGAAAGGGGAGTGATGGAGAAAGAACCACAAATGTCCTCAACACTCAAAGACAACTAATGATACGGTGACAGTGTAACTGCTGGACTTAAACACCTCTAATTTGAGGAGCCTTTCTCTTGTTACCCATCCTTCAGAACCTAGGGACGTTGGCCCTTTCTGAAACAGTCACTGTTCTCATGCCACAGAGGTCTTGATCAATGACCCGCAAACTCCTCTTTGCACTAGAAGTCCTCACCGAAAAAGCCAAAGGCATGTAGTTTCTACGCCGCGCCAGTTTCTTGCGATCTCGCTCCACCTTCTCTTTCTGAGCAAGCTGCTGGTAATATTCAATCAGTTTGTTCATCTGTAATAAATTAAAGACTTAGTATTTGTTTCACAAAAAAGCTAATAGGAAGCATACAAAATCAATCAACTATACTGACAAGACACATAATAAACAAACAAAACAAATTATTAAGGTGGCAGGTTTGCCCTTTTCTTCGAAGAGAATTTATCTTCACTACATGATCTACTCTGGAACTGAAACGGAACTTTCAAGGTCAGAAACAGGAAGAGACGGGCAATAAAAAGGCTTGGAAATGTCGTGCTCTCTATTCACTGCTCTTTTACTTCATTACCTCTTTCCCCTCACAAATGCTACTTTTCCTGATGGCCATAGAACCAGCTATTTCTAAGAATGTAATATTTCACACTCTATTCTCTCCCCCATTCCATCACACAGTTTCATTTTTATAATATATATAAAGATTTTATGTATTTATTTTTAGACAGAGGGGAAAGAAGGGAGAAAGAGGGGGAGAGAAACATTGATGGGTGGTTGCCTCTCACGTACCCCCTACTGGGGACCTGGCCTGCAACCCAGACATGTGCCCTGACTGGGAATGGAACCCATGACCCTTTGGTTTGCAGGCTGGCTCTCCATCCACTGAGCCACACCAGCTAGGGCTATAATATATTTTAATCATAAAATATATGTTAATTGTGAAGAGTTCAAAAAGTCCACAAACGTAAAAACAGGTGAACCTTCTCTTTGATCTCTTGTGCCCAAATCTAGTCTGTCCCCACCAGAGGTGCCCACTGTTAGAGTTTAGACATCCTCCTCGCACACTTATGGGCAAAGGTCTGATATTGTATTTTTCATACATTAAAAAAACCCATGTATAGACATATAGCTTTTATATGCATAAAAATAAACACAGGTCTTTTTGTTTTTTATATAAGAAAAAATTTCCCTGGCTGGTGTGGCTCAGTAGACTGAGTGCCAGCCTGTGCACCAAAAGGTTACCAGTTTGATTCCCAATCAGGGACATGCCTGGGTTGTGGCCCAGGACCCCAGTTGGGGGCATGCAAGAGGCAACCGATCGCTTTCACATCAATGTTTCTCTTCCTCCCTTCCTGTCTCTCTAAAAGTAAATACATAAAATCTTTTAAAAAAAGAAAAAGAAAAAAACTTGCAACATGCTTTTCCACGGAAAGTATCATAAACTTCCCATCTAGTACATCTACCTCATTCTTTTTAAAGGCTACATCTTATTACACAGTACAGATATCCTAGAAGGTATTTAATCATTTCCTATGATAGGACTTAATGGTCTCCTGGTACCCACTCTTGTCCTCTCAATTCAGTAGCAATTATGTTTGGGAAACACTAATCTGATCCTGTCAGGTCTTTGTTTAAAACCTTTCAAAGATTCTCAGACTCCTCACCTTGGCCTACACAGTCCTACGGGGCCTGACAGCAAATACTTCTCGCCAGTCGCTCGACACTATGCTCCACTCGTCACGCTCACCTTGTCTACAACTTGCTCTGCTTCTTCCGCTTACAAGCTCCTTGCACATGCTGTTCCCCTGCCTTGAATTCTTTCCCTTCTGTGCCTGCTGTCCTGAAATCTTAGCGACATCCTTTGATATGGACATAATCCCCCCAATCAATGTCCACATGGCCCAATTTCTCTTCTTCAGGTTACTTAGTTTTTCCTTTACCTGGGGATTATCTGATTTTGTTTTCCCCAGAGGATAGGGACCAGGGATTCCTATGGTTCAGGATAGTCTCTGGCCCATAGTAAGTGCTCGATAAATGTATGATGAATGAATGTATATTTTTGTGCATAAGTAAGTATTTCTGTAGGTCTGAATCTAGGAAGCAGGTACTGCTGAGAGCTCAAGAAATCTGTACTAATTTACACTAACAACAATCTATGTAAAAAGGTGCAATTCTCCACGCTATCATCCAGGGTATTTTCAGGATTTATAATTTTTGTTGAGTTGTAAGTGGATGACTATATTGTTTAATTTGCAATTTGATTGTACATACTTCATTTCAATAGTATTTCATTATCTTCTTCACATTCTACTTTCAGGGGCAAAAAAAATCAGCTCTAATGTACACGCCAGAGATCAATTCTCTATGAACTGCTGAAGGACGTTCTAGTCATGATTCTATAAGCAACCACTACTGAGTCAAAGGGCATTCTCTAAACTAGGCCTCTTTCCAGGAATTAAATGTCTGTATGTTGATGATACTTCCAAGAGTATGTGAGAACAAAAGGAACCTCAACTTAGTTGGTGGGTATGTGAAAAACAAAAACATATCGTTTCCTTTTTCCAATTCACAACTTGAGCACAGAACTAAAACTACACCCAGGTTTCTCTATTAACCTAACAGAAAAAACTGCCATTGTGATTTAATGCTGTACAATGAGAAATACTTTCGATGTGTAAAATACACCAAAATACACCCAAGGACTTCTAAGCACAGGCCACACCCACTGATAAAACACGAGGTCTTCGGTCTTTCTCCCCACCTTTTATTTGCTCCTCTCTCCAATGACCTTTTACTCACCCGCTGAGTGTGAGGATTTTCAGGCTCCTGCCAGCCACCACTAGCTGCAAAATAAAGGATCATTAAATGAGAACTCTATAATTTGATCATTTTATTTTCAAAAAAATAGGTCATCTGCAGGACACAATATAAAATAAAAAATCACAGAACTTCCAAGAAAGAGTCCTAAAAATTATATAGACCAGAATGCCCAGAATAAAATTTTTTCTTTCAATAATGGTGGTAACGAGCACCAGCACAACTAATACATGTTTCATTTCATTTTATTCTCATAATAACCCTGTGAAGTAGGGAATTTCATTAAAACATTAGCCTTATTTTACAAATTAGGAAATAGATGCTCAGAGAGTTAAATAACTTGCCCCAAATCACACTGTTAGTAAGTAGTAAAGTCAGGATTCAAACTCTGATGCCAGAGACCCTCCTCTTATGAGTAACACTGAGCAATTTCTATGTTTTATGACCCTGGTTTGGAAAAAATTTCTTACATGAGAAACGAATAGCACAAACCATAAAGGAAAAGATTATTCCAGAAAGCTAAAAGTAAAACCATAATGAATACTTCCAACAAATGGTGCTGCAACAACTGGATGCCCATATACCAAAAAAAAGAACATCTACCCTACCTCACAACATATACAAATCTTACCCTGAAATGGACAACACACGTACACGTAAGAGCTAAAACTGTCATCTTTCCAGATGAAAACCCCAGTGAAAATCTTAGTGACCTTGCGTCAGGCTAAGTTTCTTCTCTAGGATACAAAAGGCACAAACTGTAAAAGAAACACTGATAAATTGGACCTCATCAGAATTAGCAGAGTCTTCAAAGGACACTGCTGAGAAAATAAAACGGCAAGTCACAGACTGAGAGAAAATGTCTTCAAAACATATGAACAAAGGACTTGTATCTAGAATCCACAACTATTACAACTCAATAAAAAGACAAAAACTCAGTTTAAAAATAAGCAAAAGATTTGTACAAACATTTCACCCAAAAAAGTTAAAAAAAATATATATATATGGCAAACAAGTCCATTAAGAAAATGCCCATGAAAATCGCAGTGAGATGCACACTACACGCCCACTGGAACGGCTAAAACGAAAAGCATGGCAACCACTGAGGGTCGCCGAGGAACGGAAATTCTCCGTCCATCGCTGGCGAGGGTCCGAAATGGTACAGCCACCCTAGAAAAGTTTGGCATTTTCTAGCTGTTAAACATACCCTCACCCGATGACCCGGCAATTCCACTCCTAGGTATTTACACAAGGAAAATGAAAACATATCCACAGTAAGACTTGGAGACAAATGTTCATAACAGTTTATTCATGAGATCAAAACTGGAAAAAACCCAGATGTCCATTACTGGAGAAACTGTGGTACTGGGTTGGCTAAAAAGTTTGTATGTTTTCTTCCATAAGATGGTTCTAGTAGTGCTTAGTTGTCTTTAACTTATTCAAAAAAATAAGTTTTGTTAGATTGTATCGTGACAGCTGTCACATCAGCGTGCATTAAAAGTTACCAAAATTGGTGAATTTTTGTGTAGCCATTTTAATATTGAAGATGGAAGAAAATACGCAACATTTTTGGCATATCATGCTTCATTATTTCAAGAAAGGTAAAAAAGCAAAAATAGATTCATGCAGTGTATGGAGAAGGTGCTGTGACTGATGGAACGTGCCCAAAGTGGTTTGTGAAGTTTCGTGCTGGAGACTCTCACTGGATGATGCTCCACGGTCGGGTAGACCAGCTGAAGTTGAAAGTCATAAAATCCAGACATTAGCTGAGAACAACCAACGTTATACCCTGCAGGAGACAGCCGACATACTCAAAATATCCAAATCAATCAACTTATTGGGAAAATGAAAAGTGTGTTTTTTCTTTTATGGAAAAAACTATACAGACTTTCTGTCCAACCCAATACATCCACACATCAGATATACTACTCAACAGTAAAAACCAAAAACATGTGTGAACCTCCAAACTATTAGACTAAGTGAAAAAAGACAGACACCAAAGAGTATGTACTAGAAGACTCCAATTCTATACACTTCTAGAACAGGCAAAATTACAGTGATAGAAGGTGAATCAGGGGCCAGGAGGTCAGGGGAAGAGACTGACTGCAGAGGGGCCCGAGGAAACTTTGGGGTGCCGGGGTTGCTCTGTAACATGGCTGTGGTGGTGGCTATGCGAGCGCACGTAACTGTCAAAAACCACAGAAGCCTACACTTAAAACTGAGGAGTGATACCTCAGTAAAGCTAATCAAAAAAGCTGAAAAAATAAACCTAATGAGATACCATTTCACAACCACCTGGAAAAATGATACTGAGAACTGCTGAGAATCTAAAGCGAGGGGTAGTCTGCTCTTATGTTACTTTTCGGGGGGGGAAACTGGTAAACCATTTCAGAGCGTGGAAGGTGTACACAACTTAAAACCGGCTACTTTACTTTCAGTTACGCAGAGAACCCCTACTACCGGGACTTAGGAAACACAGACAGGAATGTTTCTGACGGTACTGTTGTCCAAAGGAAAAAACTGACAACCACCTCAAAGGTCCATTAAGGGGGGACTAAGTAAACTGTGGTGAGTCACGCACGAAACCAACCCCTACCGTAAGTGTAATACTGAGGGAGAAGAGTTGCAGCAGGACGTGTATAGCAAGTTTCCATTTGGTGCACATTGAAAACCACCGCCTGCTGGTGGCTACACACGCAGGTGGGGAAGGATAAAGGCATACGTGGTCGCCGAAAAGTGACAGCCGCCTCTCTCCAGGAGCCAGCACGAGGGCTTTCCCCTGTTTGGTTGTATTTACTTTCTCAGCTGGGGGTAAATACATGAATGTGAATTATCTGTATAAGTTAAGTAACTTTTTTCAAAACAAAAAGGACTCTTGCTGAAGGTGGCACTATACTCCCTTGCAAGAAATGGCAGCAAAAACATCCTTTTGTATGTTAGTTCATGTTTTAAAGGTTGTCTACTCAAGGCAACCAGGAAAAAATAATTATGCAAAAGAAATGTTTTTGTTGTAGTCTCTTTAAAAATCTGAATGCCCCACCTCGTTGCTTCCGTAGAACCGGTAACTCACTCTGAGGAGCCGTTAGGGAGACACAACAGTGTCAGGGTACGTTTCCCGGCACATCACCGACACAACGGCTCACTCGAAAACAAGCCGTTCCCACTCAGTGGTCTCAGAGCTCCGCAGACACCAATGACATCCCGGAAAAATGAAACCACCTGTACTCTTTTAAGAGCTCCCAGAACTCAATTATCATTGTCAAGATCCCCTAGAAGGCATTTCTAGAACCACGCACAGACTTTAAATTCTGAAATAAAAAATTCTCCAATATTAAAGGCTCACAATCCAAAAGGCATAAACATTCACTTACAGAGGAACAAACTGAGAAATCTATTTGGTTTTGTGTGTTTCGTTTCTTTAATTTGCTAATAAGAGACACAATACAAACATGGAAATATACACTTTAACTCACCGAGGCATATACTATGCTTGCCACTTTGAGGGGTTTTTTTTAATGTTTAACTTAAATTCATGAACAAATTCAAACGACTCACTTGCTACATTGAAATTAAAACATATACACACAAACATTTACTCAAAATCTAAAAAGCTGCTATGAAGTCATTGTAATATAAATCACATTTCAGGAAATACCTACCCACCAATGAGCATTTTTAAAGAACTAAGATATACTTGTTTAGTAAACATTTTCTGTTTTTGAAGAATATTTTACCAACTTAATGTTTAAAGTCAAAAGAACAACTGAGAACTCAAGCATTCTAAACTAAGAGGCAAAGTACACAGAATCAAGGATTAAATTTTATTTATTATTTTACTTATTTTTTTTTAGAGAGGGGAAGGGAAGGAGATAGAGAGGGAGAGAAACATCAATGTGTGGTTGCCTCACACACCCCAACAGGGGACCTGGTGTGCAATCTAGGCGTGTGCCCTGACTGGGAATCAAACCGGTGACCCCTTGGTTCGCAGGCCAGCGCTCAATCCACTGAGCCACAACAGCCAGGGTTCAAGGATTAAATTTTTAAGAACAGTGCTGAATCTAACGAAACATCACCCATATTTCCTTTAATATTGTGTAAGAATTATCTATCTTCATTTTAGTTATGTCACATGACCTAACGAGTTTATTACAAGCTTCCTCATATATTAATAAGCAAAAATCTTTAATGAAAATTCAAAAATGGGAATTTTTAATAAGTCTAAAAGTTTTCAGAAAATTAAATGGAATTCAGAAAGAAAAAAGACAACATTGCTACTATTTATACAAAAATACATGGCAATTCAAGATTTTAACTGGTTGTATAAAGAGTGTTTCTACTTTCTAAGGTGTAAGAAAGGAGCCGTGGCTGGTATGGCTCAGTGGATTGAGCATGGACTGAGAACCAAAGGGTTACCAGTTGGATTTCCAGTCAGGGCACATGCCTGGGTTGAGGGCCAGGTCCCCAGTGGGGGCATGTGAAAGGCAACCACACACTGATGTTTCTCTCCCTCTCTTTCTCCCTCCCTTTCCCTCTCTCTAAAAATAAATAAATAAAAACCTTAAAAAAAAAAAGTGTAAGAAATGAAGAAGTAAAGGAAGTCTCCCCTCCACTCTGGAATGCTCAAACAATGGACAGGTAGTTAATGTCTTAGGTAGTCTTTAGGTCCAAACACACATAATTTTTCTGTCTCACTGATAAACATTTTATACATATATATGTACACACCTACACACACATAAACACACATATACATACATGTATCCTTGAGCATGTGTTTGAATGCTTCAGGATAGATGCTTGGGACATGAAATTGCTGGGCAGAAGGAAAAAAGCATTCTAAGTCTTAACAGACGTGGTTGAACTCTCTTCCAGGTGGCGGTGTATGAAAGGACCGTTTCCCCATGTTCTCGTCAACACCTGATCATTACCAGATGTGAAACACTTTACCGTATCAATGAAGTTTTAATTTGCATTTTCCTGATTAGTAGATAAGTTGAACATACCTTTCTGTATATTTATTGACTTTTAAAGAAAATACTGTCTCACCAAATTGTGTGTGAAAACAAAAAATCAAATCAATGGGACAATGAAAACTAAATAAAGAATTCATATATCCAATACAGGTTCTTTGTTCCCAAAGAACTCATATTAAAGTTGAAAACACTTGAAAAATTCACATATCAACAATATTAACAGTACAAGGCAGTTCCTGATACCCAAAGAAAAAGTAAAGATTAAAAAGAAAAGCCAATAAAATTTGAGAGGAGGGAAACGAGAGGGTGAGATGTGACTTCAAAAAGGTTCAGGTCTTCCCATGGAATCTGCAAGGTTACTTAAGGGTGTGGGGTGAAGATAAGTATAATTTTAACCCTACTGTGGCCCCGTCAGTGTGCACAGTTTGGTTACTGGCCATTTTTACATCCACTCCGTGAGCTGCTGTTCATATCTTTTGCCTATTTTTCTATTGAATCTCCTTCGTATTGATTTATAAGGGTTTCTCGTTCTTTGTTATTTATCTTTAGTTTGTTGTATATGATCCAAATATTTTTCTTAATTTGTCACTTTTCATTTTTAATTTTACTCATGGTGTGTTTTGCCATCAGGAGCATTTTCTTTTAAAGGTTTTATTTATTTATTTTTAGAGAGAAAGGAAGAGAGGGAGAAAGAGAGGGAGAGAAACATCAATGTGTGGTTCCCTCTCGTGCACCTCACTGGGGACCTGGCCTGCAACCCAGGCATGTGCCCTGACTGGGAATTGAACTGGCGACCCTTTGGTTCACAGCCCGCACTCAGTCCACTGAGCCACACCAGCCAGGGCAGGAGCATTTACTTTTTATAAAAAGCATCCATATTTTGAGTTTAAGAAAGTATCAGATTTATAAAAGCTATTTTACCAACTCTAAGAAAACTAATTAACCTAGTCTTAGATGAAATATTGTCCACAAATGTGAGAATTTGGGCATGCAAAAGATTTAATGACAATATACTCTAAATTTAGCTCCTACCACCCACAAGGTAACGAACAATCACCTGTGGGCAATTACAGCACTGCTAATTTCACAACATCTCATGTGGAAGTCTTCGTCACTCACCCACAGATTTGTCTGCCATGCCCACGTCTCTAGATGTCCAGCGACAAAACCCACAGGCCAGGTAATAGGCTTTCTTCATGGTGGTCTTGGCTGGGTCATCCGGAAGCTGTGTGGAGATGCTGGTTGCGCGGGTGGAGAGCGTGTGCATGCACCCAGGGCAGTCAAAGCAGTTGGCGCACCTGCGATAGAAAAAAATACAATTCATTCACTCAACAAGTATTACCAAGCACCTACTAGTACCAGACATTGTTCTAGGTATTAGAAATTCAAGAGAGGTTAGAAATTATGAGAAATTAAAGAAGTGGTGTCTCTCAAGAACAAAGAACTAACAAAGTATTCCTGCGACTCTTGCAAACTTTGTTTTAAAATTTCACAAGTATTGTATGTTCATTATTTTTTAAAAAAAGCAATCACCACCAAAGTTCCTGAAAATTAGAGCCTGACCCAATCCTCCTCCGCAGGGGGAATCAGTGTTAACGATCTGCAGTTAACTATTTTTAGACTCTCTTTATGCTTGTACGGAACACAAGGAGTTCTGAGGAAAACAGAAATGTCACAGCTCTTGCCTTGAGAGGTAACAGACCAACTGCACAATGGAAAATAACGGCAACGATACAATGATCTGTGAAACTGGTTTGGAAGGTAACTGCTTGTTTGCTGTGCCGGAGAGCTGAAAGAGGCACCAAACAGTGCTCTCAAACTGGGATGGTTCAGCAGCGCTGCACTTTCCGGGCTTCCTGGCACTGCCCTCCCAGTGCTCAGCCAACATTTCCTCTTCAGGGGCCCTGACACCTTGCTGCTTTAAAGTTTCCCACACCTGAGATTACCAAGATTCACCACTAGTCCTGGTCTCGGTCTGAAGTTCCATTCCATCACCTCAATTAGCTGTGACATTTTGCCATCTGGATAACATCTTCAAATAAGGATAGTAATAGTAGCCACCTCACTGAGATATTTTCAGGATTAAATGATAAAATTAATGTGTGGACAGTATACAAGGCTATATGGCTTACCAGAAGGGATTTCTCAGAGACAGGAAAGACAAATAATAATGGTCCGCATCCGCTGGGGTGGTGAGAGTATGACTGGAGGCGAAGGGCCTTCACATTGAGAGAAAAACCACACGGCACCCAGTGAGCATACCTACCACCCAGATCTTGGGTTTTGATACCATTTTCCAATAAAAGAAACCAAGGCTTCCTGGAAAAATGGGTCATTCCAGGATCGAGGCAGAAAATATACAGGATGAGCCTAGAATATTTTGTAGTGCTGGAAAGTGCTCTAAAGAACACACACACACACCCCTCACACAACAATTGGGGTAAGTCAAAGGGATACAAGAGTCTACTTAGTTCCCAGTGGCCAAAGGTGGACCAATTTGAGCAAAAAAAAAGTAGTACTGGATTATAACCTAAAGTGTAAAATAAATATCCACGAGCCAATTCTGCCTTAAGTCAATAGTTAAATAAATAAATGGGGGAGAAGAGAAACATCTTTCATGTAAAATAATTCCAAATAATTTATGTAAATAGCCCTTACAGAGAGGGGACATAACTCCTCACTCTTTAAGTGAGGGCTGTGATAGTGATTTTCTTTCTAAAGAGTACAGCATAAGAAAGGAGCTGGGGGGAGCTTTAAAAAAAAAAAAAAAAAAAAAAGCTAGTTAAAAAAAAGAGTTCCTTCCAGGTGTTTTCTTACTAGCTAGTACAAAAATAGTTGAGGAAAATAGAAAATGAATCCCAGTCTTACCTGTTCTTTTTCAGTTTGGCTTCAGCTGACGGCATATTTTCTAAACAACTGGGACAATAGTGGGAGTCCACCTAGAAACAAACAAGAAACAAAAAAATCAGAGGAAAAGAAACTCAGTTTAGCGTGCGTGTCTGTCTCCGCCGAAGAGTAAGACTGGAAGTGTACTACACGGGAGCAGCGGGGACAGACTACTGACGCGGCAAAGGACCTAAGCTGTTTCCAGCTTCGAGTTTAGTCCTCAACCACCTGTTTGTTTCAGCCACCCAGACTTCCTAAAACCCTTCTATTCTTCCCTTCTGATCTTTCCTCTTCCCTTTCATCGGGATCTCATGAATTTACATTTGTTAAGAATTGTCTACTTAAAAGAAGAACTCTATCATAAGCTAAAGAATAGATTAATAAATAAAATAACCTAATTTGTAAAACTGTACTCAAAACTTCTTCTGTCTAGTTTACCTTTATTGGATTGTAGTGATTTGACCACACTTAAACTGTGAAACTTAAAAGGTTACTCATGACTGAAGCAATACGTGTTCCCTGAAGAACAGTATAAAGTATCATTTACAAAGTCGGCTACAGTCAACCAATCAGAGATATTTCAATGAAAAATTAAATGACTAAGCTAAACTACTATTGTATTTAACTGAAATTTAGCTGTGTTTTACAACACAGTATAAAAATTAATTTCATTGTATTTTTAAGGTCTGAATAAGTATTTGGTTAAATGTAGGCAGATCCTATTCGACAATTCTAGAATTCTTGTCTGCACAAAGTCACTTGAACATAGATATTATGATAAAAACTGGTTTTTTTTTCATCATCTGCTATGAACAGGACCATCCTTAAAAATATTATTAATAAAATTGCAGCTCAAAAATCTCCCCAAACAAAAAATATAGTATTGCTAACTACTATTTGCACTGACTCATCATAAAAGGCAAAATATAATCATTCCTTGGTGCCTTTCCAAATTACACTCGTCCCTTCACATGCAGCTCCAATCCACGTTCTCCGTTGGAACTTTCTGGACTCCTCCAGCCCTCACCGGTCTCATCCTTTCCCAAGCCCTACCGGCCTCTGCCTCACAGGTGCACAACAGTGTGTAAAAGGTGCAGTTACAGACTGAATGGCAAAACTGAAGACATCCTTAAACAGCATGAAGGCTGCACTCCCTAGTCACCACCAAATAAGAATCTAATCCAGTCAAATGTAAGGGTGGAGCTAGGACAGGGAAGCATCTCAAAGAGAAAGGACCTGCCAAGGAGATACACAGACACACACACACACACACACACACAAAGTGTTAACGGAGGAAAAAAATCCATGAAAAATCAGTGCCATATTACGCACATAGGCATTTGTTTTTCTTCTATTATTTAAATGCTTTCCCGGACTGTTCTTAATATTGTGAAAATATCCCCAATAAAATAATAATTATTAATAATATGTAAAGTGGCTTATAATATTGGACATGTTTTTCATATGCATTTTTAACAGGCCAGGGATCTTCGCCCAAGTTCTGAGTCAATCTGCTCATTTTCAAATCCTGGTTCTCCTTCTGACCCCCAAATGTCTGGCTCTGTGACCTAGGGCAAACATTTCTTTACCTGTAAAATGATTTTCCTTTTTAAAAACGTATCTTTTCTTCTTCCATCGGGTTGCCGGAAGATTAAAGGAGATTATATAAAGCATATGGCATGTAGAAAGTATTGAATTAACTGTATCTATTATTACTACCAGCTTTTCCTTCAGGAGACTGTGAGCTACTAGAGCGCAGGATTTTTGTCTTGCTCATCTTTTAATTCCCAAAGTTCATTGAACGAACGGGACGTGTCAAGCGCTGCAGAAGTTTTGAGTTTATTGATCTAGTGATTTTTTACGGCGTGGGATCTTTTTTCTTCTGAGCAAACCCACCACCAACGTCTATTTGTTAAGAAGGACGATAGCACCCCGCCCTCCGGGGACGCGCCATCAACAGAACACTCTCAGCTTCTTCCAGGACTTGCCCTATTCTAAACGCTTTTCGCTCAGCTCACCCCATCCCAAACTCTTCCCTGCTGCAGGCTTTGGCCTGGGCGCGGACAGAATCTGAGGCGGGCCCAGTTTCTGGCCAAAGTAGAGGCAGAACTTCCCAGATGGGAGGGGCATGAGTGACAATGCCTGCGTCCACTGCGCGCAAATCAATCATGAAAGACGGTATCTCGCCCCACAAGTGGCATGAACTAAGCATGCCCACTCTTTTCTTTCCGACCCACCCTATTGTCAACCCCCCCACGACACGGCCGGCGTCCCCAAAGCCAAGTTTGTCCAATCAAATGATGCTCTGGAACCAGAAGATCCGCTCAGCCCCACCCAAGGCCGCTCCTCCTTCCCAAGTGACAAATGACAAGCAAATTAAAGCTCAGGCAAAATTGAGTGACGGAAAAGAGGCCAATCAGCACGCTCGCAGAACCTCTCCCGCGCGACGCGGTGACTAGTATGAACGCCTCTCCCCCTCCCCCAACACTCAGACTCTTCGTGGGACGACTGCGTTACCTCGTGAGACACACATTCCAGCGACCGCAGCTCGCTACAATAGCGGCAGAAGTAGAGCTGCGAGAGAGGGGCCCGAACCTTCTTTTCTCCCTGGACCAGGTAGAGAACCCGCTCCGATTGCAGCAAAGACGCCATCTTGGGGAGGGTGGTGTCAACGACGCTCCTGCCGCATCACGTGACCTGAGAGCTGGCGTTTTCCTCGCCGCCCTCGCTACGTATTTCAACGTAGGCTTTGACGTAAGGTTTCCGACCCAGTGGGGCTTTGCGCCCGCGAGAGACCAAATGCGCGTGCGCGGGAGGGATCTTCCCCCCCCCCCCCCCCGCCCGTTTCTCCTCCAGCGTAGGCCCGCCCCTCTCTGCCGTCAGCGGCCTGTGTAGGACAGGCTTTTCTATCCTTAAGTACAGAACTGCGGCTCAAATCCAGACAAGCCCAGTGCTCATCTTCTGTTTCTTTCAGGATGAAGGTTGCTCTTTTATTTTATTTACCACTGCCTCTCCTGCCCTCACCTTCTGGGAAAACATCCTGAAAGTGGATGGAAGGTTTCAGGGACAGAGTTCCTTGGGAACTGGAAAGCTGAGCATCGTAACAGCACTTTCTTCTGATAGTCTTGCCATTGGCCTGTAGAAAACGTTCACAGACCTTATCTCATAACGTTATAGCAGGCAGAGTAAGAACAATACACCAAGTACAGGTGGAAAGAGCCAGGGACCTAGCAATGGCAAAACTGGGGTGGGACCTAGCCCCCAGGGGGACCATTCCTTGCCTAGCATATCGCTGTTCATGTGATTTAGACCCTCCGATCTTTTGTACCCACTGCTCATGCAGTTCAGACCCTCTCCTGACTTTTCCTCCTCTGACATGTGGTTGGTCAGGTGGTAGATCCCCACTGCCACCCTTTCGAGGAGGAACAAGGGGGCCAGAGAATAGCCTCTTAGGACTCCCTTACAAGCCCTTGCATGACCACTCCCTTAAGCATTAAGCCCTAGAGATAACATCTAGGCCTCACTTATGCCTCCCTCCAGGCCCCAAAACAGCAAGGCCAGGTGGGATGATGCCATTGCTGACATTGGGACCAGCCACCATGACTAATGATCCCCTTCCCTGGGGCCCGCCAGTCAGTAGAGACCATGACCCTGAAAGGACACACCTGGAAAGCTGATGAGTATTCTACTGAGATCCTCGCCTGAGACCTCCATATAAAAGCCCTTAAGACAAAGGACTCATCCCACTCTCTTGAGCAGGCCCACGCCTTTCCTCTTTTTTTCTTTCTCCTGAGCTCCAAGGGCCCTTCTTTTGCCTCTGGAACTTGTTTCCTGAGCCCACACAGCCCAGCTCACATCTTCTATCTCTGTGACTTTCTAAATGAGCATTTGCTTGTATTTGATTCTTGGCTCTGAATTCTTTCTCAGCCAAACTCAAGGACCCAGGTCTAACACCTGGTGCCATTTTGCCACAATTTGAAATTTCTCAGACTGTGAACTCTTCCCCACAGAGGCCGTATCTCATTCATTTATAGGTTTCTAGTACTAGCATTAGGATTAAGTCTGTATAGTAGACCCCTTATCTGCCATTTCACTTTCTGTGTTTCAAGTGTGGTCAGAAAATATTACGTGGAAAATTCTAGAATTAAGCAATTCATAAGTTTTAAATCATATGCTGTTCTGAGTCACGTCATGTAACCTCATTCCATCCCGCTCTATCTTGCCCAGGAAGTGAATCATCTCTTTGTCTGGCGTATCCATGCTATATATGCTACCCGCCCATTAGTGACTTAGTAGTCACTTAGGCTTGGTCTCGTGTATTTCACTTAGCATAATGTCCTTTAGCTTCATCCCCGTTGTTGCAAATGGCAGAATTTCCTTGTGTTTTTTTTTTTAACTGAATGAGATTCCACTGCTAAGTGACCAGCAGTCACCAGTAGCACAACCCCAATGTGTAAGTAGCGACTAGCATGGGCCCTGGACAGCAGCAATGCACAGGCCCTGACAGGGAAGGCAGGCATTGGGAACAGAAGGAGAAAGAGGGAACACAGGAGCACAGGTGGCTTGGTTTCTGCGGTGCACAGTGCCAGCCTGCTTCAGTGGTGCTTTCAGGCTTTACGAAAACAGACAGCAGCCGTGGGTTGGAGTTTGTTGATGCCTGCCATGGTTTCCTGATGTAGTGGACTAGATGACTTAGGATCATCATGTACTGGAAAGATCCTAGTTCCATCCCTGTATTTTTCAGATGGAGAAAATGAGGTCCAGAGAGGCAAAGGAACATGCACATAGGTTTTCTCATTCGTGGTACCATATTCTGTTCTCTAATTCCTTAAATGCAGTTCCCTGCATACCACGTCAGTTAATTCATACCCACAGCCAAGTAAGAAATTTGTTGCTCTTTTAACGACACTTAAAATGAAGAGAAAGCAAATGCAAGGGAAAGTGGGAGGCTAATGGATAGCCTATTGAATTTGCCCTGGATGTTTGCTGGAATTGTGTCATTCCCATTTTGGGCACATGCGTTTCACATCTCTGTAATGCTCTCCTCCTGGCTTCAATGAGAATTTCTCAAGCATACCTCACACCTAACCAAAACTTGTCCTCTTCATACTCCCTTCTCTGTGCTTAGTAGGCTAACTGGAAGCTAATGTCAATTCTGTGGCACCATGGAACACTTCTTCTGCTGAGGATGCAGAGGCATGAGCTGTGGGCATCCTATTTTGGCTGGAGGATGCACAGGATGACCTTGGGTTAACCACTGAAGCTGTTACCCAATGACCGGTAGTGCTTAAGGAAGACCTCTGGCCCCCAGAAGTGTTGGCTCATAAGAAACAGCTCATGGCCATACACTGTTCCATTTATCTCATCCGCTTGCATGTTTGCCCATTCACCCCTGGGAATTCACAACTGACTCAAGAGGCCATAACTCTCAGTGAAATAAGGGTAAAATCATGAAACAGTAGAGCCAGAAAAAACCTTACAGATTAACTAGTTCACTCCCTTTATTTTAGAGTTTGAGAACTGAAGCCCAGAAAAGGGAAGGGACTTACCCAAGGCGACCAAGGAAGTGAGAGGTGAAGCTAGGGCTTGAACACAGGTCTTCATTTCACGTTTATTGCCTTCATGAACTGGCTGGATCCCCATCTCGACACAATTCACCACCAAACCCCAAGGCTCACTCCTAGGAGACCACCAGTGTAATGCTTGTTGGCTTGAATAGAATAGAACTGAAGACTGAGTTCCTGCCTAACTCAGCACCTGACAAAGAGCAGTACTTGTTAAATGGATCAATTGCCATCTTTATCTATTTGAAACTTGCTGGCAGATGAAAGATGGTAAATAAATTTCTCTTTTACTTTTAAGCAGTGCTTTCTTTTAGAAGGTAAAGGAAGAAACAAGGGAAGGGAGGCAGATCACACAAGTTTACATAGGAAGATCAGGGTAGGCCTTGTGAAAAGGTAAGATTTGAGTAAAGATTTGAAGGAGCGGGGGAATGGGCCTAGTGGATATGCGGGGGAAGAGCCCTTCAGGCAGAGGCTGAGCAGTCTCTAAGGCCTAACTAAGGAACAGCTCAGAGTCATGAGCCAGGGAGGCCCTTGTTGGGACAGGGGATAATCCATTTCATGGTTTGGCTGAATTCAGTCACGGGGAGTTTATTTACTCAGAAGTTATCAAGACTGTTTCTTCTCCCTGAGGTCAAAATCAAAACATCGTGGAAAGAAGGAGATGAAGCTAACTTGGTGAGTCTCTAGTTTGCTTTGTTCCAAATCACAAAGCATTCTGGTTGCCACACAGGAAAGCATATTTCACAAGAGGCTCAGAGAAAGAGCCAGTGGGTTGCTAAACACATTAATCACTCATGAATCGCATGGTTAGAGCTCCAGCTCCAGCCGAGAAGGAAAGATTAATGTGGGAGAGAGCTAGCCTGTTTGGAATGGTACCAAGGGCTCCTACAAACAAGCTTTGCCCCTTGCTGTGAAGGCAAAATGAGTTAATAAAAGTTAATGTGGGTCGAGCATAAAACATCCTAAGTTGGCTACGCATCTGTTATTAGGCTGCAGAGTTCAGTCCAGTCTCCTCGTTTACAAGTGGGAAAACAGGTTCAGAGGCAGGAAGTGGTTCCTCTGAAGTTCCAGCGGCTCTCCAGCTTACTTAAAGAGCACGCAATTGGCCTCTTTTGCTGTGTTTGGATGATTGGGCTTTCTAGTCTTGCCCACACTCCAGTCTTGGGTGCATCTTACAGTTCGTTTCTGGGAAGCTCTTTTAGACTTAGAGCTGTCGGTGCCTCATCTAAGAATATTTGTGCCCTCACAGGGGAGTTCAGTGGGATGTTTTGTTACTCTTGAGCACCCGTGGAAGCCAGCCTCCAAATTGGCTCTCAGTGGTATTCATACCCCTGGGTACTCACTCCCCTTCCACATTGTACCAGGGTTGTGACCAGTAGCGTAAAACAGAAGGAGCAGGATGACACTTCTGAGATGAGATTATAAAAGTCTGCGGTGTCTGTGTTGGGTGCTTCCTTGGACTGCTAGTTTGGGAAAAGCAAGCTGCCGGATTGTGAGCAGCCCTGGGGCCATGTGGCAGGGAACTAAAACCTCCAGCCCACAGCCAGTGAGGACTGAAGTCTGCCAACAACTAGTACGTGAGCTTGGAAGTGGAGTCTCCAGTGCCAGTCAAGTATTGAAATGACTGCGGACCCAGCTGGCAGCCTGCCTGTGATCTCCTGAGAGACCCTGAGTCAGAACCACCTGGCTAAGCAGCTCCTGGACTCCTGACTCTGAGAAACTGAGGTAATCAATGTTTGTTTTAAGCTGCTAAATTTTGAGATACTTTGTTACACAGCAAAAGATAGCTAATATACCCACATTCCCTCACCAGTTAGCCTCCGCTGCACGGTGCACACCTCTGCTCCCCCCACTGTTCTTGTCTTTGCCCTGTGCGCTCCCCGCCTACCCTCCCTACCAACTGTCCGAGACCAAATCCAGAAGTCATCAGCCCTGCTGAATCACTGTGATACCAACAGGAGCAGATGGTGGGCTAAAATCGGAATTTGAGAAAGGTTTAATAAAGGGAGTATTTGCAAAATGGTAAGTGGGGTGATCCCAAGGAACATTGCAACACCCCAGGTCTAGTGAAGGTGGGGTGCTGTTTATGGCCTGAAGGGGTAAAGAGAGGGAGCACTTCCTGGAACCAGGAGACAGGAGCTGGACATTTGGGTCCAGGACAGAGCCAGGTATTGGTCACCCCTGGTGGGGAGGATAGAATGCAAAATACCACCCTCCCCCCACTTGCGGCACTTCCCTCTTAGCTGAACCCAACAGGAAGCCAGACATGAAGGAAGTCTATTTGAGTTTGGGTTCGCCTGAGCGTGCAGACTATGAGATAAGGGTTTAAGTGAAAGTCTAAGTGCAAATTTATTTGAGAGATTCAGGGTACGCCAGCAGAGGAGTGAGGAAGTGATATGGGGAAGAGAAGGCGGCCAGTAAGATTGTGTTAGTAAGCCAGCTATAGTAGGGGTTTACTCCCACAGAGAACTCTGGGAACCAATGTAAACACATGCCCCAGGATTATTCCACCAGGGCAGTTGGGGCATTTATGCCTCTGAAGCCTGGTTGAGGGCTGCACCTGGGATTGGGTTATTTCTTGGGTACTTTTGGATTGCCAGGCTGGCAGACTGGCCTTCCTGCGGACCTGGGACCAGCCCTCAGACGCGAAGGTGCAGGTACTGGCAGTTGGAATTCTGGGCAGAACTGAAGTGGGCGAGATGTGTGGAGTTTGGACAAGACGTCGGCAGCGCCTGCTGCGGGGCGCGCTGATGCGGGCTGACGTGGTACCGCCCGACACACACCGCAGGGTGGAGAAGTGTATGCGGGGTGAATCTGGAGGGACAATTCAAACTTACATGCATATTTAAAGTAAATAAATATTATTTACCAACACTCTGAAATTTCATATCACTGTTTAGGTGTCAAAACAGTTTTTCCTTTTGATTCTCCCAATTATTGTACACTATCGTCTATCATAGCCATGCATTTAATGGTTTGCTTGTGCCTCTGTATATTGCCTTGTGCACTAGCTCAGGCAAGAATCACCCCATTTCACAGAGTAGAAGACAGAGGTCCAGAGAGCAACTGGTTCAGCAAGAGTCAGTTAGGTGTAGACCATTTAGAATCAGTTCGCCCCTTACTGGCTAATCTTAAAGAAGTTAACTGATCTTCTTTGGGCCTCTGTGTTCTCATGTGTAAAATGGGGGTGTATAACGTTTTCACTATAGAATTGGTGCAAGGACTAATCAGTATGATGTATGTGAAACACTTCCTACATGTAAGTGCTCAAGAAGTGTTCTTAAATAATCTTTTCTGAACCTTGGCGGGTGTGGCTCAGTTGGTTGGAGCTTCGTCCTGTAACCTAAAGGCTGCAGGTTCGATTCCCAGTCAGAGCACATACATAGGTTGAGGGTTTGATCCCCAGTCCAAGCACATGTGGGAGGCAACAAGTTGATGCTTCTCTCTCCCATTAACATTTCTCTCCCTTCCTCTCTCTCTAAAAACCATGAAAAAAAAATGCCCTTGGATGAGGACTTTTAAAAAATTAAAAATAATCTTTTTGGAAAAAAAAATGAAGGCAAAGGCTTGTATTATACAGGCTGGGGCAAAAGGAGGTCTACAGTTGTGAGTGTGCAAAACACTGAGTTTATTCTTGTATTATTATTTATTAATTATTGTATTACTTTCCATACAAACAATTGTAAATCTACTTTTGCCCCACCCTGTGTGTTTTTTCTTGAGACCATGTTTACTTCCAAGACTAGACTGACCGGACGGAGGGCATGTGCCGGTAATAGGCGTTCTTTCCTCTCTCAGAGACATGACTGTGTAATAATTGAACACTTTGGAATTAAGCCATGAGAATTGATTCAAATAATTATAACCACACTAATGAGACCACATGACTTTCGCTCCACTTCAAAGCTACAAAATGCAACCCTTCCATTTCCTTTTCTTTCTTCCTGTCTGCTCAGTTTGTTTTATCTCAAATTCCACATGTTTGGAAAATTCCAGCATTTTACCTCCTTGCCTAATCATTCATTAGCTCAAAGAGGTCTCTCAGCTACAATTTAAAAAGCTGTAACTAAAATAAAAATTCCTGCATCCGTTTTCAGGCTAAATGCTTATTTCTTTGGAGAGTTAGCAAGCAAAGAGTATGGCTCCCCCAAAGAGTTGGAGGCATTTTGCCCAAGGATCTATAGAGCAAAAAGAACCTGGGAATTTTTCCAGGGGGAAAGAGGAGAGGAGGGAGAAAGAAAAGGGGACTCTCAGGAGCTGAGGTGCCCAGTGCCTGACTTCTTGGGAAGAAGTGAGCTGTTTAGGGGCCTGTACAGAGGGAGCTGGTACCTCAGCGAGGAAGAGTCCATGAATGGAACAAGATGGCTCTCCACACACAGGAATGCTTTTAACTCAAAACTGTAATAATCTTAAGGTCCTTGAGCCTCAGTTAGCTTTGAAAGCATTTTGGAAGTGCAATCGACTTCAGAGAATATCTACTGCAACTTCCTTCTTTCACTTTTGGGAGCGGGAAGGCCTAGGGAGCGGAAGGCCACGTGGCAAACTAGCGATAGAGCAGGACAAGAAACCACGGTTTAGTGCTATTCAGTGCCAGCTGAGGGCCCTTTACACTGTCCCACGGTGCCCCCACTCCCCTCTGCCTCTGCACACCGCCACCTTTTCAAAAGAATCCTCTGCCACATCGTCTCTCTGCTCGTATACCTCCATGTTAGGGAGCTCTCAACATCCAAGAAAGCTCACTCTCTTTCTTTTTCTGGCAGCTCTATTAAACATTTTTTAGAGTGAACTGAGGACTGCCTCTTCTCAGCTGACACTGCTAGTTCTCCGTCGGCCTTCCACTCGGCTCCCTCTGCCCCAGAACACACCTCAGAGGTTTGCTTACGGTCCCCACAGCTACCACGACTCCCCCGTCTCTAGTCCAAACCTTGGTTTCTTGCAATTCTGTCTTTTCCAGTCTGTTTTAGAAGTCGAGAGGGTGTTTTTTTCATCTCGACAGACAATTACCTGGTTAAGGTTTCCTTCAGACTCTGGTGGCCAGGAGGGAACACAAATGTGACTGTTAATGTTATGTGTCAACTTGGCTGGGCCACGGCACCCAGATACTTGGTCAAACATATCTTGGTGTGGCTGTGACGGTGTTTTTTAGATAAGACTGGCATTTTAGTAAGTAGACTTTGAGTAAAGCAGATTACTCTCCATGTCAGTGGGCCTCATCCAATCAGTTGAAGGCCGTAAGAAAAAAGACTGACCACCCCTGAGGAAGAGGGAATTCTGCCAGCAGATGGCCTTCAGACTCAAGCGGCAACATCAACTCCTCCCAGGCCGCCCGCCTGCTGGCCTGTTTTGCAGGTTTTGGAGTTGTCAGCCTCCACAATCATGCAAGCCACTTCCTTGGTCAATCTATCTCACTCTCAATCTCTCTTTGCACACACACGTGCAGGTGGTTGTATTTCTTTGGAGAGCCATGACCGATACAATAGGTTTTCAAGGCTACAACTGTCTTTAGGCACAACCTGAAAACTTGAACAAAAAACCTTGGTCAACTTCTCATCTTCCTCTGAGCTTTCATTCATTCAACAAATGGAGCATTCGTTCTGCACCAAGTGCTGGTGATAGAAAGGCAGATGTTGCGATCAGAGTTCTGAACTTGTGGCCTTGATAAAAATCAGACCCTGGCCAAAATCGTTCGTGCAGAGCAGCTAGGATTTCGGGCTCTAATCAGACAGTCCTGTTCTGGCTTTGACAATTGGCAGCTGGTGACCTTGGGAGGTCACCCAACCTTCCTGAGCCTCCATTTAGTTGTTCCATCTATAAAAGCAGGCATTTGGATTAGATGATCTTTAATTTCCCCTTTGATTTTGGACATGCTCAAGGCCTGAGCTCCTGCTTTTCAGAAGAGTAAGACTGAAGAATGCTTGACTACTGACTTAAAATTTGTGGGTGTTGAGACAGGACCTGCAGCCCTGGTCACTGGGGGGATCACATGAGTGGGCAGGGGGTGACTGAGTTGGCTTTGTTCTGTGTGGCGGCTTGGCGGGGCCTGGTAGGCCATGACAGGTCTCTCTGAGGCTAAGCTCAAATGGGCAGTAGATCACCTCGCATTGGGCTATTTCACTGTTATCAGAAAATAAACAGGATGCTCAGAGGCATGTTACAACAGACAGCTAACCAGCTTCACGCTGGTCCTCTAAGTCAGCGGTTTTCAATGGATGTGCTGCAAGAATTTTTAAAGCACGCAGTACCTGACTATTTAGTCAGGGGCACAGACTTCTTTCCCCTTAGATTGTCAAATAGAAAAATGACAACAGCCAGCACAATAGCCATCCTGTGGGAATGAATCAAAATTATACCTTTTTTGTCATATTGCATATATATATATATATATTTATATTTATATGGTGTGTGTGCGTGCTGCAGAATTTTAGTAATCAGGTTATGTGTGCCATGAGATGATAAAGGTTGAAAATCGCTGTAAGTCAATCCTCACAACAGGGCTGGGAAACAGGTGTTCGTACCCTCACTTTACAGAGGATGATAGTCAACAAGGAGAACGAAGTCTCTTGTTAAAGATCCTACACGCAGTACATTGCAAAGCAGAGTCCGGCTCCTCCATCCAAACCCAGCTGTGTAGAGTGCAGCTGGAAAGGCTCTTGGACACATTTTGGGTCGGCCCCTTGGTTTACAATACAGAGAGACGAGCCCCCCGCCCCGTGGGCGAAGTGACCGTTCAGGGCCTTACCGCGAGCGCGTGACGAGGCTGCAAGGGGAACCCGAGACTCCCTGGTCTCCGCTCTCCCTCGGTAGCTCATTTCTCACCCCCAGCCCGTGGGGAGCTGGGGGAGGAGCTGCGCGGGGTGGCGCGGCCGGCCCGGGCTTTCCGGGGGCGGTCCCTGGCCGCGGTGAATTCCAGAGGCACCGGGTTGGAGCGCCCCGCGCCCAGTCGCTGCTGCGCACTCCTGCCTCCCGGGGTTCAGAGGACCCGGGCACGTTCTGGGCCGAAGATTCCAGGACTGGGGGCCGCTTCCCGCTACGGGGACCCGGAGAAACGCTCGAGTCGTCCCTGTCCCAGGAACTTCGCGCAGACCTGGTGCGATACAGCTGCAGCGAGGGCCGTGCGTTCTGAAAGCAGCTGTGCGGGAGCACGGTGAGTGGGGCCATCGGGTGTCGTGCGGGGGGGCCTCCGGTCCTCGTGCAGCCCGTTACCTAGTGGGCAACTCCCAACTCTCCTCTTTTATCCCCTCTTCTCCCTCACTACCTGCCTCCCCGCCCTTCATCACCTTTGCATTTCCCTTTTTTCCTTCCAGTAGCCCTTAACTTCCAGCCGTCTATAGGCGCTCTTGGCCTGGGGGGAGGCTGGAGCTCGGGTGGGTGAGCCCCAGCCGCAGGAGACAGGCTTCTGTCGGGTTGCCGGTCCTGATTGTGTCAAAGCCCGGCAGAGAAGGCGCCAGGAGTTTGGAATCAGGGG
The DNA here is from genome assembly GCF_022682495.2 of Desmodus rotundus. Classification (NCBI taxonomy): domain Eukaryota; kingdom Metazoa; phylum Chordata; class Mammalia; order Chiroptera; family Phyllostomidae; genus Desmodus; species Desmodus rotundus. The sequence continues at coordinate 140,274,631 of NC_071392.1, forward strand.
TGGTGGTCTGCAGCCCTGATCTGTCCCTGGTCTTTTTGCTGCCCGATCTCCCCGTCTTGTTTCTCCATGTGTGAAATAGAGAGAATGGCCGTCGCATACAGAAATCAGATGAGAAAGGGGCGAGCAAAGCATCTTGGAGAGAAGCCTTCCTTCGCCTCCCTCCTCTCCTCCTCTGTCTCTATACCAAGGACTTGGTTGTTCCTGTCACCGGTTCCCTTGCTCCCCTGTCCTTCCAAAAATTCCTTGAGGGTAAGGACTAACCCTCTAGGTTAATCTCTGAGTCATCCTCAGCACTTGGCTCAGGGCCTGGCAAATAGGTGCTCAGTGCTGTTTGTTGAGTGAAAGAATGAGAGGCGGGAACTATACGAACCTGTACCAGTGTCAGAGGTTCTTGTTTTGATTGAGTGGCCAGACTGGGCCCATGTTCCTGCAGCTCCACTTGTTTCTTCCTGACCTCACCAGTCCTGTTGGGTCCTGGGGCTCCTGCATCCCCCGCTTTGTCTGTAGTCTTCAAAGCTCTAGGCTGTCGTCATGAAAGTTGCTCAGTCATTCAAGTGTCCAAGATTCCTTGCACACTTGCTATGATCAGTGCCATCGCTGCTCTGTGCAAGTAGTCAGGAGGGTTGTGGATGTCTGAATGGGGTCAGGGCGGGGGTGGAGGTCTCCTCTGAGTCAGGAGACACTGTAAGTTATCCTGATGGGGCATTTCCACTGTCTGGACCTTGTCTTCCCATCTGTAGGATGAGGAAGTGGGGGTTAAAGTGATTGGTGTCTGTGGTGGAGCACCACGCGCTCTCTGGGTTGTGCAGGGTGCTCAGCAATCCTCTGAGCACATTTGAGACAGCCCAGCTGAGTGAGCTCAGGACATCACACACACACATACACACACACACGTTTGCAATAACAAGTGCTTCTCTGCTCTACCAGGAATCTCCTGTTTCCAGCTGCCCCCGCGTTATGAATAATGCTATGGAGGTCACACATCACGCTCCATCAAATCTTCCAAACAATGACCTTTCAAGGCGTCAGGACTGTGGGCTCTAGCGTGCGAAAGGTCTGGGGAATTCCCCGCTTCTGGCACAGCCTGAGGATCACTGAGTGGTATTGAGGTGTTTGAGACATAAAACAAACTAGAGACTATGAGGAATCTGATGTGGTAGGGTCACATTCGGAGCCCGGGGGTGACAGACACGGGAGTAAAGACCACTCTGCCGTGGTCACAGCCTCAGATGTTTTCCCAGCCATATTCTGATCCTTCTTTTTAAAAAGTGCACTTTTGTTTCTTCTCTGTGGATTAAACATACAACGGAAATATCTCCCAGGAAAGAGGCTCTTTATCTGAGTTGGTATCTTACGCTACCACTGTTGGCTGTGGTCTCAAAGACAGACACGTGTACTCACACTCACAGTTTCTAGGAATCAGTGTCGGGGTTACCACGCCCTGCAGACCCCCGCCCTGATTACTAGGTACAATGAATGATGTAAGCATTATTTGACCTATATTGAGTGTTATGAGCCAGACATTATTCTAAGCATTTTATATGTACTAACTTATTTAGTCTACATCAAACCTATGAGGTAGGGACCATTATTACATCCACTTTATAGATGAGGAAACTGAGGTCTGTAGAGAGAGTAAGTGACTCACCCTTCCATGGTCACTCAGGAAGTAAGTGGCAGAGCTGTACTTGAACCCAGGCAATGTGGCTCCAGGGACTATGTTCTGAACTACATTGGAATTGAGGGCCTCTAGGTTCTGATCTGGCTTCCGTCACTTACTAGCAGGGTGACCTAGGGGGAGTTCAATAAGAATTTGACAGCCTCTGCACTAGTAAATTACTAGGGATCCTAGTACCCTGCCAACTCACTGAGGAAACAGATAATGAGCGTCAAGTGAGAATGATGTATTTCCAGGAGTTAGCTGGCCAGGAAGGGCAACAGATCGGAGTTATAATCGCCTTATACATTAGACAACAGCAAACCAGACTCAGTATGAAATCATGTACTTTAAGTTGCCTGGTTGTGTATAAATGGAGCTTCCGTATTTTATTTTTTAAATTTGTTTTATTGTATTTTTTTCCATTACCATTTATCCCCCTTACTACCCCACATACACAAACACACAATCACCACACTGTTGTCCATTGGCCAATTGGGCATGCGAATTGCTGGTGGCCCACTATGTAGGATCAGGGGAAATGAAATGGGAGAGAGAGAAAGAAAGAAAGACAGAAAGAGAAGATGAAGTGTGTTTCCGTTGATGACACATACCTGACACGCATGTCCCTACTCCCTCATCCCACGCCCCTGGCAGATGCTGATAGTCAGGACGTTGAGTATAACCTCCATGGGGCCGGGGAACCTTCTTAACTCAGTGTCTGGCAGCTGCACCAGTTGACTGTGAAGCTTTTATCTTGTTCTCCCAGACTTCCCCCTTCATTCCCTGGGGGTAGGAGGGGTATGGTCAGGGAAGTACCAAATGACCAAACAGGGAACATTTCTTTCTAAGTGCCCTGGTGGCATCTTAGGAAACACCTTGAGGCTTTTTAAAGATTAATCTTCTCTCCCTCTCACTCCTTTCAATTTTTTTCTTTAATGGTTTTCAACCAAAGACCAAAGACCATCCTGGATCTGGGACAGGGCTGCAGGGGAGGTGGGATGTCAGATCAGAGACAACCTTTGAGAGCCGGCCAGACCCTTAGAGATCCCTTTGTCCATCCTTTCCAATTGATTGACAGGAAACTCAGACCCAGTTTGAAAGAAGGAATTATTCAGAATCACCCAGTGTATTGGTTTTCTAATGCTATCACAAGTTACCACAAATTGAATGGCTTAAAAAAATCAAATGTATTATTACACTACAGTTCTCTAAGTCAGAAGTCTCTCTAGAAGAAATCAAGGCATCATTAGGCTGTGTTTCTCTCTGGAGTCTTTCAGGGAGAATTGGTCTGCTACTTATCTGAGTTGTTGGCAGAATCCAGTTCCCATGGTTGTAGGACCAAGGTCACTATTTTCTTGCTGGCTGTCAGCTGAGGACCATTCTCTGCTCCTCAACGCATTGCATTCCTTGGCTTGTAGCCGCTTTCCACAATTGTCCAAGCAAGCAATGGAGAGTCGTGTCCTTCTCACGGTGACTCTTCTGCCTTCCTCTTCACTGTTAAGGACTCGTGATTAGATTACATCCTGAATAATCCAGGATCATTGCCCCATCCCAACGTCCTTAATTTCAATCACATCTGCAAAGTCCCTTTGCCTTTGTTCTCTTGACCCCACCCTCTGAGCCATGTTTCCTTTTTTATATTCAAGGTTCTGGGGGCCAAGACATGGACACCTCTGAGGGGTCATTATTCCACCTACTGTGCACAGCAAGGTAGGGGTTTAGCGCCACTCTGATGACCTTGCAGCTGTCACTGAGCCCCCCTGACAGCCCACCCTGTGGACAGCCCGCTTTGTCAGGCCAGCATGCAGCAGGCACTTAGTCACTGGCAAATCACAATGATGGACGTAGAGGTTCGAACAGGATGCCGTGGATCTGGCCTGGGTTTCTCCTCTGCTGGCTCCCTGTTGGTTTCTGGGACTCTGTGATTGGCTGGGTCTGGCTGCTTTCTGATCTCTGAAATATCCTGGTGTTTTTCCATGTTCCAGCCACAGAGGAGCAGATAGAAACTCAGACAGAGAACAAGTCTTTAGAGAATTTTGGAGGAGATAAGCCAATTGGGGTAAAATGAGAACAGAATGCTCCTCAGAGATGTTGGCTCATCGAAGAAATACCTCTGATTTGATTCAGTTCACATTTTTGACAGTTGTGTGTCCTGACCATTTCATCAGAACAAAATTCCCTGGTGAAATGGACTCTGCGCTGGGTTGGTGAATGCTTGAGGCTCACTCTTATATAACGGGAGGGGAAACTATTTTCAAGAATAAATGTGAGCTGGGATGGCCTTTTCACCCTGAACTGGGCATGGGAAATCCCCTTCCCTTTCATCAGTCTCCCTGTCATCTTCTAGGAACACAGAAAGAAAGGGTTATACCCCGGGCAGAAACTCCCACACCCCTACACCCCCCTCAACACCCAGCTCCTGAGCACAGGGAGTCAAAACTCAAACCTGAGCCCACCAGCCCACGTAAAACAGCAACAGCAGATCCTAGAGGATGTTATTCTGAAAGTCCAGTCCTCTTCTTCCTGGCACGTACAGGGAAAGGGCTGGGAAAGAAAGAGGTCCCCATAATCCTTCCTGGATGCACAGAGAGCCCCGAAAATGATCAAATCAACAATGTCATTTTACTTTATGGATAGGGTTCTGACTTTTAGGGTTGTTGGATTTTCTGCGAGAATGAGGATCCTTTCTGGACCTCTACCACTGGAATTCCAGGAGTTGAGCTCAAATCTGACGTTCCCGAGTCTGCCCATATTCTTCCCTTCACTGGTCACAAATGTATTAGGCACTTACCAGGTGCCAGGGCCTGTGACAAGTGCTGAGGGTACAGCAGTGAGCAAGAGCTGAGGCTTCTGCTCTCCTTAGGCTTGCACTTGAGCAGGCAAAGATGGCCAATAGAAACAAGCTAATTTTATTTATTTTTAAAAGATTTATTTATTTTTAGGGAGAGAGAGAGAAAGAAAGGGAGAGAAACGTCGTTGTGCAAGAGAAACATCAATTGGTTGCCTCTCTCACTCCCCCATCCCAGGACCTGGCCCACAACCCAGGCATGTGCCTTGACTGGGATTTGAACCCACGACCTTCCAGTTTGCAGGCTGGTGCTCAACCCACTGAGCCACACCAGCCAGGGCAACAAGCTAATTTTACATTGTGAAAAATAGATGAAGAAGATAAAACAAGGTCTGAGATAGAGAATGGCTGGTTGGTGAGAGTGGGTCCAGAAAGTTTTCCAAAGAGGTGACATTCAGGTTGAGACCGTGGACATTGAGACACTGGATGTTGAAAAGGAAGATATGGGGGAAAGAGCATTCTAAGAAGAGGGAACAGCAAGAACAAAGGTCTCAAAGTGGGACCAGCACTTGGGACACAGGTCATTAGGTTACCCGGCTCTTAGGTGGCCAGCGGGCGCCATTCTTGGTACTTGAGTTGTCCTCTCTGTCTGGTCTAAATGCTCCATTCCCCTCTGACAATCTCACCAACTCCTGAAGATAGAGCTTTACAGGGGTCCTATAACCTGTGTGAGGCTGGTCCACTCCCAAGTCTACTGTCCTAGGAGCCACCAGCCTCATTGTTCACATTCTGCAAGATGCCTGAAGAGAGGCCCCCGGCATCGGTGACTCAGAGCCTGTTTGAGCTGCCCCTTCTCTGGCCCCTGTGTCTAGTGGGAATGAAGCAGCCACAGCTCTGGCAGTGACACCTGCAGGAAGCCACGTGCCTCTGCCTTTTCTCCCACTTTGGGATAATTAAGCTTGCCTGACAGCAGGAAGTCATTTGTTTTATTGCCTTCTTCCTCAGTGAACTCCTTGGCAATAAAACCGGTTGGATAACCACTGGCAACATCTCAGAAGTGAACTGTTAAGCAGCAGTTCCTATGTGGAGGGTGTGCATTTTTGGTGGAAGGTCAACGCTAGTACAGATGATCAAAGGCTATTTGTTTACGAAACTGTCACTGTGGTTTCCTAGGTCAGAGTCAGAGTGGTCACCGCACCCAGACCAAGAGTGGGGCCTCTGAGCTCTTTGAACTTAGCAGCTATGCTGTGTTCACTAGCTCAGCTGAACATACATGAAGTCCTTAGTGTGTATCAGGCATCGTCCTGAGTGCTTTGTGTGCATTAGCTTGTTCAGCTTCCCTGGTGTCCCAATGAAGTAGTTACTGTCATTAGTTGTTATTCCCATTTCACAAGCGAAACCGAAGCTGCGAGAGGACTACACATGCTGCCAACACACCGTGTAGCTCATCACCTCTGATCTTTGTCGATGTCCACTCTGCTTATCCTGCCTTTCCTCTTAGTTCTCATTTTGAACTCCTACTTATCTTCAAAGCCCAAATCCAAAAGCCCCCTTCTTCGTAAAGCCTTCTATTTTGTGTAGACAAAAACAAAGGAGTGAGGATTCATATTTTTTGAGCATCAATCATGTCGAAGGACCGTGTATACTTGCCCCACTTCGCCCACACAATGGGATGGCACGATGCAGTGCTTGCACTGTCCCTGTGTTACAGGTCAGGAGACTGAGGTTTGGAGAGTTAAAATAAGTTGTCCACAGTCACACCTGCAATGAGGGTGGAGAGCAGGCTTCCAATGAAGATCCTCTTAACCGTGGAGCCCACGCTCTTTCTAGCTCTTTCCTCCTCTCCAGTAGCGTGAGGTCTGTGCCTTCAGCGTAGCCCTTCTTTGCCTTGTATCGCCGTTAGCGATCGATGGTGATTGATGTCTTGTTTCCTCCCTAAGAGAGTGAGCTCCTTAAGGACAAACACTATGTTATCTGTCTCTGTCTCTACACCACTCCTCGGTCCCCAGTGTTCATCACAGGGCCATAAATGTTTTCTGAATGCGATTGAGTTACTACTCTACCACTTCCATGCTTGGACTGGAGGGATCGGTCAGGGAAATCAAACATGCAGTTGGTTGATTTAAAAAATCATTAATATTGATTAATCATCTATCATCTCTGTTGATAAAGACATGGTCCAAGTTGGGGATGCTAGCAAACTAGCTGTAGGAGGGGAGACTGTTTGCTCCGGTCAGTAAGTCCCTGCGTAAGGCCAAGAATTATTAATCGTAGAACACACACTTGTCGAGCGCTTGCTGCGGGTCCGAACAGTGCTCAGCGCCGCGTGTGTGGTTATCCGGAACCCTGTGGGGCAGATACCATTATTGTCCCACTTTTGTTTTTGTTTTCAGCTGAGGAAGTGAGAGCATTAGCAAGTTTAAGTAAGTTGTTCAAGGTTAGACAGCTAGAAAGTAGTGGAACCAGATTTAAATCCAAGCCACCTGGCCTCCAAGCCTGAGCTTTTAACACTACTCCGAGCATAAAGAAAAGACTTCCCTGCCATTTCCCAGGATTTCCTCCACCCAGAAGAGCATCCGTCACCCTCCCAGAATACAGGAGTTTGGGGATTTGTGGATTAAGAGTTGTTGGTTCAGCGCTCATTCCACCGAGGACAGAGGGAAGGCGTTTGGTGAGCGGGGCTGGGAGAAGTTAGTCCCGGGGCGGAGTGGAACCCAGACAGAGTCAGTCGCCCTTTCCTCTCCCAGTCCTCCATCCCAAAGGCATGGGAGCTTTTCCCATTTTGGTGGAATCTCCCACTGCAGGTGGGATTCCAGTGTCTCCCCCTCTCTTCCCTGATGCTCTTACCCAGAGTGAGGAATAAATAAGTTACAAGGCTTATTCATTACCTTCTTTACTAGGTGTAATTGCATTTGGGCCTTGACTCAAAGGGATGGAGTGCAGTTTGGGCAGGACTTTTCTTTGTTTTTATATTTGTGCGTGGGTGTGTGCCTGTGAGGGTGTTTTCCTGGTAAAGTTGCTTAGGGCTCCGGGCTTCAAGGTCCTCTGTAACCTTTTACAAGTCAAAAGGTCTAATTAAGAAGCCTGGCTAGCTCTCACTGTTTACATCAGTTTATTCTCCACCACCGCCTTCTCCAGCCCGATCCCCCACTTTCTTCTCCCACCTCCCATCTCGAACAGGGCAGTGAGGGAACTGAAAAAAGCGCTGAACACCCGGAGTGCTCCCCTCTGACCTGCCATTAACTTGCTATGTGATCTTGGGCAAGTCACTGCCTTCAATCTACAAAACGGGAGGTAGCTTATGTGGTTTAAACTAGGGAGTGTCTGTCTGTGTAGAGTTCTAGAATACCATTCGTTTGTAGAAGTCTCATCTGCACAGACAAACCCAGGGAGATATTTTCCTTTCCTTTCCTTTCCTCCACAGAACCCTGGTATTGTAATATTAGTTTTCTATTGCCACAAATGTAGTGGCTTAAAACATACATTCATGATGCCACAGTTTCTGTTATTTTTTATTATTATATTTTCCACTTCTAGAATTTCTATTTGGTTCTTGAAAAAATATCTGACCCTGGCCGGGTGGCTCAGCTGGTTGGAGCGTCCTTCCGTAAACCAAAAAGTTTCAGGTTTGATTCCCGGTCAGGGCACATACAAGAATCAACCAATGAATGCATAAATAAGTGGACCAACAAATCTATGCCTCTCACTCTCTCTCAAATCAATAAACATATTCTCTGGTGAGGATTAAAATAGATAAATATAATCTGTTGTGTTCTTTCTTGCAGTTTCCAGTTCTCTGTCAAAATTCTCAATATTGGATTGTTTTTCTCTTGAACATGGTAGGCAAGGTCACCTAGAGTCTGACAATTCCTGTGTCCGGAGCTCTGTAGATCTTCTTCTGTTGTCTGTTGTGTCTGAGGGTCTGTCCTTGTCATCTCGCTCTTTTTCAGTCCTGCTTGTTTTCCATTATGTACTGAACATGATGTGTGAATTAAAAAGTCTGAAGCCTATTGTGATGTTATCTCCTCTAGAGAGGATAAAGCTTTGCTCCTGCCGGGCACCTGGCAGTCTGGAAGAACCTTAATTCAACTTCAGGGACTCGAATGATGCAAAGCTGCTTGTTTCTCAGGGATTGGTATACTTCTAGTTCACTCTTCGCGTTAAAAGTGCTCAGTGAAGTCCAACCTCAAGGTGCAGGGCTTTCAGTCCCCCTCTCTTGGCGGGCTTGAACTCCTGAGTCCGTCCGAAACACTGCTTAGTCTCTCTCCATCCTCCGCTGGTGGAAATGCTGCTTCAAATGCCAGGCTCACCGCCCTGGACGTCTCTCTTCTCCCAGATCTTAGCCTGGCACTTCCTCGTTATTTTGTTATTTTTCAGTGCCTTCAAGCATATTCTTTTTTGGTCCAGTTTCTCTAGTTGTCCGCGGTATGGTCTAGCTTGGCATTATTGGAAATAAAAGCCCTAGTCTTGGTAGATTGCCTATCTCTTCTTACTTCTCGAAATCTAGAATGGCTTTTGGGCAAAAGCAATAAAAGTCTGGCCTGGACTTAGAAGAGAGCTGTGGATCTGCCACACTCCATGCTCACACTCCTGGGTCTCTGGGGATGCTTTGGAGGTAGCTGTAGGTGGCGGTGAAGACAGGGTCAGGAGACCTGCATTAGAATCCCACTTACTTAGCTTTGTGATCGCTAGCCGGGTAGCCTCCCTCAGCGTTAGTCTCCACATCTGTAAAGCGGTGTATCCCGCACAGGGTTATTGTGCAGCTCGAATAAGTTAATGTATGGGACGGGGACTGGCACAGTGCTCAGCACGTGGTGCTCGCTAAAGAAATGCTGGCTTGGGTGATGCCGTGTTTGAGGAAAAAGGGGAGAGGGGTACTTAACTTCTCTGTGCTTCTGGTCTCAGAATAAAACTTGATGTTTCCTCAAGCAGGCAGCAAGCCGCCCCCGGCCCCCTGCCCTTCCTGTACTTGATAGATGGGACGAATTTTCCACCTTCGGAGAAGGTACAATGTTTTCTTCCCTTGGAGGAACTACAATTTTGTACCCTTACACTTAGTTTTGTTAACAGACACAAAAACAGCCATTTTGGGATTATCCACTTTTCCGCTGAATTGTCTGTATTGCTTCAACTCAGGGCCTGTGGCGCAGGGACCTGATGGTGTCAGTGGTGGATGACACAGTGGCTTCCTTGCTTGTCAGCTCAGGGCGGTGTTAATGCAGCTTCTTAGGCAAACTTACATTGAACATATGTCAAGGTTTGTTACTCATGAATGAGGCCAACAGATAAACTATGCTGGTTTAAAATGCCGGGGTTTAGGGCTGACTGCTATTTTCCCTTCCATAGTCATAAAAATGTCATGTTTTTATTTATCAGTGACAGGGTGAAGTTTGTGGCATGAATGGTTCAGGCCATTTTCTGACGTGACCCATTACATTCAGGAATAACAAGTGATATATGTGCAAAGCCACCAATGAGGGATCGATCTTCGGGTATTAATTAAATGTGCCGAGGCGCAGGGTTTTACGCACTCACGCGGACCCTGTGCACCAGGATGCCACACGGAGGTCAAACAGAAGTCAGCTGGCGGCAGCTTAGAGTCCTGCTTTTTCTCAAGCAAATTTTTTCCAGCATGCCATTAAAGAGGCCGAACATATGGTTTGCGGAGCTCTAATTTCGGGGACAAAGTTTTCCTTTCACAGTGGCGGGAGGTGGAAGTGACTGGAATCCCTATTACGTGGGAGGGATCAACCCACTAGAGGACCCACGACTGAGGATTGGGAAGGTTGAAACAGGGAGATAGAGCTCCCAGTGCCCTCTGTTTCCTGGCCACGTGGACGGCCAGCCTTAGAGCCCTGGAGCCTAGGGGTGGAGGGGAAGCTAAAGGGCTGGGCTGCACCAGGTGAGCATTTTCATGTTGTGGTTGAGTGTTACTTTTAGTTTGAAGTGTATATGTGAAGGGGATGAGCACCCTAACCTCTAGTCTTGGGGCCTCCAAGGATATTGATCCAGCCCTGTTGAGTGAGTAGAACCCTCTACCTCCTTGCTAGACCCCTCCCCACTCTAGAGCAGCCGCGCTTCTGTTTTTTGTGATGGAGGTTTTAAACAATTTTATGTGTGAAAGGGTAATATTGGTACAGTAAAAAATACACTTTATGAAAAAAGTTTCATTTATTCATCTCCTTGTTCTGTTCTGTTTTCTTTTAGATAGGGGCAGTAACTTGGTCAGATTTATGTCTTTGAACGATTATTCTGGAAGGGGCAGGGCTGAAGGGGAGGGGGGCGGTCATTATTCTGTGACTGGTTGTGGATGAGTCCCGAAGCCCGAGTTCCTGTAAATGACAGGTTTTGCAGACGCAAAGCAGCCAGGGAGATTATGTGTTCCTGGCACTTGTAGTCACAGGGACTCACATCAATGGGCTTACCAGAAAGGGCTTTGTGGGGTTCCTTTGGTCCAAAGCAAGCTAGCTGTTGTTGTAATCAGGACACCACAAAAAATAAATTCTCCCACCCCCGTACCTCCGTAACAGTGTTCATGAGTCTCCTATGACTCATGCTTTCGTGCCTTTGAACTTGGAGAAAGTGACCACATTTCCAAGGCTGAAGCAGGGCCAGCCTGTGCATCTGCTTCCTCCACAGCCCCTAGCCTGATACTCCTGTGGCCTTGGGGAGCCTCTCCAGAGGCTTCGCCTTCATCCCAGACTTGCCTAGATCTGACCAGATGGGCAACGGAGCACCTAGGAATCAATTCTCAAATCACAGTGCTAGCAAGGATTGTAGAGGCCTAGAGATCGTCGAGTCCAGGGGTTCCCAAACCCGGCTGCACAATCAGATCACCTGGGAAATGGGGGGAAGCCCTTTCCATCTCCTCTTGAGTCTAAGTCACAAAGTCCGGAACAGGCCCCTGCAATCAGTGTGTTTTTCTTATACTGTCCCAACGTGTTCTCAGCAGGCTCACTACATCGCACTTGGTGACCACTGACCTGGCCTCATAGTTGAACTTTATTTGACTTAAAATTATATATGTAAAACAACTATGAGACATCTACACAATGGAATTCTACTTGGCCATAAAAAAGATGAAAATTTTACCCTTTGTGATAGTGTGGATGGACCTGGAGAACATTATGCTGAGTGAAATAAGACAGTCAGAGAAAGACAAATACTATATGATCTCACTCATATGTGGAATCTAATGAACAAACTGAACTAACAAGCAAAACAGAGACAGACTCATAGATGGAGATCAGATGACAGCTAGTTGGGGGGGCGGTAGGGTAGGGGGTGGAGGGATTGAGCAAAAAAGGAAAACAGACTCATGGACATGGGCCACAGTATGGTGACTGCTGGGGAGGGGGGGACAGAAGGGGACTAAATGGTAATGGAGAAAAATATACGAAAGATTAAATTAAAAAATTATGTATGTATTTACTCTTTTTAAAACAGAGAATTATAAAGACCCCCCACCCCAAATACCATTTTCCCTTCAATCCAGTTGATGTAAAAAATGAAAAGTAAAGAAGACATACAGATGGCTAGCAAGTACATAAAAAAGATGCTCAATATCACTAATCAGGGAAGTGCAAGTCAAAACCACAATGAGGTAGCACCTCACTCCTGTTAGAACGGCGATCATAAGAAGAAATGACAAGTGCTTCATTGTATCCAAGGTGAGGACACAGAGAAAAGGAACTTTTGTGCACCCTTGGGAATGTAAATTGGTGCAGCCACAGTAGAAAAGAGTATGTAGCTTCCTCAAATATTAAAAGTAGAATTGCCATATCACCCAGCAATTCTACTTTTAGTATTTACTTGAAGAAAATGAAAACATTGATTTGAAAAGATATATACACCGCCATGTTCACTGCAGCATTAATTTACAATAGCCAAGATGTAGAAGCAACCCAAGTAGCCATCAGTGGGTGAATGGGTAAAGAAAACGTGGTATAGAAATAGTGGGATATTATTCAACCATATATAAATAACGAAATCTTGCCATTTGCTGCAATGTGGATGGTCCATTATCTAAGTGAAATTAGGCAGAGAAAGAGAAATACCATATCATCTCACTTATATGCGGCATATGACACAAAAGAGAGCAAAACAAAACAAAACCCCAAACTCATGGATCGGGAGAACAGACTGGGGGGTTGCCCGAGGCAGGTGGTAGGGCGTGGGCGAAATGGGTGAAAGGCATCAAAAGGTACGAACTTCCAGTTGGAAAACAAATAAGTCACGGGGATGTCAGGGGATGCCTGGTGACTGCAGTTCAGAGTATCGTAGTGCATATTCGAAAGTTGCTAAGAGAGTAGGTCTGAAAAGTTCTCACCATAAGAAAAAAATACGCGTAACTATGGGTACTGACGTTACCTAGACTCATTGTGGCTGTCATGTGGCAGTACATACAAATTCCAAACCGTTACGCCGTACACTGGAAGGTAACGTAATGTTACAAGTCAAATTATAACTCAATTAAAAAAAAAGAAAGAAAATGGGGTTGCTTCCTTGACAACATCGAATTCTTAGGGTCCGGGGACTCCTCATCTACGCTGCTTCCCGTGAAGAGGAAACCTGTGCCCGTCCCTGGGAATCTGAGAACAGGATAAGCAGGTAGCAGATGTTCTATAAACACCAATGAAAATAATAAAAGCAGTGATTTGTTCATATCAAATTTTCATATATGGACAGTAACTTAAAAAAGAAATACATGTTCACGTTTAGACAATTCAAATACTGTAAAGACATGAAGAATGAAAAGCAAAAACTTCCACTCCAAAGGTAGTCGCTATTAACGCTGTTTGGGGAGTCCGCCCGTAAAAGAGTTTTCATTTTTATCCCGTCACCTGACTATCTGCTTGATTCTACAAAATCTGAGCCAAGGGAATTGTCCTGCCCGTATTATCCTGCACCTCATTTTTCCCACTTACCATATTTCGGAGCTCACCACAGATCATCATTCTTTTGGGTAACTATTAAATAAGCTAGTATTTGTAAAGCACTGGAGCAATGCTTGGTGTGTAACAAGCATCGCGTATTTGTTAAATGAATGAATGGAAATTGCTATATGGCATTACATCATCTGAATATACCCTATTTTTACTATTTATGGACACTTCTGTTATGTCGGCTGCTGTAACAGACAGTGCAGAAATGAGCATCCTTGTATGTACCTGGGGGACTCTGCGCTGGTAATCAGTACCACAGTTCGGCAATCAGCGCCCACAGCGGTACCATCAGCATGGCAATCGGTACCTGCCTTAGAGTGGCAACAGTGGGCCTGGAGCCAAAGGGAGTAGAAAGAAAAAGTTAGTGATAGGAGAAAGCAGGAAATAGGAGTAGAATTGGGAATTTTGCTTAGACTTAGAATCACAGGATTAAAGATCTTCAGCTGTCGGAGGAACCTTAGGAGGCTGTTCCAGGCTCTGGGCAAGGACCGTATCACATCTGTGGTTCTTGAGCTGTGTGCTGAGGCCTGGGGAGCCACAGTGAACTTGCTGGAAAAGTGACTATGGGGCTGCAAGATGCTTAACATTGAAAAAGATGTATTTTTATTGATTTTTAGAGAGAGAGGGAGAGAGAAACATCGATGTGAGAGACCCCGATCAGCTGCTCCCCATACGCACCCTGACTGGGGATTGAACCCACAACCTAGGTCTGTGCCCTGACCAGGAATCAAACCCCCAACCCTTTGGTGTACGGGACTCCAACCAGCTGAGAGCCACATTGGCCAGAGCAAGGTCTTTAACATTTCTGACAGGAACAGTGATACTTGGCGTCTCTCAGACTCTGTACAAACTACTGGCTCAAGACAGTTTGCAGTTTACCGTTAACCTTACTGCAGTCCTTTCCATGATGGTATAATTGGTGGAGCTGAGTTTTCGGTGGTTGCCGCGACGCTGCAAGTCCTGCGCACCAATGCGTGTGGCACAGGAAGTGAGCGTGCAGTGTCCCATCTGACACTGAAGTTTCGAAAGTTGTGCAGCGCCCAGTCGGTGCACACACCCCATTTGTCAGTGACTGGTTGAGAATGAAAAACGTATTTTTTTCTTTTAATTTGCATCTATTATATTTTTCAGACAGCTACTAATTAGGATACAAACGCTTATTAAGTTGTTTGAACCTAACTATGTAATAAATGGAACTGCTAGGTGTTTCTTTTGGCCTGGAGTGCTGTCAAGAAGTTACCAGAACACTAAGGGTGCTGTGTGTGGAAGAAGTTTGGGAACAACCGACTTGCATACTTTATCCATCGGGACTCTTTTAGCTGCAAGTGAGAGAAACCAGATTGGCCCTGCTTAAGCAAAGTCAGAAATTATTGGCTTGTCATCTGGGATGTCCTGGTTTGCAGATGGCGTCAGGCTGGGCCGGGTCCAAGTTCCCAAATGAAGTAACAAGGCTCCGATTCTCTTTGATCTCTAGGACGGGCTCTCCACATACGGGCCAGGGAGCCCCTCCCCCATCCTTTCTGGACTCACACCCTTCCAGCAGAAAGTCATCTTTCCCAACGGTTTGTGCAGAGAAGCTGTGGGGGGACTTTGGTCCCTCTAGCTGGGGTTGCCCACCTGTCCCTGAACCGAGGCCATGGAGATTTGTCATGGGCAAACCCAAGTGACATATCCATCCCTGCACTCAGGAGAATGCCCTAAGACACGGAGTAGGCAGGTTCTTCACAGAAAAAAAGGGGTTCTGTTACCAGGAGAATGGGAGAAGGGGTACAGGACTGAAAGCAGCGAGTCTCCCCTTTTATAGAAAGGCAATGGATGGTAGTATGATAGTTTAACAGTCAAACATGGAGGCTCTGGAGTCCCACCCACCTGGCTTCACTTCCTTGGGCAAATTAACTACATCTACGTCTTTTCAGGCTTTGGAGTCCTCGTCTCTGAAATGGGAATAACTGACGATAAAGGGCCAAGAAATAAAAAGCTCCAACAATAGTCCTTACCTCTAGGGTTGGTGGTTGAAGTGAGTTAGTACAGGGGAGTGCCTAGCACCGCGCCTGCCACTTAGGAAGCCCTCAGTAAGTGAGGCCATTGTTGTTATAGATCAAGCAGCCTTAAAGATCACACAGCTGGTGAGTGGCCCAGACTTCCGACTCCTGGAGAGGGTTTCCTTCCGACTCGGGAGGCAGGGAGAGGGTGCAGCGCAGTGATTTCCTCTTTCCTGTCTGTTGCAGAGCGAAACAGCATGGACGCAGCCAGCCAGGTCCCCTCGGAAGTCGAGCTCCCAAAGCACATCCTGGACATCTGGGTCATTGTCCTCATCATCCTGGCCACCATTGTCATCATGACCTCCTTGCTGCTGTGCCCGGCCACTGCAGTCATCCTCTATCGCATGCGGGCTCATCCCATCCTCAATGGGGCCGTCTGAGGTCTTCCCAAGAGGGGCAGGGGAGGGGTGAGGGCAGCGTCCCCTCCCCTGGACTCCTCCCTTCTCAGAACAGCAGCAGGAGGGACTTTGGAGTATAGATTCTGGAGCTTGACATGTGAGGGGAGACCCAAGTTCTGTTTTGGTTCTGCCACTGGCCAGCTGTGTGAGTTCCACCAGGGGACCTGATTCCGTGAGTTCCAAGTCCCTCATCTTCCAGATGGGGATTGTGACCCCTGCCCTTCCTACCTCAGAGGGTTGTGAGAACGCAGGACTTGGTGGGGGTTCAAGCTGTCTGGGAGCAGACACACAGATAGTATTGCGGAGTGCCGAGAAGCTCTGAAGAGCCAAAGAACCTATTTTCTGATGCTGGCCTTCAAGGTGGCAAGGGAGATGCTGGGGGCAGAGTGGCCTTTGTCGGTTCCCCTCTGGTCAAATCAAGCAAAGGCACCCTGTCCTCGTTCCAAGGGGCCATCAGCACGCTAGCTCAAAGTTACTTTCTTTGAGGTGCCATTCTCTCGAGTTTTCTAGTTTGGGAGGGAATTGATCATGTGAGGGAGGGAGATGGGTGGAACTTTCCAGGACCTTCTCTGTGCCAGAGTCTGCCCCTGTGCAATCTGGAGGAGGGCCCCGCCGTTCCTGGCAGTGCCGAGGGAGCTGGGGCAACTCTCTCATTCTGCTCCGGACTCGCGTAGCTTTGACACTCTAGCAATGTTGGAAAACGCAGGGTGGCTGAGCTCCCCGGCCAGCTTTCGGGGTCTCCAGTCCCTTCCGCTCATGTGCCCATCAGGGAGCTCTGTCCCTCTGCCCCGGCTCCTGCTATGATTCACTCCATGGTGTCACATGTATCCCCTTCACTCCCTCCCACCAGCACTGCAACCAATCCAAGGTACAGACTTACAGTGTAAGAGATGTTCCCAGGACTTTTGAAACTAACCCCAAAAAGTGATGGTTCGTTTAGATGCTGTGACTTATATTTATATAGAGAGATTTCTGGACCGCTCAAACTCTTTGACCCAAATCAGGAGCATCCTGGGGTCTATTAAATTATATAAAAAGATAGCACAGATATCAGGACATCATAGTGTGTAAATGATGCTTTTACTCTGATATGATCTCATTGATGTACACAACCAATTAACAATAAAGTGCTAGAACAAGCATGTCTGGGGTCTTTCTTATCAAACCCAGGAACTCAGGTCATAGGAGTCCACTGAATTTATGGGTCTGAGAGACACAGTTTGAATGTAGGGAGAGAAAGAGAAAGAGAAGAATCAAATCAGCCTCCAGGGTTCTAGCTTCACCAGCAGGTGAAGAGTTGTGCACTTCACACAGACATAGAATGTGGGGAGAAGAACAGGTTTTGGAAGTGGAAATGAATTAGTATTGGACATGTTGAGCTTGGGGTGCTTCAGGGAGACACTTTCAGGATGCAGTTGGAAACCTGGGTCTGTTCATTGGGCGACATCTCATGGCTGCAGTTATTTTGGGGGGGGGTCATCTGCATATGGTAGCTATGGCACAAAAGTGGACAGGGTCACCCCAGCAGACTGAGAGGGGTAAGGTGTAAATGCAGAACTTGGAGGCCACTGAGTAGGAGTGAAAGGGGAAGAGGAGAAAGCACAGCCAGGAGAGGAAGCAGGTCACGTGGTGAGAGGTGATAGGAAGGGTGCGATCACGCTCCCAGAGCTGAGGAACGAGGGGGAGCTTAGGAAGTGGACATGGTGGAGCGGACAGCTCTTTCCGGGAACAGGACTGTCCTGTGGGGGTAGGAGTTAGAACAGGGTATGGGGAAAAGTGGTCGAGGGTAAATGCGAAACGTAAACGCTGGGGCCGGCATAACGTGCTGTGTACTGATGCACAGCAAGCTCCTTGTTACAGGTACAGAGTAACTCTAAAGGGTCCAGACCCTTCACCCTCTTCATGGACACACCGGCGCAACACCACACAGGCCAGGCCCATGTCTGAGAAATCCGAAGGTCCGTTTTGAGGCTCCTGTACCCCGTGTGAGTGCAAACCCAGCTGTACTGGAGCCGGTTGGCACACCTGTGGCGCCCTCTTGCCTTAATCCCTCCCGCAGCACAGGATCAAAAGCTTCTGTGAGGGGAGGAGAGGACAGGATTGGACTGTCCACCCCACGTCTGACTTGCTCGGGGGGCTGCCTGAGGGTCTGGTTTCTGTCTTGCCTGACTCAGCTCGGATGGGAAAGGACCCCGGGTGGGAGTCACTGAGAACTAAAGCAGCAGTTTTGACTGATACACACCCATTTTTTGGTTAACAATACATTTAGGCCTTCCTTTAATTTTAATTACAGTAAGTTCTGAAGGCACTAATAATCCTTGCCAGTTTTCTAGAAGTCAGCGTGTTTGTTCTAGGGAAATGGGCAGTCACGTAGCCCAGTGTCCAGCTAACGGGACGGGTGTAGCTGAAGAACTTCACTGTGTTACCGCTCTCTGGACAGTTCAAGCTTGATGTTCTTTCACACAATAACACAATATAAAAGAACATAAAGGCACCAGAGGTACTCATGGACACCAGTCAGTTTAGACCTTAAGTCATGTTGCTAGTGACACCCAGCAGAGGTACCTGCCCAGCATATGGAGAAGATAGGACAGTCTGGGAAGTGAGATAATTTTACTATATGGGTTTTTAAAAATACAATGCTTGCAAGTAATTTCTATAACGTGCATTTTTAAATTGATTTTTAGAGACAAAGAGAAACATCAATTTGTTGTTCCACCGATCTATACATTTCATTGGTTGATTCTGGTAGGTGCCCTGACCGGGGATTGAACTCACAACCCCAGCGTATGGGGATGATGCTCCAACCAAGTGAGCTACCTGGCCAGGCTTTAATGCGCAGTTCTGAGGCAATTGTGAAACTGGTCTGTGGTTGTTGGTATACTCTGTTGTTAAATTCAAAAAGAGCTTGTTAAAGCTTATTTATATATTTACTTTCACCAATTCAAAGTGTCTATTTTGAATTTAAATTTTTTATGACACTGCAAAAAAAAAAAAAAAGTAAGTTCTGGAGGGGAGAGCAGACATTCTCTGCATGGCGTCAGAGAGCAGAGCTGACTAGGGTCACTGGGGGTGCATTTCACTTTGAAGAACTTTCAGGTCCACAGTTCCCTAACACCTCCTTGGGGAGCTTCTGTGGGGGTGTTCTAGAGCACTGGGGTTAGCCACAGTGCGTGATGCTGGAAAGGACATGCCTGAAGGTCAGGCGGGGAAAGGGTGTGAGGAGCCAGAGAACCAGGGAAGCCCTGAGCCCCTTGCAGCTCTCAGCTTTGATTCCAGGACTCTCAGAACACACCTTGATTTCCTGAGTTGGGAGCTTCTGGAGTGATGGTCTAGGGCAGACCACTGGCATTGCTCCATTGACAAAAAGAGCCACACCGCCCTCTGGTGATCATTACAATTGTTCTTTCTAAAATTTTTTAAATTTAACCTTTATTTTCTCCTCTTTATCGACTTTATTGGGATGGCGCTCGTTCACACCGTTGTACAGGTGCCAGGCGCACGGTTCTGCACACGACACGTCACCTGTACACTGTACAGTGTGCTCTCCACCCAGAGTCAAGTCTCCGTCCAATCGCTGCTTTTTATTCATTGGTTTTCAATTATTGGGAAAAAGCTCATTAAAACCCATCAGTAATTAATAAATATTAATAGAAATGTCCTTAATTTTTGGACATTTTTTCCCTCCAGTGCATTTTCTTTGTATCACCTCCCCCACCCCCGCCCCGAAAAGACCTACTTTGTTCTACTTTTCCTTTTGGTAAGTAACAGATTTTTGCATCTACAACCCTGTTTGGTTGTCTCATAATTTCCTGGGAATAAGTTCCTAAGAAAAGATCAAAAGATTATTGCTTAATTTTAAAGCTTTTGATATGCATTTTCCAATTGTCCTTCCAGAGAACAGAAAAGATGATACCCTCCCCACCTTGTTTTATAAAGGCAGGGTAACTTTGATGCCTAAACCTGAGGAGGACATTACAAGAAACGAAAATTATGGGATCCCACGTTGGCAAGCTGCATCAATTTCTCTCTCTCCCTCTATCCAGCTATCTATTTAATGGTATATTTCAACCATATTAAGTTTATTTTCATAATGCAAGCCTGATGGACGTGTAAAAATAAGCTGTTGACAACCACCACCCTGTAAGACACAGAGGGAAGACACACGACAATCACAATGGGTGCAGAGAGGGCACTGGCGAAGGACTTGGGTGCCAGTGTTTATTTGGAAGATGATCCCCGGAAACACATGTGAGGAAACTGGGATAATGAGACAACGGTGGGAGAAAAGCTGGGGAAAACATGCATCAATGAGAAACTGGACAAGCTTGCTAGGGACTCTCCATGATAGTGAGAAAAATGCCTTAGAATCACTCTAGCAGATGACAAAGGTGCTGGGCCTTTCTTTTTTCTTTTTTAATCCGCTCACTGTCTCTGCACTTTTGGGTGCTCCTCCTAGCAGCTGAGCGAGCTCCTCTGGTGCTGGAGAAAGCTCTTGGGCAGGCAAGAGAAAGCCAGGCTCCTGACGTGACAAGCTGCAGGGAAAATCTCTCCTGTGGTCACTGCTGACCAGATGGGCCAAGGGGATACGGGGCAGGGGTCCACAGCGCCGCTACAGCATCCGAGAGGATAACTAAGGAGACGGGAAACTCACGCACAAAGGGGTGGTGACATTTTTTAGAGCTAACTGGTTTTTCTTCATCGAAAATAAATACAAATGTTGATCTAAATGATCAGGGAACATTGATGCGGAAGACGGTGGGGGTAGCAGTGCAGCTTCTATTCTTTTTGGTCAGGGTGGCTATGGACATGTATTAGCTTTAGACACTATGCTTATGTTTAATAATAGGTAAGATTAATATGAAGCATACTATATAAGCATTACTAGGAAGTATGTTTTTACCTGAGATTTTTAAAAAACAAATTCTTGTAGCAACCTATCAGATGGTTACAATAATTGCTATCATTATCATTCCACTTTAGAGTTAAGAAAATGAAGCTTGTAGGGACTTAGAAACACACCTAGGGTCACAGCCAATGGAAGCGCTCCCAGGCAGCCTGGCTCCACAGCCAAGGCTTTTCTCCCTAGAGCTGTACTAAGATTTGATGTTTAAACATTGAGTGTGACTACATAACAGATAAGTGAGATAGAAAACATTCAGATGATAGAACTAATTCAAAGTAAACCGTGGATGAGTAACAAATTTGTACATCTACACCCCCATACAGTTGGAAGCTGAGTGCAAACAGACTATTCTAATTAAAAGATAAAGACTGTTAGATTAGGCAAAATACCGAACGACACATTCCTTCTATGAGACACAACTTAAATATAAAGACAACGGAAGGTTGAAATGAAAGCTGGAGGGAAAGCACTGTGGAAAACCTACCAAAACGAAAGCTGGGGTGGCTGTGCTAAATTAGTCAAAGTACACTTTATAGAAAACAACCACAAAAATAACTAGACGTAGTAAGGGATACACTTGTAAAAAGTGAAGCTCACCAGGAATATATAACAAATATTTTAGCCTCAATATCAGCAACCGACGAACAGCGGCATGTTTCTGTTGTGTGACAATGCACGCGCGTTCATTGCTAAACGAACACTGTAAGGAGACAGAGTGCGCCCTGACCAGGAAAAGCCGCCTTTAGGTCTCAAGGGAAGGCAAACGTCGCATCCTGTGAGCTCTGTTCCCAGCTTCCCTGCTGCGGCTCCGTGACTCAGAGTTTCCACAGTGGCTGAGCGAGTCTCCGGTTCTCACTCGAAGCAAGTCAGTTGCTGAGACAGCTAAGGTCGTTCTCACTGTCTGGAAATCCCTGTAGCAGGAACGGACTCCTGTGGGTCCCAGGGCAGGAGAATTCATTATCCTAACTGGGTGCCAGGATGACCAAGTTGGGGGAGGGGACTTATCAGCAGATGTTCCTCGAGTCGTGGAATAGCCTGACTTAAGGCAGAAGAAGTTTGTGAGAAGCTTTAGGAGATTCAGGCGTGTCCCTGGGGCTTGACTCAGGTAACGTCACAGTCAGGGATGCAATTATGGGTGAACTGGGTGATGTTAAACATTGCAGAAAGGGAGCAATGACTGTCTTTTTGTTAACCAAATACGATTTTTTAAAATCTTCACAAAATCTTGAGCTGATAAGCCAATGGGAACTTTACACAGTTCTCTACGACTCTTCTGGCAGGGCAGACTGTAGTCAGGGCTGGCTGAAGTCCACCCGAAAGACCCAGGCCTTGGCTGAGCAATGCCGTTTACTCTTGAGGTCTGGCTCCTTGCACTGCCCCTCCGGCCCTCCCAGCTCTCCCTTTTGTGTTCCGTTTCCCTTCTGCTCCCTTTCCGCCCCCTCTCCCACTTTTGCATCTCTGTCCCTTCTTCACCTCTCTGTCCACCCCCCTCTCTCTGCCACTAAGTTCAGGCCAACTTTTCAGGGGACCTGCAGGGAGGCCCCCAGGGGGAGGGCACAGCCAGGGGTTTAGGTCTCCGTTTACCCAGCCTGTCCTGCTTCTCCCACAGGCCTGAATGGGAGGTGCTGAGAGCTCTGCCTCAGCGTGGTGGGCTCCGGCCCAGCTCTGCCTTTCACTGGCTGGCTGACCATCTCCTTGAGGAGCCTCATTTCCCCATGTATGGAACCATGAAAAACCTGGACTAGCCAAAGCAATCTTGAGAGAGAACAAAGCTGGAGGCATCGTCCCTGATTTCACACTGTATTATGAACTATATTACAATACCATCAAAACAGTATGGTATTGGCATAAAAAGAGACACATAGATCAATGGAACAGAGTAGAGAGCCCCAAAATAAAAACAAAACTGGACCACTATCTTACACCACAAATAAAAATGAGTCAAAATGGATTAAAGAGTTGAACATTAGACCGAAACCATAAACCTCCTAGAAGAAAACATACGTGGTGAGTTCCTTGATATTGGACTTGGCCATGAATTTTTTGGATTTGACACCTACACAAAAGGCACCAAAGCAAAAATGAACAAGTGGGATTACATCAAACTAAAAAGCTTCTGCACAGCATAGGAAACCACTAACAAAATGAAAAGGCAACAAGCCAAGCGGGGAAAGATATTGTCAAATTATATGTCTGACACAGGGTTAGTATCCAATTCACTCTTTCATCCACAGGCTCCACCGGGATCCTGGAGAAGCTTTTATCCGCAGTTCCTAGTGCGACCCCACAGAAAGTTCTCTGCGTGTACTGGAGCGTCTAATTCACGTCATAGGAAGCAGCACAGCGGGGGGGGGGGGGGGGGGGGGCATAGATTCTGGAGTCATGTCGCTCCCTTTGGAACACTGCCACTGCCACTAATTGTGCGGCCCTGTGTAAGTAATGACCCCACTGGGCCTCTGCTCTTGTGGCAGGCAGGCTCTGAGAGGCCCCTGTGGTCACTGCCTCCTGCTTTTCACTCTTATATAATCCCTTCCTTTGGAGTAACTTGCTTCCAAAACTTTGTGACTTCTATCTTGCTGGAGAACGCTTTTTCTGGCTTTGACAAAGCAAGGTGACATGTTGAAGAGGACCATGAGTAACGGGGGGTGGCAACCCCCCAACAGCCAGCAAGGAATGGGGGCCCGCAGTCCAACAGCCCTTGAGAGACTCACTGCACCAGCCACGTATGTGAACTTGGAGGCAGACCCTTTCCAATCAAGTCTTCAGATGAATTTTTGGAACTGGCTGACATCTTGATGGCAGCCCTGTGGGAAACTGTGAGCTAGAGGACCTGGGGGAGCGATGCCCAGATTTCCGAGCCTCCAAACTGTGAGGTAATAAATGTATATTTCTTACAGCTGTAAGTTTTTGGATAATTTGCTGTACAGCCATAGATTGCTAATTTATTTCTGTCTTCTTTTTTTAAATTTTTTTTATTTATTGATTTGAGAAAGAGAAACATTGATTTGTTATTCCACTTACTTACGCATCCATTGGTTGATGCCTATATGTGCCCTGAGCAGGATTCGAACCCACAACCTTGGCATATGGGAGTGAGGGAGGTAATGTTCTAACCAACCGAGCTACCCACTTGGGTAGGGCTAATACATTTCTGTCTGACGTGAAAAAGAAACAGTAGTAGTTACCTACCTCATAGACTCATTAAGAAGATTAAAGACTATATTTTAAAGGATATAGAACAGTGACTGAAACATAGTAAGTATTATATAAATGTTTTTAAATAAATAATATTTACAACTAAAAGAGAAAATAAAAATGAATTTTTTCCCACCCAATTCCATTAACTGCCTGAATTCTATCCACAGACCCCAAGGGCCCTATGGACCCAGATTAAGAATTCACACCTAGAACCAATGGAGACCATTAGGCAAATGCTTCCTCCCTTGTTACCTCCCTGTTGTTCCCGCCCTCACCATCCTTGCCTCCTGTATCGGAGGAGAGTGGTCCTTTTCAGACCTCACTTTTCCTCTGCTCGGGATCCCAGGCTGTCCCACCTCACCAGGGACTTTGTGCAGCATGGCCCCCCATTCCTTGTACACAGCTGTGTTCCAAGACACAGAAGATTGCCCACAACAGACACTCATCAGTTTGTATGCAAGCATCATAGAGACACCAGGACCAAAGGTGAGCGCAGGGGCGAAGGCAGGGGTACAATTACCATAGCAACGAGCACTACTTCCTGATGCCGAGATGGGCGTGGGCCTGACTCTGAGATGAAGGGAAAACCGGTGGTCCTGAACCCTGGGAGGTGAAGCCTGAAGCAGGATAACCCGTGTGCACACGTGGACGCCTACATCCACCCCTGCACGGGCCTGGGCTGGCTCTTGCCGAGGGACAGAGGCAAGTAGAACAGGCGCTGAGTGATGAATAGGAATGACACGCATCGTGCATCACCTATACTTTCAGAGCCAGTCAGGGCACCAGCAGGTAAAACAGTTTAAACTGTCAAGGAAGCGGGGAGGCCTGAGAATAACTTAGTAATCACCTAAGGGACAGCCATCTGAATAAAAGGGGCTGGCACCTGGATGATGCTTTGTGGTGTCAGCTGGGCATCACTGTGACTTGGGCATTGCCCAGATTAAGCCCATCTTTTCAGCCCTTCTTGCTGTATTTGATGGGGCTGATCACTTCCCCCTACTAGACACTCCTCGTGGGCACCCACGATAACATACTCTCCTGGTTTCCTTATTTCCTTGACTGGGTCCATTTCTTCTCCCCTGTCTCTGGTGAACTCACCTGTCTCCTGGTTGAGGACTTCCCAACTCTACCACCATCAAGCACAGCTTCAGATTCATAGCCAAACGTCTGTACAGTTGGCCACCTCCAGCTGATGACCCTTTGCATCTCGAAATCCACACATCCTGACCTGAGTTCAGTCATTGCTCCACAAACCTGCTCTTCCCCATTGTCCGCCTTGGTTGGTTGTCATACCATCTTCCAGGAGCCCCCGATCCATGCTCGCACCACCATCTAATCCATCCCCATGCCGTGTTGATTGAAGTCCTTCACAATTTTTGAATACGGCGCCTCTTCTACCCCCCCCAAAATCACCATCCCACATCAGGTCACTATCTCTTGCCCACAACAGCCTCCTAACTGGTCAGATTCCACAGATGTTCCTCTTAAAGTCATCTTCCAAGGCACTACTGCAACCCTCTCCCTGAAACCTGTCATTTGTCATCGCCTTGCTTTAAACCTCTTGCCTCTAAAAGTTCTCTCTGGCTTGACACTGCTGACTGCACTCTCACCCTGTGTAGCGTGGCCGTTTCTAGAAACATCACACAACTTTAGCCTCTACTCATAGACCCAGGGTTGTGAGGGTCCCCCCTCAGGCCCCCAGCTCTGGGCTCACTCCTACCAGCCCTGACCCTACTGAGAAGTAACTGGAAACAAGCCTGCTTCTTGTGGCGGACCCACAAGTTGAAGGGGACATGACTCGGTAGTTCCATTTATGCCCACCTCCCTTCACAGCCTTGGGAGACTGGACTTGGGTTTCCATATCCCTCCACAGGGCCACTGGGTCTACAGCACAGCAGGGCTGTGTTTGGGGGCCTAGAAGTAGGACGGTGTCCCTTCCCCTGGAGGGAGGCTGTTGGGGGATGAGGACAATGAACTGTGTGATCTGGCAGGTCCCCATGGGCAGGAGCAGATTAAAAGCAGCCAGTCAGTGTGGCTTAAGCAGAGGTGGAGGCCCCTGAGCTGGGCGGTTGCAGGGCTGTTGCTGGCTGCTGTCACGTTGTAGCATCAGAGGCAGAGGCTACAGAGAACAGGTCTGTCAGGCTCCAGCAGGCCCCTCCAAACCCACGGTGGACTTCTCCATGCGCTCTGCAGAAATGGTCCAGGGCCAGGGGCCAGGGCATCTCAGGTACCAGAGGTTAAGCAGTTGGCAATTGGTGGCTCCACCCCATCCCCTGTGACTCTGGGTCTGTCCTTCCCTCCTGGGGTTCTGAGGCAAAAAGGGGGCCTGTAGAGGACTGCCAGTGCCCCTATGCTAGAAGGGGATGGGACACCCAGTGAGGTGTGTCTCAGAAGGTGCTCAGGAGCCAGGAGGAGGTGAATGCAAAACAGGTGGTGTGGAAGGACCCAGACTCAGACAGGGAGGAAGGGAATGGTGTGTAGGGGGTGGGAAGTTCCAGCTTCCTGTGCCCTGGGGTGGATCCAGTGACACTCAGGGACCTCCCGGGAGGCTGGGATGTATAGTGGACCTTGCATGGCAGAGTGAGAGAGGAAGGGATTTGATGTGCCTTTTTTGGTAGGTGGGAGGGAGCCATTAGAGACTTTTGAACTGAGGCACAGTAAGATAGTGACGTACTTTATAATGCGAGTTAGGGGCAGGACCTATCAAGAAAAGGGGTGGATGTGAGACTTGAGGCTGGATGCGCAGCTCTTGGTAACTCCTTTATCAGAGCAGGTGGACTGTGGCTGGGCCAGGGACCTAACTGCCCTTTTCTTTCACATTTGTCTCCACCTAACCTCCCACTCCTTGATCCCCTGCGGGCTGCTGCCCTTGAACTTAAGATATCGATGCATAGTTATGGAAAAGCATCTCCATCGGGAGCTTGCTGCTCTTTTTACCTTCCTCTGTGTTCCTTTAGGTGCCAGACATCTTTTTGTTTATTGGATAAACCTCCTTACCCCCTGAGACCACCAGGGGAGGGTTCTAGCGGTGCTCCGGCCTCCCAGCTGGGACACAATGCACAAGAGTGGCCTTTGAGGCAGAGCACAAGAAGAGCCCAGTGGGACAACCTAGCAGAAATACCAAAAAATGGGGCCAGGTGCTTGGGTGCCAGCAAAGCAGTTAGTGCCCCAAGGCTCACTGGAAAATGGATTGCATTTGGAGGGGCTGGGGGTAGATAAATGACCCACCATTTGGAGGCCTCGCCACAAGGAGGAGGTTCCTAGTGCTTCCCAGGTATTTCCTGCAGGTGATTTCAGAGATCCCTCAGATGCCAGCTCCTCTACGCTCATCCCAATGTTCTAAGGCCCTTGAAGGCACACTGACCATCTAGTCTATTCACGAACGCTTACAATCCAATGCAGTCTGCTCTGTTTAGAACATGTTTAATGAACAGAAAGGACTCCTTTATCTGAGCCATCACCTCTCTCCCGGGTTTTTGTGCACATCGGAGGCATGCGACACGTTCTGTGCACGTGCAGGATTTGTTAGTGCTGCCAAAGCGTGAAATGCGCATTCCCCTTGGCAGCAGCTTCACTTCTGGGAATCTATGCTGCGGACGTACGGACAAAGGGGTATAAAGCAAAGGCGTGTGAGGATGTTCACCAGCGAACTATGGGAGTACTCTCTCGGACGCCAGGACCGGCCAACCAAAACATGAACCACCCCCATGCAGACACTACCGAGCGGATTCCCGCATCAAACAGGAGACCGGACTCAATAACTTCAAAGGGCCTTCCCACTGTAAGCTCATGAGTGATTCGTCTAGAAGAAGACGGGGAGCAGACCTTTTTGGAATCACTCATTTTCTTCTCCATCTGTTTCTCTTCCCCTGAGCGCGGGTCATGGATATCCATGGAGAAGGGCATCGAGATGAGGTCAGAATCAGGAGACTTCACATCATCCCCAGATATGTGAGGGCACCTCTTCTGGGCATGTCTTGGGGGGAGTAGGGGGCGAGGAGGCATCCAACAGTCCTCCCAGGCAGACTGTGTTTACCCAAGCATACACTCTCTTGCAATCACGAAACCTACGGAGCAGAAAAAGGGGCCACAGCGGGGCAGCAGCAGTAACAAGAGAAGCAATGGCAGATACTGTGGACACAGCATCCACCAAGTCTTCGCATCAGGAAAGATCAACGCAGCCCTGGCAGGAGCAGCCTTCATGGATCAGGTGGAGGCAGAGCCAGCACAACCAGGGCAGGTACTTGTGACATATCCCACTTATGAGATGAGGCCTTAACATGTTTGCAGCAAGTGCTGTGAGCATCTCCTCATCCCCAGAGGACAATTCCACTGTGCCAGAAATCACGTGGGGCCTGCCGGTCTCCCTCCAGGAGGAGCACGGATGTGGCTCCTGGAGGAGCAGAGACAACCAGCAAGGCTGTTTCTGAGTCAGCCAAGCTGCAGCAGCAGGACTCAGAATCACAGCCTGAGACTGAAAGCGCAGAGGCTAAACAGGATGGAAGCCAGAAGGTCTCCCAAGCCAGTGCTGCCGCCCAGAGGGAGAGAAAGGAAAATGAGGCAACTCCCAGTAAAAGGCATTACCATCACCCTATCACTGGGGCGGGCAACGCAACCCTAACATCAACCTTCTGCTGGTCCTTCACTTGCCCTGGAACCGTTGGGGGAGGAAAAGAAGGAGAAGGCCAGAGCAGCCCAGGAGGCAGGGGACACAGCTCCTCCTCCCATGGGAAAAAAAATAATAATAAGTATCAGCCTCAGCTTCACCACAAAGGTGTCTGGGTGGGCTGGGGGTCAGGGATCAGATTTCTCTTCCCTCCTTACTTTCTCTTGTGCAAATTAAGCATTTTGTACGCATGAGCATTACCCATCCATCTTTGTCTTTGCTTGTAGATTAACTGTTGTGCACTGTATTGAGATAGTGCTAAAATTTTTTTGAACAAATTTTGGGGGAAAATTTTCCAAACTTTTTTTTTAAAGATTTTATTTACTTGTTTTTAGAGAGAGGGAAAGGGAAAGAGGAAGAGGAGAGAAACATCAATGTGTGGCTGCTTCCTCTATGCCTCTAACCCACAACCCAGGCATGTGCCCTGACTGGGAATCGAACCAGTGGCCTTTTGGTTCACAGGCCAGCACTCGATCCACTGAGCCACATCAGCCAAGGTGAATTTCCCAAACTTTATGAATGGTACAAACTCATAGATCAAAAAAGCTCAGTGAACCGGAAGCATAAGAACCACGAACAAAAGAGAGGGTGGGGGAAATAAATGCTCTAATCAGCTGTGGCTGTGCAAACACATTCAGCCTGGGGCTCAGGCAAACCCACGCAGTAGAGGGTGTTCATGTCCCCCAAAACTGAAGAGAAAGATCTAGGGCAAAGCCAGAGAGGTTCACCCTAAACACTCCTGAAATCAAACTTCGCAAACTCCAGAAAGATGCAACAGAATCTATGCTTTGATGCAACAGTGATCAAAGAAATTCGAAAGCAGCCAGGGCAAAGAGAAATACTACACACAGAGGGACAAGGAAAGGAGTCACTGCAAACCTCTTGTGCCAAACCGTGGATGACATTAGGAAGACAATTTTAAAGGGCAAAAATGCGAAACATTTCTCTCTAAAATTCTATACCCAGCAAAACCAATGTTGCAAGACACTTAGACTTAGTTTCAAGTGAATTCTTTCAAGTTCAAATACTTTTGTGATCCAATTGAAAATGGGTACAACCATTCTGAACTGGTTTTTATATTCAATATCAGCTATCACACACACGAACATTTTACCTTCTCTAATTCCATATAAAAACATTAAATTTTTAAAATCTCTTTTTTGGTGAAATATCACGGGTTGTTGGAATGAAAATATAATTTGTGTGTGCACTACAACTGAAATTTTCTCCATAGACTTCTTAATTTGGTAAGAATGTAGTTTTAACACCAACAGTTTTATGCATACTATCATCACAAAACGTATAACTTTATATTTTGAGCTGAATTTATACTTCCAATTCTGTCATTTGTTTCATCGTCTACAAATGGAATTCCAAACTAACTCCTTTTACTATGTGAAATGAATAAAAGGACCAAATTGTGACTAGAATTAACTAATTTTCTGGTAGATACCCCTAATGACACTGGTAGAACTTGGCCTTATTTCAGCTCTTGGCAAAGTTTTTCCGATGAAACAACACAGTAGCGCCAGCAACCTGCTCAGGAAAGCCTGAACTAGAAAAATGAGCGTGCCTCTTTTAGAGGAACAGTGACAAGGCCTAAGTCAAAGGACGTGTGCCACAAAGCGGTATGTCACCCCCTCTGCTGCCGCACGTGTGATGTGTCATCTTTGACCACAGTCTTCTTAGTGCACTTACCAACATTTTAGAAACGCCGATGCATCCTCCGCGAATCCCTGTTTCTCATTTTCATGGGGAGAGTAGTGTCACTGCTACCCCTACAGCAGGTGGGAAATGTCAA
Organism: Desmodus rotundus; assembly: GCF_022682495.2. Taxonomy (NCBI): domain Eukaryota; kingdom Metazoa; phylum Chordata; class Mammalia; order Chiroptera; family Phyllostomidae; genus Desmodus; species Desmodus rotundus. The sequence continues at coordinate 140,305,035 of NC_071392.1, forward strand.
CAAACATTTCCTGTAAAAAGTACATACATCATCAAAACTCTCTTTAAAGGGAGTAAAATTAATTATGTAATATTAAATGTAAGCTTCTCAGAGTTTTTTGTTGTTGTTGCTGTTGTTTTCTTGGCTCATTGTTGCCAAGTGAGAAAAATATTTAAGCCATTAAATAGCTGAGGGTTTATATCATACATTTAGTAGCAGTCACCACATCTAGGGTTCAGACTACTCTCTACAACTTTGCACACAGTAGGACCACTTGGCCTCTATTGACCACACACGTTGCCTCACAACTCACGTGTCACTGCCCACTGAGAGTCCGGAGCGGCCCGAATGCACTGGCAGCTGCACAAAGGCCCAGCCCTTTGCTTTGGTGTGACGCCACCGCTCAAGGCCTTTCCAGCTCCAGAGCTCCTCGTGGGAGGGGGTGAGCCTCCCTTGCTACAACCTCACAGTTCACCCTTGCTCTCCCCACTGCCTCCCTAATACCCTCCTCCTGCACTCCAATGTCCACCTCTGAATCTGCCTCCCAGAGAGCTTGACCCAAGACCAAGAGTCTTTATGTGATCCAGCATGCTACATTTCCTAAAGGCTAAGAAGAAACTGCAGGCGAAGGCTTGCCTGAGAGCTGAAAGGGATGCCTGGGGGGTGGTGTTCCTGCTGAAGTAGCCACGCAGGAGCCCCGAGGGGCAGAGAGGAGCCTGGGCCCAGCGAGGCAGCCTTGAACACAAGGACGCACGCACGGGTGACGGGAGCTCTGAGACCTGGGTGCCAGAGAGCAGGAGAGACCTGGGGGAGGTGGAAGGAGTACTTACTTTCCACCCTGACTTATATCTCAGCTTGCTGACGGCTAGGGGCACAAAGGATCTAGCAAACTGTTCTGTGGACACTTTGTTCTATGGACAGGGAAAGGAATACCCATAGGCAATATAAGCTGACAGAAAGAGAACTAGTAGCCAAAGGACTTCTTATTTTGGTTGTGATGCATTAAAGCAAACATGATTTTCTTTAAGCCATGTGATGCTACTGTTAGAGATGTTACAGTTAGCGTGAGAGAGTGTCTTGTGTTCTAAGAAGCTTATTTGTCAGAGAAGAGGTATTTGGTTTGTGATCTTTGTCACTCAATAAAGGCCCCTCCCTTGCCACTATCACAGGGATTATACCAAGGCAGCTCACGCTTAATCAAGACACACCCCCACGCACAGCTTAGGGGCTCTCACAGGAGCTACAAGGGGAAAGTTCAGAATTGCTTTGAACAGTGACCTTCGTGTGCTCCCATTTCAATGACCTTTCGCTCTGTAACAGATCCCTGCCCCCCACCCCGATTCCTAGCTGTTGCAATCAGTAACAACTGTTAGCGTGGCTCACCTGGACAGCTGGTCTCTACATGAGGTGGACTGCGTCTGCAGTCATCTGAAGGCTCATCCGGGCGGCAGTGGCCAGGCTGGCTCACCGGCAGCTCAGCCGATTCGGCATGTCCAAGATGGTGGCCATTGGTGCTGGCTGAAGGCCAGGATTTCACATGGGGCTGTCAATCAAAGGCCTTGGATCCTCCCTCGTGTGACATCTTCAAGTGGCTCACTTAGGCTCCCTTAAAGGTTTGGCGGTCTCAGGATAATCAGACTTCTTCTATGGAGGCTGGACCCTAAGAGTACAAAACTGGAAGTGGTCATGTCCTTCAAGTGGGAGGCCAGGGATGACACAACCCCACTTATGTCACATTCTACTGTTTAAAGGGGGCCTTGGGGCCAGATCAGATGCAAGAGGAACTGCTCACTGACGTGAGAATTACTGCAGACTCCCAATCTTCCTGTGTCCAAATTGCAGTGTTCGCAGTAGTGATCCTGCCCCTGCTGCTTCATCAAATGTTGGGTGTGTGAGCTTCAGTTCTCCCGTCTCTGGATCGAGAGAGGGCACATCTGAAACTTACACAGAAACCATCATGACACCCCAAACTTTGAGCTTTAGGACAAATTATGGAGATTTAGATTGTCTCCCACAGGGAGAGAGTGAGGATGTTTTTAACATTAAAGGAAGGAAAATGAGTATTTATAGCTAATGTAATATTAATATGAAATATATATTATGGAGTAGACATTTCACAGTAACATTTCTAACGTAGAATATTTTAGAAAGCCCCTCTAAAATGCCTGAATTCTGAAGGAGCTGTTTGAGACAAACTTTGTGAAGGCGCGTCAGTATGATCTATTTTGTGGACTTGTTTAGAAGACCAAAGAAATGACTGTTTCTAAAGGATTTAGGGTTGTGACAGGCACTTTGTAGATACTGTGTGAATGTTTGCTAAATAAGTCCTTTACACTTACATCAAAAATAGGAAATAAATATATAACCCCCCATAAGTCCCTGAACTCCCTGAACTCTAGCCACAGACTCCCGAGGGGCCCATGGGCCCACCGTCAAGGTCCTTTGGTCTGGAATAAATGGAGGCATTAGGCAAATGCCTCCTCCCTTGCTACCTCCACACCGCTTCTGCCCACACCCCTGCCAGGGTCTGAATGTTTGTGGGCATTCCTTCAAAATTCCTATGTGGAAATCCTAACCCTGCAGGGGACAGTGTTAGGGGCTGGGGCCTTGGGTGTGATTAGGTCATGAGGACGGAGCCCTGAGGAATGGGATTAGCCCCTTACAGAAGAGTGTTGGCCCCAGGACAGGGCCCTGCGGGCACCCTGACCTTGGTCCTTCAGCCTCCAGCACTGTGAGAATTAAGTCACGCTGTCTGTGGCAGTTGTTACAGCGGCCCAGGGGCACTGAGACACCATCCTTGCCTCCTGGCATCAGAGGAGAACAGTCCTTTTCTGACCTCACTTTCCCTCTGTTTGGGATCCCAGGCCCTCCCACTTCACCAGGGACTTGGTGCAGGACGGCATCCCCACTCCTTGCACACGGCTGTGTGCCAAGACACAGAGCCATCAGACCCTTTGCACACAGCAGGTACTCATCGGTTTGTGCACAGCCATGCCAGGACCAAAGTTGGGCAAAGGGGAAAAGGCAGGGGCACCGTCCCAGTTACAACATTACTTCTCAATGCCCAGAAGCGTGCTGGCCTTACCTAGAGGTGGAAGGAAAAAAATTGTCCCGAACCCTGGGAGGCAAACCCCATGGTGAGATTCCATTTCGCTGGTGGGTGCTGGGACCTCCCATTTCACTGGCCTGGGCTGACGCTGAGGTGACGGTAGCAAATAGAAAGGGTGCTGAGTGAAAAACATGGAAAGACACTCACGGTGCTTCCATAATTTCAGAGTCCGGGTGCCATAAAAAAATGGTTTAAACTTTGAAGGGGAAATGGGGAGATACGAGAATTTCTATGGCTGAGTACCTGAGAGAAGGTTTGAGAGTGAGCCACTTAAAATCGATGAGGCTGGCCTCCGGCCGCTGCTGTGTGATATCAGCCTAGGGGCACAGTGAGTGTGGCGTGGCTCACACTGCGCCACTTTGTTAGCTCTTGTATCATCAGAACTTTCTTGCTGTGTTTGATGCAGCTGATCACTTCTTCCTACTAGAAACTCCTTCTTGGCACCACGCTCTCCCGGTTTCCTCATTTCCTTGACCGTTCCTGCTCTGTTTCCTCCCTGAGTCCCATTTCTTCTCCCCGTCTCTGGTGAACTCGCCCATCTCCTGGTTTCACCCACGTCTGTGCTGAGGGCTTCCCAGCTCTACCACCCGCCCAGCTTCCCCACAGAGCCTCAGAACCAGAGCCGGACACCTGCAGCTGGCCCCCTCCAGCCCGCTGCTCCACTCACCTTCAGCTGTGTCTCCCTTCAAATGCAAGTGAACACCTTTTTGTGTATTGCAAAGACCTCATTTACCTCCTGGGACAGCCAGTGGGGCGTCACATCAGCATTCGGGCCATTTCACTGAGGGCACAATGTACATCCTACCTGCCTTTGAGGTAAAAGGCAAGCAGAGCCCAGAGGTTAAGACGCAGCAGAAACTCTGGGAGATGGGGCCTGGCTGCTTTGGGAGAGGAGCCAAAGGCTGGTTCTGCAAAGTCTTTGGTGCTGAAACTCATGGGGAAAACACGTCATATTTGGAAGCGCCTGGAGCCAAACATTTGAGGTTTTTCCAAAGCGAAATTTCAGAGAGTCCTTAATGTCAGCTTCTCTAATCTCAGATCCAATGTTGTAATGCCCTTGACAGAATCCTGACAGCTAAACCTATTTTTGAAAATTTGCTACTCCAACCCAGGCAGTCTTATCTGGTATGGGCCACTTTTAACTATGAGAAAGTACTGTTTTTTTTTTTTTAAACACTTTATTTAATTTTAGAGAAAGGGAGGGAGAAAGAGAAGGAGAGAAACATCAATGTGTGGTTGCCTCTCTTGCGCCCCCAACTGGGGACCTGGCCCGCAATCCAGGCATGTGTCTGGACTGGGAATCAAACCAGTGACTCTATGGTTCACAGGCCGGTACCAATCCACTAAGCCACACCAGCCAGGGCAAGAAAGCACTGTTTTTAACCGAGATCTGTCTCCCCATGACAGCCACTCACTGATTCTGTATGTCAGAGGCAGTTCAACATGCGTGTGCACACATGAACAATTTGTTAGTAGCTACTACAATGTAAAATTCAACGGGCATACTCCTTGGCCAGCAGTCTCGCTTCTAGGAATGCATTCTGCAGCTGTATGAATGAAAGTGTGTAAAACGGAGGTAGATGAGGAGGTTCACTGGTGAACTGTAGTAGTTCTTTTTTTCTCGTCAGCTCAGAAGAGCCACAAGTGCTTTATGGTGGGTCAGGCAAGGCAGATCGGTGAGCACCATAAGAAAGCAATCGCGTAACATTAAAACGACCGGGCTGTTTTCCTCCCCGGACTGTGATCTCCACAGGGCACTAGGTCAGCTCTACTGGGTGGTGAACTGATGTCTCCTGTGGGAAGAACCACCTGCTGCTCGCCTACGCCGTGCCAGCTGCGGCGCCTGACACTTCACGGTCACATCTACTGCTCCTAACAGTCTTGTGATTAAGGCACCATCATCTCCCTTCACCGATGAAGAACATGGAGGCTCAGAGGATTGAAGTGGCCTGTGTTTGTCATCAGAGATAGGATTTCAAGCTACCTCTGACTACATAACTTGTGCTCTTCGCCAGATAGTGGGTAAAATTTTTAATTTACTAATATAATAAGCAAAAAAAAAAAGGATTCCTTTTTTAAAAAGAACATATTTCAGACTCGTAGAAAAGTTGCAAATATAATAGCGTCCTGAAACTACTATAAAGGACACATGGACAAAACCAAGGGGGAGGGTGGAAGCAAGGGAGGGAGGTGGGTTTGGCTGGGGTGGGGGGGAGGGGTGGGGAGAAAATGCAGACAACTGTAACTGAACAATAATAAAGTAATTAAAAACAAACAGTGTCCTGATATCCCTCCCCCAGCTTCCCCTCATGTTAACATCTTACATAAACACATAATTACGAGAACCAGGAGATTAACATTGGTACGATATTATTAATATAAAATTCATATTCGAATTTCATCAGTTTCCCACTGTTTTTTAAAAGCCCCTTTTCTGTTCCAAGATCCTCTCCAGGATCTCAGACTGCACTAGGTTGTTATTTCTACGTAGAGGTCTTATACTTTGTGATTAGATTTATTTTTGGTGTTTTATATTTTTTATGCTAATGTAAATAGTATCGTTAAATATTCACTGTTGCTGCTTTGTTGAATTAGTTTATTTAATATTAAAATTGCATAAAGCAACTAAACTCCTTTAGTTCTAATATTTAATGACTGTGTTTATTTTCTTTATACACAATTGTTTCATCTGCAAATAATGTTCATTTTACTTTTTCCTTTCCAATCCTTGGGTCTGTCATTTCTTTTTCTTGCCCCATTGCACTGGGTAGCTCGTCTAGCAAAATGCTGAAGGAAAGTGAAGTGTTAAACCCGTGGATGCTAATTCCAAAGTGGGATTTTTACAGAAACCCATTATTAGATCAACAAGGTTTGCCTGGGGGCTGATGGTAAAAAGACCAAACAGGAGGCCTGTGAGGTAGGAACTGAGTTTGCTATTCTACCTAAGTCCCTCTTCGTTTACTCTGTGTGTTCCCAATAGGATCCCTTGTCCTTCCCAGGCCCTCACAGGGGCCAGTTCGGACACCTTCCCCGAGGAACCCTCTGAGTGGCTCAGCCCATGAAATGCCCCCCTAGGCCTCCTTCCCCAGGTCTGAGTGGTCAACGATCCCCGGTGGCAGTGTCCTCGGCTCGCTGTTCGCAGTGACACCAGGACTGGCCGCACAGGTCTCCACGTCCCCATAAGTTGTGCCCTCTCCCCTCCAGAGGTTCTCACCTAGAGGGGCCCTGTCTTTCCACAACCACACTTCAGCCACGCAAGAAGGGGATCGGGTGAGCAGGAAATGTGAAGGATTCAACGGGCACTAGGCGAACATGCGTAAACTATGTTCATCCACACCGACACCCTCGTCCCCGCCAGGTACGTCCTCTGTGGGGCGCCTCCAGTGTTGGTCCTCATCTGCAGCTGCTCACGGACAAACAGGTAAAAGCACAGGAAGGAGGGCGGGAAATATTTTAGAGATGCAATACTCCCAAATCTATGGCAGCCAGGACTTCTCACCCCAAGAGTTTTCCTCTGTAAGTGCCCTTGGTTCTCAGGGAGAACAGCTGAGGCTGCTGTGGGTCAGGAAGGAACTCAAGAGACATTAGATGAGGGTCTCTTATGTGCGATCACCACAGTTTATGTAAATGAGTGCAGGTAAAACACTACAGTAAGTATAATAAAATGTCACTTTACCATACCAGTAACCAAGGCCACCAGACCAAAGACAGTCAAATGAACCAGTCATAGGAACGAGATATCAAAACGAGGGTGTCTGGAACACAAAGCAAGTTCAGATGTGTCTTGTAAACATTAGTGTTAGCACCCTGTTGCAGCAGGATAGACGGTAAAGACTAAAAAGAACTAATATTAACTAAAACTGTGTTCTGCATGGTACTTTTATTTACCAATAAGAAAAAATATTCAGGTGGGTGAAGCAGGCTTGCTGAAGTCACACTATCTGAATCGTTGAGCCAGGATTTAAACCCAAGACCATTTGGTTCTGTGCCCAAGTCTTTGCACCACTCCAAATCCCCAGTGGGGAAAGAGGAGAAGGGAGACCTGATCTAGAAGCACCAAGTTCAAGGTCCAGGTACATGTTTGAAATAAGAAAACACATAAATAGCACCTTTATTAAATTCAGTTAACCTACTTTTCCACCTTTATATAAGAATTTTACATGTATCTTTAGGGGTCAAGCTAAGTCCCTCCTTATAATGCAATTTCTAGGAACTGATTTTTCTTTTTTTACTCAAGCTTTCTTCATGCCCTTTACAGGGTATGGCGGTAGGGCCAAAATCATGATAAGCTAATATTAGCAATTTCACAAAGTCTGGTTATTGTTACACGGCATAATAAAGAATATGCAACTTGATAACATTCTGTATACATAATTTGTTCTGCTGACCATTCAAATCAGAGGTGAAAAAGCTTTACATACAATATGTCTTTCACAAACTTATCAAATTACTCAGGATTCTGGTATTTATTAAGGCTTGAGCTAAAACTGAAGGCTTTTCTGTGCTCGGTTCATTACGGCTTTGCCACTGTTGTGAGCTCTCTGGTGCACGGTGAGCTGGGACTTCTGGATGAAGGCTTTCCCGCACGCAGCGCACCCGTAAGGTCTCTCCCCGGTATGAGTTCTCCGGTGTAAAACAAGGTCTGACTTCTGGGAAAAGGCCTTTCCACACTCAGCACATGTGTAAGGCTTCTCTCCCGTGTGAATGCGCTGATGTCCTGGCAGGTGGGACTTCTGAGAGAAGGCTTTCCCACATTCGGTGCACACGTAAGGCTTTTCCCCTGTGTGAATTCTCTGGTGTCCAATGAGATGTGACTTCTGACAGAAGGCCTTGCCGCACTCGCTGCACCTGTAGGGTTTCTCTCCAGTGTGTGTTCTCTGATGTATGATGAGCTGTGACTTGCGGGAGAAGGCCTTCCCACACTCGGGACACGCGTGAGGTTTCTCCCCAGTGTGCACTAACTGGTGTGTGATGAGTTCTGTCTTCCTGCTGAAGGCCTCTGCACACTGAGCACACTTGTAGGGTTTCTCTCCAGTGTGGATTCTGTTATGTATGATGAGGTGGGACTTCTCACAGAAGGCTTTCCCGCATTCGGCACACTCATAGGGCTTCTCTCCAGTGTGAGTCCTGTGATGGATAATCAGCTGTGACTTCTGGGAGAAGGCCTTCCCGCACTCTCTACATTCATAAGGTTTCTCCCCAGTGTGGATCCTCTGATGTATAATGAGGGGTGATTTCTGGGAGAAGGCCTTCCCGCAGTCACTACACGCATATGGTTTCTCCCCAGTGTGGACTCTGTGATGTATGATGAGGGATGACTTTTGAGAGAAGGCTTTTCCACACTCAGAACACTCATAAGGCTTCTCCCCAGTATGAGTTCTCTGATGCACAATGAGGTGAAACTTCTCACTGAAGGCTTTCCCACATGCACTGCAATCGTAAGGCTTCTCCCCACTATGAATTCGTTGATGTACAATAAGCTGTAACTTCTTAGCAAAACCTTTTCCACATGTGACACATACACATGTCTTCTCTTTAGTTGCAGTGTTCTTACAATGAATAAGGGATCGTTTATTGCTGAAAAGGTTTCCACACTGATCATCCTCACAGGGTGTTACTCCATTCTGAATTTTTTCAAGATTAGAACTGGACACACCATGGCTCAGTGATTTCCCACATCCAAAACTCTCATCAGGGGTTTTTTTTGAACTAGTCTTATCACAACTAGGTAGGTCAATATTAGATTTCCGGTACATTTTAAATGCATCATAGTTACGGGGTCTTTGTCTTGAAGTATCTGGCTCTAGGAACTCTTCAAACATTCTCCCCAGCGCATTATATTTATGGCCTGACTCCACAGTCACTGTTTTGTTACTGATAACTGTAATTTGACTGAAAAGTCTGTCTTGGTTTTCCGGACATCTCTGCAGGTGGCCATCACCTGGACATACTTTTACAGTGGAGTCCAATGAACCATCCTTTGTGACACCTTTCAGTGTCTTATTATGGAAGGAAAAAGACCCCAAGATACACGACTGGGGGTTGTCACGGTTATGCTTCCTGTCTAAAGAAAAGAAAGACACATGAAACAGTCATAAAGAACACTGAACAGAGCAGAGAGGGGTGAAACAAATGACTGATGCAATGTATTCGGGGAACTCAGAAAACAGGGACGGAGACAGGCCATCCATGCGACTGCACAGCATGTAGTACAATCAGGGGAATGGAGAGACGAGGACGTCAGCGAGATACATTCACGGAAAAGCTGGACTTTGAGGATGTAGAAGAGTATCTGGGTTATTATCACTCTAGCCTTGGATTGTTATTCTAGAATCTTCCCAATTCCCCCACTTTCTGAATGGAAATACTTTTCACCTTTTGAATTCATTTATTTTATGAATCATTTGAGACACACACACACACACACAATTTTACCCTGCTACTACTATCCAAAGAAACAAGGACTCTCTGGTACTCAAAATACTTTAACTCTCCTCAGTCTACATTCCTAATTAACAACTAATACAAACAACGAAAAAAAAAAACAAAACAAGATCCTGTTATGGATTCAGTATGAGATTCACACCAAAAATCCAACCTTGAACTATAGGCATCAAATAAAACTAGCAAGGTTCACCAGGAAGAGCCGCATTCCCTAACTCACACACTCCCCGCCATCGCCACCACCCTCCGGCAGTGCGCCTTCACCCTCCTACCTCGGCATCATCCACACTTAACGTCTTTCAAAGCAGCTGCTGCTGCATGCTGTGAAAAATGCCTTCTCAAATTCTGTTGCATCTCTTTAGATTCTAATTTCCTCTTAACTTTTAAAAACAGTAGCTATATGTGATATTTAATTTTGTGCAGCCATGCACCTGGAAGTCTTACCTTGTAAAGTACAACCTATGTGCCTTCTATTGCTTAGTTAGCCTTTTCATAAAAGGCTTTTATATATATACATATATATACACACACACACATACATACATACGTACATATATGAAAGAGTGAGAATCAGCAAGAAAGAGCTTCCCCTACAAAGATTCATAGTTATGTAACTGATTATTAGTTGAATGCCTACCAAATTCACAGCACAAGAGTAAAGAAGAGATTTCAGTAAGAACAGAAACATAAGCTTCAGGCAAAAATCCATTACACAAAACAAAACAAACCAACTGACATTTCAATTCCCTTGTCTCCATCTGCCTGGTTTTTACCTGGAAAAAGCCAACTTGAAATGTCTCTCTTTATGATCCATGGATCTTCGCCTTGTTCCAACTTGGAGATGACGTCTGGTTTGGACACTGGATGGCCTATTAAATGGAAACGAGGAATTGGATACACAGCACTGAAGGAAGAAAGTGCAGGTTAGGTCTGTGATGACGAAGTCCAGCTGGCCCTCAGCAGAGTAATGATCTCCATTTGGGAAGGTAAGAAGATCGTGGAAGTCATTATATGGCAGGAGCCACCCAGCCACGGCAGCTGGCAGAGAGAGGTGTTTGACTGTACGAGTCTGAGTTAGGCAGGGAGGCCGTCCTTACCCATGGAGACCAGGTGGCTGTAGTTCTCCAGCATCACGTCCCTGTACAGGGTCCTCTGAGCAGGGTCCAGCTGCTGCCACTCCTCCTGGGTGAAATCCACAGCCACATCCTTGAATGATACTAACCCCTGTAACGGTATATTCCTGTTCAATCTGAAGTGATCATTCTTATTTCTACTACAGCATGCAATATTATACCTACACCTACTTTTGTATCCTGATATTTGGGAGAAACAACGAAAAATCCTTTCATTAGCAAGAAGAGCCAGACAGATCAGGAAGACAGAACAGGTGAGTCACAAAATTCCTACCTGATCCAAATGGTGATTTAATCTGTGGTAAGGGCAGCATTCAAATAACCAGGAAGAAAATGGATTATTCAATGAACAGTACTGAAAAGAACTGGCCAGTCAACCGGAAAAGAATAATGTGGAATGCATGTGTTATGGGCTAAATTGTGTCCCTTGAAAACTCCTACGTTGAAACCCTAACCCCCAGTGCCTCAGAATGTCACCTTACTTGGAAATAGATCATTGCAGACGTGATTCCTTACATGAGGTCATTAGGGTGGACTCTAATCCAATGTGACTGGTGTCCATAGCAACAGGAGGAATTTGAAGAGACGGACAGACAAGGAGAGATAATGATATGAAGAGACATGGGGAGCACATGGTCATCTACGACCCAAGGGGAGAGCCCTGGAAAGATCCTCCCTCATGGTCGTTCAAAGGAACCAACCCTACTGACAGGGTGAATTTGACTCCAGAGCTGTGAGAGAATCCATTGCTGTTGTTGAATCCAGCCAGCTGGTCGCACTTTGTTGCAGCGGCTCTTGCAAACTGATACACCATATCTTATGTCTTAGAAAATAGAAAGAATATGGTCTGGATAGAGCAAGTATGTTAACTGTAAAAAATACCCCAAACCACAAAAGTAACAAAACAAAATGAATTTTTATTAATAATTACAGAGGAGAGAGGCCTTTTTAAGTATAACATTTAGAGGATCACAGAATGTCAAAGTTCTTAAAGATCACAATCTACATCTCCTCGTTTTATAGAAAAATACTCTAGCTCCTCCTAAGTCTAAGTTCTACTAAATATATACTCAATAGCTAGTAATACGATGAAATACATCAATTGAAATAGCGGTACCAAAGAACGAACTTAAGAAATGTGCGGAAAACATTCATGAAAAAAAAAACCCACAAGAAATTATTGACACGGCATTAAAATAAAGGACTTGGGTAAGTGTGGGGCCAAAAAGATGTTTCTGGAGGCAAAAATGACTATTTTAATTATGCCATCGTTATATTCACAGTAGTTGTTATCTAACAGAAGTTGAGTGAGCTGTATTACTTTAAACTGTTTTTCAGGTTTTCTCTTCAATATTCCATCGTTAACAAATACTTCTTTCAGAATGAAAACAAATTAAATACTGTTCAGATATCAAGAGTCCCCTGCTTACAAAGCCTCCTTTGGACCCATCCCTGCATATACAAATAGTCCGATTTCAATCTTCCAGTTACTCTCATCCCGCACCAAGTCCCATATTCATATCGTCAAGCCGCCAAGCATTTAGTTCATCCTCAAAACAACTCGATTAATGTTCCCATTTTACTTTTGAGAAAGCTGAGGATTACAGTGCTTCGCTGACTGCCTGCCAGAGGCTACACGCCGCGTACACGGCTGATGCAAACTCAGATTCAAAAGCAAGTGTTCTGACTCAATAGCTGGGTTCCTGACCACTGCCTCCTTGATCCTGTAAACAAGATTTTTATGCTTTATGACTTTAGTATCATCCTTAGTCAAACTCTCCAAGAAACACCCTCCACTTTAGTTTTCCTCCAATTCTCAGCCTTCCTAAAACCACTCTGCTCTTTTTACTTTTGCAAAATGCTGTTTCCCATCCTCACCCTACTTCCCTCATGATCCAAAGTTCCATCTTTTAACCCTATTCCCAACTTCCTTATAAAGCTCGTTGCTCTATCCCCTTACTGTAACAGTTCCTTGCTCTCACGTCCAGAGGTCAGTGGTGATTTCCACATTGTTGACCCCATTGTTCTCCCTGATTCCTCTCAGAAAAGAACAATGCCTAAATGTTCCTGAGATAGTCCACAGCTAGCCAGCGCATACGACACATATTGGGTGCCCAAGAAATGTTTGCCACAGAGGAATGAGTGAAGACTGTAGAGAATAAAAGAAAATTCGTTTTAAGTTAAACATATTTTTGTGCATCAGTCAATTATATTTTTTTGATCTGAAGAACAATAACATGAAAAAGATAATAAATATGGAATGTAGAGGAAATCTATTCTGATAGAAAAATTTATATGAGTAGATATAATTCTAGCATTCTGTTTTTGTTTTATTATTGATATTTAAATGGTTCAGTTAACTAAATATGTATAAATCTTGTTACTTTTGAGAAAAATATCATGCATAATCAGTGGGAAATTGTACTTTTGTCATCTACAAACAATTTTTACAGCTTGGATGACTGGGAGAATGGAAGAAAGGGGGGAAATGAAAGCAAAACATTAGAATACCCACATTATTAAAATGGTTTTCAATAATATATATTTATCTCAATATATCCAAAACATGATTTTAAACATGTAATCAATCTTTAAATTACTAGTGAGTTAAACCTGTATCTTCAAAATCTAGCACATGCTTTATACTTATAGCAATTTCGATTCAGACTAGCCGATTTCGAGTGCTCAGCACTGCATGTGGCTGGCGGCTCTGCGCCGGACACGCAGCTCTAACGTTACCACCATCCGGAAGGAAAAAACACGTCTTTTCACAGGAGAACTCAGCTGTTAAACTCTACTATAAAGTACACATAAGGACTTCTAATACAAAAGCTGATTTCAAGACGGACAATAATAATGATGACATAATAATAACAGCTAACACTTAAATATAGAACAAACCATCCCCAGTTAATGTAGTTCTAAGCATGCCTGTTTTTTTCCCAACTTAATTCTCACAACAGCCCGATGAGGATTATAATCTCCATTTTACAGATGAGGAAATAATTCCAGTCAACCAGGCCACAAGGAAATACTACACATCTGCTAAAATAGTACAGGAGAATGCTAGGTACTGGCATGGGAAGATATTAAAAATGCACACAAAAATCACACCCTGGCTGGTGTGGCTCAGTGGACTGAGTGCTGGCCTGTGAACCAAAGAGTCGCCTGTATGATTCCCAGTCAGGGCACATGCCTGGGTTGTGGGCCAGGTCCCCAGTAGGGGGCGATCAAGAGGCAACCACACATTGATGTTTCTCCCTTCCTCTCTCTAAAAATTTTTAAAAATATATAAATTAATCTTTAAAAAATGTACACAAAAATCTTTATATTGGACAATGGCGTCAAAAATCACATTGCAGAGAGAATGTTTACTATGACATTTTTCCAAAAGACAAGTGCAAGAATATGTGTTCTCACATATTTGTACTTCCACATATACACACTTGCAGTTATACACATATCGTAAAAGGTTTGGAAGGTTAAAACAAATGACTAAAGCTGCTCTCTCAGGAGGAGGGTAGTTTAAAGGTTATAGGTCTCTCAGCTTTTAATTTTTGTCTTTTTATATAGTTTAGAATTTTTGTACCATGTAAATGGAAATGTTGACAAGGAGAAAAATATAATACAGACTGTTAAGAAAGGAAGAGCAGGGAAGGCACTGGCCTTGAGTTGAACAGTAATCCTACAAAATCACAGGAAAGGACAAGAAGCATGGGGGCCCTGGCTCTCCAGACTTGGACAGGTGATTACAACTCAATAACTGCTTTTTGAGAGAAATACATTTTTTGGAAGACTGTTCAAATTGTACCCATCCTGTGTTATCTAGATTTTGCCAGTGGATGAAGCGGTCAGTAGGAAGCCTCTGCAATCAGTCTGGTCCTCTAAAGCAGAGGTCAACAAACTTCCTCATTAAAGTATATGTTCTCATCATTGCAGCTCACATGGTCCCTACTGTACTTGCCCAACCCGGCCACTGCAGCGAGAAAACAGACCTGGACAATACGCCAACAAAAGCCACAGCTGTGCTGCCAATAAAACATTGCTTATAAAACGCTGGGTTCAGCCCGCAGGCAGTAGTTTGATGTCCCTAGTTCAAAAAGATAAAGTCCAAGGAGTTCGGCTCTGACACTGATCCCTTCCCTCTAGAAGAGATCTTTTTATGATACAGCTGCAAGAAAGCTACCATCGCATTTGCCACAGGAATGAATGTTGGTGAGAACACTGTATTCCATCACCTAAACAAAGACCTATAAAAGGAAGTTTTAGCCGTATACAGCTAGAAATGATCTCTTCCCACAGGAAATTTATCTGCTTTCTCTTTAGAGGACTGCAAATCATGTCACCGATGTCTGCAAGAAAGATGAGAAAAATTGGTACATCAATTTTTTTAATGGCTCAGGCCAGGTTATCTATATGGTACACCTCGCAACTCTTTCTAGGTCTTGACCTTTATTTTGGCTATTGTACCTTTTCCCTAACCCAAATTTTAGCTCTTTTTACTTTTCCATTTGATTGTATGGAAAACCAAGGAGGCAATTAAAACCATTAAAGACAAAGCAACTCACCTGGGACTTCATCATTTTCTGCTGTCTTCTCAAAGGACAGATGCCTGAAAAAGCAAAACCAGGGATCAGAAGGACGTTTTCCCAGACCAGGCCCAGACTGCGGCTTCCACATTCACCAGTCTAGAAACCACGACCACCAGAAGTTGGGGGGGTGACAGGCCAACCTGGGGAGAAGGCTGTTTGGCCCTTACAGATCGGTCAGCAAGCACACGCAAAGGAAATCCTCTTGTGACTATACTATGGGCACACAGAACTCACACAAGGTTTTTTAATTGTATGGATGTAAAGATGTTACATGTTGATTTACTAACAATTTCCCCCTGTGAACCAGCCATTATATTTGTAAACGGCTGTCATAAGGCAATAAACATGGATGGATCTGCATAAAGATTGAACAGTGGATGGAGTTCCCTGGCAATTAGAATGGCAACGACCAAATGGAAAACTAAGGAATGAATTCCTTTATTCCTCAGAAAGAACCAGCAGCTGAATTCCCATCCTCTATTATATTTTCCCTCAAATCAGTAAACTCTCCTGCTAATCAATATTCATGGACCTAAATGTTAGTTTTGAGATGTTTTCTGTTTAAATGTTTCTTGTCTCATGGAGGAAGGTACATACCTGGTAAGTTTTTCTCAGTCCCAGGAGTCATGCAGACAGGACTGGACTGGTTCCGAGAAAGTGAGCGCTCCCATGACAGGGAGACTTTATCAAGACAGATCTGGAAGGAAACAATCCCAAAACGTAATCACACTAATCTCTGGGCGCCCAGCAGGTGCTCAATAAATGTTTCTTGAATGAAATGTAAAATGATTTCGATATGTTTAGAAAGAGGTAGGCCTAAAAATCACACTTTTCATAATAATCCTATCGTTTTTGTCTAGTGTTGTTTTAAAATAGTCATTTCTTTAGAGAGCGCCAGATTAAGGGCTCAGTGATGGCTCCAGAGGGGGTTTGACCTTTAAAAGCCCAACAGTTGCCTACGACCTGTGGAAGTTTTAATGTGTGTAGAAACCTTTCCCAGTAAATTGGAGCTTATCACTGTGATGACTGCTCCTTCCAAGTCGCTGAGTCCTCAGGCCTATCGATCACATACCCGACAGAACTCCCCTATGCCCATCACATCACTGACCACCACGTGGACGCCCCGCCCCCCCTCATTTCGTCCTCAGCCCCCGCACCCATCACCGACTCCAGTCATCCCCACCAGTGTGTCCCCCTAAGCGCCATTTCTGACCCTACAGACAACCCCGTCACTGGCACATCACTCCCCAATTACTACTCTCATAGCTCACACCATCCCTGCCTCCCCAAATGAACCCAGCACCAATCCCACATTCCTTCTCCACCACGACTTCTTAAGCCTCCAATCACTGACCTCCACGGACCGCTCCCTTCCCACTGCCAATCCAAGACACTCATCGCACGAATCAGCCTTCTGACCTGCAGTGCTGTTATCAGGTCCCGAAATACCGGTCAAAGCTTAACCCGGGACAGCTGTCACATCCACAGTAATGAACTCTTGGGCTTCCTGTCCGGGTAAGCAGAGCACGGGGGCTTCTGAGCTTGCGCTGGTCCCTGCTGGGTGGTTCCGCCCACTTCGCATCCCCGGCGCCTTTGTTCAAGAGGCAGTGTGGCCGCCGCCACGTACTGTGTGCGAATGGGGGCCGCCATGTTGAGGGTCCGTACAGATCTGTACACGCAAGATCCTTTCACTGCGAGTTTGTGGTTGGGCTGCACCACCCGGCGGCGACAGGAGGGGAGAAGGTGGGGAAAGGAGGACTGTACCAACCAGTAAGGTGCAAGCTTTGTAGAGAGAATTTACAAAAGCACTGGGAAGAACTTTGAGTGCTATGTCCTCTGTTAGAAGACTGCGTTTGGTGAAAGAGGAAGGCAGACTTTGTAAAATAGTAAAATATTCTCGTTGACTCTATTTCACACTGTAAATAGTACAGGCCTATAGCGGGAGGTTCTACTTGCTGAAAGGGGTGGAAAGGCGGAATGGTACCCTTGGGGACGACTCCACTGCGGCAAAGGGGTCAAAGTGATGGAAGAGTTGGGGTGGCGGGGCGGGGAAGATGCAGTAATAATGAACTTTATGCTAAAAACAATTGTAAGGAGTACTCTAGGGAAATTTCCTACTGCAGTAGTAAGTGGCAGAGGCCAACCAAGGAAAAAGGATAACTGAGACAGGAAAAGGAAAAGAGGACAGGCACAGAAACAGGGATGCCAAGCGGAGAATCAGACACCGGGAGAAAGCAGGGATAACGGCGGCAAAGGCCACACAAGAGAGATGGGAACAGAGGGGCACAAATGGGAGGCACAGGAACAGAAGTGGGACGCTAAGAGACGACCCAGGAGGCTCAGACAGAGAGGGAGACTGAGACAGGGAAAGGGGGAGTAAAAAAATAAAAGGGAAAAAAAGAGAGAGAGATGATGAGGTTAGATTTCAGGGTGAAAAAAATTACTTGATTGAAAAATAATGAATCAATAAGGCCATTGTTATCATAACCTTGAGACTTTACATCAAGCTTTTATACTTTAGAACAATGCATGTTAAACTGGAGTTTCACGTACATAGATACAATTTTGTATCACCAGTTTTCCCAAGAGCCATGATTTGGGGTTTATGTCATTAAATGAACAGCAATTTTACATTTAGCAGTTTTATTTCTCATGTGAAAAACAAATCTATACTTAGATTAGGAGAGGTGTTATTTTAAAAGATTACGGAAATAGGGAGAACACGCCCACCTCAGAAATCTGTGAGCATTTCAAAATCAAACAGAAAAAGGCTTTTCTTTTATAGAGAGGGCCAAGAAGGGTTGGCAGGAACTTTTAAGAGGTGGGGGTGTGCAAGTGGCAAAACCAGGGCACATCAACAAGAAATGTTTCTGGAGTCCCAAGATTCTGAGACGAAGCTGTGCAGGGAGGCTGTTCACACATACTATTTATTCCTTTAGGGTGTGTTTAAATTTGGGGACTAGCCACAGTTTAGGGACCTGTGGGGAGGAAAGAGGCCTGACTAATGTTTGGTCAAGACAAAGAAGAGGGTAAGAAATGGGCAATTGTGATCATTCACTCCAATGTAAACTTCCGGGTAGATCAATATTTATTGCACGCCCTGTGTGTACAGCTACCGTGTTGGGCACTACCGGTACAGTAATGATTCATTCAGAATCCTCGAGGATGATGCCAGTGGAAAGTACAGATTTGGGAAGTAGTCAGACTGTAGAGAGCCTGGTAGGAATTGTGACACTTTAGCTCTTAATCCTGAGAGGGATGAGAAGCTATCCTTATGTAGTACGTCATTAAAATATAAGTTGAAGGAGAAGTCCCTCATAATGAAATAAAAAATAAAGCCACAATAAGATACTGTTTCTCATTTGTTAGCTATAAAGAAAAGTATTCTAAATTTGGAAACAGGAATCAGGAATCCTCATGTTGCTGGTAAGACAGAAAAATGGTGTAGCCCCTGTGTAGAGGGATTGGCAACAGCTACCGAAACTGCATGTATTAATATTAGTTGTTGCTGTGCAGTGGAGTTGCTGAAACTTAGCTCTTTGAACCTATAAATATTCGATGTCCCGTGGTTTCTATGAGTCGAATCTGGAAACAGCTTCGATGGGGTGGTTCGGGGGAGTCTCTGATGATCTTCAGTCGTGTGCTCAGCCATCGCTGCAGCTACTTCAGGACTCAGTTGGAGAAGGAGACGCTTCCACACTCAGACCAGGGACTGATGACAAGCCTCAGAATACTGGCTTCCAAGCTCAGTTCCCCACCGCGGGGGCCTTTCCTCGGGCCATTTGATTATCCTCGTGCCGTGGTAGTGGCCTTGGTTCTCCTCAAGCCCACCTGGCGATATGGTAGCTGGCTTCTACCAAAGCCCAGTAGTCAAGGAAGGCAGAGAGGGAGCGCACACACAAGACAGAAGCCACAGTCTTTTTATAACCGAAATTGGAGGTGGTGATTCATTACTTCCTCTGTTTTGTTTGCTAAAAGTGCACGGGAATTGAGCTGCACCTCTTAGGGGGATTATCAAAGAACATACGCACGTGTCTCTAAAACTACACTTTATAGCTTTAACCCTTTGATTCAGAAACCTCACCTCCAGGGATATATCCAAAGATACGTTGTCAAAAAATACATCGTCAAAGATTATCCGTCGCAGTACTATTTTTAATACCAAAAGATAGCAGTCAACCCAAACATCTACTGACAGAGGTCTGGTTGTATAAATTATGGGATACGTACAACACAGTAAAGCAGTACTATTGAGCTGTAAGAAAGAGACAGAAAGAAATAACTCTGTCTACTATAGAGAGGGAATTTCAGGATATAATATTATGTGAAAGGAAACAAAGTGAAAAAAGGAAATAGTTTATTACCATTTAGTTTTTTGAAATATGAAAATGAATGTGTACAGTCAATTCTCATTATTCGTGATAGTTATATTCTGTAAAGTTGCTGCAAACACCGAATTAGTAAATACTGAACCACTGCTCCTGGGGAACTGTGAAAATACACATACACACATGTATATACATACACACATATACACATACACATATATGTATATATACATAATATATCACATAGGTTATCATCTTAAATTACAACTTCAACTTTGTGTAATTAAGGTTATAATCTTTAAATCAGCCCATCCTGGTAGATTCCATCATCTTTATTTTACAAAAGAGAAAATGGGGTTCGCAAGCATTAAGTGACTTACCTGAGGTCACTCCACTAAACAGGTGCCAGAGCTGGAGTCCGACTCCATCCACTGTCCCCAGAGCTGGGGTTTCTTACACCTCACTGCACCGCCCACGCTGTCCCCACCCTCTGTCATCTCGGCCTGAGAGCTGGAATAAAGGGAGACCACCCACTTGCTCAGCCGCAGCTGAAAATGTGTGCATGGGGCAACCGAAATATTTCACTGCTCTGGGCATGTCTGCTACTGCCTGCAAAAGCACTGTGAGTATTGATTTTGGGGGGCTACAAATAAATTTTAGCAAGGAGATAACTTTACAGATACAGAATCTGTGAATAATGAAGATCAACTATATATATGTTTACCTTAAAAATAAAAAGCATATAATGGAAGATGAAACCATCAAATAAAATATAACGTATAAAGGGTGTTATTAATTGTCTGTGTATTGAAATGTAGCCACTCACCCCAAAACTTAGTGGCTTAAAACAACGCACATTTAATGTATCAGTTTCTGTGGATCAGGAACTGACGCATGAATTATCTGGGTCCTCTGCTGAATTCAGGGTCCCCCACAAATCTACAATCAAGGTACTGGCCCAGGCTGGGGTTTCACTGAAGGCTTGATTGGGGAGAGAGCCAGTTCCAAGCTCAACTGTTGGCAGAATTCAGTGCCTCAAGGACGGCTGGCCCGAGGGCACTCACGGCCCTGCTGCCGCCGGACAGAGCCGCCCACAACCTTTCCATGCAGGACTCTCAGACTTGCAACTTGCTTATTTAATGAGCCAAGAAAAGAGTCTGTAAGCAAGACGGAAGGCAGAGTCTTTTACAACCTAATCACAGAAGCGACACTCCCTCAGTGTTGCCATTTTCTACAGGTTAGAAACTACTTACTGGTAAGGAGCTTATTGCAAAGGCCATGAACACCGAGAGGTAAGAATCACTGGTGGCCACATTAGACCCTTCCTACTACTGCTAAATATTCCTGCCCCAGTCATACCTAAATGCTGCCAACATGGATGGACCATACAAACTAACAAAATACACTACAATATGGCACAGAAGTCATTCTACCTGAACCAGATAAGAAGAAAATGAAGAGAAAGAGCAAAAAGAAAATCAGAATAAAGACAAGAAAGATTCAGAAATAGCTAGAGGATGAATATAAGCACAAGTACTCTAGAACATATGATGAGACTTAGTGTTACACACCAGAATCAACTTCAAGACCAACCACGCCATGGGGCGGGTGGGTATAAGGAGGCTAAAAGGTAATGGAAAACATGCAATTAAAAAATTAAAAAAATAGAGATCAACCACTCCATCCTCTTGATTTTCTGTCTACCTCCAGTAGTTAATTCTATGCTTCAAGTCAACTAAACAGGCCAAGTAGTTTTGTAGGTATAATTTATGTTTACTCCAGAGTATTAACAGAAAAAAATGAGAGGGAGGAAAAAGGGAACAGGAAAGAAAAGATAAATCACAACTTAAATCAATCAGAAATGGCGACGGAGAGAGAACAGATCTACGGAGTTTGATATTGGGAACAAGATAGTGAGGAAGATGGACAAGAACGACAATCAGCCCTGGTCAGGCGATTCAGTGGGTTGGAGCCTTACGCCGCACACCAAAAAACTGGGTTTGGTTCCCAGTCAGGGCACATCCCTAGGTTTCAGTTTTGATCCCCAGGCGGGGCGCATATGGGAGGCACCTGATGGATGTTTGTCACATCGGTGTGTGTCTCTCTCTCCCTAGGCCTTCCTCTCTATCTAAAATCAATTAAAAAGACCCAATACTTTTTTTTTTTTAAGAACAATCATACAGAAGAGGAATCAAGAAAGAAACTTAGCCAGAATCCATTTCGAGATAGGAAAACAATTTCACAGCAGCTAGTGATCAGTATGATTCCTTGCTGGGTCACTCTGTGTGATACAGTTACTTAGAATAAAGAAAACCTTACAGTCTCAGCCTAGAAAAGAAGGATTCCACCGACTTTATAAAGCTTTATGAACCAATTCTAGCTGAAAGTGAAAAATTGAAAACACAGCACATGATACAAATACGGAACTGACAGATCGTAAATTGCCATTGGAAATGACCACTGAGAGATAAGAAAGCTTTTCTGAGGGGTCGCTATTGGAAATGAGGGGGAAAAAAAGCAATGAAGAACTCGAGAAAGAAGGATATCTGAAGTGGGGGAAGCACTCGAATGTTAGCAGACCTAAAAGCAGACAACCAGAAGCTAAAGAATAAAAACGGGGCCTTGATCGGAGTTATACGCAAATGTTCCACATTTTTAAAAAGCAGCAAAGAATAAAATTGCACATATTAGTAACCCAGTAGACCATAACCGACAGTCACTGGGAGCCTGGGAAGAACCCTGGGAGACTGTCATTTTCAGATATACTGCCACGTGCCCACTTGTCTAAGGTTTTTGTTTCATTTTTTCTTGTATCAATACCATTGTTTCATGTTAATGCAGCTGCTGAGAAGTTTTTTAAAAAAATTTTTATCAGACTTATTGAGGTGACATTGGTTAATAAAATTATGAAGCTTTCAGGTGTACAAGTCTATAATACATCATCTGTATATTGTACTGTGTGTTCACCTCCCAAGTCACATACCCTTCCGTCACCATTTCTCCCCCTCTACCCTCATCTACCTCCCCTACCCTCCTTCCCTCTGGTAGCCACCACACTGTTGTCTGGGGTTTTGTGGGAGGGGGGGTTGGGATGACTGAGAAAACCTTTATAGCTCCAGTTTATAATGTTCGAAGCCAAAGATGCCTTGGGTATTTAGCCAGTGATAAATATTTTTGCACCAACAAAAGCTTTCAGCTCTCAAAGAACAGTTATTCAACATTGTTTTTGATGTGTCCCAGTTTCCAGTTGGTGATATTTCATCTCTCTGCTCTACACCTAAGTGTGGGCTTGTATTTTTCCTTCTAAGTCTTCATGCGTCAGACTCCAGTTTTCTCAGCTTCCTTGCTCACAGTGGAGAGCACTTCTCTGAGGTCGTTGCCCTGGGCCGGGCTTCTGCTGTGTTGTCTCCCCACGAACTAAACTGCGTGGTGGGAGGTTGGCTGTCACTGCTCGTGCAAATGCCTTTCTTCCGGATCAGAACACTTTAGAGTCCGTTGAAAATTGATCCTTTTCAGTCCTATTTCCTGCCTTCACTGGTCACTTTTTGGTTCTGTTTTTTTTTCTTCATTATTATCATAGTATAAACATTCGATTCTGTAATCACTTCAGCAGGTACTGAGCAGTGCTGGTACAAAATGGGTTGTTTTGATTTTTAGATCACCACACGGCATTTGACTATTTTCTTCTCTCACTATCTGTTCATGCAGAGTAGGCGATGCCATAATGGTGTTACAAACAAAACTTGTTAACAATAAATATAAAGATTTTAAAAGGTACCCATCATGTGGAGCCATATCTTTACAAAAATTGTCTGCCGTAAAGTGCTTTCACTTCCAGTTTTCAGTGGGAAGTCCTCGGCCATAATTTACGTTGCGCGGTTGCTTTGTATCTGTATGTTTGTCTGAGTGCTAAAGCTGTTATGCAGACACCGTACTGCGCCACACAAGTCTCTACGTGCGACCTCTCCCCGTCAGGGAGCTTATCTGGAGATTTTCCTGGGAGAAGAGTAGGACCTCAGCGAAGAACACAGTAGCATTTTAGAGACAGCGGGTGGTATTTTTATGATGTCCAGACATCGTATTTGCCTGTAAAATATCCCAGGCGTGTCTTCCCCACCCCCTAAGGGTTTTCTGAGGGCCACTTAATTCTCAGGGAAAAGAGTTGGTGCTTCAGGGACAGAGTGAAACACAAGCTGTGGAGGGAGCACACCGCGTCCTTAGGTGCAGACACAACGATGTGTGTGTTTGCAAAATGAAGTAAAATTAATGGAAGCCTCTGGAACATCACCTGAGTTAGGCCACCAGACAGAAGGGCAGTGAGATGCACAGAGGACAGGATAGGAAATCTGGTAAGTCAGCAGCAATCGCGTCTGGAGTGCAGGTCGAGTTTAAATGTGTCCACACGGGTGTCAGCCATCTGCTGCAGCAGAACAGAGAGAGACAACAGAGAGGACGGGCAAAGAGGCGCGAACACGCTCTCTGCCAGGCTCTCACACACGGATGAGGGAACACACGCTGAGGGCTCAAGGGGGCTTTCCTGAAGTCACACCATCTGTGAGCAATGGAACGAGGGCTAAAACCCAGGACAATCTGATTCTAAAATCAGTATCTTTCCACCTGAACCCAGACCTAGAGGTACAGGGTGAAAGGGAGAGATGAGCAAGAACTGTCCATTCTAAGATCCTAGGTCCATCCACTGACACAGAGCAACTTGTGTTCTTGAAATAGAAACACATGAAGACCACATTTATTGGACCTTATCAACCCATATTTCCATCCTTTTACAATAAGAATTTTACATATGTGCTTAGGGGGTGACGGTCAAGTCCACTCCCCCAAGTACAGTTTCTGTATCTTGGCATTTTTAATTCAGTCTTTCTTCACGCTCTCTATGGAATGACGGCATGACTGTAATTATGCTAGGCTAACATTAACAATATTACCACATCTGATCATTGCTATGTAGTATAACCAGGAACATGCAACTTCAAAATAGACTGTATATGGAATCTGTCCTGCTATACTAATCATTCAGTTAGCAATATTAATAGTTTTACACGCCATTGTGAAAATGCCCATCATTTATAAAATTAAGATTTTTTGTATTATCTTTGGTAAAAAATTAAACACTACCTTAGGAGCTGACTGTCACTTATAAAATTTTATCAATCAAGATGTCCCTAAACTTATCAAATCTGTGGAGTTTGTATCACTAATTAAGGCTTGAGCTAATACTGCAGGCTTTTCTGTGCTCGGTTCATTACGGCTTTGCCACTGTTGTGAGCTCTCTGGTGCACGGTGAGCTGGGACTTCTGGATGAAGGCTTTCCCGCACGCAGCGCACCCGTAAGGTCTCTCCCCGGTATGAGTTCTCCGGTGTAAAACAAGGTCTGACTTCTGGGAAAAGGCCTTTCCACACTCAGCACATGTGTAAGGCTTCTCTCCCGTGTGAATGCGCTGATGTCCTGGCAGGTGGGACTTCTGAGAGAAGGCTTTCCCACATTCGGTGCACACATAGGGCTTTTCCCCTGTGTGAATTCTCTGGTGTCCAATGAGATATGACTTCTGACAGAAGGCCTTGACACACTCGCTGCACCTGTAGGGTTTCTCTCCAGTGTGTGTTCTCTGATGTATGATGAGCTGTGACTTGCGGGAGAAGGCCTTCCCACACTCGGGACACGCGTGAGGTTTCTCCCCAGTGTGCACTAACTGGTGTGTGATGAGTTCTGTCTTCCTGCTGAAGGCCTCTGCACACTGAGCACACTTGTAGGGTTTCTCTCCAGTGTGGATTCTGTTATGTATGATGAGGTGGGACTTCTCACAGAAGGCTTTCCCGCATTCGGCACACTCATAGGGCTTCTCCCCAGTGTGAGTCCTGTGATGGATAATCAGCTGTGACTTCTGGGAGAAGGCCTTCCCGCACTCTCTACATTCATAAGGTTTCTCCCCAGTGTGGATCCTCTGATGTATAATGAGGGGTGATTTCTGGGAGAAGGCCTTCCCGCAGTCACTACACGCATATGGTTTCTCCCCAGTGTGGACTCTGCGATGTATGATGAGGGATGATTTCTGAGAGAAGGCTTTTCCACACTCAGAACACTCATAAGGCTTCTCCCCAGTATGAGTTCTCTGATGCACAATGAGGTGAAACTTCTCACTGAAGGCTTTCCCACATGCACTGCAATTTTTACAGAAAAGTTTTCCACATGGCATACACACACAGGTCTTGTCCCCAGTTCCCACATTCACATCTTGAGTAAGAGACTGTTTCTTGCTGATGGTCTTTCACGCTGACCGTCTTCCCAGTGTGGCACTGCATCATGAAAATCGTTTTGCTAGACTAGGAAGCTCTAGGTGTTCTCCCACATCCCCAGTTCTCATTAGTGGTGTTTCTTGCATATTCTCTATTACAAAAGTTAGGTTTCAAGCTCCTTTCAAATGAATCACATTTGTTCAGTGTTAGTCTTGAAGTACCCAGGTCTGTGCAGTCATGAAACATTTTCCCAAGTGCATTGTATGTACAGACTGGCTCCTCCGTAACCGCTTTGTGGTTGGCTATGACTCGCCTAAGAAGTCTGTCTTGATTTTCCTGCTCTCTCTCCAGCTGGTCCTCCCCTTGCCAGACCTTTAAAATGGCGTAAGGGGACTGAGGCACAGAGAGCAGGCTCACTCAATATCACAGGTCACACATGATAGGAAGGGATATATTGTTCAAGCTCTTCCACATAGGGTTTTTAAAAAGAAATAAAACATATTTTCAATGTTTAAAATTGCTGGGTAGTAAATACATTTGCTATATTTTTATCCCTCTATACAGTTATAACCAATAGTAAGATAGTGTTTAATATTTTGACAAAACAGTTTAAAAGTCACAAAACAATTATAATTTTTCCCATTGATTATGAAGATTATTTTGCAAAGTTTTGGCTCCGTGGTGACTTTTATTGTGCCTCACTACCATACAATGGGAGGACCACCTGTACTTAAATGCTCATAACAGGAAACAAAGCAAGCCCCACATCGACGATCTAAGTTTCTCACTTAATAAGCTAGAAAATGAGCAAATTCAACCTCAAATAAGTAGAAGAGAAGAAAAATAAAAATCAGAGTGGAAATCAATGAAATCAAAACGTGATTAATGAAAAAGTTAATTAAACCAGTATGTTTTAGCTAGTGATGAGGAAAATGGAAGACATGAGGTACCAACATCACATATGAAAGACAGATGTAGAAGAACAGAAAGGGAATATTATGAAAAGTTTAATACCAATGAATTTGACAATTTAGACGAAATGGAAAAACTTGTCCTTGAAGGATATGAAGTACCAAAACTGACTAAGGAAAAACTAGATAATCTCAACAGAGCCACATTAAGGAGAGAAAGTTCAGACCTGGATTGATACATTCTATCACTGTAATAAACTGTGACCATGAGAATAACAGCTGTGCTAAGTCTGTGGCTCCTTGTAGCAAAACCATCAAACCTCAGGGTGTCCTCACAGACCTGCATCTATGGATAGATACACAAACCAATAGAACCATATACAGCGTCCAGAAATAAACCTTTTTGTCAATGGCTAATTTTTTTGCAAGGGCACAAGGCCATTCAATGGGACAAGAATAGTGTTTTTAATAAATGGTGCTGGAACAACTGAATAGGCATGTGCAGAAGAAAAAAGTTAAACCTTACCTCACACCATATGTAAAAATTAACTCAAAACGGATCACAAGCTTAAGTATAAAAGCTTAAACTCTTAAGGAAAAATGAGGTAAATTTTCATGACCTTGAATTTGCCATGGGACTCCAGCACGTGACACCAAAAGTATGAACAACTAAAAAAAATAGATAAAATGGGCTTCATCAAAATTAAACTTCTGTGCTTCAAAGGACACGACCAAGATAACAAAAGGACAACCCACAGAACAGATGTGTTTGCAAATCCCATACCTGACAAACAGACATATCAAATAAGAACTTTATATCTTTGCAACTCAATAATAAAAAGACAAATAATTCAAAAGTAGACAAAAGATCTGAATAGACTATTTTCCAAAGAAGATACATAATGGCCAATAAACACATGAAAAGATGCTCAACATAATTAGTTATCAGGCACTATTTTGGTTATGAAGTTGCTGTATGACCCAGCAAGTCCAGTCTTAGCTTCCAAAGAAAAAATAAAACCCGTCTACATAAAAATGTGTATGTGAATGTTTATAGTAGCATTATTCATGTAGCCAAAAGGTAAGGAAATGAGCCAAATGTCCATCAACTAATAACGGATAAACAAAATGTATTATATCCACACATGGAATATTATTCAGCCAAAAAAGCAGTGAGGGAGGCCCTGGTACATGCCATACTGTGGATGAACCTTGAAAACATCGTGCTAAGTGAAAGAAGCTAGTCCCAAAAGATCACATTATATGGTTACGTTCAAATGAAATATCAGGAACAGGCAAATCTCCAGAGACAGACTGTGGTTGCTTAGATCTGGGAAGAAGGGGACTGGGGGGATGACAGCCAAAGGATAGAGGGTTCCCTTTGGAGGTGATAAAAAACATTCTAAAACTTCCTGCAAGCAATGGTTGCATGTGTCTGTGAAAACACTGAAAACCACTTAATTGTTTACTTTAAACGGGTGAGTTGTGTGGCATGTGAGTTATATCTCACAGTTATTAAAAATAATAACAAAATTTCTGGGAATAGCTAATGAAACATTAACTGTCTATACTCACACTGTGTATTCAAGCCTATATTCCACTATTCCCCAGTACAGATCTTTTACTGAAGTCAAGTAAGCCTAGTAAATGTCTGCCAGAAAAGCTACATTGATTCCTTACCCCAAGAACACTGGCCCTACAGGCCCACAAATCACTGGCTGGCTGCATGGATACACCGTCAGCACACAGGCCCACTATCCCTGGTCCACAGATCGTACACTCTCCCTATACTGGTCCCCGTGTGTACTCAGCACTCCTCCCACACTTGACCCCAGACCTCTAATCGCTGACCCTCACAGACCTCCCCCCACCCTGCACCACCACCCAACACCAATCCCAGACATCCTCACGACTCAACCCATAAATCCCTCCTCTGACTCCCTGTTCCATTATCAGGTCCTGAAACACCCATCCCAATTTAACCTAGGACAGCTGTCACATCCACACAGAAGGACTCTCCCGCTCTGTGACTGGGCCAGCAAAACGTGGGGCTCTGGAGCCTGAACTGTTCAGGGCAGGGTTTGGGCCACTTTGCATCCTCGGTGGCTTTATTTAGAGGGCAATGTGGCTGCTCCCAGGTACTACGTCTGAGTGGGAGCCACCACACATCGGTTGCACACAAGCAGAGGAATTGGGTTTATTCAAAGTAGAAGACGATGAAAAAGGATTGGAAGGGGAAGAGGAAAGTAAGCTGCAAACCCTCCCAGAGAGATTTGACAGGCGGATTGGGGAAGAAGTTGCTGTGGTGCAGGCGTTTATGGAAGAAGACTAACCGGTGAAACAGAAATTTGGAATGGTGCTATCCTTTCATAGGGCATTCTACTTAAAGGAGCTGGTGAATGGCACAGGGCTGTTTCATCAAGAGACCATAATGCTGGGAAAGACGGGGGCAGCAGGGAAAGAGGAAGACCAAGTATCGGATGGGTTGACCCCATACAAGCAGCCGTAGGCACGTGTCTACAAATGTTGAACAGGGCTATCGAGGACAGGACATGGTGGACATTGCTTATTCATTGGGTCACCAGGAGTGAGAGCCAGCTCAGTAGCAGGAGACACGAATGGTACAGCCCTTTGCTGGAGGACTGCAGTTTGGGAGAGGGGCGAAAGTGGTGGCAGAGCTCCTGAGGGCCGAGAGGGGGCGTACACATTCAGCTGTGCTCCTAAGCACCATGGGGAACCCTCCCAGGGGAAATTACTACTCCAGTACTAGGGTGCAGGGCCTGACTGATGAAAAAAGAATATTGGAACGGGAAGGAGGAGACTGAGGCACAAAGTTGTTGAAAAACAAAATTCAACTGAGTAAATTTGATCTAACTGGCTTTATTTAATGATCCTGATATGGGCAGCATCCCACTTCGGCAGACAGAAAGGAACTGCGAAGAAGAGTAGATGATGTCAGGCAAGGTCGCCTGCCTTTGGGGAAGGGCAGGTGCCTACCAGGCAGATGACCTCACCAGTGCTGACCAGGTAATTCCAGATTGACTGGTTGAAGGTCACATTCCTGGGTAATACTGATCCCTCAGATCTGCAAGAGCCCTGGACCTGAAGATTGGAGATCTGGGTTCAAATCCTGCTTCACCAGTAACTGAATTGTTCCTGTCAAGTGGATAAAGCATAGACGTTGTGCCTTTCCTAGTCGCTATTACTACTTCCCCCTGGCTGCAGGTGTTGGCCACCATGATTTGCAGTTTGCAGAATGGATTCTCTATCATTGCATCACTCCAGAGTTATGGATTAAACTGTGTCATTTAAGTGTATTGCAATCATAAGCATTAATGATCAGTCTTTGGCTTTGTCTGTGGATTAACTGTTGTGTTTTTGTAGCAATATAGTGCTAGTTTAATTCTTAACCCAGTGAATATTTTTTCTAAGAGTTCTAAATGTTTTTTGTAATGAAAACAATTACACTACCAATGACAGTATGACCCAGACGTCACCTAAAAAAGACTTATTTTGAAGACACACCCACACCTGGATTAGGGAGGTGAACGACGGAAAGAGAGCACACCGCACGACATGCGATCGAGAACTTGGGGTTGGGTGTGGTGGGGAGGGGGTGTAGAAGCACCCATGGAAACCGAAATTGACAAGTCTAGGAAGAGATGGGCAAGGATTTTAATAAAATGTTTTTTTGTCTCCCCAAAGATACCAATGTGGGATTGAAAACAGTGGCTGCTGAATTAGATTGGCAGACCACACAAACACGTATTATTTTTTAAGCATTACATATTTGTTGAAATATGTATGATACGTATCTAAAAATAAACACATGTCTAGTATCTCTTTTCATGAACAGCAGCAGGAGGAGATAGCAAATGTTTGAAAGTCTCTTCAATCCACATTATTCTGATGACTCTCTGAAGGAAGAACTCAGAAAAACGCTTTGCTTGGGTTTACCGTTTTATTGTAAAAAATACAATTCAGGACTAGCCCAATGAAAGAGATGCACAGGGCAAGATAAAGGGGGCAGGTGTGTGTGGAACTTGTATGTGCTGCCCCGGGGGTGCCACTGCCCGGCACTCTGGTGTGTCCATCAACCTGAAAGCTCCCAAATCTCATTGTTCAAGAATTCTTTTCACCCAGTCTCCAGCCCCACTTCCTTCTCAGGAGGTTGAGTGGCGGCGCTGAAATTTCCCACCTTCTGATCATATGTTCGGCCTTCCCAGCGACCAGCCCTCATCCTGAAGCTGGCTGTGGGCCGCACTGTGATCATATCATTAGCATAAATCCAGGGTCCTTTCTCCATGTCCCCTCTCCTCACCGGAACGTGCCTGTTTTATGGAGCACAGGGGCGGTTTTCATGGTGGTCTTTCCCTTACAAGGGAAAAGGTGGTTCTCCTACAGATGAGCTGTGTTGCCTTCTGTAAGAAGACGTCACTTGGCAGCCAGCCCTGTCCCAGACACTGGAGACCCAGACAAGAGAGTCAGGGTGCCTATCATTGCCTTGACAACTAAACCACCAAGGGATTAGAATCTTAAACATCACAGCACCATGGAAACAGAATCATAGAATGTTGGGTCTGGATGGTACCAGAGAGCCCATGTAATCTAACAGATTAACAACAACAACAACAAAAATCCTGGGAACAAATCCTGGGTCAGAGTCAAGACTTGCAGTTGACCTGGCCAAGCACAGGGGATACACAGCTCCCTCTGGGCCACTTCTGAGATGCTCCCGCAACTCTAGCCTGGGATCCTTTATTCTCCGTCGCTTGCTATTCCCACCTTCTTCCGCCCACGGCTCTCTGAAGGGGGCAGGTCCCGGGAGCAGAGAAATGACCGTTGGGGCAGCCTCTCAGCTAGTCCCGCGCGTCTCCGTCTCCGGTTGACTTCAACATTAGTTTCCTACCTATGCGCATGCGTCGCACTGGAGCAGGCGATGCTTATAAAACACGTGAGTCGGGGTTCCCCCTGACTCAGGTCGGCCCATCACGACAGGTAACTAACGGGGTTTGGTTTTACCGGTAGGTTCCCGTAATACATTAAAACTTTCTACTAGCAATAATACTTGCTCATTATTAAAAATTCAGACCTACAACTATAAAGAAGAAAATGAAAAGGAACTGAATTTCACCTCCTAACATAAACACTATTATCATTAGATATTTACCAAAATGGAGCATAGTTTATATGCTTATAACTAGGGTTTTACTTAGCAGTACACCACAGACACCTATTTCATTATATCCAAATGGCTTAACAATATTCCCTCGTGTGGGTATCTATAATATATTTAGCCAAGCTCCTATTTGGAGGCCTGTTTTGTTTTCAATTTTTCAGTAAAACCCAACCAAACAAAACAATGCTGAGATAATAAACCTCTGGTTCCTAGTTTATTTTATATCGATTGATTTTAGTATGTGATTTCCATTTTATCCACAAGGGGGAGGCGGGCTACTGTGAGAAGACAAACTGAGAGGAAAAAAGAAAAAAAACCACTAGAAAGTTCTTTGGCATACATAAGCTTTCCTCCAACCTTGTGAGGGGGACATTAATCTTTCCCCCTTTCTCTGGTTAGGGAAACTGGGTGTGGGGAGAGGAAGCGAGGTGTGCAGATTATCGCCAACCAGGCCCCACTTCCGTCCAGCTGGCTCTGCTGGCAGCAAGACCATGTCCCCACATTCAATTCCGCTCCAGGAACTGCGCTGCGACCCCACTCACAAATAAATAAGCGGATCCCTGCTCCTCCGGGAGTTATTATCAAGTGTGAGGACAGACTTATATCCAAGAATAACTGCATAATGAAACGCCTGCCGGAATAAGGAAGGCAGGAAAGTCACTTTGACAGGGAGGCTGGGCACAGCTTTTAAAGAGGCATGATAACCATCAGAGGGAAGGTTTACTTAACATTTTCTCTGTGAGAGGCAGAATCTCATTTAAAGCTCCCCCACACCCGGAAGGTACTGTAGTATCCTTTTTACAGAGAAGAACCCCGCAACCCACACCCTTAACGTTTGGCAGGACCTAGAAGGGATGGTGGACCTTTAACAGGCAGAGCTCGGAGACTCAGAGAAGAAACAGAAACAAATGTGGGAGGCAAGAAACACTGGCGCATTTGGGAACACAAGGGGATCGGTGCGCATGGGGTGTGAAAGAGGAAGAGTGTGAAGAGATCGGATGCTAGAGGGAGAAAATGGAGCCAGGCTGGGGAAGGCTGTGGATAGCAAGCCAAGGAGATCCTACAGCATTTTATACTCAGGCGGGGAACCAACAGCAGAGAATGGCTTCTCCTGTGCTTTATGAAGATTACTTTGGGGCATTGTGTAAAGGAACAAGGAGACTAGTTAGGGGGTTATTAAAATAATCCTGGCTAAAGATAAGAAGGAAAGAGAACCAAAAAACATTACTGAGATAAAATCCACAAGATCGGACGTCTCATTATGAATTGGGGTGACAGAGAACTCTCTGGTTAATGTTTCCATGTTTGGGCAACTGGGAGACTGTGAGGGTGTACACCAAGGGAGGGGCCGAGGGGAGGGAAGAGATAAGGTCATTTCTGTTATATGAGATTGAGGACCTGAGGGAACTCTGGGTGGGGCTGTCCAGTGGGGAGTTAGAAGTAGGAAGCCGGTGATTTACATATGTCAACCTGAGAACCGGAAGAAATGACCCCAGGGGCAACCAGGGAGAATCTATCCTTGAGATCCAGTGGGGCATGTTCACCCCCTAGTGACGGTTGAGAAGAGACTGCTCCAAGTCCTGACCGCTGTCTGACCTGTGAGCTGGACCTGGGTCACAACAGAGACTGTTTATTGCAAGCCTCCCTTGGAGGCTGACCATAATCCGTGCCTGTTCTGACATAAACCAGCACCTCTCCCCTGCCTCCTGGTACGTGCCCGTTCCTGGAACAGGTCATTGTCCTGACCTGGTCAACCACGGAAAGTAACTTCCCATACCTGGTAGCATGCACGTGCTAGCCCCCGTGAATATTTTCTATGTGATCCTTTGGCGCCTGCCAAGTGGGTGCAGGGATCCATTTGTCTTGCAACCTCCCTAGGCATGCCTGCTATGTAAGTTTCCCTCTAGAAACTCTATTCATTACCAGACTGAAGTAGCCTGCCTCTTTCCCTGCCCTCCGCTTACAGAGGTAGGTTTTCAGACCCCGGACCTTTTCCTGGGTCTGTAAGTAGTTCGGGTAACCTATAATTCCACTGCCAGATTTCTGTGCTAGGGAAGTAAAATGACACGTGCACGAGGAGGCATAGGAAGGCTACTCACAGCAGCAACGTGTGCATCCGTGAGAGGCTGGGTGAGGGGGGAGCGAGTAAACAAACCATAAAACATCCACATTGCGCCGTGGTTAAAAATTAAGTAGATAAAAGATACTAACATGGACACATCTCTAAAACATACAGTAGTGAGAAAAGCAAGCTGTAGCACAATAATAATGTGTAATACTACTTATGAAAAATGAAGTCCAAAAAATGCTGCCTCCTACATAGACTTCAGTGGTGTATGTGTGTTTTTTTGTGTGTAAAGAGAAAATTCTGGAAGAATAAGCATACTGCTAATTACACTAGAGATGAGCTGTGACAAAAATGGAGAGCAGGAGGGGTGAAATGGGATTTTAGCTTCAGCTGTCAAATTTTAATTTTACAAGAAGAATGTAATCACATATTACTCGTGTGCATAAAAACTCTCAAACTATTTAAAAAATATATGTAGATTCAATGGGAAGAAGAGAAAATGG
This sequence comes from Desmodus rotundus, assembly GCF_022682495.2. Lineage (NCBI taxonomy): Eukaryota > Metazoa > Chordata > Mammalia > Chiroptera > Phyllostomidae > Desmodus > Desmodus rotundus. Next base: position 140,339,533 of record NC_071392.1, read on the forward strand.
GAGAGATAAAGACTTTCCGAGACTCTGGGTAGGGCACTATTATTGGGAACACTGGGAGAAGTTTCTGGAAGTGCGAGATGGAGGGGGCAAGCACTCACCAATCCTGCAGAGACGGCCAGCCCGATGAGCCCTGTGAGCTCAAGTTAGGTTTTAACAACTTTCGGTTACAGCCACAATTCCTGTGTCCTCGAAAAGTTACACGCCCCACCCACCACTTGCCTTGGAACAAGACCATGTTTGCTCTGCTCTTTTCTACATTGTAAATATCCTATGACTTTTCATCCAATTCCTGTGTTTGGACATGCCTTCCCTTTCCCAGCAGTTCCACAGTGGTTGTTCTTGATGTCCCTGTTCCAATCCTTCAGGCTGCCCACGAGATCAGCTTCCTCCCATTCCACCCCCAGCAAAGTCCTGCCTCATCGCTTGTCTCCCATTCAGAAAACTCCCACTCCAGATCACTTGTGAGAGGATCTCTTGGGAGGCCTTCCATGGACTCCTCAAGGGACACCTGGAACAGATGTAGCTAACACCGGGCACATAGAGGTGCCAGGCACTGCACCAAACTGCCTAGAACGTATCTCATTTATTCCTCCCAACAACCCAGTGCTCTCAGCACCCTCGTCTCACAGCTGAGACTTGACATGCAGTGGGGAGCATGGGGTGGGTGAGTGTGTGAGGGACTGAATGAAGGTGGGATGCAGGGACTAGGGAGGAGGGAGGGCCTGGACCAGAGAACAACTGCTCAGGGGGTTCAGGGCGCCAAGTGCCTCCATTAGCCATGACTTCTGTTGACTTCACTGCAGTGCTCTAATGGTGAGGTCATTAGGGAAATGGTGAGTCAAGCTTTAATTCCCTTAAAGTGGCAACCATTGGCTCAAAGGCTTTTAGGGACCATTCACCTAGTAGGCGGCCTTGAGCAAGTGGGCAAGGGGTGGCCACAGACAGGATGTGTGCTCTCCGTGGCCCCTTTTGGCCCAGTTCTTAAGGATCATTAGTTCCTGGTAGCCGCTCCTCCCAGTCTGGAAACTCTTGGCCAGCCACGTCCAGCCCTCCGTGCCCGCCCATCCGGGGGATACAGCAGAGCAGCAGAGGAGCCAGTTTCCTGGGTTAATAAACAGGCTGTTTAGATCCTGGAGCAGTCACGGGTTAGGAGCAGCGGGGGGAGGGGGGTCAGGCCCTTTGCCATGGTGAGGTTTCTCATAAACTTTTGCCCAAGGAGCCTTCTGGGGTGAAGGACAGCTCTGGGCCCATCGCCTTTGCCAGGCAGAGTGCCAAGGCACCCAACCTCAACTCCTCCTCCCTCCTCGGGCTTAGAGCTTGGGGGGAAGCTTATGGGCCTGACTCGCCCCAACTTCAGCCAGGGCCTTGATTGACTTGGACAGGAGGATCAGGAACAAATGGAAAGTGGGAGGAGAAGCAAAAAAGGGGGTGACCTGACAAAGAACTTCTTCCTTTCAAAAAACATAAACTTTACAGTTGATATGGATTTGACCTTTCAATGTAGTGTAAGAAGTGTATGATTTGTGTTATACAGGATGACGTCCCACCTGCGCAGGAACCCATCGGTCACATTCACTACAATATGCTCAGTGCCCATCCCAGGACCTGACCGCAGTCAGGGCTCGGCGAACAGGAAACACGAGTGAGAGTGTGGGTGGAGAGAAGGAAGCCTGGGTCGGAAAACCTGCATTTCAGGGTTTAGCTCCATGACTCACTGGGACCCTTGGGCAAGTCACTCCACAAGCCTCAGTGGCTGTAAAATGCAGAGCATGGCAGTTCCCACTTCAAGGGCTTTAACATCATCGAGTTCAGGCTGGGGAGCTGCGGCTTACACAGTGAATGTCAAGCTGACGATTGCGTCCTTCCAGAGTCCGACCGATTGCCAGGTTTAGCAATCTAGTCAAAGAGCCTTGCCAAGCCAGGCCCAGGGGAAGGCCGCAAGTTCGGCTTTAGGAATGGCAATTAAACAGGAAAAGGACTGTAAAGCTGCTTGGGAAAATGCACTTTCTGAGGAGGGGACAATAGGCAAAAGAGATTCTTTCTCCTCTACGGGTTCTTCAGCTTTGCCCATTCAAGGGATCAGTTAGCATTATGTGGAGCACAGCTAGACTTCCGTCTGAAGAGCTTATAGCCCATCTAATCCACATACCTCCCCCACCTTCTGCAGGTAAGAAGACAATAGCCCGGTGAGAGGTTTAAGGGCCGAGGGACAAGGACCAGGTAGTCCCAGCTCAATGCCGCTACCACTGCACCATGTTCAAGAGGGAGGATATGCAAGGACAGGGAAATAATGCCTCCACAAAGCAATGGTTTATTTTATTTTATTTAATTCTCGCTCGAGGATATGTTTGTTGATTTTAGAGGGAGAGGAAGGGGGTGAGAGAAACATCTATCGGTTGCCTCTCGTACGCACCCTGAGAGGGGATTGAATCTGCAACCTTTGGTATATGGGGACAATGATTCAACTAAATGAGCCACCCAGCCAGGGCAGCCATGGTTCAACAAGGTCTAAAAGGAGAGGAGAAACAGGGGGAAGGAAAGGTTGTAAACAATCTCTTGCAGCTATGTGAATCATATTTCATGTGGGATAGTGTGTTAAACATATGGTTTTATTTTTTTTAAGGTTTTATTTACTTATTTTTAGAAAGGGGAAGGGAAGGAGAAAGAGCGGGAGAGAAACATCAATGTGGTTGACTCTCATGCACCCCCCACCCAGGACCTGGCCTGCAACCCAGGCATATGCTCTGACTGGGAATTGAACCGGTGACCCTTTGGTTCACAGGCCAGCACTCAATCCACTGAGCCACACCAGCCACGGCTAAATGTCTGGTTTTAAAGTAGAGTGTTACTAATGGGGTATCAGAAAGGCCATTTTAATCAGCAACCCTGCCATATACAAGCCCTGTGACCTTGGGCAGTTCCTCTTTCTGACCTTCAGAATGACTGTTTGAAGAGTGAGGATAATAGTGCCTCCGCTACAGAGCTGCTTCTCAGGGACCCGTCGGGTAATGGATGTGGAGGGACTTTGCATACTCCATAAAATGCTTTAAAAACAGGACGCCTGGCAAGGTAGTCCTGAGTGAGGACCCTGGAGTCAGCCCCTGTTTCACCAATCTCCAGGTATGCAATTTAGACCACGCACTTAACCTTTCTGTGCCTCAGTTTCCTCATCTGTAAAACAGGTACGTCAGGAATCAAACATGATCACAGATAAAGTGTTCAGCACAGTCCCTGGTGCATTCTAAGCATGCAACACATTGTCAGTTATTATTCCTACTATTTAGATCGGATGCATTTTCTCATTTAATTCTCACAGTAACCTTATAAGGTAGAATTGTTGTTAGTCTCATCTTGCAGATGGGCAACTAGAAAGAAGAACTAGGCCTATTAATAGATAACAAGGCCAGAACTAGATCCCAGGGCCCTATCACACTAGATGGGACAAGATAGGGCAGGAGCAGGGCAGGCAGCTTTGGGAATGTCTGTCAGTGGAGTCCAAGGGCTACATTTTGAGGAGCAAGGAACTAGGTCATCTCTAAGGACCTCTCTGGCCTGATAGTCTCTATGAGGTTGAGAGATCAAAGCCTGAGAAGAACAAGGACTGATTCTGACCCCATGACTTCAGAGTTCAGTATGAAGGCTAGGTTATTATTTCCCATAGCCCACAGATCCCTTAAGGAAAAAAATTTATGTCCAGAGCTCATTCAGACTTTCAGCTTCAGGGTCAGCTTCCCTGGACACTCCTCCCTAACTCATTTCTCAGCCTCACCTGCACTTCACTACCTGAAAGCAAAAGACAAAACTTCATGAGCCATACCCCTCCTCTGTGGAGGGTAGGAGGCAGAGGTTTGGCCCTAAATAAAGGCAAAGGATGAACTAGGACCAAGACTCTCTGAACAAGAACAAGACAAATCTATGTGCCTCCACATTGTTTTTCTCATCCATTCATTTCTTCTTTAAAAACTTTATCGACTACTCTGTGTGCCTAGTGCTCTGCTGGGGTCTAGAGTTACAACAGAGAATAAAACGGATATGGTCTTAGACCTCGTGTTGGCTAGCATTCTCCTTGGGAGGAGGGTGGGATAGACCATAAATAGGTAGATAAACAAGTGAATGAGATTATTTTAAATTGTGACAAGTAATAAAAGATGAACTAAACACACAATAACAGAACACAGTGACAGCGGTCTTCTTCTATCTACTGTCCTCCAGGTAAACTCTATGGCCATCAAAGCCTGTCCCCAACTGCCCTTGTTTACTGCCCCGACCTTCTCTCTCGTCACTTTTTCCCTTCAGCCACAAAGAACATGGAGGATCCAAGCTGGAAAGGGCCAGCCAGCCCTGGATCCCATGGTTCCTTCCCCCCCAAACACGCTTTCCCTTTTCCCTCCCACCTTCATGTCTCTTACCCAGCTTACCAGTTTCCTCCATCTGGAAGCTGGCCCTGCCACCACTGGTCCTGGGTTGGTTGTCCCTCTGTGCCGTCACTGTCCACACGAGAGCATCCACTATTCTATGCAGTCGGTTTGCTGGCATCAACTCACCAGGCTGTGAGCAACTTGAGGTCAGGAATCACGTTTTGTTTGCTCTGAATGGTCGAATCCTCAGCAGCTGGCACTGTGCCTAGCACACAGTAGGCACTTCATGAACACCTGTTGAATTAATTAACACTTAGTACGTTTAAGAGCTCAGTAGTATGAGGAAAAGGTATTGGTGAGACACGGTGTTGGAGACAAAGAATGAATTAGAAGGAAAAAACTTCAGTCCTTGCTGGAGTTCATGTTCCAGGGACTTACGGCCCCCACCCTCTATCGGAGCCTCCTTAACGGCTTAGTGCGTAGGCAGGGGAAGAAATTATTGACCCCATTTAACAGCGGGGGAAGGTCACTCCCCCTCCAGATGGAAGAGATCTTGGAGCCCAACCTCTTCGTCTTGCAGGCGATGTGGGATGGGGTGGTAACATGCAGAGGGTGAACTGAGTGTTCTCTTTCATTTAAAGTCAAAACAACCATTTGAGGGGAACAGCGACCACGAAGGAGGAAACAACGTGACTGACCCTAGTCCACCCTCACCCTGTGACCCAGCCCCAGCCGGGCAGACACTCAAGGGCACCACCCCATGTATCGTCAGGAAATCCTCCCCCAGGGGTCAGTTCATGAGAAACTGTGCAATTATAGACTGACCAGCACAGACGAAATGTCTCGATTCTAATTTCTTCATTTCAGAGTTGGGAGGAGTCCAAGGCTCAGAGAGAAGAAACTAGTCTAAGGCATATACTGAGAGGGGATCAGGGCTCCAGAGCCTCAGTCCAAAACTTTCTCCAGTACACCTCCCACGTTCCCTTGACATGAACCTTCTAAGTCAGGGACAGGGTTAGAATGATGTGGGCCTGACTTGGCCATTTTTAAAGCTGGGGGTCCTGTTGGGAGAAGAAAGGCAGGAGGGCTAGTAAGCTGCCTAACCCATCTGGTTGTTCTACTCTAGAATTTATCGGCTCCCTCTAGATCTCGTTGCTTTGTGCATTATTAGTTAACCCACAAGAGTAGGAAGTGGGCTCTTTGCTGTTCAGTGACGATTTATAAAGATTGTTATTGTTACTCCAGTCCTGTGGTCTCCCAGCTAACAATAACCTAGAGAGGATGGAGGGTGGATGGAGTGAGGCTAGCGGAGGCATTGGTAGGGAACCCTGCTAAGACATGGGGGAAAGGCTAGTTTTCCAGGGTGCTGTTTTGGGTTCCAGCAACATGTGAAAACGTGAAAACATCAAGAGAAGGGAAGGGACCTTTTTTTTTTTTTTTTTTGAGAGAGAGAGAGAGAGAAAGGAGAAGGGAGGGAGAAAGAGAGGGAGAGAAATATCGATGTGAGACATATATGCCCTGACCAGGGACCAAACCCGCAACTGGGTATCAAATCTGCGACCTTTCGGTTTGCGCAACGATGCCCAACCAACTAAGCCACTCCGGCCAGGGTGGGAAGGGACATTTGGACTCAAAACTTGGAACTGTAGATTCTTACACACACCTGTGCTTGCTGTGGGACCCTGGACAGATGACTCAGTCTCTCTGAGCCTCAGCCTCTCCCATGAGAGGGTTGAAAGAGATAGTTTCTAGGGCCTCTTGCCCTTTTTCTAATGCTCCCTCCAACAAAGGAGACTTTGGAGGGAGTGGGAGTCATGTGCCAAGGCCTGTGTTCGCCAGGCCAAATCCTGTTGAAATTAAACCAGGAGACGGAAGAAGAGTTAAGGAAGCAGGCCTGAGACTGCTATTCTTGGAAGACCTGCTTGCACAGTTGGTCCTGGGTTGGCAATCAGGAACTTCGATCTCAGGAGGATTTCCAGAACTGATAAGAGTGGCTCACTGTGCCTCAACTGTTTGCACTAACAATGTGGTTTGTGCTGCACACCGGCTTTCCTCTCGGGAGCCTGCAGTTACATGCTAGGCAGACGACCCTCACATGGCTAGCCCCCAACAGAAGCCCTGGGCACCGAGTTTCTAATGAGCGTCCCTGGTAGACAGTACTTTACACGTATTGTCACAGTTTGTCGCTAGAGGAATTGAGCTCATCCTGTGTGGCTCCCCTGGGAGAGGACTCTTGGAGGCTTGTACCTGGTTTCTTCCAGACTTTGTCCTATGTACCTTTTCCCTGTGCTGATCTTGCTTTGTATCTTCTCGCCGTAGTAAATCATCACGTGAGCGTGATCATGGGCTGAGTTCTGTGGGTCCTCCTAGTGAGTCACTGAACCTGGAGGTGGCCTTGGGGGACCTCGGACAGGAGATAAGCCTAGATTTCACAGAGACCATAACCCTATACCGAACTCTTATAAACAGAAAGCTTAAACCAGCGCTGTCCAACAGAAACAAAGCATCAGTACTGTGTATCATTCTAAATTTCCTAGAAGTCACCCTTTAAAATAGAAAAAACAAACAAACAAGTGAAGTTAATTCCAAGAAAAGTGTTTTCTTTAAACCAATATATAAAAATATTGCCCCAGCTGGTGTAGCTCAGTGGATTAAGTATGGGCTGTGAACCAAAGGGTTGCCAGTTCCATTCCCAATCAGGGCACATGCCTGGGTTGCAGGCCAGGTCCCCAGTAGGGGGTGTGCGAGAGGCAACCACACATTGATGTTTCTCTCCCTCTGTCCTTCCCTTCCCCTCTCTCTAAAAATAAATTAATAAAATCTTTAAAAAAATAAAATAAAAATATTAACATTCCAACATGTAATGATATAAAGATTTATTGAGATATTTTTACATTTTTTTTTATACTAAGTCTTCAAAAACCAGTGTGTATTTTATATTGATAGCACATCTCAATTGGGACTAGACACATGTCAAGTGCTCACTAGCCACACCCATCGAGTGGCTGTCACGTTGACAGCACAGGCTTAGAGGTGAATGGCAAGGACTCTGGAAACAGTACCTCTGGGTCAAAATCCTGGTTCTGCCACCTACCAACTGCATAACCTTATTAAGCAAATATATTAAATTCGTCCATGTATTTGTTTCCCCATCTGTAAAATAGTGCCTGGTGCTATCATAGTACCTGACAGGATGTTGGGTGAGTGCTGGCTGCTACTCTTATTACCCAAAAGCTTGGCCCTTGAGACCAACTTGTCTGAGTCCTCATTCCGCAGATGAGGAAACTGAGGCTCGGAGCTCAGAAAACACTGGTCTCCAATGCAAAGGCTCTAGCCACCTCTCCTCTTCATAGACTCCACTATGAAGACTGGATCCACCCTTTCTTCAGAAAACCAGCGTCTGGCCTGACCTGGGTTCTGCAATCCCATTTTGATTGCAAAACAGGGACACTCTGGGAAGTTGGCATTGAAGTGATGGGGGCTGGGCCGCCCTGCTGTTGCCTCCATCCAGACCCACTCGTTGGGCTGGCTGACCCCATCACATGAGTCCAGCACTTACTCAACAACGATGGGGTTCGATTCCATCATTTTGGCATTTTCAGCCTTTTTACATTATTAACTCATGTTCTATGTTCCTTGGAGACACAGAACATCAACACTTTTTTTTTTAACCTCCTTCTAAGTCACCTGCAGTCCGTATTCACTCACCACGCACATATTCTGGGTACGTAGTGAAGTCCCTGTGCATGTCTCAAAACAGAGGGTGAAAAGCTACTGGGAGCCCACTTGTCTGGGATGTAGTAGAGTGCTTCCTCAGGCTGGAAGCAAAACTGGCTTATGACTTGTCTACAGCATCTGTCTCCACCCTTCCTTTCCCAAAACCCCATGCAAATCACCTACTGTCCTCTGACAAGCTCACTCGGCATCATTCACATGGCTCAAGTCTTACTAGCAGGTAGAATCAGACCAGTTTTTGTGGGCTCAAACTTGTTAGCATGTACTGACCTGAAACTCTGCTTATTCTTTACACCAAGTAGTGTTCCACTGAATAGATTTTTATTGAGCATCTACTATGCATTAAGCCCTGTGTAAAGTACTGGGAACAGCTTTTGTGCGCCTCATGATTTAATGTAGAAAACAGACAATGAAGTATCACAAAGGGTTAATATAGAAAGTGTCAAATGCTCTAGGAGCTATAAAGGATCTGAACTATAATAAGGGGACTCTATAAGAAGACCTGAACAAAACTCTTTTCTTAAGAAGTGACATTGAAGTTGAGACCTGAAAAATGGTAGGCGAGCACCTGTTAAAGAGAGACCATGGAGTGCTCTAGGCACGGCAGAGACAAAACCTGGAGGTGAGAGAGAATGGCGTGTTGGCAGAACTGACTGAAGTCCAGCACAGTCGGGAGACAGAGAACAAGAGCAGTGTGGCAAAAGACGGGAAGTGGCTGGACTTTGAGGACATTGTCTGAAGTGCTAAAGAATTTGGACTTCAACCTGAGGGCAAGAGGAAACAGCCTAGTGGAGAATAACACCTTTCAAAACAGAGAGTTCCTGGGAACAAATCAACCAAAACGTGCTTCAAAAGCGGGTGGTGGGAAGACTGGGAGGTACGGTTTTCCGTCTGGCCTTCGTGCGCTGTGTGCCGAGGCTCAGACCTCCTTTGGAAGCTGTCTTGTGGCCTGAAGGCCTCCTTGGCACCAGGTCGTGCTCCTCTCACCCCTCACCCCACTGTCTGTGAAATTGGGACCCCTCAGTTTGGTGCAGCACTGGCCTTCCTTAGAACCTTGGCACTGTAGGGCACAGAGGACACCCCAGGCTTCAGTGGAATGAGGTGGTGGAGTAAATCGCATGTACTGAGCACAGACTCCGTGTCAGCCAGCGTTCAACTGTTTCTGTGCTTTAACTCATTTATAGACTTCCTGGCCTTCATTTCAACAAGCTACAGTTTGACGGGAGGAAGGCTTCACAGAGAATCTGGGACTGGAGACTGACCTTCGAAACTCCTGTGGGAACATAGTATCTTAAACTATAAAAAAAAAAAAAAGTGGTATCTCAAGATACTTCCCCATCAGAAGATGGAGACTCACCTGCCTCAGAATCACCTTTGGAACACGTCTGAAGGCAGATTCTCAGCCTCTGCCCCTGAGGTTCTAATGCAGTGACTCTGAAGTGGGGCCGGGAAATCTGTATTACAAACTTCCAAGGTAGTCAGACAGCTTTGGAAAGCACCCATTTCAATGCATTCCCCTATCTATGGACAGAATCATACCTAGACAGCCCAGACCCGGAGCTGCCTGACCTGATGATCAGTATCTCCAAGCAGAGAAATGAATTCATTGATTGAGTAATGCAGCAAATACTAAGCATGTTGTGATCTAGGCTCTGTTCCAGGGGGTAATTATGGTCCCTACTCTCAAGGGACTCCTGGTCTGTCACTTATTTTAGAAGCAAGTCATCTAGCCAGAACCAGCAAGGCCTTAAAAATCATCGACCAAGCCCATTACACAGTTGGGGAAGCAACTGGTTCAAGACTATACAGGGAGCAAATGTATTTCCTACTCCCAAAGCAGCTGAGGTGTCCCAATGGCCTCCCAGGAGGGGCTGCGTCCAAAATTCTAGAGCAACCAGTTTGCTTCTTAAACATTAAACCTACACAGAGTAAATGTTGCTGGAAGTCTAACTTCAGATCTTGCTAATAATTTAAATCCTCAACATACCTTCAACCAGAATAGGGGCAGTAGGGAAGCGGGAACGCCACGGGGTGTTTTAAAGCCTGGGAGTAAGAAATGCTTCTGAGGACGGAGCTTTCTACCAGTTCTCCTGTGCTGTTTGAAGCCCCGGCTATGGTGGAGGCACTGCGCCTGCCTCCTCCTGAACTTTAGAGCCAAAAGAAGAGGGGGCCGCCTCCTAGGTGCAAGAGGATCAGCTCCCCGGTTTCTGCCCAGACTTGCTTACGTCACTGTCGCCCGAAGCCCACGGAGGGGGGAGACTCGGGTAAATAGTGCCCGCCCCTGAAAGGCTAGCTGCCCTGCGATTGGCTACAAGGACTCCGGGCCAGCCACGGATTGGTCATCGCGGAGGGCTTGAAAGGTGGCTGAGAGCGCTGGACACCTCAGTCGGACGGTGGCCCGGGATCACACAGCGTCTCAGGCGGTCATCCCGAGACGCACCTCCCAAGCCCACCATGGCCCGGCTGCTCCGGGCATCCTGCCTTTTGTCCCTGTTCCTGGCCGGCTTCGTGCCACCGAGCCAGGGGCAGGAGAGGTCGAAGGTGAGTAGCCTCCGGCGTGGGGGGGTCGGGGAACGCGCATAGTCCCCAGGCGTTCAGCTCTCGGTGGAGAGGCACCCCTCTTCCCGGGATCCCCTCCAGGAGGCCGACACCTAGGGGAGAGGGACGCCCTATACGCTGGATGCCTCCCTCTCCTGCACCAGGACCCCCACCCCCAGACCATCAGTCTCGCAGTTCCACCTGCGGGCGATCGGGGTGCCCCGGGTGGGCAGAGTGAATAGGGGAGCAAAGTCCCTCTCCCCGAGTTCGCAATTTCTTCCCCAAGGCTACCTCAGGGTCGCCTCGCAACATCCATGCCACCTCTGGACCCGGGCTACTGCCCTCCAGTCAGATCTGAAGGGGGTGTGGCCACAGAAAAGGGCCTAGAGCCTTGGCACCAGGTGGGCAGCGAGGTTCCCAGGGACACTGACAGCCCTCGGGGGTAAGGGAGGGAGAATTGCAGCTGACGCGTCCCCTGTTTTAAAGAACTGCCTTGGGGGCTCTTCTAGCCCAAGAATAAACGCAGGTGGAAATGCACTTGGATTGGGGGCATGGTAGAAGGGGCAGAGATCTGCGACAGAATGAGCTCCGGGCTGGCGGTGCACCGCACCCAGAACCTGACTGGATCCCTGCTCCTTTCAGGGCCTGTTTCTCCATCTTCAGGAGGTGTGTGTTTTGGGGGGTGGGGGCGGGGGACAGCAGCACAATGAAGCTGATGATTTCAGAAGGGATGACGGGAGAAGCTGCAAAGTCCATACGCTCTTCTCCGAAAAGCACACCTGGTAGTGGAGCAGATGGGACGCCAGCTCTGTGGGAGAAGCAGAGTTCTCCTGAGCCTCAGTCTGTCCCCAGCAGGCTATGTGACCCTCAGCTAGGCCAGGATGACCTAGCATGTCCATCTCCTTGGATTGCACCTGCTAAGGTGGGCCCTGTGGACTTCTCCCCTTCCCCAGGGTAGGGAGGCAGAAGCCAGGTGCAGACCCAAAGAGAGAGATTTCCATCTCCAACCTAAACACACACACACCCCACGCTTGTGTGAGCTCAAGAGAAGCTTTGAGCCTCTGGGTTTCTATTATCTTCTGGGTGTTTGTTCTGAGATCTTAGGAGTCTATGATTCTGTTTCCAAAATTTCATCCACTGCTCAGGAAGCCCATTCCAAGGACAGGGTTCCTTCTGTCTGTTTCTGTCCCCTGTCCTGTCCTCAGCCTAAGTCCCATTCAGTGTGTCCCTCCTTGGAGTCAGCCTGGAGACTAGATGGCTATCAGGCCACTTCCTCTAAGCCTCCTCCTTTGTATCCAAACCTGTTCACAATCTCCAACCCAAATGGCATTTCCCAGGGCAGGGATGGGAGATTAGGGTGTGGAGTGGAGGTGAGGACAGACCACGGACAGGTCAGCACCATGGAGTCAGTCCTGTACCCTCAGTTTGGGGAGAGCCAGAGAAGGGAAGATTGGGCCCTGCCCCAGGGAGGCTGGAGGTGAGAACATGGACCCCATGCATAACTCATCACGGCTGCGTGTTCTCTGCAGAACTCTGGGGACGAATAGCTGGGTTCAGAGAGAACAGGATGGGTATGGTATAGAAAAGTCTTAGGGTGAGGGATGATGGTATCAGATGCTATTAGCTAGGACTTGCTGGCTAATGAGAGTGTCGGCATCTCATCTCTCCTCCCAGGTACTTAGTGGAGATGTCAATACCCTGGTTCTAGGACTCAACCATTTACCTTACCACCCCGCCCAGGGCCAAGAGGTGGGACATGTGGAGCATGGGATGGACCAAAGATGACGGCCCCAAAGAGATGTTTGCCTCCTCCCAATTCAAAGGCATGGACTAGAGAACAAAGGGAATCCTCCTTTCCTTGCTCTGTGCCCTCTGCAGTCCATCTTGAGGCTGCCCAGGCTCCCTGTCCTTGCTCTACGAAAGGACTGTGCAGAAGCCGGAGACAGTAACAACTGCTGACGTGCACAGGACCCTAGTAACCGCTGGTTTCTAGGTGACTAAGCCAGGCAGAGAGAATCATGGACCCACAGGCTGACGGAGCTGAAGGGCCCTCAAGATGGCACTGAGTCTGACCCTGTCTCATAACAGAGGACCAGGGAAAGGAGTGGCCATAGTGTCAGCAGCCCAGAGCTCAGGTCTCCTGCCCCCTGTCAGGTCATACTTTCACAGCATCCCACTGATGGGGGCCGTGAGATAGGAGAGGAGAAAGACACAAGACCAGCAGCCCCAACCAGTGGGTCCTGGCTGAGTGCCCACCCTCTCCCACTCTCGCCATCAGAACTCTCCTGTCTTGTCCAGCTGGGGGAGGATCGAGGCACTCCCACTGCTCTCGCCTCTGGCTTCTCTGGCCCCCCTGCTGAAGGTGCAGGGCTCCAGGGTTCCATGGGCCCAGAAGAGGGAAGGGGCCTCCTCATGTAAGAACTGGGCTGCAGTGGCGAGTGCAAACCATGGCTTCCGACCACCAGCTACACTCTGACCACCCCACCCCCACCCCCACATTTATCTGGTCCCTCCTGCTGGGGACACCCAGCCAGTGCATCATCCTTTTCATACTGGCTGGGGAACATTTTGACAATAATGTGGGAACAACAGGGCCCTTTGCCTTAGCTGCAGGCAGAATAATCACTGTCCCTTAATGTGGGGATTTCTTTCCGAGAGGAATTCAAGACAGTCTGACCAGCCAACAGACTCTCACAGCCATTTGGGAGGCTCAGAAAGTCAAAGTGACTTGCGCAGGGCTACACAGCCAACAAAGACTAAAACCTAAACAGAGGAGACTCCCCTTGCCCCCCACCCCCTGCAACTGTGCCCAGAAGCTGATCTGCCTGTTGTTTACCAGCTTTCATTGTTTGGACAACCTCTTGGCTTTTCTCCCTCTCCATTTCCCAGAGTTTGTTTTCCAGTCCCGCCGAGTGGAGGAGGTGGAGAGGTGTGCAGGGAGGCCCTGCCTTCCGGCTGCTGGACCTCTGTGGCCAGCTGGGGTGTGTTTGTTGTGCCCTTTGTTTGTATTTTGAAGTGGACCTGATCCCAGCTGGGGCCAAGGAGGCCCAGGGGCTGCAGGGCTGCAGGGATGTGGACTTAGGTCTAAGGCCTGCCGTTAGCACCCACCAAGTCACGCAGTGGGAGTATTAGGCTCATGTAAAGCAGGGAATTGGCACCAAAGCTGAGAGAGCTTTTGGCTCTCAGGGGATGGGGGGCCCCGCTTCACCCGGCTAGCAGGCCTGTGGCATCTTCAAGGCAGAGGTGGCTTTTCTTCTCCCTCCTGGAGCAAGTCTCCCAGGACTAATGGAAAGAGAGGGCGTGGATTTGCTTCTGAAACTCCAATCACCTGTCTCCACCTCTGTCGGTGAGTTTGTCTTCCCACCTCTCATAGGCAGTCAGGGCCAGAAAGCACCTTAGAGAATAGTGGCGAGCCCTTTTCTTCCCGGTCACGACCAGCCCACCTGCTGATATCGATGCCATGACGTCCTTTCAAGAGTAGACGCAGATCTTTGTAATCTGCGCCAGAAATGAGGGAGGAGCAGAGTCACATGCAACCTCCTCCTTGCCAGCAGTAATCCCACTGATAGCATGCTGTCAGGCCGTCATGGTTGAGAATAGCTTGTCCAGTTCAAGGTTCTCGTTTTATAAAAGAGGAAACTGAGGCCCAGAGATGAGAGAGGGCCAGTCCAGGACCACCCAGGGAGTTAGTGGCAGAGCTGGACGTGGAATCCAGGCCACCGACTCGCAGTCCGGTGTTCTGTCCCTACTTGTCCTGGAGCGGTGGTTGGGCAGAGAGGAAGGCACAGGGGCTGTCGTCACATCAGCTCATTTACGGGGACGTCTAATGGATGTGAGCCGCTGCTCTTTACCCCTCAGCCTCATGGCAGGCCTTTCGCCATTCCTGGCTCCCACTCCGACATCCCTGTAAGAGCAGCCTCAGCTTTCCAGGCCTCCAGGTTTGGAACCTCTGAATCACCCCTTTCCATACTGCCGCTTCTTTCTTTCTGCTCAGGTCTTCCTTTACAATGGTCTAGTTCAGGCCCTCCTCGTCACTTGCCCGGACTGTTGCAACAGCCAGCCAACCAGTCTCCATCAGCCTATCCAGTAACACAACCACTGGTGCCAGGGCAGACTCCCTCAGGGCCTGGCAAATATTTATAAATGGACACGTGCCGTGAGGTACTGACTGCATTAAGTAATTCTCTAGGTTTCCATGGCGCTCACCAGCACGTGAAGTTTTTCCATAATCATTCATTCCCTGGCATAGGGAATTAGGAGACCTCAGTTCTAGCCTCGTTCCAAAGCTTGGAGTGGTCTTGGTACCTTTCCTGGTCTTCAACATGGAGATATCCCAGCTCCCTTGCAGCTTTGACCACTCCCTGGCGCCGGTCTTCTGTTGCAGACGAACTGCTATTCTGATGTGAGCGGCACCATCTTCGAGTACGGAGCCCTCACCCTCAACGGGGAGGAGTACATCCCCTTCAAGCAGTACACTGGCAAATACGTCCTCTTTGTCAACGTGGCCAGCTACTGAGGCCTGACGAGCCAGTACATTGGTAAGAACCCATACC
The DNA here is from genome assembly GCF_022682495.2 of Desmodus rotundus. Taxonomy (NCBI): domain Eukaryota; kingdom Metazoa; phylum Chordata; class Mammalia; order Chiroptera; family Phyllostomidae; genus Desmodus; species Desmodus rotundus. Next base: position 140,354,717 of record NC_071392.1, read on the forward strand.
TCCTCTCCTGCTTTATCTGGGGCTGTTTCTGCTGGTTGAGGGTATTCCAATCACAGGTGCTTTTCTGGTGCAAGGAGGGAGGGGCGACAGTGATCATGAGGTTCCATGATCCCCCATGGGTCCCAATTCTATGTTCCATGGCTATGTGAAGATGGTGACCAAAGCCTAAGATCTGATTGCCTTGGACACGTTCCAGGTTTCTTGTTATCCTTCTTCATCCCTGGTCACCTCACCTGCCCTAAAAGCAGAGGGATGGAGGAGATTGGGTTTGTGCATGAAGTGTCCTTTCCCTGGAGTAAGAATTGGTAGCTTTGCCTTGCTGAGAGTTCCTCACCCTTCATCCCCATCACCCTCGGCACTCCTCTTGGCCTGTCTGGAAAGCAGGTGCTGGGCTCCAGGCCGTTCCACCTGGGTTTTGTGATCTCTAGTGCCCACCCCCCCTTCTTTTTTAGCTGGGGCAGAGTACAGAGGGGTCATGAAGGAAAACACCCTGGGTTGAGCACAGTTGGCTGCGAGGGGCTGAAAGGAGATGTAGGCAATCTGAGCTTCCTGCCTGGCAACAACAGGCAAATCAACTGACAGTGGGCTGGAGGGCCCACTGGTCAGGTGCTGTGTCCAGAATGCTTCTGTCAGGTTGCTGGGACAGAGCGGTGCGTTCGGGGAGGGGATGGGCTGGGTACTGGCCTTGGACAGGTGGCCCGGGGGCCACTGAGGGAGTTGGGCCAGGGCCTCCCTGGGATCCCTGAATTGCCAGAATACAGGAGGGTCGTGAGGGCCCCACCCAACCCCAGGGAAGTCCTCTGCCTTCTCCCAGGGATGGAGAGTTTTTGCTCCAGGAAACCCAATGCTGAGAGTCCGTGGAGGAGCCTGGCCCAGGTGGTGGACTTTGGCCGTGGGCGGGTGACTGGCTACATTACCTTCTTTCCCCCTCAAACCTCCAACTCATCCAGCTTAGAGTCGGGAGGATGGGATTTGAACCTCAGCATTGACATTCACTGAGTGATCTTGGGCCACTCCCCCTGGGCGAGCAGGAGGCAGTACAACGAGGCAGGGCTTCTTGCGACGCTATCCGGTCTCTGTTCTCTCCCTGTCCCAGAACTGAATGCACTACAGGAAGAGCTTGCACCATTTGGTCTGGTCGTGCTGGGCTTCCCCTGCAACCAATTTGGACAACAGGAGCCAGGAGAGAACTCGGAGATCCTACCTTCCCTCAAGTGAGTGCTTACGCAGTGTCCAGAGAACGCTCTGTCAGCACAGCCAGCCCTGTGCCCCAGCCCAGGCATCTCTTGCATCAGCCCCCAAGAACTCTCCCTTTCCAGGAACCCCGTTTAGTGATGAGGGCGAGAGGGGACAGGAGAGGGACAGGGGTGGCTGGTTGTGAGTGCATAGTGGGGGGAGAAGGGTGCCTGTGGGGGAGGGTTACTGAGAAGGCAACCAGCTGGAAAGACTGCATGCAGACCCACACTATGCCTGTGCCCGCTCATATTCATGGGCTCCCCCTGCCCCCTATGGAATCCAACCCGGATTCCCAACACCCCCTGCCCTGTTCTGCCCCTTCCTCTCATTTCTGAGCCCTATGCCCATCCATCTCCTTGGGACCCACCTAAGAACATTCCTCGTAGGCATGTCCGACCAGGTGGGGGCTTCGTCCCCAACTTCCAACTCTTTGAGAAAGGAGATGTGAATGGGGAGAAGGAGCAAAAGATCTACACGTTCCTGAAGGTGAGTGTGCAGCCCCCTCTGCAGGGGCGGCTCTGCATGGCTGCCGTTGGCTCTGGACAGGCCAAAGCCACTCTGGGTTCCGGTCACACGAAGACCAGGCTTCTGCCACCCTGCCCCAATCTCGGGCTCTCGGGAATTTCTTGGCACCTGTCATTCCAACTACAGGGCTTTGTATACCTTAGGATCTCATCAGCCCATTTTACAAGTTAAGACCCAGGTAGGGCTCCCCAAGGAACAGATTAAAGGTCTCACAACCTGCTAAAGCCAAAGACGGTTCTGGAATCCAGTCTTCGAACTCCCAAACTAGTGCTGTTTTCTCGGCATCAGCTGTTCTCCTACCCAGGGGAGGAAGGTGGGAAGGGCCCAGAGCAGGGTTAACATTACTCATCCCTGTTCCAGAATTCCTGCCCTCCCACCTCGGAGCTGCTAGGCTCCCCTAAACGCCTCTTCTGGGAGCCCATGAAGACCCATGACATCCGCTGGAACTTTGAGAAGTTCCTGGTGGGGCCAGATGGTAAACCCATCATGCGCTGGTACCACCGGACCACAGTCAGCAACGTCAAGATTGACATCCTGGATTACATGAGGCAGCGCGCAGCCCTGGGGCTCAGGGGGAAATAATCAAGCCTGCCCCACCCCACATCCACCATGCAGGGCCCGGGAGGGCCTCTGTTCAGGAAGGAATCTGTTCCTCCAGCCACACCACCTCACCACCATAGACCCCTTCCTATCACGTAAGGCCCCAACCTGACACAGAAGTGTGCATACAATTGTCTGTACTGCTGTGCACGTGGGTGTTTGCCCACGTGCCTACAGGTGTGCGACCATGTGTGTGAACACACCCGAGTGCACAGCCACATGCATCCACCTGCACGAATGTGTACTGATGTGTGCCCACAGCTGTGCGCTGTGGGGAGTGCTACAGAGTAACACCCCGCTCTCTCCAGTGATAGCACACTTTCAGCTGAGTCCAAAGGAAAAACCGGCTCCAGATCCAATTACTCTGCTCTACCTGGACCTCAGCTTTGGGGCCAGCATCTCCCACTGCCTCTAAATACCCCCATTGAAGTGCCCGGAAGTTTCTGGGTCTACCACACTGTCCAGCCTCTCTCCTTCCTGAAGGGTCCTCCCAAGCCCCCCCACCCCACCCCATAGTGCTCCCTGGGCAGCCAAGGCAGGCGTGAGGGCAAGGGCCATGTTCCCCTTGTCAGAAGTGGTGTCTCCATGAAGGAGGGGCCCGAAGCCCTTGTGGGCGGACCTCCCCTGAGCCTGTCCGAAGGGCCAGCCCTTAGTGCATTCAGGCTGAAGCCCACGGGCAGGGATGCCACCCCTGCTACTTCGGAAGATGTGCCCTCACCCCTGACCCTGACCACGGCATGAGACTCGTCTGTGTGCCCAGTAAAAGCCTTTCTGCAGCAGCTGAGCCTACTGTGATGCTTCCTCAAAAGGGTGAGGGGAGGAGGGAGAGAAGACATGAAGGGAGTGCTTCAGGCCCCCGTTTTGGGTCTTTACCTAGGCCTGCTCTACTGGTTTCACTCAGCGTTTGGAATTTATGAAACATCTATTCCCATTCCCTCCCACGATTCTCCAAGGGAGCTAGGGCTGAGATGAGGTGTTCCGTCTGCAGGTGAGGAAAATGAGGCGCACAGAAGGCCCAGGACTTGCACAATGTCTCCTGATGAGGGAGGTACAGGGCTGAATTTGGACCTCGGTCACCTGACTCCCAGCCCCCACTCTCCCAGGGGATCTGAGCAGGACCCCAGGGGATATCAGCTGAGACTAATGGTGACGCTCTTGGGGGAGACAGGGGAATGGCATAGAGGACAGGGGTTGACTGGGAGGGGAACGCTGGCTGGGACATAAAACACGAGTCACAGAATCTTCCATTTGATTTATATCTAAGATTCGTGCAAAGAGCTGCCCAGGGAAGGACAGCCACCCCAACCTGGGCCTCCAGCACCACAAACCTCCAGTGGCGGGGCGGAGGGCCTGGCAGCTTCAGGCTGGGGCCACCTGGCCAATGTGGCTGGCGTGGCCTTCATCCCAGGCCACACCAGCACAAGCAAGGCTGCCATGGGTGGAGGTGGAAGACCCACAGCGGAACATCCAGTCGTGATCTCCTGTTTCCAGAGGCAAACCTACTCTTCCTGCAGCTCCTCGCAGAGGGGAAGGGACGGGCGTGGTCTAGGTCTGCGACTACAGAGCTTGAAACAAAAATTAGACACACACAAGTACTGAACATGGTTCCCAGAGGGGCTGGCCCACTTCTGGGGACGTCTTGAATAAAAGGGGTCTCAGCTGCATCCTGCTCTTGAGATTGACGTCCCCTGGCGGATTCCACAAAGAATGGCAGGTCCTCTCTTCACTTGGGGGCAGGATAGTGAGTTTTTTCCAGTCACGCCAAAGGAAGGGCCCACATGGAAGCCTTCGGGGTAGACCCTCCCCAGTCTGTAAACAGTTCAGGTTGGAGCCTGGGGCACGAGCTGGTGGCCCATCTCAGCTTCCTGTCCTGCTGACACTGCCCACACAGAACACGGGACCTCTAGTTTTTTGGTAATCCGAAATCTGCTGGCTCTGCAAGACGTAGGTGGAGCCAAGTGATGTAATGTGGTCTCACTGAGGCCCCTTGTGGTCATTTTTTGTGGAGTCTAAATAAACAAAAATTTGGAGGACTTAAAGATGAGGTAGTACAGTGGGTTTCAAAGTCCTGTAGAAACCAATACAGCAACAGGGAAAATAACAGCTGGAGTTATTGTGCATTTGTAACAAGTGCCAGGCCCTGGGCTAAGTACCTCAGGTATGTTCATCATTCTGTCCATTCAGCTCAGCCCTATGAAGGAGGCGGACTGCTATCCTTTTATGGAGGACGGAGCTGGGGCACAGAGCAGTTTTAAAAACCCTGCCCACAGTCCCAGATCTAGAAAGTACTGGAACCTAGTCAGTCTGGCTCCAGATCCCAGAAGTGGGGCATGTTCTGGAGGAGGGGACAGACCTGCCATCTGGCTACCCTCTACACCTCATCAGAGCAGCCTCCGAGGGGTCCACAGAGCCTCCAGGACTCTGGGGAACACGAGAAAATGATGGAGCCACCCAATCCCTCCTCCCAGCCACTAACTCTTCCCATCACACTCCCCCCAAGTTGCCTGCAGTCTCTACTTGCACACCTTCTAAAGAAGGGGCACGCTGCCTCCTGGCAGAGCCCGCTCCGTTTCTGCACAGCTGAGGCCCTTCCAAGAGTCCTCTGTACCGGGGGACCACGCTTACCTGGTTCTGCAGGCCTCGCCATAGGCGAGTCCGTCACTTGGGAGGTCTGATTGCGCATCCCTCCATAGGGTGGCCTCCAGGTGTATTCTGGCTGCAACAAGACTGGTGCTTAGTGATGAATAACCACACTTGAAAATTACAGTAGCAGCTGTCATGCCAAAACAGCACTAAATACTTATTAATCAAGTATATAGTTGTCCCTTTGTATCCTAGAAGAACTGGTATCACCCTATCGAAGGATAACAAAACCCGTAGATGTTCAAGTCCCTTCTATGAAATGTTGTAGCATTTGCATATGACCTACACATATCCTCCCATATACTGTAAATCATCTCTGGATTACTTATATAATACAATGTAGATGCCAGGTAAAGAGTTGTTATACTATATTCTTTAGGGTATAGTGAAAGAAAAAAAAGTCTGTATGTGTTCAGGAGAGACACAACCACTGTAGACCTAATTACATAGTACATGTGAGCAACAATGTAACATTTTTTCCCCAAATATTTTCATTGAATTTATTGGGGTGACATTGGTTAATAAAATTACACAGGTTTTAGGTGTACGATTCTATGATACACCATCTGTATACTGTATTGTGTGTTCACCAGCCCAAGTCAAATCTCCTTCCATCACCATTCATCCCCCCACTACCCCCTTCTACCTCCCCAAATGTTTTCAACCCATGGTTCACTGAATCCATGGATACGGACCCAGTGGACAGGGAGGGCCGACTGCAATCGAACCTTTACAGCAATCCAGGCTGTCACCCCCATTTTACCGGTAAAGAAACAGCCTCAGGGGGTGTCTTTAAAACCCCCTGAGGGTTTCTTTTAATGGTCATCCATCTAAGAGGGCAGCCAAATTTCTATTTGAATCCAGGTCTCTATAACCCCAGTCTCTTAAGCCTCACACCATACTCCAGGGTTTAAGGCTGTGTGTACAGAATCGTCACAGGGAGAGAAGTTGGAAGAGGCTGGAGAGCAGGCTGCTGTCACTGTGCCGATGAGAGTGGGGATGCCCGAGAGAGCTGTGGCAGAGGGACTGGACAGGATGGGACCGGTGACAGCAGCTGTTTGGAGCAAGCATGATAAGCAAGGAAAAGAAAAGAAAGCAAATAAGAGACGGAGAGAGAGAAGGAAAAGGATAAGGAAATTGCAAAAGCAAAAGAGAAGAAGAGAAAAAGGAAAGGGAGAGAATGCACGGTGAGGATCGGTGCTACCTAACCACACCACACGTGGAAGTAGTAAGAAAAAGTCCAACCCAAACTCTGATACGCCCGGCCTGGCTGGTTGGAGGGAGCCTTCCTTGAGGCCCCGCCCTCTTTCTCAGCCTTTTCTGTCCTACATCAGTGACCCTGAGCAGCACCGGCCTGGACAGCGCCTCCCCCGGGACAGCAGGCCAGAGCCAGGCCCCGGACATCTGTCTGCACACCAGTGCTGGCAGGAGGGAGCCCAGGTTGGACCTTCTGACACCCTCACCTGGCCTTGCCCTCTGGAAAGTGTCTGGAGTGGCCCGTGTGCGCGTCCTGGAGTGAAGGAGAGACAAAGACTCACCAGATGGAAGAGGCGCGAGTTGGGGAGTGGGGGCGGGTGCTCCATGGGCACGGGGGGTGGGAGGTATCGGATCTGGGACCGGTCCTCGAAGCCGTGGTGCGGCACCATGGCTGGCATGGGCGGGTAGGCATAGGGGTAGGCTGCGCAGAGGTGCTCCGGGTGGGGCTCCACGTGGTAGCGCTCCGCCGAGGCCTACGAGAAAGGCTGGGGTCTGGCTCTAGCCTGTGCAGCCTGTCATAGGCCATCCCCAGTGACACCCATCTCATCTCTCATCCTCTAGAACTTTAGTTCTCTGAAGGCTGGTACCTGGGCACAGAAGCTGCTACACAGGCATTGAACACTGGTATATGGACAGGGAAGCTGGCACATGGGCACAGATGGCTGGTTCATGGGTACTTACTCTGTCCCAAGTACTGTTCTAAGTGTTCTACCTCATGACCTCATTAGTTGGCTGGGCACCTGAACAAACACTGCCTCTCCCACCAGACTGCAGCTCCCTGAGGAGGTCAGGCAAGGTGAGTGCTGCCGCCTCCCTCAAGCCCCCTCACCTTGGCCTTCCTCTTCTGCTGTTTCAGGGCTTCTTTTGCCTTCTCTTCATCTCTGAGTGCTTTTAGCTAAGAGAAGATAGGAGGGAGAGATGATCGTCAGCTCCGGTGCTTCTCTAGCAGCCCCAGGGTTGATGAGCAGATGCACGGGGCCAGCAGCCTGGGCTGTCTTCCCTGGCCCAGCCCTGGGCAAGGGCCCTGCGGGGCAGAGCACAGCCCAGGCCGATGGCTGCAGGAAGGCCTGTTCATTTCGGGGGGGTCAGAAGGGTTCCCGTGAGCTCACGGCTTCTGTGCTTCCATAGTAACACTTTTCAGCCGCACGCTGAGAGACAGTGGGGAACTTGGGGCCAACCCCTACATTTGCTCTTTAAAGGCATCCAGAGTGGCTGAGGAAAGTCAGAGTGAGGGTGGGCTGTCCTGCCGAGGCTCACAGAAACTCAGTAGCAGAGCCGGAAGGAGAAACCGTGAATGATGTGACATCCAGTCTCACCAGGGACCCTCCAATCCGTGCCCCCCACCACCACGAGGACAGGCCAATGGCCCTTCCTTGGGCCAGCTCTTCTCACCTGGGCATTTGACAGGGTGACCTGGGCCTGCAGTTTCTCCACCTGCTTCTTCAGCTCCTCCTTCTCTTCATTCATGCGCTCCCGATCGCTGCGCTCCCTCTGGAAGTCCTCCTCAAAGATCTTCACCTGGGGGGCAGGGAGGGGAGGGGAGAGGAGGGGCAGCTCTGAGTGGAGCCTCAGACCTGCTCAGGCCCAGAACTCCAGCCTGTTGTCACCCCATCTTGACAGCCCCAGCCCCAACTTCAAACAGAGTACTTCTGGATCCTTCAGTTTTATAGCCTGGGCTTCAACATAGGGCTTCATTTAAACAAGGGGATCTATGGCCATTAGCCAGGCCGATCCTTTCACTCTGCTTCAGCCCCAGAGGTGGAGACCATGGGACCAGAGTATGGATAGAAGACCCTCTGAGAGCAGAAGGCCTACAAAACTCTCCCAAGACTCCCGGGGGTGTCTGGCACGAGGCTCCGCCTCTGCACCTGCGGATTCAAATCCTTACTGGTTCCAGGTGACTTAGAAGCACCCACAGCATGGCACCACATAGAGACACACGGGACAACTATGGCCTTTTCAATCACCTTTGAAACCTCCTGTGTCCCTCGAGGAGAAAGTCTCTATTTTATGCTAGCAGGTCTTTAATGCCTTGCTAATATGTGTTAATTTCCCTTAGATGACGGAAAAGAGGACTCAAGTTCAGGGTCTACATCAGACAAGAGTAGCCAGCTAGAGTTTAATAATACTTCGGCTTTTACTGTATTTCTTGCTTACAGCGACTTTCTATTTTTGCAAATAATAAACAGGTTTTTATATTTATAGTAGTGATATAAAACTCCCTTTTACTTTTATTGAAAGTAATTTATTTAAAAAATTTTTTTAATTTTATTTATTTTTAGAGAGAGGGGAAGGGAGGGAGGAAGAGAGAGAGAGAAACATTAATGTGTGGTTGCCTCTCACGTGGTCCCAACTGGGGACCTGGCCTGCAACCCAGGCATGTGCCCTGACTGGGAATTGAACCAGTGACCCTTTGGTTCTCAGGCCTGTACTCAATCCACTGTGCCACACTAGCCAGGGCTAAAATTTATTCTTAAAATACTAGGTAAATAATGGCACAGCTTGGGTATAGAGATGGCTAAACCCTAGAGGTGGCACAGGAATGACCTGATGGGGGACACATTGCCGGAAAGGGTAAGCCTATAACCAGACCGGGGTCCTGGCAAGGACTAGAAAGTGGGCTACTAAGTACATGTCCCATGTGATTCCAAGCCACTCCTGGGTGCTCAGGAATGTTCCACCTCCCACCTGGCCTCCTCCCCTCAGGCTCACCTGCTGTTTCAGCAATTCGTTCTGCGTGACCAGCTCCTGTTTTCTAAGGAGACCCCCAGCTCCCTCTGGGCTCCCAAAGGCTGCTGGTGGAGATGACGGGGAGGCCTGGATGCTCAGTGCTTCCTCTAGAGCCTGAGATCAGGAAGAGAAGAGAAGGGATGGGCCCATCAGCAGAGGTCCTAAAAGTTAGGCCCCACTGGCAGTGTCTTCCTCAGGGACCCGTCTCCTGATGATAAAAGCCACCACCACCAGTACTATCTTATAAATGCTCCCCTGTTTTTTAACACTATACACGTGTCACTTCACTGAACCCTCTCCACAGTTCTAAGACTATCACCCCCATTTTACAGATGTGCAAACTGAGGTTCAGAGAGCTGAAATGATTTGTTCAAAGTCATAGCTAGTAAGCAGCAAAGTGGGGATTCAAATCCAGCATGTGCTGTTAACCAGCAGCCTACACTGGGGGGTCTCCACGTAGAAGGGAGAATTTCCCTTTCGCTGAGCAGGCGTGGCACAATCCCAGCACCCAGACCTAGAAGGAATATTAAGTCCTTCGGGAGAATCTTCAGTCTCCTGGACTACTGCCCTGCCCTGAGATCTTTAGCATCTACAACCCATTCCCACCAAGCCAACCCTTCCATCCTCAACTCTTCTGCAGTTAGATTAGATTGGATTTTAATTTCAACTTGCTCCCACCTTAAAAGGTTTCTAGTCACTGGTTTTCTCCTCCAACCCTGCTAATGTGTTATTATACTCGAGGACTCTGGAACACTTATCAAGACTGGCCACGCTCATCACCACTGAATTTCAGCCCCTGGACAGCATAGCCTCTGCCCGTCATGTGTCAGCACAGCCCACGGCACCTCCCCAGACAGCACAGATAAAGAACACCTTGCTCAGCTTGGACCTGGGTCCCTGCTTGGTCCCCTTGACTCCCCCAGAAATACGGGAAAGCAGCTGAGCCAAGAAGTCAATTCAGGATGCTGCAAGGGGAGGCTATGGCTCCCTTCTATCTCCTACTCCATCTGCCCCATTTTCTAGATGAGAAGACGGAGGTCCAGGGGCAGAGAGAGCCTCGCACCGATAACCCACACCCGTGTCTCTGTCCCAGCCACGCCAAAGAAACCCGGAGGGCAGTGGTCCTGCCTGCGCCATCTCTGCGACCAGCACCGTGGTCACATATTCTGCCTGGATTTAGGCCCCAAGTCCCCCACTTCGGGACAAATCATTCTTTTCTCTGAGAGCAAGTCCCAGGGACCTCAGACTCAGCATAATCAATGCTTTTCAAACGCCAACACCAAACGGGAAGGAAAAGCTGGCCCACAGATGGACGGCACAAGCCCTCCGGGCCTCCAGAGGACACTCCTTTCAAAGGTCCCTCCCGTCAGTGCGTTCCTCTGACCCCTGCACTGCAGGGAGGGCAGGGCTGGAATAAGGCCAGCCAGGGTTCAGAGGGCAACGTAGACGCCCAGAGAGGGTACAGGCCTGGCCCTTGGTCCAGAGGATAGGGTTCCTGCTTTACCCAGCCCACCATGGGCACCCGTCTGCCCGGACCGTACTTCACAAGGCGGCAACCCTCGGCCCTGTGCTCACCCACCCCTGCCAGCGAGTATTTCCTGCACATGTGCTTGGTGCCAGGCCCTGTGCCAGGCGCTGGCAGTATATGCCCTAGGGAAGACGTGCCCCTCCCACCACTGCACGAGAAGACAGAATGTTAAGTAAGTAATCACAAGAAAACGCGAGAAGGGGTGTGAGAGATGCTGCCAGTACTCTAGGGGCAGAGAACACGGTGACCCGAATGAGATTCGGGGCAGGTCTCTCTGACCTGAGCGGGGCGGCACTGTGTGAGGAAACAGCACATCCAAGGACAGACAGGGGAGCGGGCACAGGCTCGTCCCAGGCCGGCCACTCAGCACGAGGGGAGGGAAGGGCAGAAGTGGGGGAATCTCGGGGCAGCACCGGGGCCCTCAGCACCAGCATCCTGACCCAGACTTGCCCCTACTGCGTGGAGGGTCAGGGGCACTGGTGACGGGGGTGTGTCAGGTGAGCTCAAGGAAGCTCCGCCTGCCCAAGGGACCAGGGCCAGGCGCCCACCTTGTTGAGCCGCTGGATCTCCTTTTCCTGGTAATCCCGCTGCCGGGTCAGAGGGCTCAGCTGATCCTGCAGGTGCCGGACCTTCTGGCGCAGCTCCTTGGCCTCTGTCGACAGCCGCTCCTTGTCAGTCTGCAGGGAGCAGAGGGCTGGTGAGCAGGAAGCCTCTCCAGGAGCCCGGGACTCCCTGCACTGCCTGCCCCATGCTCACCCAGGCACGCCCCCTCTCTTGCTCTCACTGAGCAGCCCTCACAATGCTCACACACAAGGCACTGTGCAAGGCACCTGGCGTCAGAGCAGCGAGGCCCTTTTTGGTAGGTGAGGCCCTGGTTCTGACACTGGCTCCTCCACCAGCCCTCTGACACCTGGGGCGCTGTCACAGCCCTCCCTGGTCTAATCTTACCTGTCTGCCAGAGGTAAGGGCTTCTGAACACAAGTCACACATGGGCTTCAGGAGGTCTGAGAGCCCCAAAACTGAATGCCAAATTTCCTCTGTGCAATTTTCTAGGGAGAAACACCATAGTTTCTGCCAGATTCACACAGTCATCTTCTGTGACACACAGAACATGAGAACCACTGAGACTCTCTAAAGGACCTTCCTGCTCTTAGTGTCAACCTAGAGAACACAAAGACTTAACCGTGGCATACGGCAGAAAGTCTTTTCCACAGAGAAACAGTACTGTGAAGTCAGAGGAGAAAACACTATAGTCAAGATGAAATCAGGGAAGGCTTCAAGGTGGAAGCACTGCCCCCACACTCACTATGGAACGATCAGGGTTTCTCTTCCCCGCAGAGGGCCTCAGTGGGATTGGTCTGTTGAGAGCATCAAGTCCTAGCCCCTTATGTGATGGGAAATGACTACAGGGAGAGGGGAGGTGACTTATCCCAGGCTACACAGTGAGCTGGGGCTAGAGACCCAGGCTCTTGATTCAGGTGCTCTCTCGCCTTGCAAGTCAGAGACAGTGTTTAAAATAGGGGAGCGCAGCCTTGGTCAGAACTTGTGAGAGCTGTCTAGACTCCCACTAGGGAGGCTCCAGGGTTAGCTTGGCTTCTGCCTTCTCTACGGGGCCAGCCGCACTTTCCCTCAACTGAGAGCAGGGTGCTGTCAGATCTACCTACTGATGGGAGCCAGAGGACCAGACCAAAGAGCCAGGGGTCTGGCTGACAGTCACAAGATGTGACAGCACTCAAGAGATAAGACAGGCAGTGTCCTCCCTAATACTTGTCTTTGAGGAGAGGGGTGGCCACTGAGGCATGCTGACAGCTCAGATAAGGCCCCTGGGTGTCACATGCCCATGAGAGGGAACTCTGAAATGCAATCTTTGTTGAAAATGTCCACTTTTAAGCTAAACAATAAGCCTGGGCCCAGTTCCCACGAAAGGGAAGACATGGTGACATAAGATCTCCCCAGTCTGGGGGTCAAAGGGCCTTTCCTCTTTAAGCTATAACAGGACCCTGCAGGGCCCCGGCTGGTTTCGGTCACGTGCCACCGCTCCAGGCGATGCATTCCTGGCCCCCCGGAATGAATCTGGTTCCTCTTCCTGCCCTCTCCCTGACCCCTGTAACAACTTCTGTGTAGTACTTCACACTTAATACGCTTCCGCTTGTTTGCTTCTGTAATCCATTGTTTAGTCTCCTCCCCCTCAAAGGTGGGACTGGACTGTTCTGGCTGAGTCCCTGTGCCCAGCACCTAGCCAAGTGTGTGCTCCGCTCAGCAGTGACTGGATGAACCAATCCAGAGGCCTCGTCTCACGGGCTAGCCCCGCCCCCGCAAAGAGCCCATGCAGCTGGAAACAATCAACAGCACCCCACTCCCACCCCGTGCACCACAGCCTGCCCTCTCTTTTATATTCTGTGCTTCCCAAGCCTGTAAGACTTTAATTGAACAAAAAGTTCTTCTGAAGGAAAATCAGATACAAAAGCAACAGCTAATCCAATCTTCTCCATTTTTAGAGAGGAAACTGGGGCACGGGGAAGGAAAGCACTTTTGCCTATGGCCACACAGCCCTGTAGCACCAGAGCCAGAGCTGGAACCCTGTCTCGGGACTCCTGCCCCTTCTTGTTTACCCCACTGACTCCTGGTTAATGAGGAGGGAGGAGTGGGCCTCCTGGAGCTGAACCGGGGTGGGGGGGAAGCCAGCAGTCACACTTGCCTCCTCCACTTCAATCTTGGACTTGGCCAGGAGGAGCTTGCGGTCAAAGTCACGCTGCTTCTGCTCCCGCTCAGCTTCCAGGTCAGTCACCTGCTTCTGCAGGTCCGCCAGCTTCTGGCGCAGCTCAGTGATCTGGGTTCAGAGGCAGAGGGGTGGGGTGCGTGAGGGTGACTGTCCGAGGTTCAAAGCTGCTGAGAAGGAAGCAGCAAGCAGGACAGGGGGGATGCGCTGACAGCAGCCTAGAACCTGGGTGTGGCCTTGACTTCCCACAACTCCCACACTACCTTCTGCTCATACTGCTGCTTCATAGACCGGAAATGCTGATCCCACTGCTTGTTCACTTCAAGCAGCTGTGGGGAGAGATGGAGGTTAGAAGGGGTAAGCAGAGCAGGACCACAGAGAGCCAACTCCACTCATACCAGCATCCCAAGGAATGCGCGGTGTGTGCGAACGCTGGCCACACACTGCCTCAGTCCCTCCCTTCTCAGCAACTCAGCGCTGCCCAAGGAGATCCCCCGTTATCAACTGCCATCTTTTGTCCTTGCCAGGACAGCGAGACGAACACCAAGGCACAAAAACAGTGATTCAGTTCTGTGTGCAGTCATGTAACACACACCCACTTAGAGGGCAGTCTGGGACTATGTGTAAAGACTTCAGATTTCCACTCTCTACTCCAGTAATTCCACCATAAGAAAAGTAACCCAGGGAAGCACTTGCACATAAAAATGTACATACAGCGCCGATCATCTCAACAATATGCGTATCACAAAAAAATCTAGAGGCCAACCTAAGCAGGGAGGCTGTAGGATGACCAGAAACGGAGCACTGGGAGCTGTTCAGAAAACCCCACACACTGCCTCAGTTCTAAGATGGGGACACTCCTTACTCGCCACACTCTCCATGTAGTAATTCCTCAGGGACAAAAAACGGCCCTGGTTCATAAACAAATAGGTAATGGAAAAGGGTATTCCAATTTCAGAAACACAAAATAAAAAGTACCGAGTGTTGAAGGTATATTTATATATGTATGTATTTTTATATATCCTCAAAGATACAGTTTATTTTCAAGAAAAAAAGGAAAAAAATTTGCAATGCAATATGTATCACCTTTTTCCATTTTAAAAAACAGATTAATCATCAGTGAGTACATAGAAGAAAACAAGGAATATGTTAGTAACTGTGGTCATCTTTAGGAGGTGAGATTCTCAAATCTTTTTATAATGAACATTGTATTACTTTTGCAACCGGAAAAAAAATACCTCATGGCAACACAAACACAAAACTAAAATCAATGTGCACTAAGCGAAGGACTAAAGGAGCCTAACTTCCACATGCGCTGGCAGGGCAGGGAGGCAGAAAGGCCCAGGGACCTGGCGAGGAACCTCAACTCTGCGGACAGGAGGGGCGCCACCTGGAAGTGTGGCCTAGGGGAGGGAGATGGAGGAACATGCATGAGATGCAAGGGAATACCTCAACTTCGGAGACTCTCAGCTGGTTAGAAGCAGGGCCACAAGAAGGCATGGGATCTCTCCTGCTATGACAGTCCCCTCCTAAACCAGCTGCGTGGTGACAGATGAACTCCAGGCTCCCCACTCACCTACCTTATCACAACCTCTCTCTACCATCAGGGTTTAGCTTTCCTAAACCCTCCCTCCCTGTCAACAATTTTAGGCTGTGCCGCAAATGCCACCTCCTCAGTATGACCTTTGTGGGCAAGGGGGCTGATCCAAGGGACAAGAATCCAGGACAAGACAGCTAGTCTCTCCCATGACCAGATGGGTCAGTGGTCATCATGGCAGAGCCAAGGGAGGGCTTTATCCTGTGGGTCCCAAGAGGCCACCTACCTCTGTGCGCTGCTGCTCCAGCATCTTCACCTTCTTCTCAGCTGCACCCAAGGCTCCCACCTCTGGGATCTTCCCTGCTGCCACACTAACCTGGGGAGAAACACAGAAGGGCCTTTAGCAAGGCCTCAAATAACTATTCTCTCATCACTCAGAGCTCCTCTAGGGCCCCTCACTTAGTCTGCCACCTCTTTACCTTCCCACCCACCAGGACATTGCTATACAACCCCACCATGACTAAGCCCCCTTGGAAAAGTTCCCTGAGATTATTTGCCCTCCCTGACCCCCAGTGGCTCCTGGGTCCTCCTCCCTGCCCACCTGCCCTGCCTCCCCGCAGCGTCTTCTTTCCCAGCTTGGGCTGTAGCTCTAAGTACTGCCCACTGCCTCGACTCCCCCACCCCACATCTGCCAACAACCCTCTGGCCTGGAAGGCAAGAGTGATCTATTTTTAAATGTCTTGTAAAATGATTATTTAAAAATGCTTTTAGAAAGAGACAAAAATAAAGATGTGTGTGTGGATGATTAGTACGTGTGCACGTTTCCTAGCTCTGTCCTCCGAGAGGGCCTACAGCAGTGACACTCCAGCAGCAACGGGCACACCTAGCGAGGCCCAGATCTTGGCTTCTCAATACCACCCCCCAACAAAAAGGAATAGGGCTCCTCGGACAAGTGGTTAATTCCGGCGCAGGGGCAGGGAATGGATTTGGAGCATCTTATGGTGCCAGAAAGTAAGAAAGTGCTTAATAAAAACTAGTAACGGCATGTCAAATGGGCACAGGAGACAACACGAAAGGGCTTCCTGTAGTGAAGCTGGAACAAGGAGAACAAGAAAATAAATCGTGATAGTACTGGATTATAACCCAAAGAATAAAGTAAATATCCCGAGTCCATACTGGTAGAAAGAAATAGCTGAATGATAAGTGGGGAGAAGGGACAACTTCTCCTTGATGAAGGACTTCCATGAGTGGCTGTACGAGGAGGAGGGCCACACGGAACTGCCATCATACTACTACAGTCACCAGAGTCACTGCAGTGAGGCTCACCGACAGACCGAAATCGGTGAGCGAGCGTGTGAAGGGAAGCAGGACGTCTGCACAGCCTCCTCGTCTCTCCTCAAAAACAGTATTTAATTAGACAGAGAAAACACGTCACCAGCCACCCCTCAGCCCTGCAACCCAGGCCAGCAGTAGCAAGACACGCAGGCCTCACGCAGCCTTGACCCGGAGCACCAGGGAGGGCTCAATGTCACCCCTGTGGGCTCCTGCCCAAGTCCATCACCTCAGCCCGATCATGAGAACGCGTCCAGCGGACCCAAGTTGAGGGACATTCTGCAAACACCTGGCCGGTGAACCCCAAAGTGCCAAGCTCATGAGACACAAGGGGCCGCTGGCACCTGACACAGAGTGGGGGTGACTGAAGGGTCACAACAGCCAAGTCCAATGTGGGACCTGGAATGGATCCGGGGGACAGAAGAACACAAATGGAAAACCAGTGAGACCTGCAAAGTCGGCAGTTCAGTTACCAGCGCTGTGCCCAGTTCGTTCTCTCTTATTCTGATCACTGGACGGTGGCTGTGTAGGACTTGAAGGTGTGGAGTGAGCCCTGAGGGCAGAACTTGGGAGGCTCATGTGCCCCCTGCAGGCTAAGGTCTGTAAGCACACCACGGAACAGGGGTAAAGCGAGTGAGTAGGCTGAGGGGGCCCCCTGGAGGGGGCGCCGTGCGTAACATTACTGGGGAAGGAGGAAAAGGCAGCGCCAGGCTCCCGAAGGGTACACACTTAACCTCCACGAAGAAAAGAGGAGACAGACTACCTGGCTGCTGGCACCAAATCTGTCATTAAAAGCAACACCTAATGTTGACGGTTGACCATGGGCCAACCACTAAACCTACTCTCCAGGTATCACATTCCGGAACCCTCTGATGCAGGTTAGTATCTCCATTATGCAGAGGAGGAGACCGAGGCCAGAGAGCGTATGTAACTTGTTCAGGGCGGCAGCAGCATTCCACCCACATGCGACTCAGGCACAGGCGCCAGCGCTGGGCGTGCCTTCCACGGGACCTTCCTCTGGGCAGGACAGTAAGAACATCTAGCCTTTCCGGGAGTCAACGATGAATTGATTTTAAAGGGCTTTGGAAAAATGAAGGGGCCTGCCCACAGAACCCCAAGAACCCAGGGGAGAGCAGGGGAGTCCCAAAGTCACTTCCACAAGAGGGCAGACAAGGCAGGCTCCGACATGAGGGGTAAGCTGAAGCAGAGAGGGACTCCTTGGGCGGGATTCAGAAGGCCACTTCTCAGCACGGTTCCCTGCTGGACCCAGGTCTACCCGACAGCAAGAGGCGCAGGACGGCACGAGGTCACCCTTTCCAGCCTCCTGGCACGGCTGGGTCATGGAGTAATAGCCCTGGCCTTCCTACCTTACAGGTGGAGAAGAGGTCCAAACAGGACAATGCATTTACCAGCCTTGGGTAAACTCTTCAGTAACAAGTAATTAAGGTGTCAGGATGACTACAACTATTACATAGGTGTGGAGTTTGTTAAAGACATCAAGACCTGTACTGCAGCCAGGGGAAAGGCACAGCCAGGCAAGGGAAGGCAGAGTCAGCTCCTGCTCAGGGACTGGATGTGAGCCAGGGTGAAAGCAGGGGGCAAGTGGGCTGGCCTGGGGGCATAACCAGGCCATGCCCTCCTCTCTCCATGTCGGAAACTCTAGGACACAATCACAGGAACTTAGCAGAATCCCCTGAGAGGTTTGTAGGGGGCTAACAAACACCCTAATTCTGCCTGGAATATCTGAGAGGTTAAACTGACATTTGGGAGCCACCCTGTAAGAGTGACCTTGACAAACTAGGATGTGTTTAGTTAATGTGCTCACACTGAGCAAAGAACTTGCCCCCACCTTCTACAAGCAATGGCCGGAGGAACTAGAGCTATTCAGCCTGGAGAAGACAGGGCTTGTGGGAGAGCACGGAGCCGCGGTTGTGGTGGGCAGCCTGAGTGTGTCGCAGGGAATGGATGCTCCATGTGGCTAAAGGCAGAGTCAGGGTTGAGCAGTGGAAGCTCCAGGGGGGTGGAATGTCGGGCCAAGCATCCAGTGGATGAGCCATCCGACAGCTAGAACCTCCGAGTAGTGGAGCTGGCTGCAGCAGGAGGCAGTGAGCTCACTGCCACCGAAGGCAGCCACGGGGGCGAGGCACCGGCCCCCGGGACACTGTGGAAGGAGCTTCCGACCACGTACCTGCGGCTGTCCAGCTACCCCCTTCTTGCCCGTGCCTTCCACCTTGGGCGAGCCCAGCTGCCCACAGGCATCCTCTTTGCCGCTGCTCATCAACAACTTCTTGAGCTCCATGTTCTCCTCCCTGGGTCAAAGGCAAACAGAGGTCACATGCTGGCCCTGGGTTGGGGAGGCCAGGGGCCTCGGACCTACTACTCATCTGAGCTGCAGCTGAGTCCTGGGGTGTAAGGCAAGACCCTGAAACTTTCCACAGCTGGAACCAAAAAGGGCATCCTTAAGCCACTTGGGGGCAATCTGTGGGCCTCCCTAGAAGTCGCCCATCAGCAGCATGGTTTCTCCAACTGTGGGATGCCTGTAGATAGGACATCTTCAGGACACAACCAAACCTGCATTAAATAACCCTGACTACACTCTGGTGAGGAAAATACATCCTTTTCAATTATGTTCGAACTTCCCATGTACAGGAAGGCAAAGTCTCGGTTAATAGGTCTTGAGCACCTCTCCAGTACTCCCCAGTCTCCCCAGCTTCCAGCTCAGAGCCTTCAGTGGGCAACGGCACTTTGCCAGAATTATGAATGCCCTCCCATTTCATTGCATTTATTGCTGGAGTTATAGTTTATTTATGAGAGGTAATGCAGTCTTCTACTTTAATGAAAGCTTTCCTTGTAATAATTTTAAGTCAAAAAACATGGTTCAAATTAAAGTAAGCTCTTAAGTAAATAATAAGGTAAGCGATACAGATTCAGGTGTGACTGAAATGTGGAAAGTGTTTTAGTTCTGTTTGCCAGCTGGGTTTCCATGTGACAACAGAAAAACAGAGAGGTAAAGTGGCTTTCCCCAGGTCACACAGCGGGGTCCTGACTCTTGACCTCTAGTCATGAGTCTTTCCTCCAGCCCGGGTTTTTGGGTCCATGGATGGAGTCCTTATAGCTGTAAGACTCCAACTGCTTGGAAATAAATAAATACATGCAGATTCAAAGCGGACAGAGGCTCAGCAGTTGCACTTCACTCCACCTGGACCTCACGTGCCTGTCTCTGAGACTCAGTCTCCCTCCGCACAACAGAGTCATGGTCTAGCCCTCGTGATCTCAAAGGGCCCTTCGAGTTCTGATGGTCAAGATCAGTGCTTCTCAAATGTGGTCCTAGGCCAACACACAGCAAAATCACAGAGGCCCTTTGGAAAATGCAGATGCCTAGGTCTTGCCTCAGACCCATGGGCGCAGAATCTTGGCAAGCAGGGAGGGTGGGAGTGTACACTTGTATGCCTTCCTGACCCTCAGTGACCCCGATGCAGAATCAGGTCTGGGACTCATTAGCCCTGACTGTTCTCAGGAAAACTGCAGAACAGAATGATGACCAGCAGGGAGAGCCAAGTCCCGAGCCCTAGAGCCAGGCAGTAGCTGTTCGCAGGCTAAGCTTAGGGGCAAGTTCACAAGGAAGAAGTGCAATCTGCACAGACCTGCTTCTGAAGTTCTCAAGGCACTTTATAAACAGACACTCCCCAAGATACCCAAGGAGAAGAGCCAAGAGACGTCCAAAGCAGGGCTCTGGGCACAGGCCCCAGAGCCCTCAGCCTGGAAACCAGTGCCATGCACCATCCCCTCCTCCTGGCCACCCCACTCCTCACCCTTGCTCTGGGAGCCTGGACCTACCGCAGCCTCTCGGCAGCCTGATCCCGCTGTTCCAGGCCCTTGTCCAGTTTGGCCTTCAGAGCCTCATTCTCCTTCCGGAGCTGCTCACACAGGGTCTGCAGGGCAGAGAGGTAGACGAGGGTGAGGGAAGGGAAGGGGTGCACCCCTAGTGCAGGCTGATGCTGGAGGACAGTACAAGGGCTACCACCACAGTAATGGTGCTGCGCTGGGTCATTGCTAAGTTCTCAATCTTTCAACACACACTTAGTGATCACCTAACTGTGCTGGCTACATGGCTGGGTGCTCTTCCACTCACTGCGTCACCAGAGCCTCACAGCATCCCCAAAGCTACATAATTCATCTCTACTTTCAAAGGGGGCTAATGCAGGTGAATTAATTTGCATGAGGTTGCACAGCTGTTAAGAACCACCAAGGGGATTAAACTCCATCTGGCAGGCCCTCACCTAGTCTCTTTCCCCACCCCCGTCACTCCCCCAAACATCACGTAAGAGCAGAGAAGGGAGGTCATGGCCGTTAGCTGGGCAGGGAGCAGAGACTCTGAAATTTACCAGACGGTCCACCTGTTCCCTTCCATTTCCATTTCCCCACGGCTCGATGCAATCATGTGACTAGTTCTGGCCAAGGAATGATGAGTGTAAGTCATGTGTCCCTCCTGGTCTCTTCTCCCTAGTGCCTGTGGCTGCCTTATATTCCAAAGGCCACAAGATAAATGGGCCACTAAACTAATTGTGGAGCAGAAACAAGTCCCTGCCATGTGGAATAAGGGAAAACCTTTATGTTCTCCTGAGCGATTTCAGAGTTGTTTGGTTTGCAGGAGAGACTTGGGAAGGCACTGAAGCCTGAAACCGGGGGGGTGGTCAGACATGAGGGGTCCAAGACGAAAACTACTGTAACTGCTTCCGATGCCTAGCAGAGGGCTTGCGCCATACCCAGACTGGACAATGTTTGTCGAGTAAACCAAGAAATGAATCAACAAATGAATGAAGAGGAACTGGAGGAATGTGCCTCTACCCATAGGTGGGGCAAATACCCAGGATGCCACAGCCCTGGGCGGGGCCTCCAGGGAACAGAATGTTCTGCTCCGGGCCACTAAGGGAAGTTCAGTACGTGGCCTCATGTGTTGTCCACCCTTCGAGGCTAGAGGGCTGTTTCTTCCAAGTTTCTGGGAAAATGCCCTGGGCACAAAGCAGCTGATGGAGAAAGGCGGTCACAAACGTCATCACGTTCCATCAAAGGGGCTAAGAGAGCTCACCTGTGAGTTTGCTAGTTCATTCATTCATTCATTCGTTCACCAAATGTGCATTAAGCACCTATTAAGTGCTAGGCACTGGGATACAGTGATGAATATGACAGACAAGGTACCTGCTTCTCTTGTGAGGCTTACAGTCTAGCAGGAAGTGCAAGGAAAAAACCCACAAAGTAAACAAACCACCTAATAAAATAAAATTACTATAAACTATGGTAAGAGCTAAGAAGGAAACCAACAGAGGCCTGATATAAAACATGGCAGAGGTTGACAGGACCCCCTTTCACGAGGCCCAGTATGGATACCCATTTCAAACCCTAAAAGTTGACAGTGAAAATTATCTCACCCATGTGATGCACCAGGTTCACCTCCCCAGAGCTCGGCTCTGACACCTCCAAGCCTAGCTGACATCTGGGAATCTCTCCCCCAGCCTGGCTCTCCAGCCTCGCCTCCCAATGCGCCCCTCACTCAGGTGGAAGAGGGCTCTTGCGTTCTCCCTGGAGTCCTCTGCTCCCACACCTCTCCTCACACTGTGTCTCCCGCCTGGATGTTCCTCCTGCTCTTGTCAATCAGCCTAGACCCTTCTCAAGGTCACGCAAGGTAGACTTCTCCCCCATTTCTGGGAGCTTGAATGTTTGCAGACATGAATGAGGCCTCAGACTGGTGACTGGTATAGGAGGGTCTACGAGGGAGGAACGGCTCTGTCAACTAAAGGGACAGGTGCTTGGGTCCTGAGCAGGTCCTCTGGGAGCCTTCGTTTCACCACCTGTACTTCTCCACCCCCAAGCCCTCAAGGCTACGATCCCCTGCCCAGGACTAACGTCTAGTCATGATCAAATCTTAACAGTGGCTACTTTCAAACGCTTGCTGGTTCTAGCCTGTACCAAGGGCTTCACTTAACACTCACAGCAATGCCATGAGGCAGGCATTCCCAGCTCTGTGCTACTGATAGGGACAGTGAAGGACAGAGAGGATAAATGACTTGTCCAAGGTCATTCAGCAACATGTACTCCTCGAACCAAGGACCCCATGACTTCAAGGCTGGGGCTGGCCTGGGAAGTAAATCTGACTTCATTCCCATGGCACAGGGAGGGTCATGAGAGGAAGCTTCCTCTGCTGGGGAGGCAAGCTGGGACAGGAGCTAAGAGCACGGGCTTTGGAATATGACAGATTGACGTTGAAATCCTAAGAGCACCATCTACCAGCTGGACAACCTTAGGCCAAAAAAAAAAATCACCTCTCAAAGGCTGCGTCCCCACCTGTGAAATGGGAATAATGCCTTTGCTCCCTCCCTCTCTGCACTGATCTGCGGAAAAACCAGGCAGGGCCGTTGTCACCTGCCCATATCCACGGCCCAAGGGTATCCCAACCATGAAATCTGCACTGCCTACCCCATATTTCCCAATTTCCTTCCTCTTCCTCGTTCCTTCCCACAACTTCCTCACCCTGCTCACCACCCCAAACAAGAAGCCCAAAATCAGCACCCAATGTCAACTTCACTCTCGTAAGTCCCCAGGGTACCCAGGCTTCCCAAGAAGAGCGAGAAGAGGTGGAGAAGGAAGCGCACACTGGTCCATCCCAGGGACCCTCCCCGAGCCAGCCTCACCTGCAGGATGGAGGTGCGCTGCTCATTCTTGTGCACCTTGGAAGCCAGCCGGTTGAACTCAAGGGCCATGCGGCCCAGGTGGGTGAAGAGCTGGCTGTGGTCGGGCTCCTCTGCACACACGCTCAGGGTGGTCTCCAGGCGCTGCAGGTGCAGCATCAGGTTGCTGTCCTCGTGGGGCAGGGGGCCCAACTCCTGATGAGGGGAGGGGACAAGGACCGTTCTTTAGCAGAGGCTGAGTAGGTGTCGCTGGCCATTCTCCCTCTGCTTCCCCATTCCTCATGACTCAGTTTCCCCCTCTGATCCCAGCTTGGCCCAGGGAAATTCTCCAGTAACACAGGTTCCCTGTCTGGGGCTGACTCACAGGGCAGGACCTGGGGCTCCCAGGCCACCAGCTGGCTCACCAGCAGTGGAGCCGTCCTCCCTCCTCCCATATCCCTCCTCCCATACCGTGGGCCTCCCCAAGTGCCTGAGGGCAGATCACTCATCGCTGGGCCTCAGAATCCTCCTCTACCAAACGGACACACACCCCTCCCCCGCTTCTGTCTCTCAGGGTTCTTAGGAGGGCGAGCCGATAAGTAAGAGCAGCAAGCCCAGGAGAGGAGTCTTACTCTAGGCCTCTTGGGCTCAGGGAGTCCTGACCAGGGAGCCACACAGAGACCAAAACTGCCTGACTTTTATGTTCATACATGTGTCTTCTGGGGAACAGCTCAAGCATTCATCAGCTTCTCAGAGGACCCAAGATTCAAGACAGGTTAAGAATCACAGCTCTAGATATTTCAAAGAATCCCAATCCAGTAGAGTATATAAGCAAGAAGCATGCCGTGGGCAAGATAGTCTAATTTCAATAATCAATCAATCTCTCTCCATCACTCCTGTGCCTAGAACAATCCTTCCAGAGACCAGTGCCTCAGTTATGCCAACACCATGCCCGAAGGTCCACATGGCACCTTACAGCTAACTGCCGCAAGCACAGCTCCTCTGCCACCATCCGAGACCCCACCTTCCTCTGGTTGAGGCCCCTCACACCTTGGGCTTTGCTCCTGGTATCCCCTGTGCTCATCCTTCCTGGCCCTGCCCACGTTTCAGCTCCTCTAGCAACCCCCACCGAACATGTATGGAAGTTTCAGGGGAGCTATGGGGAGCCTCAGGGTTCAGGCTGGGAAACCAAGGTATGGGGGTAAGGAACTTGCCCAGAGTTTCCCAGTGGGTCAGTGGCAGAGCCAGGACTGGAACTGAAGCTTCCTGAAGTTCAGCAAATGCCTGTGTAATTCTGTTAGCACCTTGTTCTAATGGGAGATAACACTGCTTCTCTGATTCCGCACGCACCCCCACTCCCTTGCCTCCCAAAGGATTCCAGGTGGCGAATGCTGCTCTATTTCAGGGCCACGAATTGCTTCATTCTCTGATCTGTCCAATTAGCCTACAAGTTCCTGGGAGGGCAGGGTGGCCATCTTTTCTTTGCTCAGCACAGACTAGGCACATGGTGGGGCTAAGGAAGAACTTATTGATGAGATGAAGTTACAGGTCCAGGGTCATAGAGCAAGTAACTTTCTGAGCAGGGTGTTCTTGCTGCCTGTGTCAGCTTCTCAGAGCCCTCAGGGACAGAATAGGACAAGAGGACAGAAGTTTCCAGGAGACAAAACACCAAGCCATTCTAATACTCAGCCTGAACAAAAGGTAAATCACCTGCCACATGCTGCTCTGGGCCTCCCTGACCCTTTGTCTCCCACCCGGGCAGAAGCCCACCAGCCCCGAGGCTGAGTCATAATGTGTGGAGGTGCCCGGAATTCAGTGAAAGCCGGAGGGGCTGGTGATGTGCTCAGGCTTTCACAATGATCGGGCGACTGTGTGACCCAAGTAGGGGAAGTCACCAGCAAGGGATTTGCATAGGCGAGTGAGAAGCATCCTCTGCTCTGGCCCCCCATGTATCCCCAAGTGACCCTAGAGTGCCCAAGGGACCTGAGCGGGCTGTGTGCCTCTCACCCAGGGCAGGTGACTGAAACAGAGAGGAGACGTGGGATGTGCCCAGGGATCTGCCATCCACTCACCGCCGTGTTTCTGGTGCGGCCGCTGCTCTGCGGTGGGGAATTCTGCTCCTCGGCAGGGACCACTTCAAATTCAGATGAGGTGCCCTGTGCAGAAAGGGACTTAGGGGCTGCCTGGGAGAAGAACTCCTCGCCCCTCCTGTGAGAACCAACAGGTGAGAGCAGCAGGGCAGGGCAGAGATGGAAGGGCAAAATCTCTTCTCACATCCAGGTCACCCGGGCAGCCCCTCCATGCAGAGCTGAGCTCCCCGGCTTTTACACATCAGTTCATTGGAACCGCGAAGCAGGGTTCCCAGCAAGTCTGCCTGCAGCCCACTCACTGTGAGCTCACCTCCCCTCTGCAACCGGTTTCCTCCTCTGTGAAACAGGGAGACTGGGCTAGCTGATCTTGAACCACTAGATTCTAGGGCCTTCGTCTTTTTTTAAATTTTCACTTTTAAAATATTTTCAGGAACTCCAGTATGGTGATAGGGTTATTGTCCAGATGAGGAAACTGAGGGCACTTCGTTTGTTAGTACAAAAAGTAGGGACTGAACCCAAGGCCTGCAAAGCCCACATTCCTGCTGTGGCGCCACAGCTGTCTCCCAGGCCCTGGTGTCCCCAACTGGTCACCTGGAGAACACAGATGGCGGTCAGTGTGGCCACTGTCAAGTGGTCCTGTGCCAGCCCTGCCAAGCCCACCCCAGAGAGCCCAGATCTGAGATGAATCCCAAAGATGTGTCAACAAATGTGGATTTTTTCAGTATTCACCCAAATCCAGGATGGTCCAGGATTCCTGGTCTTTTTCTCATTTCTCAGCCACTCCAAGCAGAATGGACTGGCTGTGCTCCCAACAGATAGGCTTACGGTCCCCCTGAACAAGCAGCTGGCTCTGGAGTTGCTATTCCACTCCAGAGTGTAATGGGGAGTGGGGGAAAGCCCAGGCACTGCCCCTGGTCTACAAAGGCGATGTCGGCCTTCCCCCAGAAAGGGCAGGCAGATGAGCACAGCTGGGAGGCTCTCCACTCGCAGCTTTTGCTGAGTCCCACGGCCACCAGGAAGCCAGCTCTGAATCTTAGCCCTGCCCTAAAAAAATCTCCCTTCACTTATATCCTTCTCCTGCTGTCTCCCTGACCTGGGAAAGAGCTCCTCTCATTCTGGACCTGATCTGCAGGGCGACGATGCTAAATGACACGATCCCTGAGTCCCTTCCGACCCTAGCACACCAAGCGCAATTTCTCGAGGCAAACCCGTACCAGACAGTTTCTGAGCCCCTGTGAGGATGTGCGCTCCCTGTCACACCCGCCCGTTTTCCTCGCACTGCTCACAGTCAGTACACGCTCCACATCATGCAGCTTGGTATGCTGGAGGGACTGCTTGTGCGTATCAGGGTCTCCTTGGTACGTTTTAAGTGCGACCTTCATTTAAAAGTGGGGAAACCATGACCCTAGAGAAGCTGAGATCGGCTTGCCCAACGTCCGCCCGCAAGTCAGACTCTGGGCTTCCAGACACCCACCCTCTCTGGTCGTGCCCTTGTATGTGTCAAAGGGACCTTGAAGCCCAGGCAACTTCTGGCCAGGACACCAGATGCAACTTACACTGGATGGAGGTTTTTGGACGGGCTCTGGCTTGTCACTGGGGTGTGCAGGGTCGGCAGGGGGTGCTGGGACATTTGCATCTTTTCCTAGAGAATTGAGAAAACATAAATGAGCAGCGGGGAATGGGGAAAAGCACAGGTACTGCCCCTGGAGGGCAGCCCTGGGCACAGGAGCTCTCAGAGTTCTTCCCATGAGTCTGGGAAACATCTGGGAGGTGGTCCCACCAGGGCTGGGAGGTGGTCATTTCCCCAGGGAGCCTGGGGAAATGACCGGCCCTGGAACAGTGGGGACAGAACCTGGGCAGAGAGACCATCGTTCCTGACTTGCTGGCCACTGTTCCTTGCTATCCTGGACCTGCCTCAGTGATGACAAGAAGGATGGCTTACAATTAACAAAGTGCTATTACATTATCTCAGCCAATCCTCACCTCAAGGAAACTGAGGCATAGAAAAGTCACCCACTGGCCCACAGACACACAGCCAGCAACCGAAAACCCAGCACTCACACTTGGCTGTCCCTCCCCCACCCCCGATCTCTTGCCACAGGGAGTCACTTGAGGGTAGCTACACATCTCACCCAGGGTGGACCTGGCACCAAGCTGGGACTCAGACAACATGGCCAAAGGGAGAAGCGGAGGCTGGAAACACTGACTGACTGCCACACAGTGGACCCCGGGGTCATCACTTTCCTCCATTTGTGCATTTAGCCAATGCGACCAGCAGCCAGGTGGAAGGCTGGTACACCAGCCTGGGCCGAGACTGCGGTGGGGGGCTACAGCAGGAGGCCCCTAAACCCCATGTGTGCAGTCCTTCCCCCCCACAGCCCCAGGCCCTGCCCTGGACTCAGAGACATGCCAGAGGAATGCATGGTGACCACGCACAGGACTTTAACCTTTGGTCAGAGTCAGCACTTGCCATTAGCAGGTAGCCTATGTACCCTTACATCTGCAATACGCTGCGGCAAGCTAAGAGGCAAGAATCTTCCAGATTCTTCCAAGGGCCTCAGCTTCCCCAGCTGTAAGACTGAAGGAGGGGGGCCAGTCCAGAGAGCTTTCAACTCCTGTGCCAACCCTGAGTGACTCGAAGTAGATTCCTGGAGCGCTCTGCCTGGCACACAGTAGCTGCTCATTAAATATTTGCTAAATAAACAGGCTGATGAAGATGCTGAGGCCACATCCTGGGTGCAGTGGTCCATAACTAATGTCTGCCAGGGCCTCCTGAGTGCTGAATCACCAGCCATTTGGGGACAAAAGTATTCTGACATCCCATCCCAAGCCATGACTGGGAGGATGGCCTGTGGCCCAAGGGTAAATGAAGGAGATGTGGGCTTCTGAACAAGAAGGCAGACCCCTGCTGAGGGTTCAGGGAGCTGGGAGTACCAGGAAAGGACGAGGACAACCCAGGGTCCCCTTGGACCTGTGAGCTCGGGCAGGTGGTCAAAGGAGGCCAAAGTGGGAGATGGCGGTGGGAGCAGTTCATTGTCCTTGACCAGCTCCTCTGCCTTCTGCCGCAGCCTGGATGCTTCCATCTGGGACTCTTCCAAAAGTTCCCCTGGAAAGAATGGGGAAAGGCGGGGCAAGAGGAATTACTCAGCTCTGTGTGCAGGCTCTCCCCACCCGGTGCCGCTAAGCCTGCTTTGGCCTGGCTTTTGACACTCCAGGCCCTGGACCTGACTCCCACCATTGTGTTGTGGGTCGACTGGGACATACATCATTCCAGCCCACAGCCCGAAACAGGCTGATAAGGAAGAGGGCCCTGCAATCAGGGAAGAAGGAGTGGAGGGGAATCTAGAACGAGAATCTAGAACAAGGTGGCCCCTGGCACCCTCTTGCTGCCTCGCTCCCACTACAGCTGGCCAGGACTCCACAGAAAGCCAGGGCTCTCTGACACCCACCATCAGGGCCCAGGGGCCACCCGCAGCCTGCGTCCATAGTCAGGGCCAGTCTGAAGGGACGAGACCCTCAATAACACCAACCCCTCCGGGCCTCAGTTTTCCTTCCCCACAAGTGGAGAAGGAGCAGTTCCATTCCTTGTTCCCCAGTCTGACATTCTAAGCAGCAGTCTACGATGCAAGAAGAAAGCGTTTGGAAAATTGGGGAACTGAGCTCACCTCCAAAGCCTAAGTCTGGAAAAGGTGGCAGCAAGACAAAGGAAGAGTTTTAGGAGTTTGGAGGAAAGAGAGACCCCCCTGCACAGGGAAATCAATGAGAGTCTCTCGTGGAGGAGGAGGAAGGTGGCATCTGAGCCGGGTGCTGACGGACAGGGAAGACTCAATTATGCGGTGGAGGTGGCCTTGCTCTGGGCAGTGGGAACAGCTTGAGCACACACCAGGACAAGAGAGATCAAGGGCCCTACTCCCACCTGCTCCAGCACTGGGGGACTGAACCCTGGTTGCCCTGGTGATGTCAGTTCTCCCCCTCTCTGGTGCTTCCAGAAGACAAGGCCATCTGTTTCCACATCCACAAAATGGGCCTTCTAGCTCCCTTTTCCTGGCCCCACACCTCTTTCTCAGTCCCTCAAGGTATTCTGAGTCCTGTCCTCATGGTTCCGGGGTGCTGGGGACTCAGGGCTGGGAATGCTGCCACAGTTCTATGGAGGTACCCAGAGACACAGCTGGGGGGCAGGAGCCAACGCAGGGCCAGGAAGGACAGGGGTAACGTGAGTGGAGGCACATGCCAGCTGGTGTCACAGGCTACAGGGAGGAGGCTTGCGGGCAGAGTGCAGGGTCTGCTTTACCTAACATCTTTATCCCTTGCATTTTTTCCTTTAGTCGGGAATTCTCCTCCACTAGGCGCTCAAAAGCTGCGGACGCCTCTCCCGGAGGCACGCCGCCCCCAGGGTCGTAGATCCGGTAAGGTCCTCTCCCTTCCATGAGGGTGGCTCAGCCCCTGCCGTGGTGCCCGCCTGGCTGTAAGGACAACAGCAGGAAATCAGGGGGCTGGCCAGCCCACTGAGGTGCCCCATAACCCAGAAGAAAACAAGGCACTCCTCTGACTACAGTACCGCAGCGCAGGACAGTCACCTTCTTTGATCTGGACGCTCTGCCTCTATTAATGCAACCTAAGAGTGGCATCAGTGTCTTTCAGCAGCTTACTGCACTGCTGGTTCATTTGGAACAGCAACCAACTGTGAGGTGCAACGTGGATGGAGTGTGAGACAGCACGGGACTTGGAGTCGAAACACTTGAGTTCATGTCCTATCGGTGGGGTTGAGAAGGACTGGGACCCTGCATCACAGCATCCCCAGCACCCGACGCAGTATCAGCTAGGAAACGAGTGCCCAGTCAACACGTACTGCACAAGTAAGTGGCCTAACCATTAACTCACTGTGCAATCGTGGGCAGTCCCTTCCCTCTGAGGAGGGGAAATGAAAGTCCTACACTGAATCGGTGATCTTTAAAGTGAAATGCTTATGCCCTAAGGGATAAGCAAGTCAATCCGATCCAAAGTTCCATTTATACACGTCATCTTTTTTAAAAGAAAGAAGAAAAAAACCTATTATTTAATAAGCTAATTGACACTGCCAGCCTCCTCCTTCAACCTCACACCTCATATGGTCTGTCCCTTCCGGTTCTAATGAACAGGTGAATTTTCCACCAAACCACTCTCTGCTTACACAATAAAAGTGTTTTGCATTAATCTGTTCAGTTTCATCTGCTTTCTTTCAGTTGAAACCACTCGGCAAAGTGATTTCAGAATCCTAGTTCAATGGCTTGGTAGAGCAAACTTCTTTCTTGCATTCGTTCGTTCATTCAACAACTTTTTATTGAACACCTACTCTGTGCTGGACATGAGTCTGGGTGCTGGGAAGTTATCAGCCAACAAAACAGATAAAAATCCCTCATGGAGCTTACATTCTAGTGATGGGAGTGATAGACAGACAGACACAGTCAGTCAGACATAGTATTAGGTGTGATAAAATGGCTATGGAGCCCTGGCTGGTGTGGCTCAGTGGCTTGAACACTGGCCTTGAGAACCAAAGGGTTGCTGGTTCGATTCCCAGTCAGGACACATGCCTGGGTTGCAGGCCAGGTCCCCAGTAGGAGGCACGCAAGAGGCAACCACACACTGATGTTTCTTTCCCTCTCTCCCACTCTTCCCCTCTGTCTAAAAATAAATAAAATCTTTAAAAAAAAAAGAAAATGACTATGGACAAAAATTAAACAGGGAAGCATGCGACAGGGACTCCAATCGTAACTGGAACTGTCGGGCAAGGCCTCACAGTTATTTTAGCAAAGACCTGACGGGATGTGAGGGAACTAGCCTCACAGATATCGGGGAAGACTAGTCCAGGAAGACAGAGCAGTAAGTGCAAAGGCGCGGAGGCTGAAAAACCGATCCAGCCACCAGCACCACAAAGAGCTTCCCCAACACAAAAGAGTTCCACCAGACCTCAGAAGGCCTTGGGGCCCCGAAACCTCCTGCCAAAGATCACCACCCCCAGGGTAAAAACTCTTCAGTCAGGAATCCCCAAGGCCCATTGCGCGCCCACACAACGCTCCCTGACAGAAAAAAGTGAAAAAGTACTCATAGTAACGGCCACCATTCATGAATCATCTACTTGCCAGGCACTCGCTTTAAATGCTTCATGTCCATTACCTCAGGTCAGCTGCACAACCACCCTCTAATACACACGACATTATCTTTATTTTATAAGGGAGGCTCAGTGAGGTCTGGGTTATGTGGCCAGCAGGTGACGGCAAAGATGTGAATCCCACTCTGCCTGAGAAAGCTGAGTTAACCCCGTTACCTCGTACGGCTCCCCCCACCAGACTCAGGCCGGAGGAGTCCAAGCCAGTTTGTAGGGTGACACAGGGCTACTAGGTGCCCTCTGGGCTAGTTCCCCTGCCTTGAAGCACAAGAAATCACAAGGACTTTGTCCAGAGGGTCCACAACACCATGGGCCAGAAAGAAAAAGTTCTGATGAGCGGGACCCCTGCTCCGAAGACTGACAGACAGAGAAGATGAATATACAGGTGGAAGGCACCCACGCCCTGCTGGGCCCCACGGAGGCAGGCAAAGGACAGCTGCCTACCCGCCAACACAAAAGTCACCACTCAGCTCGGTGGGTGGGGGAGGGGCCTTGTTTTCAACTTGAAAGGTCAGTGCCACACAGCAGAAGAAGAAAGCCCAGACCTGCTCACTGAACGAAGAGACAGTGTGGGCAGAGCACTTGGCACAGCGCCTGGCACACAGCAAGGTATGCGAGACGTTGGCAGGTGGGGGTCGGGGAGGGTCCTTACTTGGTGCTTCCCACTGGCAAACACTCATGGACTGCTGTGGGACGCTCTGACTGCTGCAAGCGTCTGTGCCTTTGAGAACATCCCGCTTTTCACAGGTCTGGCACTTGGAAGGTGAGCCGTGGCTGACAGCGGAATGGAGCTCACAACGGCGTAGACTGAAAGCTGGAAGGGGCTTGTAGCTACCTTTGGTGGTAAGTGGGGGCAGGAGTCCTGGTTCCCGCTCACCACTCTACACACACCCCAAGTGGAACTGACCGGTGACATCACCTGGTAATTTGGGTCCGAGTTTTGCTTTGCATCTGGCTTGCCCAATAGACTGTAAGCTCCATGAGAACAGGAGCCAACTCCATCTGGTCTACCAGGGTATCTTCCGGGTGGTCCAGAATACAGCCTCGACAAATCTCTATTCAGAGCAGAAAGAGGCAGGACCAGAGGAGCCCCTAACCCTGCCCCTGCTTCCTGGGAGGCCCTGTGCACACACCCCGGGAACCTGGCCATGACCCACTGACCAGAGGCACTCCGGACAGCTGCACACTTCTAGGATCAGGGCTGGCGCAGCCCTGCGCCCTCGGAGGTGCCCAGATGTTACCAGGAGACACAGCAGGATGCAGGATAGAGAAACTGAAACCCCATCTCCACATCCTCCAAACCACACAATACTCAGGCTCTCCCTCGGCACCATGGAGTTGACAGGGAAGGGGGTTCAGGGAGGGAAAGGGGGGACGGGCGGCACTATTCTCCCCAACTCCAGCCTCAGAGGGAGAAGAACAGGCTGCCAGGCAGTGGGCAGATGGAAAAAAGATGAAACTGTCTACCGTGAGAAAACCCTCCCTGGAGATCAGAGGAGCCACCCAAGGGAGGGTCTGGACTTCTGGAGGAAAGAAAGACAAAGAGAGAGTTGGGGAATTTCCACGTCCTGCTGACCTCATGCCCAGATGGTCGTCAGCAGTTCCAGGACGACTGCCGAGCAGACAGGAACTCTCCTTCTGGTCAGCGCGGTTTGTATACCCTTTCCTGGAAAGAGGGATCATTCCCAGGATGGCAGGGCTGCACAGGAGCCTCCAAGGGCAGCAAGGCCGAGACCACCCCTGGTGTCAGCGTCCAGGGACTCTCTGGGTGGGGGGCTGCATTACCACCCTCCCCTGAGGCCGACCCACTCTGGGTCACAGCCCCCACCCCTCGCCTAGGGCAGTGTGGGAGCTCAGCGCCTAGGGTTCTGGGGCCCTCTGACTCTCCCTCATGGTACGAAGGCCGCCAGTCAGGACCAGAGCACGAGGACCAAAGTCCCCAAAAGTCAGGCTGGAGCTGGAACCAGAGGGCCCAAGCTCTCTCTCCAGCCTGCCCACTGCCCCGCCCTCTGTTCCTGCTCCTGCACTGGGGTCCCACTGCAAAGCAGAGGCCCCACTCCATATTCCTGTGCGGTCTGGCACAGGCTCCATATCCACCTGGGCCTGGTTCCTGCAGCCACAGATCAGCAGGCGAACAGCTGGTGGTGAAGAGGCAACCAGCTCCAGACCTTCTTCCAAAGCAAGACCTCAGCTCGGGGCTGGGGAGGATGGGGGTGAGGGGTGGGGGTGCGTTCCCACAGCCAACCCTGAGGGATGCCGGGGTGCCCACTGGAACCAGAAAGGCCCGGTTTGGGGCCAGAAAGGGGCCAGACAGACAGGCCAGGCAGTGACCACAGAGTGTGTAGAAGAGATTCTGTTGAAACTGAAGGAGCCACCAGCCCAAAAAGAGGAGGGGATGGCAGTGTGACAGGTGGCAGCTAAGGGAGCAGGGGCATAGGCCCAACTCAGAGTCCCCACCCATAAAGAAGAGGTTTGGAAAGGTGAGATTCAGATTTAAATTTATACCCAGCTTCTGCCCTGAAATGCTTCAGCCCTCCTGGAACTGTCATGTGCCATCACCAGGAGGGGGGCTCCCAGGCCCCCAAATGATAGACATTTACATAACCAGTACCTTGTGCAAAATACCTAGTAGTTTCCCAAGCACTATCTTTCTATCTGATTGTCTCGCAGCCTTGGGAGGAAAGCAGGACTGATGTCTGCTTGACAAATGAGGAAACTGAGGCCTGCTGAGGAACTTAATCAGTCCAATCTAACACTGCTGGGCCCTGGCTGCATCCTGGTGCCAGCTGCCCCCTACAACCCCCGGGGGAACGAAGCTCTCCCTGCCCAGGAAGACCTCTGGTACTGCGCGTTGGGAAGTCACAGTGGCCAACAGTCCCCTCCCCAGGCAGAGGCAAGTGCTTCCAGGGATGCTGGTGGGTGCAGGTGACAGAGAGGTGAAGGACAGGGGTCTCCAGATAGGAAGGCACAGGACAGAAAGTTAGGGGGTCCTAGCGTCTACTCTGCTACCCATGGCTGTGGGTGAGCCCGGCCACTCTCTGCACCTTAGTTCCCTCGTGTGCACAGGGAGGAGACTGGCCTGCGGACTGACTGGGACCCAAACCTTGGGAGCCAGCAGCAAAGCCAAGGACAGACAGGGGACCCAGCACACTGGAGAGAACACAGCCTTGGCATCAGGAAGGAAGGGCCCAACCAGGGCAGGTGCTAGGGTGGGGCAGGAGTGGCACGCAGGGTCTGACACTGGAGGGGAGCAAGCACACGCCCCTGAGCGAGAGTCCTCCTCCCGGCTGCACCTGGGGCCTCACCTGTGCTTGCCTCGCCCTAGTCCCAGCTCTGTCTATCCTGCAGGCTGCCGTGATGCTGGACCAGTCCCTCACCTCTTCTAAGCCGCAGCTGCCTCATCTGCAAAATAGGAATAATAATAGAATCTACCTGGCACATAATAGGTTCTCAGTACAAGGATGAGGCAGCCCCACAGCTGGGCCCAGCTGATTTAAGGGCCAAGTCTCCCCAACCCCGTTTATTCCTTCTTTTAACAAGTTTTTAGGTTCCTCTGTAAGCTCAGCATGCTGGGTCGTGGCATCCACCCAACATCTGATAACTTCAAGTGGCCGTCAGCAGGAACGCTGGTTCGATGCCACACCCAGTGGAGATGCGGGTACAGGGAGCCCATGGAGCACAGCGCCACACTCATGCGAGATTGAGAATCATCCGAACCTCATTTTCTTCAGCTATAAATGGAAACAGCCTTCAATTCCCCCCAGGGGTTAGAGGAAGGGAGGCACCATGAAAGCAAACCAGAAGCAAGAATGTGTTCCCACGCACTGCACGAAACTGTGGGGCCAGACGCACCCATCAAAGAGCAGGCTGTGCCCTCCTGAGGACTGCCATCAAAGACACAGCACCTACTCTGGAGGGCGTGCCCTCTGGGGGCCCACCCTGGCATCCTTGCCAGTGAGGGCCCAGGGACTTAATACGCCTTTGCCACCAATTCAGCAATAAAAAGGCTGCAGGCGTGGGGTGGAGTGTGGGGAGCTGGGGCTCAGAAATCATGGGATCTGGTCACGGTCCCCCAGGGCAAACACCGTCCCCTCACTGAGTCTCAGTTTCCTAAAAGGAGGGGTTCACTACAACAGCAGTGATGTAACATAGTGGGGAGACTAGCCACTCTTTAAGGCCCCTTGCACTTCTCACATTCCAGAACTTGCAATTTATCATCACCCCTTTCTACAACCTTACGATCTTGAGAAGGCTACTCTCTGCAGCTTCAATTCCTCCTAACACCCAGGTGGACTTCCCTGACCCGTGGGCCACCCTCGCCGGCGAAGGGCTGTATGTAAGGGGTGTTGTTGCCTCCCCAAGAGCAGTGAGAAATGCCCGGACAGTGTCTGCAGCCGCTCACCAGGTCCTCTCCTCCTCCCCATTCTCCCCTCCCCTGACTCACCCACAGAGGGACCCCCACTGCCTCCACTCAGCCTGCAAGACCCAGGCTCCACACCTCCAGCCTGGGGATAGGGAGATGGACCAGGGCCATCGGCCAGCTGGAATTGCTGCAAAAGAAGACCAAGGAGCACCTAACTGAAGCTGGGAGAGGGCCTGACAGGTGTCAAGTGCTCCCCTGTGCCAGGCCCGGGGCAGCATCGTGATGTCCATTGCCTCACTTTCCTCTCACTGCAGAGATAAAGTTACTGCCCGTTTGCCAGCAAGGAACCCAATCCCCTTGGCTGGACCGCATTATCTG
The DNA here is from genome assembly GCF_022682495.2 of Desmodus rotundus. Classification (NCBI taxonomy): domain Eukaryota; kingdom Metazoa; phylum Chordata; class Mammalia; order Chiroptera; family Phyllostomidae; genus Desmodus; species Desmodus rotundus. The sequence goes on from NC_071392.1 coordinate 140,390,465, forward strand.
TACTTTTCAGACGAGAAAGCAGACTCAGAGAGGTTAAGTGACTCGCCTAAGGACACACAGCTGCTTAGGGGAAGAACAAAGAGTGGAGCCTCCATCCGGGGACTCCAGCACTGGTGCCCATCCCACTGGCCTGCACTGCCTGAGAGGCAGTGGACTAAAGCCCGGGGGGAGGACACCAGTCCTGCTGTGGCTGTCTGGAACATGCCCCCAGGCTCGCAGCCCCGCCTCTATGTGTCTACAACCTTGTATGCAGGCAGGCCCCAGGCTGCCCTTCATCGCCAGCCCTCACCAGGGCTTAGAGTCTCAGGGCAAATTCAGCCCTGTGCCTGTCCAGTCCCTAGGGGAGCCGAGGGACCGAGGCTGATTACCATTAGTGACTCAGACTCCCCCTTCCTCCAAGGAGCCTCCCCTGGGCAGCCAGCACTGGCTGTAGTCAGGCTGCTCCCAGTTCTGCTTCCACCACCCCTTGCTCTGCCTCTAGGGTCCCCCAGAATACGGAGCAAGATGCCTCTCTTCTCTGTTTCAGCCCTGAAGAGATCTGGACCCTGCAGCATTGTCTTGAAGCTGCTCGGCCCTCGTTCCCTCCACTGTTTCCACAGGGAATGGCTGTCAGACCCCTCTCCACCCACTCCCCTCCACCCTGCACCTCCTCCACCCTATCTGTAGCTGGTCCTGAAACCCAACACAACACTCCAGGTGCGGTTTGCCTGGCCAAACAGAAACTTTCACCTCCACCCTTCTACGTATATTATGTTTCTACTGATCTCACCTAGTAGAAAAACATGAGTTTTTCTTATAGCTGGGCCACCCACAATAAAGCAGGCCCTTTCTCGATGATGCCAACAACCTGCTCATGTGCCTGATTGGCTGAGAACAAAGTGCCCTTGTAGAAAGTATGCTTGAGGAGGTTTCAATGATCTAAAGGGCCAGAGGTGACTGAGTAATCCCCTGAGAATCTAGAAGTCTTTGCATCACTGTACACGTGGGCTGCACAGAAGTGTGCACTGTCAGTGCTCTGCAAAAATAGCGAAAGTGTCCTGAATGTCCATCAAGAGGGGACTGGCTCAGTAAATTATGGGGCACTTATTCGGTGGAATACTACACACCCATCAAAAAGAACAAGGCAGAATGCTTTGCAACAATGTACAAGATGCCAATAAAATATCAGTAAGGAAAAAAAGCAAAGTATGGATTTATATGTATAACAGGAATTTTTTTATGAAACACTCAGTTGTGTGTGTGTGTAAAATCTCAAGTGTTCATAAAAGGTCTGGAAAAATACACACCAAACTGCTACTAGTAGACAGCTCTAGAGGAGAAGTTGGAATAGGAAACAAGAATCAAAAGAAACTTTTATTCTACCTATAATTTTTATTAGCTCTTTACAAAGGAAATCTAGTCCCGTTCTTTTTTTTTTTTTTTTTTTTATTCTCACCTAAGGACATTTTTTTTTCGTTGCTTTTTAGAAAGGAAGAGAGAGAAACATCGATAGGTTGCCTGTGTATGTACCCCAACTGGGGACTGGACCTGCAACCTGGATATGTGCCCTGACCGGGAATCAAACCTGTAACCTCCCAGCTATGGAACGATGCTCCAAGCAACTGAGCCACACCAGCCATGGCAGTCTTATTCTATGTTTTTAAATTAATTTTAAGATACAGCGGGAAAAGAGCAGGGGAGAGGAAGAGAGAAGATGACTTTCACTTTTTACTTTATACCTTTTGTATTGAGTTTTTTGGTTTTGGGGTTTTTTTTTCCTCCAATGAGCACATGTTATTTTGTGCCTTTTTAAAGGGAGATTGAAAAATAATTTAAAAAAAATGGAAGTGTCTTGATCAGGTTGGAACAATAGGGCAGGCCTGCAGTTCTGGCACCGATGAGGCCGCAGGGCTGAGGGGAGACTAAGAGCCTCCGCACTGTGTCCCTGCCTCACGCACACAGGAAAGGCGACAGGGCTGTGGTCACGAACCAGAAAGGAACATCCAGGAGCAAGTTTCTAGTCAAGGAATTTGGTGAGTGAGGAGTTGGCAACTCCAGGGAAGAGTTCCAGCCTGGAACCTGCCAGAAAGGACCTGGCGTCAGGAAGGTCAGGGCTGGCCTCGTGGTGGCAAAGGCGGGAAGAGAAGCACCAGACTTTGGATAACCACCCTCAGCTGGGAACAGTGCGAAGCTCCCGACACCTGCTGTGCTGCAGGGGAAGCTGGGTGGAGACAGGCGCAGAGGGTGGTTCAAGGCCACACAGTTCCCAAGGGATACAGCACAACCATCACCAGTCCCCAGCTTGCGCTCCCCGTGGCCAACAGCCCTCTAAGGGGGCTGAGAAGGCACCCTGAGCACCCCCAGCCCGCTTTTCTGCTCCCCCATGCATGCCTCCTCTCAGCTTTTGGGATCCCCAGTGCAACGCTCCATGACTCCCCTTCCGTCGACCCCACCCGACCCAGAAGGTCCTCAACTGTCAACTACAGGGACAAGGGGCGCTGGCCCAACCCTAGGAAAAAGTGGCTGGGGAACTCCGCTGTCCTCCTGTCTCCCAGGCCCCAACAGGCCCAGAGCTGGTTTGTCCAATGCAGGGTTTGCCAGCCCTGTAACTGCCTCCCTGAGAGGGAGGATGACAACTTTTGAGAATTCCTTTACACCAAACAGGATGGAAAGGGGGTTTGGTAAGTTCAAATCCTATCTCTGCTCCCAACCAGGTGACCATGAGAGACCTCACTTTCCTTGTGTCTCCCTCTGGAAATGCAGAGAGGACCAACTAGAAACCAGGTAGCTCTCTGTAGATTTTGAAGCGCTGTCCCAACAGGAGGCTGAAGGGCTAGGAAGGGGACAGCTGGACAGGGGTTAGACCTCTCAGGGAAGAGCCAGATACATCTTGTTTTAACAGCAAAAGCTAGAAACTACCTAATGAAAAAGAAAATGAGCAAATACAATGGGGCAACTTCATGCTAGGGAATACTCCACAGCCATAAAAAATGAATCAACCTTTAGTGACCCAGGGCTAGAAATATCAACATGATGAATCTCACAAATATATTAAAGCAAAACAAGTGAGTTTCAGAAAAAGACAGCATTTAAGTAACATTTTAAAACATACAAAACAATACTGCATGTTGCCTAGGGAGGCATATACTTATAATGAAACCGTGGAGAAACACAAGAGAATAACCGGTAAATTCAGGGCGGGAAGGGGATAAGCAGGGAGAAAGCTCAGGCACACACAAATGCGTCCTAGCGAGTGCCCAGGGATCGGCATGCCACCCCCACATCCGAAAGATCCCTTCCTCTTTTCTAGAAGTCAATGTTGCTGTCCTCAGATCCTCTTCCCAGGGGCTGGAAGGGGACGTAGCACTTGCAGAGGCCGAAGTGGGGGTGTGGAGGGGCCCGGGCGCCTCAGCCTTCTGACGACGCTGGCCATGATGAAGGCAGAGGGCAATGGCCAGCGGACTGAGTCCTCTCCAGCGTGGGTGGAGACCAAACCAAAGGCCCCTGACTCATGGGACAGCCCCCCACGCCTGCCCTAAAAATACCGCCTATGGCCTCTGACTATGACTCCTTGGTGACAGGACTCCCACAGCACCCTCCTCCTGTTCTCCGCGCCCCCCCACATCCGTCTGCCTGGGTCCCCCAGTTCAGTTTGTAGGCGCTCAAGGACACAGCAAACAGCCTCGGGTGAGGTCCTTGGGAAGAGAAGAGCTCCCCAAGGGGGCAGACCTCAGACAAAGAGCCAGCTGCTCCTCAGGCCACTCACCCATTCCTATCGGAAGAGTGACTATCCTGGGCCAGTCATGTGGAAAACACCAAGAACTCCCCGCAACCTGTCTCCAGGGGTTGGGGAGCTTCTCCCTGCCTCCCTGTGCCTTCTTTTTGGCAACTCTCCACAGGCCCCCACGTACCCTCCCTTCAAAGAGGGCCAGGGCAAGGAGGGGCAGCGGTGCAGCCTCTAGACGCAGGGAGGGTGGGCACAGAAAGGCCTGCCCCAGCAGGAAGAGCTCAGAAACTGCTGGGGGCCCAGTGGATGGCCTGCGGAGTTCTGAGAGCTGGAAGAGGACACCTGAGACACCAGCAGGGCATCCCTTTATCCTGCAGCTGGCACACCAAAGCCAGCACAGCGGAGACCTGCCCAAGGCTGCACGAGACAGCAGTGATACAGAAAGGAGGCGAGCCGGGTCTTCGGGTGGCCAGTTGTGCCCTCTTTGCCACACCCTGCTGCCACCCTGCCTCTTTCCTTCCCTCCCTCCCCCAAAGTGGTCAGGTGAGCAATGAGGGAACAAAGAGGAGTAAGGAAGGACCTTCACAAAGCCCCCTCCCCTTTCCCCCCAAAGCAGGCCACCTGCAACAACACTGGGGGGCTGCCTGCCAAGCAGAGCGCTCCCTGGCTCAAGTGGAAGCTGGAGGATCACCTGCTGGGGTGCTGGGCGCTGTTGAGGGCGCAGTTGAGCCAAATGTCTTCTGAGCCCTGTACACATTAGATAAGCTTCCACTATTCCCACCAGAGACAGAAAGGTGCCTGAGACAAAGCAAAGGACGACCCAGCCAGAGAAGACCCAGCACAGTCCACAGGTGGCAGAAGGTCAAAGGCACATCATCCTGAAGCACGGAAAAACGGACCACCTTCATCTTCCCCAACTGAAACCCCTTCCATATCCGTATTATCATCAACAAGGTCAGCAGCGGGTATTTACTGATGGCTTAGCCTGCATCTGCCCTGTGCTGAGTGCTGGACACGCGCTGTCTCTTTCCTTCGCACCGCTCTAGGAGGAGGCACTGTGGGCACAGAATCCCACGGATGACGAGGCAGAGGCAGTGCCCACCCAGGTGTGCCAAACTAGCAGGGCTGTCCAACCTGTGGCCCAACACAAAATAGTAAATTTACTTAAAACATTATGAGGTGTTTTTGTAATTACGTGTCACGATGCATTTAGTATGTGCTGTAAGACAGCTCTTCTTCAGCATGGCGCAGAGATGCCAAAAGGTCGGACACCCCTGCGAGTCTAAAGCATGCGGTCCGCACCAGGGGTTCTTGAAGAGCCACCCAGAGCAGAAGCAGCGCCACCAGTGTCCTCTGGGTCAGACGTCACGGGGTGCAACCCACCTAACAAGCCACCCAAGTGAGTCTGATGCCTGCGTAAGTTCGCCAACTCAGTGCTCTGATGACTTCCCAGGGCTGCCCACCAGGAAAAACTGACACGTGTCTCTGCCTGGAAGTCAAGACCACGGGGCTTTTCCTACTCCAGCTCCTGGGCAGCTCCCCCAAACCAGCAGGGCCTTACCCCAAATCCACAGCCCAGGCCCTACTCTGCACCTCATCCTCTTCCTAGGGCCTGGCCTTGGAGTCATCTCCCTCCAGAAGTCCCCTGCCTACCTGGTGCCCCCAAACTGCCTTGCACCCCAGTCAGACTTCCTGCCGGGCACTTGCTGGCACACGGTGGCTTCCAGACAGCGCTCAGAGCACATTTCTCCCCGTCCCACTCCCAGTCCCTCAAGGGCAGAGCCAACTCCTTATGCTCCTGAGCATCACACCACTTTCACGACACCAGGCGGGAGGGCCACCAGGAGGTGTTCGAGGGCTGTCGGAAGGAAAAAATGCCTTGGGCAGCAAGGTCTGGTTCTCACCCTGACTCTGCCACCACCTCCCCAGGACAAGTGCCTTCCCATCTCTAGGCCTCAGTTTCCTCATCTGGGAAACGCACCATTATTCTAGTTTCTTCAATTCTACTCACCCACTGAACAAAGCCGGGGGAGCCTTACCCTAGACACTGTCATCTAGTGTCAGGGATGCACATGGGAAACTGAAGAGGCCCCTCCTCCCACCCTTCTATACTAGGAAAAGAGGAAGGCAACAGACAAGTAAACACTGCAATTACTACATGCCAGACGCCAAGTTCTACACATATATGTTCTCACTCACAAATAAACAAGATTATTGCAGAGCATGACAAATGTGCGAAAAGAAATACAATAGTTTTATGACAGAAAGTGAAAAAAGGGACTACTTTGCATAAAAAGGTCAGGGAAGGCCCCTCCAAGGAGGTGACATTTGAGCTGAGACTTGACAGACAGGGAAGAACCAGCCGTGGAAAGAGCTGAGGAATGGTGTTCCAGGCAGAGGGAACAGCACATAAAAAAGCCTCACGGAAAGAATAAGCTTGGCAGGGAAGAAAAGCAGGTGCCACGGCTATACCACAGTGAGTGCAGAAGTAAGGGAGCACCAGTGGTACCCAGACAGGGAGGCGGGCAGACAGCCTCTCACAGTGCTAAGGTGCTCAAATCGGTTCGGCCTGACCCAACCCAGTACATCCGGCCGAGTCACAAGCAACACTGGGGGTAAGGGTGTGAGTCAGGCCCCACGGCTTCCTGAGGCCCCAAGACCTGTTGTGGGCATAGCGGCAGGCACCAACCCTTGGCATGACTGCCGTGCCATACCCACAGGACACCCACAGGTGGGAGGAAACAGGGTCACCTAAGCTTATAAAACTCAGGACACTCATGGCTGCAGCTTCCAGAGGGACCTGATCAAGTGCTTCCATGAAGCACCAGTCCCAGATCACATTATTTTCCTGGGACACAGCCAGGGCAGGAGCCGTGGTCAGTGGAAAGGAAATAGGATCCAGGTTCAAAGCTTACTAGTTTGGGGCAAGTCTTAACCTTTTGGGGCCTCAGTTTCCTCATCTGAAAACTGAGGCTACTAATAGTGCTGATCTCCTAGGGCTGCTGAAAAGATTAAACGAGACGCTGAATGTGAAGCAGCAACCATGCGTGGCACACAGTGAGTGCTCACAAATGTAAGCTGTTATTACCATTACCGGGTTTTTGCTGCTTCATTTCCCTCTGCTGTAACACAGGGAGGTTGATACAACATCACAGCATTGCTATGAGTTTGTGCTAAAAAATGTGCCATCTTACAATGCAATACCCATTGTCAGGAATGAAAAAAAAATTGAGTCTCCTTTCCCGATCTCTCATCAGATGCCGAATTCCCCTCTACCATACCTCACTGTTTGGAAAGTGAGTAAGTGCCGCTTAAATTCCACTCTGACTATACTGTGAAGTAAAAATGATGCGTTAGGAATCCACAGATTCCCCTGCCCCGTCATTCCGCAAGGGGGTGGGAATGGATGTTGCTGATTCTTCTGCATCATCCACGAAAGTCCCGCCTCCCCCTCCCCCCCCACCCCCCGGAAGCAAAACACAATCTGTCAGTCACACAAAATTCCCACCCACTCGCATACACACAATTAGTGAATGTAAAATGCCTTCGCTTCCATACACATCACCGCATGCAAACAAATGTTCTGGAGTGTAAAAGTCACCCACACCTAGAAACGCCACACCCAAAATCACTCCCAGAAACTCACTACAGCTACCCTGCACACGCACACAAATGCTGTCTCCCACACTGTGCAAACAGGCTCAGCAGAGCAAGGGCTCTGGGGCCAAACGCCAGCTTCCGAATCCTGACTTTGCAACTCCTAGCTGCGCGACCCCAGTGTCCAAGTGCCTCGGTTGAAAACAAAATAGGAATAATAATACTGATTTTGAAGATGGATGTGACGATTAAATGAATTTAATGCATGTAAAAGGTTTAGATCAAGCGCTCGGAAAGCGTCCAATGATAGTTAGTATTTTCCTCTTCATTACCTGTGCACACGGCTTCCAAAACTGGTCTTCCACTCTGTAAACAGACTCAGGCCCGCACACTCCCTCCACCCGGATGGTGCACGCCGCCCACAAGCTCTGCACTCGCCTGCGCTCCCGTTTCTAGGCGCGCTTACCTACGCAGTGCGCACGCGCACCCACCACCCGCCGCGCGAGGCAGGGTTTCCCCACAGTGCTGGATCCCCCCACCCCATGCGTCCCCAAGCTGTCCCGGGAAGTGCCGGGCACCCGGAGACCTCATGCGCCGGAGCCCAGGCCACAGGCCGGGCCTGGCCTCGCACTCCTTGTCCAGTCACTGCTGAGGCTCTGAACTGCCTGGCCCTAGACTCCCTCCCTCCCACTCCATCCACAGTCCCGGCCTGCTTACCTGAGGATGAGGGCCTTGAGGGACAGCGCCCCACTCTCCCCGTCCAGCCCCAGGTCCAGGGACAGGGTAACAGCCAGACCAGGCTCCGGCGCCGCAGCACACCCCCACCTCCTCCAGGAAAGGGGCTGGGACGAGGAAGTGCTCGGGGGCCGGGGGGCCGGGCTGCCCCACCCCTGGGAAAGTCCCCGGAGATTGACAGGCCGATCGACCAATCGCACCGCATTGTCTGGGCGGGGCCCCGCGGCCAATGGGGTGGGACCCAGCGAGGTAAACAACCCGAACGCCACCGAGCGGCCCCGAGTATCCAGTTCCACTGGCCTGTGAGTTCCCCAGGTCTGGGCAGCGCCTGACCTCACTCCCCGCCCCGGAAGCCTCGGGCTGTGGAATGAGGCTACGGCCACTTTGAAAGCCCAAACGTGGAGATGAGCCGCGGGGACCACCGTACAACTTCCTGTGCAGTGGACACTGGGGAGGGAGCTTGCCAAAAGGCACGTAAGCCTTTGGAGCTAAGCCGGCGCTAAAGCTCAAGGCCGCAGAGTTCTGTGCAGGACGCTCCCGGACCTCTTAGCAGAGCTCACAGGAATTCCGAGCTGAAAGGACCGTTCAGGACTCTTACTGTTACTGCTAACATTTACTCCTGCTTCAGACATTGTAAGCACTTTGCATGCATTACTTTAATTTGCACAGCCACCCTAGTGAGATGGGTTTTGTCCCCTGCCCCACCGTTTTTGTTTTCGTTTTTTTTATCATAAACATGCGAAGCACAGAGAGGTTTGATGACTTCAGTGTCTGAACCAAGATTCAAACCCAGATGGACAAATCCAGAGTCAGCTTCCTGCCCTGCCGACCTAGTACACCTTAGGTGGGCCAATCATCCAACACTCTGTGGGACTTCCCAGATCCACAAGGAGCGGTAACTTGGTTTAAGGTTGGAAACACTTTTTTCCCCTCTTTTTAAGATCATCATTTTATTTTAAAGAGGATAAGTTTTAACATTAGGAAGGATTTGAGGAGTTATTTCACACAGTCCCTCATTTTATAAAAGGGGAGCTCTGTCAATCAACTGTGATTGTGTGCAAACACACACAGAGACACACGTACCCAAGTACATGCCTGATCCAAGCTCTCTCTTTTCAGACTTTATGACATCCCGGATGCCGTCAGTCACTTCAAGGGTGTCATCAAATTCTCAAAACAATATTAATACTAGTCCATTTTAATTATGAAAATAAGTACACATGTACCCAGATTTGGAAGAAAGGAAGGGAGGAAGGGATGCAAACACCAAAGCACCACTGAATGTCACCAGAGGGATGGAATAGGGGGATTAGAATCTATATGGTGCCTTCAGGCATCACCTCTACCCATGGGGTCCCCCCAAACCGGTTTACTTCCTGTTCTTCATCTGTGCCTCCCAAATGGCCTCCTCTTAGAATGCTCTCTTCCTAATCCCAACCCAAGTCTTCTCGTGAACACTGAAATTTACTTAAAAAAAATGAAGTGTCTCCAACTATTTGCATTCTGTTTCCAAACTATTTCAGCTGTTTTTGTAAAATGCCTGGCTGACCTTAAGAGTTAGGAAAATAAGTTCATTCTCCAAAATGCCAGATGACGCCTAGGTGGGTTTTTTTTTTTTAATGCTCTAGTATGACATAAAAAGGTCACACAGTCATCTTTTTGCCCGATTTCCTAGTTTTGGGTAATTTTTCATAACAATTGCAATGTGTGAGAAAACTCCTCTTCGAAGTCATGACCACACCCACCCCTTCCATCCTTTTAAGTCTTTGACTTCAGAACATCCCACCATGTCGGAGGCCCTGGAGACCACTGATCACAGCCCCTTACGTGACAGCTCGGTCAATGGAGGCCTCAGTGTGATAAAGGACTTGTTCAAGGCCACACATGTTGAGTGATGCAACCAGGGCTGGAACTCAGGACCTGGGCTCCCAGGCGTGTGTGCACTTTGTACTCCATCATGTCGTCTTTACAATACCCTAATTTTCTTATTTGTTACAGAGACTCAGCGCCCATGAACATAGGCTATGAATTTAATTAATGGGGTTCTAACCCCTACTCGATCAATTACCACCTGGGTGGCCTTTCTAATCCTCAGTCCCTCTCTGAATGTGGGGCTACTAATTGTACCTACCCCTCAGGTGATCATGAGGATAAATGAGATAATGCAAGTAAAGCCCTAAGCCTGGCATATAGAAGGCATTTGAGAGATGATAGTGGTGTGGAGACGTGGACTGCATGCATTGGGTAGAACATCACCATTAAACCCAGAGATACAGCCTTCCCAGGTTATATCTCACCATCCACATCCACTGTGGGACCCTGGACTGGGGGCCTGGCAGGGTGGGAAACAGGTCCTGTCACCACCTGCTCCCCCTGGACCTGGATGATTTCCAAGCCAGGAAGCAGGGCCTGATACTAGGAGCTGAGTGACTCAGGCAGGTGAGAACCTCTTGTTCTTCCAGAGTGAAAACAAGCACCTGTGCAAAGCCCCACCTGGGAGGACAATCAAAAAGTCCTGGGTTTTGTTTTGTTTTCATTTAAAGCACACAACTTCCCAATCTCCTTTCTGCCACTCTCTCCGCCACCTCCGCCAAGATAGCTCCAGAGGCAGACCTAAGTCCACATTTGAGGAAAATAAAAAACATACCCCCAAACCCACCTACAACTGATTGAGCTCTAAATCAAATAACTAAAGAGGAATGGAGGCTACATATTAAAAGAACATTGACAGGTAACATTTGTGGAGTGTTTGCTGTGTGGTAGGCCTACACTTTGGCATCACGTGTCTGCCAACCACTCTCTAAGAAGGTCAGGACCATTACCATCCCCATTTCTCAGATGAAACTGGGGCTTGGAGCTGTTAGATGACTCGGGCAAGGTCTCGCACAGCAACAGGTAACTGGAGCAGGAAGAGCCAGGCTCTTAAGCTCTTAACAACCGTAAGCATTGCGTTACCGAGTTCTGCCAGCTAGCAAGACAGAACTAAAAATGCCAGTTCTTTTAAAGGGCTGTTAGGAAGGATCAGAAACAGCCTTTGTCTTGTGGAGACGAAGCCACTGTGGGCCAGAGGTCTTACAACAAGTTTGTGATTAGTACTTGGGACTAGAACTCAAGTCTCTTTCTTCCAGATCAGCGCTATTTCCACACGCCCCGCTGATGGGAAATGAAGCTTCCAGAGCAAACAAGCACGTGTGTTGTTCATTATGTGAATTAGTGAGTCGGGGCCTTGGTGGGGGGTCAGTGAAACTCAGGGCAATCCTGGTCTGGCTCCTTCCTTAGATCTAGTCTCTCATCTCCATAGCCTGAGGCCATCTCGGGAATGTAAAACCCTATCATAAATTCTAGGTACTTTTTGGTGTTGAGTGTGAGGAGAGAGATTTCAGCGATAGTTAAATGAGAAATGCGTATCAAGCACATGATGTTGACTGAAGTTGTACTCAGTAATCGTGCTTTTTTTTTTTTTTTTGGTAAGAAGCAAATAAGCAAGCAGAGTCTGTTCCTTGCTTCCTACCCTCAGCCAGAGAACACAGTTTTAGTTCTCTTTACCTCCCTCCCAAAAAATTGAATGAGGGCATAGAGATACAACGGCAGTGAGGTAGCCACAACTGTGTGTATTCATTCACTCGGCACCCCGGAGTGAATTAAACCGTATACCCATAATTGCCCTTTCTCCAAGAGGCAAGGCCTGTGAGGGTCAGGGTGCATGGGGGCTCTGGAGTCAGACAGACCTGGGCCTAGATCTCAGCCCTGCCACCACGATTCCCCCTGTGATGGCTCTGCGCCTGTTTCCGCATCCATAACGTGAAGGTCCGAGCTGTGCCCAGAGCACAGGGTAGAGCAAGGGAAATGCCACAGGGCCTGGCATCAGTGAAAAGCAGCAACAGTGACTATGATCGTCAGTCCTATTGGGTGGGCAGGGACTGTTTATCTCCTATTTCCTGTGAGGACCCCACAGCCTAGAGTGGCGGAGGAGCTTGCCCTCGACCTCACAAAGTGTGTGCTCAGGATTGCCAGGCCTAGAAAGTCTTCCCTGTTTTCCTCTTTCCCCGTCCCACCTATTTCCCCTGAGTCCCTGGACCTCCCTGGGATTTCTAGGGCACCACTGGAGGAGAGCAAAGGGCAAAGTGACACTGGGGGATATTCCAGGCCTCTGTGGCCTCACCAGGCCCCTCCCACAGTTCCTAGGAGTCCAGGCCTCCCCTGCCCTAGCTCCTCTCCTTCTGGCCTCCCCATCTCCAGGTCAGTGTGTGAAGCAGATCTGGGTTTAGATCCAAGCCTGCCCCTTGTCATCCTCCTGGCGTGGGAAGAGGTCAGCCAGGCCCAGCCCAGCCCCCAAGGGAGGCAGACCCATGGGAATCAGCGTTTTCTAATCCTGGGAAGCCCTGACAGAGCCCTGAGAGCAGTCCTCCTCCGGCCTCACCCCATGTCCTCTCATGCTCCCTCTTCCCGGGCCCCTCCTGCTTCTCCCACCCAGAAGCCACTGCCGCAGTGACTTGGCCTCCACTCCTTGCCACTCCTAGCCAGGGACTTCCCTGGGCTGGGCCTCTGACCGGCTTTGGAAAATCTGGACTGTTAGTGATCAAAGAGTAGGCCACATCACCACTGTCTGCCAGCCCTTCAGCCACTCCTAGTGACCCAGGCTCTCTGTTACAGGTCCAGCCACAGAAAAGGTTCAGCTGTCCCAGGAGTAACACAAGTGGGGGAGCTCTCCGGAGACCCGCTTGCTCCAGTGTCAGAGGGTCCCAGCCTTCCATCCTGTCTCCAGGGAAGACGGAGGTAGACTCCAACCTGGTTGCTTCCTGTCTAGCTTTAGATCACTGAAGTTCCCAACACACCCACACACTCCCTCTCACAGAAACACACACACACACACTCAATCACGTAATGACCCAGACACTCACAGGTACTCTCACAAACACACCCACACACTCCCCCTCACACAGACACACACTCACATAATGACCCAGACATTCACAGACACACACAAACACAAAAACATGCTTGCACACCTCTGCTCACACAGACACACACATACACACCTCAGCAGATCTGACACACACAAAAATAGACACACTGACATCCACGTTCATGCTTATGTATCCACTCCCTTTTCATGGGAGAAGAATAAGATGAAAATAGACCTTTCTTTTCCTTCCCTTAGGAAAAACTAGTACTGACTAGAGGGAAAAGACTGGCTGAGAAGGCTGGGGGAGAAGAGGAAGGCAGGAAGAGGAACTAACAGGAGGGAGAGAAGCAAGAAGATAACTGGGCCAGGCAAGGAGATAGAGAGAGGCCCAGAGCCCAAGCCCCGAGAGGGGCAGAGGGAGCTGGGCCTGGAGCAGCCGACCCCAGCTGGCAGGAAAGCAGAAAACTCTTGGCCCAGAGGTGGGAGGGTCTGGTGGCCCCAGCACCCTTGTGCAGTGAGCCCTTTCCCCTGTCCTGCCTGGCTCACTGCCCCCAGGCTGGGTCACTTACCTGGGGAAGGGCAGGAGAAGGCAAGGGTGTGCGCAGAGGGGGCTGCCGCTGGCCCTGTGAAGGCTCCTCCGCTTGCTGTGCTTCTGCAGGAAGGAGGGCTGGGCTGGGCTGACTTTTAGGCAGGAGGGGAATTCCCCGAGATGGAGGAGCCAGGCAGCCACACAAGGCTCAGTGGAGGCCCCTTCCCACCCCTCTGGCTGGCGGAACAGAGGCCCTTCTTTATCAGCGCCTACCTGTCACTTCCCAGACTGCGTGCGGCTTGCTAGGAATTCCAGGGAGGCGAGAAGGCTCTGGGGAAGAGCTGGAAGGCTGCTGATTCTCTGGCTGGTCTGAGAACAGGCACAGGGCAGAGTCCCACCTGGCCTGCCCACCCCACCCCACCCCCTGGGTTCACCCAAGGACCTCTATTTCCTCCTTCGCCTAGGGTGGGGGATTCCAGTGTCAAGGACCCTGAGGAAATCACCAGATACCCAGTCCACATCCTCCTGCCCTCCATCCTATCCCATCTGTTTCCACTTAGTCTATGGATTCTCCACAGGGAAAGGAAAGATTGCTGCTTCCCTCTGTGCCAGACCTCATTCAGATGTCGAGTGCGGTCCCAGAGACCTACCCACCAAGGAACAGCCCCGCTCTGCAAGAAGCAGCCGGTGCTCTGGAGCCTGGCTTCCCCACCCTCAACCTCAGTGAGCCCGGCTGTAAAATGCGGATAATAAGTCCTGCTTTGCCTGCCTCCTGCGATGGCAATTAAACTAAAATGATGGTTTGCAGACATCCTTCAGAAACCATTTACAAACATAAGGTCTCAGTTCATTATCTGATGATATTGTGGCGAGGAGTGGGAGGGGCCACCTGGATGAGCTGGCCTTTCTTGCTCATTCCTGGTTCTAGAGTTTCTTCACTCTTACAGTTTCCTCAGGCCACTTATGGCCTTACAGACCACTGAGGATAAAGGAACGGACAAGTCAGACCTGCTTCCTGCCTGCTCAGAATTCACAGATTTGGGGGTGGCCCTGCCAGTACATCATCAGCCACATGTGGCTGTTCACATATAAAGTGGTCAAAATTAAATAAAACCTGTAACTCAGTTCCTCGGTAGCACTAGCCCCATTTCAAACTCTCAACAGTCCCTTGTCTAGAACTGCACATGTAAAGAACATTTCCATCCCTGCAGAGAGTTCTGTTGGAGAGCATTTCTCTGGGGGCTGCAGGCAAGTTAGTAGGTAATTATCATAAGGGGCGGTAGAGCTGTGTGCTGGCAGGAGAAATACAGGGAGATACCGGAGCCTGGACGAGGGAGGATCTGGTCAGGATTGGGGCATCTGGGAAGTCCTCCTGGAGGAAGTGACACCTTAGCTGAGATCTGAAAGTGGCCAAGCAAGAGCATAAGAGAGAGTGTTCTCAGCAAAGGGAATAGACCCTGCAAAGAGAAGAGGACATTCGGGGAACTGAAAATTGTTCACTGTGAGTGGACCATGGAGTTTGAAGCAGGCAAGGGGGAAGTAACATAGGTAGGACCTGGAGAAACAGGCAGGCCAGGTCACAAGGGGCTACCTTCAAGGGGGCTAGGAGGTGAGGGAGGGGGAGAGCTCACTGAATCCAACCTTCAACTGCTTCTCCGTGCTTCCGATTGGGATCCCACAGGGAGTGCTAGAGACACCTCCTGGCTGGAGGGCTGCACTCTACAGATGAGGAAGTGATGGCCAGACAAGGGAAGTGACTGTCCAAGTGAGTAAACGGAGGCACTTCCTGACTCTCGGTCCAGTGCTCTGTCCCATACCACATTCAACCCCTTGATGGCAGATGCCACTTTTTAAATGTCCAACAGCTGCATGTGACAAGTGGCTACCAGGCCAGACCATACAGATATCTCCACCCTCCCAGGGTGGAGGACTGCAGGACTAAAGTTCTGCAGGACTAAAGGCACCAGTTCTTGAGTTAGATCAGGTGCTAAGGATGATACACTTCCCTCCCTTTTGCTGGGAGCAAAATACACCTCCCCTCACCCACGCTGTCCGACGCTTCCCTCTCTGCCCTCTGACACCAAACTGAAGGGCCTACCTCACAGCTCAGGAGCAGGCATCAGGGCTGGTGGCAGGCCTCAGTCCCAGGGAGAGAGACCTCCTCTCTGGCTCACTCCATGAAATCTGCTGGTGACCTGAGTCAGCCAGAGCCTTCTGTGAAACTGAGGAATGGCCCTTCCTCGAGGAAATGGAGTTCTAGATTCCTCACCAGGAGAAAACGTCATTCAGCCCTGATGTTTTTTAGATTGTGATATTCCCTCCAAACACTATGTTTTCTCTCCAGAGGCCACAGGAGCCTAGGTCCTCAGAGAGTTCATAAAGCCCAATTTAGGCCAGTTCCTGCTTGTGGAGTCTTCAGCGGCAGGGGGACCCTGGAGGGCTCACAAGGCTGACGGAGCTGGACCTGCCTGAGCTAGAGTCTCCAGTTAGGAATACTTGGCTTGCACATTCGAGGGAAAGAAAGATCAGCGCTGGTTCCCTTTCCCCCCTGCCAAAATGCTGAGAGCAATTATCTTCCCACTCTTTCTCTCTCCCCTCTTCCTTCTTCCAGCAGTGAATTCCCTGAAACTGCTTTCCCTGTTCAGGCCATGGGATAGACACCGAGGAAGAAGAGGCCCTTGGACTAGGCAGCGGAAGAGCTGAGTTTGAGTCCTGGTTCTGCTGCATGGTTCTCAGCAAGTCCTTTCCCCCCGCTCTGATCCTCAGCTGCCCCTTCTATAATGTAGAGGAGTCAGACCAGATCGTCACTGAAGGACCTTCCATTCTGATACTGTGAAGAAATCTAAAAGTGCAGAAGGAGAAGTGAGGGCAGGCCAAGATGGCCAGGAAATAATAACACTAACAGCTAATAGTTAAGATGAACGTGTACCAGGCATGGTACTAAGTGCTCTTACATGAATTATTGCATGCATTCCTCATCAGAACTCTGCAGGGTGGGGTGGGTGCTGCTATTTTACAGATGAGGAAACTGAGGCTCATCGTGGTTTAAGCCAACAGCTAATAAGTGGCATAGCTGGAGTTCGAACTCAGGCCATGTCTCCAGAGCTCACCTGGAGGAGATGAGATCTCTCTGCTGGGCCTCAAAAGATGGGTGAAGTTTGGGTAAACATGAGGATGCTCTCACAGGACCACTCCTTTGATGCTTCATTATCCTCCCCACCCCTCCCACCCTGACACCTCCCATCTTCTTGTTGATGTGTGGGAGCAGCACTGGGCCAGCCTCATAGTAGTCAGTCGGTCCGTAACCATTCAGTGAATGAATGGACTGGACCCCATGGGTTTCCTGATTCACCAGTTTTATTGAAAGCTCCCCAAGGCTGGGGACTCCTCATGCCATTAGGACCTAGCCCAGGACTCTGGGCGTGATATCTGGGTCCCACCATAGACCTAAGAAATCAGACTGTCTGGCAGGGGGTGGGCCCTGAAGGCAGCATTTTTAATAACCTCCCAGGGGTGACCTTAGTACGTAGTAGCGTTTGGGAAACCCAAGCTCCTGAAGCCGGGTCTTCCAACTCCAAAGTGCGAATTATCTGCTGGTAGACAGGCAGCCAAGGAGACCTCGCTGTCACACACCATCAGGTGACAGTCGCTGGCCCCCCAAATATCCAATCCATGACTTTTGCAAGAATGCTTTGAGTCTCCAAGCATCCAGTAGGTGCCAGGCCCACTGCCATTCCTGAGCTCACTGTGTGACCTCAGCACGCAGTTTCCTCTCGCTGTCCCTCACTTTCCTCACCTGTGAAAGGAGGTCCATTCTCATTGCCCATGTATAGCCCTGAGTATAGCTTGTACCTAGAAGGGGTACCCATTGGGATAATTTCATAAAGAATTACATAGGTCAGGGCCTCGTCAACTTTGGTATCCGTTAGAATCACCTGATCCATTTGGTCTTGGGTGGGTCCTTAGACCAGTGGGTGCACTTAAGCATCACCTGGCCAGCTTTGTAAAAATACAGATGACCAGGTCCCACCCCAAGCTAATTACAGCGGAATCTCAGAGGGTGTGGTCTGGGATTGCTATTTCAAAAGCTCCCCAGGTGACTCAAAGTTGTGACTCCTGCTCCCGAAGCTGCCATTCTGAAAGTTGGTTCTGATGCAGGTGGTCCCCGGACCTCACTGTTGCAGGTGGTCTCGCCCCACCTGTTTCCCTTTTTGTACCGGGGAAGGTGCCTTCTCAGTGCCAGGGTCAGACACTGTGAGGACGACAGATTTTAGAATCTGGAGAGAAGAGGGCTCTGTCTCACTTTCTGTGGCTCACAGAACATTGTACGTGGTGGATGTGGAAAGAAAAATGAAAACTCAAGCCAAGTCATGATATGAGGAGAGCAGGTACCTGTGACTCTGCCAGCATCTGAAAGACGGGATTCGGGGATGCATTTTGCAAAGTCGTGCTTTCCAAGGAAACAAATACAGAACGGTATGTTGCAAGATTTTGGCAAAGGAAGATGATCCAAGGACAAATGTTGCAAGACTGGGCTGCTAAAGGAAGTGGCCTCTTGGCCCATCAGATCTGGAACAAAGCTTAGAGATTGTCTTAACCAACCCCCTGGCTAGACAGAAAAGGAAACTGAGGCCAAGGGATAGGGAGGCACGTGCCCAGGGTCAGGCAGGGAGATGTTGAGGAGCGAGCATCAAAGTCCTGGCTCCCCGACCACCTCCTGCCCGCTGCCCTTTCCTCTGTTCCTTAAGTATCTACCACGTCCGTTTTTGCTCCAAGTCCCCAGCCCACCCCCCCTACACTCACACTCTCCTGAACAACACCCAAGGTCAAAGGACAGGACTAAATCTGTGAGGCTGGATGTACACCTGCCAGATGACAGGCACCAAAGCCGGCAGGAGGCTGGGGCGCGTTAGAGAGGAAGGAGCAGTGTCTGATGATGTGGCCTGACCTCAGAAAGGAAGCCTGGTCACCAGGGGGAATTTCCCCGGGTGAGGTCTCCTGGCTATGCAAATATTGTACTCCAATTAACCTGGACCCCAGCATGGGAGAAGGGTGAGGGGACAGTGGACCCTGAGAGAGACAGGGATGTGGGGAAAGCAAGGAATAGGGTCTGAACTTCCCAGGGTGCCTGGATTGTGCCAGATTCCTCCTTTGTAATCTCATTTTGTCCCTGAGACATCCTCCTAAGTAGGAAGGCAGCCTGAGGCCAATAAGGAGAGGGTACATTTGCCCAAGAAAACGTAGTACATTCCAACTGAAAGGGAGATGGGGCCTCAGGAAGCGGCAGTGATGATGATGGAGTCGCTGCTGCCGCCACCGCCGCTGCTGCTGCTGACAAGGGTGACAGTAATGAGGCTGGAGTCCGAGAAGTCTGACAAAGTTTCATTTTGGGTTTCCATCTCACTCACTGGGGAGTTTTATCCTGGGAACAGCTAAAAGGCATCTAGCGGGAGGTAGTGACCCTGACCCCCTTTGGGCAAATCCCAGCGCTTGCTCAGAATGCTAGGGGTATGGCAGCTGGTGCCATTAACCCTTTCACCACCAGCTTCCAGAACATTCCTAGTAACATGAACAGAATGGGAATAATGTTTTTGAAGGAAAATCTCTCTCTCATGCCTCTTTACATTTCACTTACCTTGAGCCTCACTACCCCTCAAAGCCTTCCCCTGGGATCCTGCTCCCTTCCAAGCCTGATCTCATTACTGCCTGGTTCTCCAGGGAGCTGCTCTTGCCTTCCCAGAGCAGGGTGGTCAGGCCTGTGTCTGCCTGCCGCTGAGCCTGGCTGTTTCTCCTCCTGTGGAAGAACATACACAGGAACAGGGGCGTCACTGATTTCTGGAGCTACTCGCCAAGAAGGGCGAGTGTGTGAAAAGCAAGTTTGGGTACTTGTGTGGGGTATTTCCTGTGTGGTCAGTAGCACATATGTGGACCATGGGATCTGTCTTTCTGTTTGTCACTAGCAGTGTGTTTGTGGACCTGAGCATTGTATTCTTTTCTACGTGGCCACTATGTGTGTTTCTGCTTCTGGATGTACACAGTGTGTGTCCCTGTGGGTGTGACTGGCAGTGATTTGGAACCTATGTGTCTGATAGTAGTATTTATAGGCTTTGAGTCTATAAGCCTATAGACCAGCTACCTGGGGAAGTGGGAATGGAAATCGCTGGCCTAGGCCAGGCTTAGCATCTCTATGTCCATCCCCCAGCTGCCCAGCTCAGCTATCAGACCCTCCCCATCCCTGCCCATAGCTGTCTCCATCCAGGTCAAGGCTATCTCCATGGCCATCTCAACTGACTGCAGCTAGTGGTGCAAGAGGCAGATGGTGGTAGCTGGGAGGGAGCATTGGGACCATCCTGCAGGAGGAAATGTATGCTCTGGGGACTGTCACAACCCCTGGGCCTAGGGCAGGGGCTCATTCTTACGTGGCTCTGATTGAGGGCTTCCCAGTGCTTGCTTAGCCGAGAGGGCAGTGGGATGGCCTGCACCCAGTGCCTTGGGCCTCATCTCTGGGTTCCCAGGTAATGACTCCTGGCTTCCTCTCCTCCTCCATCTCTCATTCATTCCCCAGGTCAGGCCCTTTCCTTGGTTTCTTGCTTCCCCATGTCTTTCTTTTCTTTTCTCTGCCTCTGCTTCTTCCACTCTGGCTCAGATCCCCATTCCTCCAAGCCTGCCCAATGGTGTCCTGGGTGCTACTCCCACCTCCTCCACAGAGGCATCCTCTTTCTAAAGGACTTCTCTTGTTCCTAACACATTCAGGGGCTGGCTGGAGCCTGGAGGACCAAGTCCGCACCCTGGCCCCGACTCTCTGTGAACCCCCAGATGGTGTTCTCACACTGGGTATGGGGCCCAAGGACCAAGAGGCCCTACCTGTTCCTCTACGTCCCCCTCTGTGCCCTTGCTTGAGCTGTTGCCTCTGCCTGGAACCCCCTCCCACCTTTAATAGCTTTCATTGTTGAAAGCCTATCTACCCACCTTTTGAGGTGCCTGGTACGTGCCCCTCTCCAGGGAGCCAGTCTCGGTTTCTCTGTGGTTAACCTGTGCTGGATGAATTTTTCTAATAATCTTCCTTCCCCCCTTAGCTCTCTGAGGGTTAGCAGCATAGTGTAGGGACTCAGGATCCCTCAGAGGCTGATGAAAGACTTCCTCTCCCTTCCTCATCCATGGAATGGAATCTAGCCTATGTATTCATAACAAAGAGCTGCTGTTTACTGAGTCCTCACCCGTCTTGAGCAGTGTGGTGAGATATATATGCATTGCCTAATTTAGTCTTCACAACACTGTGATAGAGAACCCTTTGTCATTCCCATTTTACAGATGAGGAAATCAAGGCATAGCGAGGTCAGGTGACTTATCTATGCCCAAGCAGCTGACTGGGATTCGAGGCCGGCCTGCCTGCCTCTGTAGACCTGGTTAGACACCTAGAATTTCCCACTTGCCTAACTTCAACCATAAGCTGGGGGAAGTCTGCCTCGGGAAACCTGAGGTCTGAGGGGAGGGGAGAGGCCCGTGAGAGCGCTGATTTACTGCTTCTGGGTGCTGACGTTTGGGTTGGGCAACTTCACACTTCTCCCTCCCATCGTCCATCCGCTTGGTCCAGCTTCCACATCGGGAGGAAGAGGACAGGCCAGCAGAGACAGCAGAGCAGGAGTCAGGAGCCCCAGGTGCTGGCCCCAGATCTAAGCCATGGTCACAATCCTGTGCCTCCATTTCCAGACCTTTGAAACAAGGGGGCCGCTGTGGGTGACCTCCAGGACCATTCCCAGCTCCACTGATCCGTGATGTACTCCCCACGGACCATTAAAGGAGGCAGTCGCCCCTGCCCTACCATGAGGGGAGGAATGGTTACGGAAAAGCCTGTCCCGCGGTGTCCTTCGGGAGGCGACTCGTAGCTCTCAGCAAAGCTGGGGCACAGAGACTACCAGGGGTTTCACACAGCCAGCAGTCCCCACACTGCTCTCCAGTGGCAGGAAATGTGACAGCGGCCATTCCCAAACAGCCGCTCTGTGCCCTGGTTAAAAGGGCAACCCACTCCCAGCCAGCCACTTCCTTCAGACATTCCCTTGTGGCCCCAAGGACCAAGGTCGGCACATCCCAGCCCAGGGCTTCTGAAAGGGCTGGCCCTGAAGGGATGCTGCACGGCTCAAGCCAGGAGGGGAACGCCAGGCGTCAGAGGGAGGATGGCTCTAGGTGGAGGAAGAAGGTGGGAGAGCGTGTAGGGTGCCTATGTGAAAGCCCTGGACCCGGCCGGGCCAGGGCTGCAGGGTCCCCGTTCTGTCTGCTGCGAGAGTGCTGTGCCCCTGGGCCCATTGCTTCCTCTCTGTGGAAGTGACGGTTGTCTTTCTGTAACTGAGAGGGAGGTGAGAATTTCTGAGGGCCCCTTCCACAGTTAGAACCCTCACAACCATCATCCCCTTCTCCCACTTTGAGACAGCCGTGGTTTGGGCTTCTGCTTTCTCTTTCCTTTTAGCTTTAGTTTAGTCCCCGCTTCTCTCCCTTGAACTCTGGCCACAGAAGCAATCTCCGGCAAGTTACCGGTTATCAGTTGATACAGGTGTTTTGGAGGGAGCAGGGTGGGACACTCTAATGGAAGCTCTTAAGGATTGGGACCACACCGGTCTAACTTTGCATCCTTAGCCTTGAGCACACAGCAGGGCACATAGGAGCCATTCCATGGTATAAGCTGCGTGAATGAAGGAGTGAGCACCCTGGATTCAGGATGGTGGCTACTCCCTCCGCTGCCACAGATCTGGAAAAAAATGAGGTTTGCCCTCTAGGCACCCGGGTCTTAACGAGATTATTGAAATAGACTCCCAACTGGCCACCCTCCTGTTAGGTTTTGCTCAAATGCATGGCTAGATACACACCTTCCTTACCCGAGAAAGGCTCCCCTGGCTTGTAAGATGGAATACGGATATATGCGTCCTCTGTAATTGGATGCGAACTCTTATTTCTAATCTGGCCTACTTTACACCACAAACCCCGAGGGCCCCCTACTACCAACCAATCCCAGAACACCACCCACCCAACTGTATGAAAACCAAGTGCACAATGCACATTGGGAGATTGGAATAGTATCTTGTCCACCACCAGGGTAGTTAGCACTATCCTCATTCCCGGTTTCTAGGAGTTCCAGAATTCCTGGTTTCTCCATGTGTGTTCCCCTCAGCCTCAAGGGGCCTCCCGACTTCTATCCCCTCAGGTCCCATCGCTCTTCCCTTTCCACTTGCAGCCCATTTCTCCTCAGTACCTATTTTTAAGGAAACTTCGTATTTGTCTTTGGATGCTTCTGCGATCTGCAGCTGACTTCTTGGGAACAAAGCTCAGAAAACATCACGGGATCCACATCGCAGCCCCTGCAGTGGGGCCTGGCTCAGGGCTGGGGGTGCTGGCAGGCGAGCCCAAGCCCATTAGGACCCCACTCTGCACTCCCACGCATCACCTTCCACCCCACAAAGGCTATGAGATAAGCAGAACTGGGGGCCTGTTTTACAGATGAGGAAACTGAGGCTCAGAAGTGACATGCCCCCAGTCAGTTAAAGGCAAAGGTCTGACTCCACACAGGCCTAACCATTTTGTTCATTTATCTTCAGGTAACAGTGAACTTGGGCAAATACCCCAAAAAGCTCAGCTGACTCTCACGGGGTTTGGGCTCATCACAGCCTGGCCGACGGCAGGAAGTAGAGAAGACACAAGATAGATTGTCTCTCAGACTCATTTTGTCAGAGACGAGAGAAAGCTCTTTTTCAGAGCTGCTGGGTCCAACCCTCATTGTACAAATGAAGAAACTGAGGCTGGGTGAGGGCACTGGCTAGTTCCAAGGTCACACACTGAAGGAGGGACAACACTGGACCCAATAAGTCTCCCAACCACCTACGGTCCCTGCACAGCTACTACAGCAAACACACAATGAACTTCCAGGAGAGGCCAGGCACCTGGGACAGGGAGCAGAGCTCTCTGGCCAGCAGACACGGCCATGCCACGTCACTGGACAACTTTAGATCCGAGTCTCGGAGTAGAAGCAGAGCTGGGGGAAGGGAGACGGAGAAACTGCAGTTGAGTCTGCTGCTTATCAGTGATCTTCATGAAGTGGAAACTTTCCACGGGCCTCCCCAGATCACGATCACATCTGGTGCCCTTGAAAGGTTCAAAAGAGGAAGTTCGGGTTAGGCTGTGGTGGATGACGAGCACACAAACACCCCAGCAGCAGGAGAGGGGCCCGCGGCGCAGGGTTGGACTCACTCCGGGGTGGGCTGCAGTGAGGACGCTCCAGGCTGCAGCTTCTGGGTCAAACACACAGAGCCTCACTGGACGTGCATTTGTGTGTGTCTTTTTGTTTAAAGAGACAAGTGTAAAGTAAATGATTTGGAGGCACATCCTAAATGTCAATGTCAGAAGAAAAAGCCAAGATCTTTTGCCCCACTCTCCCATTTTGTGAGTGAGAAAACAGACGCGGGAAGGGAAAGAGGCTGACACAGGTAAATTGTCTTCCAGACTCATTTTGTCAGAGATGTGTGTGCATCTAACATATTCGGAACTGCTGGGTCCAACCCTCATCGTACAAATGAAGAAACAGGGGCCGGGGGAGGGTACTGGCTAGTCCAAGGTCACACACCGAGGGAGGGACAAGACTGGACCCATTAAGTCTCCCAATCACCCACGACCCCTGCACAGCTACTTCTGTGAAGTGTGTGGCCGATGGACATTTGAACCCAGGTATCTGGACCCCCCAGTTCGGTGCTCTAGCACAACCACCCAGATGGAGGCAGATGAAATGCTAGCACAGGCCTGTCAGCTGGCCGGAGACACGTATCTTCCCCCATCTGCCCTCCCACCCCCGTCCCGAGAACACTCAGTTGGCACCTGCCACCGCGCCCCACTGTTCAAAGCACAGACATTACTCATTTCATAGACAGAGGCTCAGTACGTGTTTGGATTTGACAAAGCCCAACCGGGGCAGGGGCTGTGGCAGGGACACAAGGATGGAGGAGACAGTGGGGAGGGGAGGTGGACGGAACCTACGGCTACGGTTCTTCAGCCGCTCAGATATGAGGAGTGACCGCTCTGGGCCTTCAGTGGCCTCTGGGGGTGGGAGCCTTTCCTAAGCCCCAGTTGATGACAAGAGCCCACCCTGCCCCCCTTCCCCCCACCCCCGCCCCTTCCCCAGTCTCTGAAATTGGAGCAATCAGGCTTGGTCACGGCGGCTGGTGCTGATGATCATTTCTCAGTGGAGGTGCCCGCCAAAGCTGGTGGCCCTAGTCCTCGCCACCACAAATAGCCAGCAAGGCCTTCATGAAGTCTCCGGAGGTATCGCCCTGGCAGAGGCAGAGGGAGAGCTAAGTGACAACAACCCTGACAGCCCCCCTGCCCCCTCCCCCAGCCGCCCATTTTCCAGGAGCGGTCTGTGCATGTGCAGATGTGTGTGTGTTTATCACATTCCTTTTCTACACGGAAACGGACACGCACCACTCACGCTAGTCTGAACCATACTTTTCTGAATCAAGAGAAGATCCCACAGCAGCACACAGAGCTCCCCCATGCTTTTTCATGGCTGCATCGTATTCTACTGCAGGGACAGACCATCCTTTCTTTACCAATCCTCTAGGGAGGGCTTCCACTCCTGTCATTATAAACAGTGCTGGCACAAATACTCTTTGCCTTTGGGAATATGTATGGCTGTCTGTAGTGTAAATTCCTACACATAGAAATACCAAGTCCAAAGTGCACATGTTTCAAATTTGGGAATCTCCAATCTTCCCTTTAAAGGCGTGTCACCCAGTTCCCTCCCCACCACGCCTGCGGGACACTGCCCGGGAGGTCTGCCACTGTCTTGTCACGCAAGGACAACATTGACCTTTAAGGTCCTGGGCAGTGTCAAAGACAAGAAAACGGGCTCCATGGTGAAAGCAGTCGACGTAAAAGGGCCACATGCTACACGATTCCATTTATGTGAAGTGCCCAGAACAGGCACAGCTACAGAGACAGAGGATGGCTTGCTGGTGGCCGAGGGCTGGGGGCGGACACAGGTGAATAGGTACGAGGATCGCGGTGGTGTGACGGACACGTTTTAGGCTGGACTGTGTGTGCACAACTTGTTACATTTACTAACATTTTTTAAATTACAGGTGAATTTTATGGCATGTGAATTATATGTCAATAACAACTTCTAAAAAGCAAAAAGAAAGGCTCCTGTTTTCTCTGGAAATCTGTGATGATAAACTTTTGCTCCATCTGGAATTTACTCTGGTATAAACAGGGAGGCAGGCCTTTCATTTAGCAATATCCTGGCTGTCCCAAGAGGTATCATCGAGAAAAACACCGTGGGAATGAAAAGGACTTAAATTCTTCCCTTCAGGGACCTGACACCCACCCCCTTCCCCACCGACCTCTGGCCCCGCCCCTCACCTCAATGGCCTTGTGGAGAGACTTGTCGTATTTCTCAATGAACTCCCGCCGGACGTTGAGCAGGTCGATCTCACTCCGGGAGACCATGATCCTGCTGAGGGTTTTCTCATCCGTGCCCGCACCCTGGGGGGCCACGCGTGGGGGGTACGCAGGGCAGGAGAAGAAACAGGGCCATCAGGCAAGGACTAGGGCTTGTCCATCTGCCCCTCTCCCCTTTCCCTCAGAAACCAGGGTGGAATATTCTGCCTCCATTTGCCACAAACAGTTCCGACCCAAGTTAACTCCCCTGGGCCTAGGACTGGCCAGGCAGGCAAGAATGGCTTGTGTGAGTTGAAGCGTGTGCCCCTAAATTCAAGTCCACCTGGAACCTCACAAAGTGACCTCATTTGGAAACAGAGTCTTTGCACATGTGATTAGTTGTGGTCCTCCTGGATTAGGGTTGGCCCCAGACCCGACAACCTGTGACCTTGTAAGAAGAGGACACCTGGGCGTGTACACAGAGAAGGCAGACTAGAGGGGTTCACCCACACGCCAAGAAACAGCAGGGTTCCTGGTGTCAGAGAAGCTGGAGAGAGGCCCCCTCAGAGCCTCCGGAAGAAACCAATCTTGCCAACACCTTCGCTTTGCACTTCTGGCCTCTATAACCGTGACAGAATAAATCCTACGGTCACTTGGTTTGTGGCCATTGGTCACGGTAGCACAGGGCACAAGGAGCAGGCACAGGACAGATGGGGAGTGCAGGCCACCAGAGCCCACCTCCGCCCCCAGGGAGCTCGGGTCACCAGCATAGGAGGCAGAGCTGGCACACGGTGAGTGCTCAGTAAATGGCTGTCATGTGCGGGGACTGCAGGCTGAGAGGAGTCTCTGGCTCGCTCCCACCAGGCAGGCTGCCCAGGCTCCGTCAGCAGCTGAGATTCCACTCGTTGGGCTGAGAGCGTGGACAGCGTGGTTTTCAGGAAGCCAGCGCCAGTCCCAGAGCTGAGCACTTGTTACCTTTTGTGATCATTAGTCACAGGAAGCAGCGTGTCACCTGCTAGAATGTGAGCTCTGACAGGGCAGAGACTGTGTCCCTCTCACCCAGCTCTGGGTCTCCAGGGCAAGTCCCTCGACTTTGCCTGTGGGACTGGACCATTCTTTCTGGTGGGGATCTTTCCTGTGCGCTGTGGGCTGTTAGCAGAATCCCTGCCCTTGACCTACAAGGTGCAAGCAGCCGTCACTCCCCAAGCTGTGACAACCAAAATGTGTCAGAACATTGCCAAATGTGCCCTGGGAGGGCAAAGCCACTCCCCACCCCAGGCTGAGAATGACAGTCCTAGAGACACAGGACAGATGCTGGTAGGTATCGAATGGGGGACACAGCTGTCACAGTGCTGACCTGAGGGGTGACGAAGTGCTGGAAGGGAAAGGGACAAACGAGTAGGTCTTACCTTCATGGACTTGTAAAGTTTGTCGGCGAAGAAGAGAGGTTTATTCTTGACACTTTGAACTGGCCAGAAGAGAAGGACACAGGGATGTCGGACAGAGCAGTTGTGCCTGGACTCTGGGTGGGGACTTCTCCCACCTCCTCCCCCCAAACCTGGGCCTGCAGGTCATACTCAGGGCCTGACTCACTCACTCCCCCTTCCCGATGCTGCCTCCTCTGGCTCATGCCTAGGCCTGGCTCTGGCTGGTTTGCAACTCACTTCCGGCTGAGGTGCTTGCCGCTCACCACGGTGAGTAGCGGACTCAAAGGAAGCAACCCTCATGAACCTAAGGCACAGGGCCTCAAACTTCTCAGTGCAGGAGGGTCACCAGAGATGTTGTTTAAAACTCAAGTGTTAAGCCCTGGCTGGGGTGGCTCAGTGGATTAAGCACCAGCTTGTGAACTAAAAGGTCACTGGTTCGATACCCGGTCAGGGTACATGCCTGGGTTTTGGTCCAGGTCCCCAGTTGGGGTATGCAAGAGATAACCAAGTTGATGTTTCTCTCCCCTTCCCTCCCTTCCCATCTGTCTAAAAATAAATAAATTTATTTTAAAAAATTAAAATAAAACACAGGTGTCAGCCTTTACCCGAGGGGACTCAGATTCCAGGAATATATTGAGCAGCAGCTCTCAGAGCCTGGCTCCTGGACAGCTGCATCAGTGACATCTGGGGACTTGGTAGAGATGCAAATTCTCATGCCCCACCCCAGGTGTGCTGAAGCTGCAGCTCTGAAGGCGGGTGACCAACTCATCCCACTCTGCCTGGGACAGTCCTGGTGTTAGGGTGGCAGCCCTGATTTCCCCAACCCCCACCTGCCAGTGCCTGTCTGGCTATACCAACCCACCCCTTTCTCAAGGCCTGGTGGTCTCTGGCCCTCAGCAGCTGATGGATTTCAAGGCTCTAGAACCGCCATGGGGGTGTCTCAGCTTAAGGAGGAGGAATCAGATGCCAGTCCCAGAAAGCCAGAACGACTCTGGATACAAGTATTTCTACGAGGACGGTAAGAGGCGGGGGCCATGCACCCCAGGGGCACAGTCACACAGACACAGTCCCTGCAACAGGCCCAGGAACCCATGGGAGTGACTGCATCACACACCAGCCTGCCAAGCTCCTTGTGCAGTTTCCTACCACCTTCCTTCCAAACACACCCCAAGCTCCTTGGCCTGAAAGTCAAAGCTCCTACCTCCCTTTGCTCCCCTTCCTCCAAACACACTGCGAATTCCTTCGTGGCTTTGTCCTCCTCTGATGTCCTTCCCTTCTGCCCTCCACTACTTCACCTCCCCAAATCCCACCCCCATCCTGCAAGGCTGTACTTGACATGCACTCCTTAAGTTGTATCACCGATACTCTGGTTTCTCTTCAGATCGTATAAGTCTTTCGCCTTAAGTTGTATCACCTCCTCCAAGAAGCCTGCCCTGACTAAATCAATCCACTTAAGAGCAGATTCAGCAGAAACTTCCACCCTCTGCAACCAACCCAGAAACCTAAAGCCTGCCTTAGAGGACCCTGGGGCCTGCTGTGGATGGAGTGATATGGGGTGTGTATGTAGGCACCCCCGTCCCGCAGGACACTGCATCCCTACCCAGCCCTCCTGGTTTCTTCCCCAGGGTAAGCTGTTTCCTATTCCTGCCCCACAGCCTGGAACCAGTCCTCATATTACCCCACCAATCCCACATTGGTACGACCACTGGGGCCAGCACATGGCACTGCTGATTTTCTAGTACTAGTAGCTGCCACAGCCATTGTTCAGGGGCTCTGGCCATATTCTCAATGCCCCCAGTCCTGCCCTTGACCTCTAGCCCCTTCTTTTGGTCCCCGCCAGTTACCAATGGCCACAAAGGCGTCTCTGACGTCCCCAGACATTTCCTTCTTGATGACATGTTCCACGTCATAGTTGGTCATCTTGATGAACTCCTGGAAGACTGGCACCAAGAGAAGCCCCATGGGTGAGCTTCGGTTCACAGGGAGAGGGGAGATCACCCCGGTCCCGCCCACCCAGCTCCACCCACAGGCTGTGCCTGGCAAAGTGGAAAGGAGCAGCAGGTATAGCTGTGTCCAGGCACAGTCGCTGTGGGAGGGAAGTTCTGACCTCAGGCTGCCTTGGGCTCAGAGCCTAATCCGTGTCAAGTCAGGCACTGCCCCAGGGCCTTGGTCAAGTTCTAGGAACCTGGGCTGGGGCAGTAGATGAGCATGGGTCCCAGTCACCACTCTGCCAGAACTCACGGAATGACCTTGGAGGACCCCCTCTTCACTTTTGGGCCACCCCTTCATCCTGTGTCAAGTTGGGATAGAGACTACTCTAAGCACTCACAATAACAGCACTAAGGAAGTTACCATGTGCCAGGCATTGTGCTAAGTGCTGTTTGTGAATATATTTTGCACATCTTCACAGCAATCTTGTGTGGCAGGACTAAAATCCCAGGTTCGAGCTAAGGGAATTCAGACACAGATATGCCCCACCTTGCCCAGGGCTTCAGGGCTGGTAAGCGGGAGGCTGGAATCAAGACGGCACAACTCCTGGGTTTCTTCTTTTAGCCACTACGCTAAAGCGCTTTACGAATTTTACTGACGAGTGCCAGGCAGATGCATGCTTAAAGGTCTTAGTGGAAAGAACCCTTCACAGTCACCTCATGTCAGGGCCGCCGCATACTGGTGTGCCCTGTGCATGTGGCAGCCTGTGGCTCAAAGACCAGTACGTGGTCCTTATTTCATCGCCACCCCTCACTGCCTTGCTCTTGGCAGACGTCCCAATGGGTCATGACACAGAACCTCCAAATCTTTCTCAACACAGAATCGCAGGTGGCCACCACCAACCCTTTGGGCTGGCTGGCCGTGGAAGTGAAAGCCACCCGCTTTCCCTCATCCCAGGCATCCCACCCTTCCCTAAGGAGGTGGAGGGAGTTGGCCCAAGGCTGAAGGACACCAGGACTGGACCCTGGGGCTCCCTGTCCCAATCAGCCACCGTACTCTGTTGTTGGGGGAGGGAGTAGGTGGGCGGGCAATTGGCTCCTCTGGTCACAGAGAGCTGACAGATCCTCAACAGATGTGAGGGTCTTCCCGCTGAGTTGAAAGGGGAGGACTGAGGCCTCACCTCTCCGGAGGTGTGCGTAACTCCGCGTACACAGGATGGTCATGAACCGCGTCTCCATGGAAGCTTTGTCTCCACCACTGGATGTGTCGGCTATTTCCTGTGAGCCCAGGTGGGGGCGAGGATTTGGGAGGGGAGACATGAGAAAGCCTTGGTTATCACTCACTTCCATGGCTTTGCCTAGTCCGAGGACAGTTAGAAGTTGCCCTGCCCCCACCACCCAGGGACACTGACATCGGCCCCTTCTTCCTTCCTCGGCCTCCTCAGCCCCCTCCAGTTCCCAGGAACCCTGTGGGCAGACACACTGCGCCTCACAACCACAGGACAGTGACCCAGGGGAGGGGCAAACAGGCACTGGGCGTGGGGGAGCTGGGCAGCACTTCTGTGCACAAGGAAAAATGGCCTAGCCGGAGTTTCCCCAAGTGTCAGCAACGTCCCACGTACTTGAACACCCCACATATGTGCTTCCACAACACTCTTCTAGCCAGCTATCAGTTCTGCTTGCACTGACTTTAAATATCCCTTTAAAACAACCCATTTCCCACGGGAAGGGAGTGGCGAATGTTTGGGAAACACTTGCCTGGCCCATTTTCACCCAGTGGGGTTCTTAGAGGAGAGGGAGAGAGAGAAGCCGTGGGGCGAACCCCAGATCACTGCCTGGCTCTGCCCCACTCAGCCCCACCCAGAATCACACCCGACTCAGAGGCCTTAAAATCCACAGGGACACCACGACACTCACCAAGATCTCAGCCGCCACCTGAGAGCAGGGAGGAGAGAGAGGGGGAGGCAAGAGTCAGAGGTGGGTCCAGAGAGGGTGGCTCTGGGTTACAGGGGTAGGGGGCCTGGCTCAGGGCGGCCCCCAGGCGATGGGACCATAATGGGAGTGGGGAGGAGAGAAAACACCTTTTCCTGAGCTTTGGGCTACTCAACGTGGGGAGAGGCCTGGGAATTACAAAAATGTCCACCCGAGGAGTAAGGGGGGGCACAGGACAGGGCACTGTGTCCTTCATCATCTCAGGCGACCTAGGGTGATGCCTAGTGTGCTCACCTCCAAGGCCACCGAGAAGCCAGAGTGTGAGCAGTGCTGAGTTCCCTACACCCTACAGCACTTTCAGAGTTGGAGGGTCCTCAGGAGACCCGAACCCCCTCAGGTGACAGACAGGAGACAGGATTGCTAAGGCCTGGAGGGGAGGGGTCTAAGGAGGGGCACAGAGCCAATCAGGTGGGAGAAGGCCAGCTCTTCAGTCATTTTTCAAGTGTCCGTTTTAATTGTTATCTTAGCCCAAGCACCAACTTTTGTTGGGACACGAGTTTGTTAGGCAAATACTGTGACTCGGAGTGCCTGGGGACGACATACACTGAACCCTGTGTACCCCAGAATGAGTCTCGACTTTGCTTATATCCCCCAAACTCTGCCGCCCACTTTAATCTATTGGGCAGGTTAAAACCATCCTCTTCCTAAACTTCCCAATAGCTTTTAGCTTTAGAACACTCTAAGTTGTCAACGTCTATCGAAATTTAAAATGCACATGCCGTTTGATTGGGCAATTGTGCAGCTAGGGCTTTGCCTCACAGATACACCGGCAAAGCCTTCTGTGATGTAACGCCAGGGGGTTCACCGCAGCAGTGTCTAAAATGCAGAAAACCTGGAAACCGCTAATAGTGACTTGTTAAACAGGCTACGTATGTTTCACCCAATACTAAAAATTAAGGTCCAC
This sequence comes from Desmodus rotundus, assembly GCF_022682495.2. Classification (NCBI taxonomy): domain Eukaryota; kingdom Metazoa; phylum Chordata; class Mammalia; order Chiroptera; family Phyllostomidae; genus Desmodus; species Desmodus rotundus. The sequence goes on from NC_071392.1 coordinate 140,422,606, forward strand.
ACAGCCATTAAAAAGAACGAGACTGGTCTGCAGGGCTGATGAGGACAGAGTCTCCATTTAAATTAAGCAAAAAAGTAAGGCGTAGCGTAACAGTGTGTCATTGTGTATAGCAGTGTTCCTTTTATCTAGCTAGGAAAAGATGAATGCCAGCTTTTGCATTTTATTTTTCCTGAAATTTTGTTTCTATTTCCTCAATATGCAAATCTGTTATTTTTATTTTTTATTCAAATCGGAGTTATCAGGGGCTGCTGGGATTATGGAATGCTTCTGGTTTTATTTGTAATTTTCTACATTAGAACCAACCTAGCTGAACCCCGAGGACATCATCTAAGTGAAATGAGCCAGTTACACAAGGACAGACACTGTATGATGGCGAGGGCCCTGAAGCAGTCACACTCGGAGACAGGAAGCAGGAAGGCAGTGGTCCGGGGCTGGGGAGTGGGAAAGAGGAGTCACGGATGGGCTCAGAGCTGCGGTTTACGAGACAGGAGAGCTCAGTGGGTGGATGACGGCGGTGGCTGCACAGTGACGTGAATGTGCCCAATGGCACTGAAATGTCCACTTAAAAATGGTTAAGATGGTAAAATTGGTGTTACGTTATGTATATTTTTATAAGTGTTCATGTACGTTTTACCACAATCTTTAACTATGCTAAAAAATGCCTAGTATTTTTTTAAAGAGGGAGATGTTTTAAAAATTGCACAAAAAATAATTAAGGCATCAACCTTTTCTATTTGCTTGGCCAGTGAACCCCAGACATACGTTTTTTCAAAGTGTCTTTAAGACAATAATCTTTGCAGTATGGAAAACGCAGGGAGCTACTAAAATAATTTCCCAGAGTCAACACAAAAGCTTTTCCTTATGAGCCCAGGTACTTCTTGCAAAAAGTAATCTGGGCTGTCCCTCCGAAAGCTAAACATAGTCTTATCCACTCCTAGATACAAACTCAAAAGAAATGAAAATGTGCACGTCCACAAAAACTTGTAGACAAGTGTTCATAGCGAGCAGCATTATTCATAGTAGCTCAAAGGTGGACCCAAAGTCCTATTAGCTGATACATGGATTTAAAAAAAGTGATATATTCATAATGAAATGCTATTTGGCAATGGAAAAAAATGAAGGAATATATATGGTATAATAGGGAGGTACTGTGAAAATACTATGCTAAGTGAAAGAAACCAGTCACAGAAGAGCACATGCAACATGCTTCCATCTGTGGGAAATACTAGAATGGGCATGTCTGCAGAGACGGGGAGTGGGTCAGTGGTTGCCTGGCGCTGGGGCGCTGGGAGGAAATGAGGAGGAAGTGCAGTGTGTGCAGGGTTTCTTTGGGGGTGATGAAATGTTCTAGGTTGATAGTGGCGATGGTTGTGCAAAGCTGTGAAGACACTAAAAACCACGAAATGTACACTTTACATGGGTCAGTGCATGGTATATGAATTATATTTCCCTGAAGCTGTTATATTAAAAGATAATCGAAGGGCTGAATTATCTAAAACTGGCCACAGTTTTCATTTCACTCCGGGTCTATAATGAGATTATCCACATCATTTATTGCTCAAACCAGAACACTCAGAGCTGAAGGGAAGCTATTAGCAACTACTGTGGGGCAAGAGGTGAACAGTGGACAAATGTCACCCTGCTCACAACAGGCCCGGACTTCCTAGAGCTGGAGGGGTGCCAGACACCCAGCGTGAGGGTACGGAAAGGAGGAGCAAACGCATACTGCTGGGTAGTGACGTGCGTTATCTAGAATTTTTAGGAGGGAACTTGGCTCTGACACCCAATGCCTTCAGTTTTTGGATACACTTCCTGCCAGCGTTCCCATTTCCCCTGTAGAAATCGATTCAAAGGAAAAATCACGCATGTGATAAAAGAGTTGGTTACTAGGAGGAGGGCTGGTTAAATAAAGTTTGGTAAATTCTTAAATGGAATAGTTTATATCCATTAAATGGTGTTGATTTTTAAAAAAATAATATGTAACATTTTTAACAGAATATTAATTTTTAACTCTTATAAATGAGGGATGCTATATATATATGACAACTAGAATGATCTATTGTAAAATATTAACAATGGTTGTTCCTAGCAGGTTCTGGGATTTTTTTGCGTATCCCTGTTTTCTAAAGTTTCTACAAAAGATATGTATTACTTTTCCAGTTATAAGAAAATGAACCCACACTAAGATCAGGGCTAGTATCTGTGAATCTGGAAAGGCAGCTGAGGTGGGCAGGGCTCTGGCTCCTTTGGTTGTTGCCACCAGGTTCTCTCTCACCCCTTCTCTTCTGTAAAGGCTGCCAGCAAGGTGCACCACCGCCCCCTGCTGGTAGCAACTGGAAGCATAGCCTCATAGGTAGAACTGGCATCAGGTGAAAGCATTGGGATGGGAGATGGATTTGAGAAGAGCTTTTAAGCCAGGTTCAAAGACCCTTAACAGCACAATAGGGCTACACTGTTGAATGAGTGAATGAAATGCAGCCTCAAATAGCCACTCTAGGGGGCTGGGTTCCAAGCTGGCCCTCACCCCAAACACACCCATAATGCAGCTGGAATACCCATCAGTGGGTATTCACCCTGCAGCTTCTGACGGCTGAATTCCAAACCAGGGGCTGGACACCTGGACAACTGGTTTGGAGGCTGCAGGGAAATAACTATGCTGGATTTTGGAGGATATTAGATGGTATTAAGTGTGGGCTTTGGAGTCAGGCAGACCTGGGTTCAAATCACACTATGGGCGCTTAGAAATTGTGCCCTTGGATATGTAAGGAGTTTCATTTATCTCCAGTTAAAAACAAGGGGGATGACATAAGAAAGTGTAAAACAGTCTTAGCATCATGCTTAGTACTTAGTAAGCATTCTGATGGCTTTATAATTGTCCCGTTCCAGCCAAGGGTCCTTCCAGGTCAGATGCTGCTTAGCATTCTGCACCTCTGCTGGTGGAACTGGGAACAGAGCTGGTGCCCTGACTCCTAATCCATCAGAGCGCTTTCCAACCCACCAACTGTGAAGGAAGAGGGCTGGATCCGCAGGCTGTGGTATCAATGCCCAACTCCTGGACCTGGAGTGTTTGGGGGACTGGGGACGGCTCAGGCAGAAGAGAGAGAGGCCCGGACCTGGGCCAGGCCACAAGGTGCTGGAACAAGGCACAGGTGAGGGGGACAGTGCAGAGGGCCTCAGCAGGGACTGCCCAGCCATAGGGACACTTAGGGACAAAGGATTTGGGACTATCCAGCCTCCATAGAAGCCATGTCCAGACCTCAAGCTCCGCAGCCTTAGGAGCAAGGCAGAAGCAGAGAAGCCAAGAGACCCTAGAGAACTCGCAGTCCTTTATTCATTCAGTAACAACTATATATTGAGTCCTAGTCACGTGCCACTTCGGACGCACCGGTGAGCAAAACACAGATCCCAGCCCTTGATAAACTTGCTTTCTAGGCTCTCCCAGGATATAACCTTTACTCGGTGCCATTCCGTAGATAAACTGGGAGCTGTAGCACTCATACCCCCTTCCCAGCAAACTCCCAGACCTGTTGTCTCTGGGTGAATTTCACCCAGGCTACTGATTTGCTGTGTGACTTTCAGGAGTCACTCTTCCTCTCTGGGCCTGTTTTCCCACAGCAACATGAAGAGTTTGATCTGCATTATCCCTAGTCCCTTCCAGCTCTGAAGGTCTGGGGCCCTCAGCCTAACCCTTCACACAGGAAACACCAGTAAGGCCAGCACTGCCTTCTCGAACATCACTCTGAAAGCTCTGAGAACCTTCCAAGTCTCACTTCTAAGGATGGGAGGTGCAAGGGGTGCAGAGTCTGAGTGTCTGCCCATCACACCAGCCACACCCACACCAGAAGCCTTCCCCCTCCCGGAGCACCAGGACCTGCCCTGGATGGGTGTCAGCTGGAGCCGCTGGGGGTCTCACCTGGGCATCTTCCTGGGCCTGGTCCCGATTTTCTCCTCCCTCCTCACGGTTTCCCTGCAGCAGGACCAGTGAGAAGTCAGTCCCCAAACAGCCACACACTCTGCCCCTGAGCAGCCACAGGCCCTTGCTCAGCCACTCTGCCTCCCTGAATGCTTTCCCTCAGTTGTAGCACAAGGATGACGAGCCCTCCATCCTAGGGCAGGCTTCGTGGGCATTCCATGCGAACATCGGGAAGGCACCTGGCCCAGGGCCTGACTCAGACACAGTATGCTGGCACCAGGTCCTGGCAGCTGGCTTGTGAGAGTTCAAGAGATGGTGACAGCAGCTCCGGGTAACAACACAGAGAAATGTCACCCACATGGCTTTGTCCTGCCAGCTAGGAGCCCAAAAGGCCAGGTCGAGGGCCATCAGGGGACAGCTGCCCAGAGAAGGTGGCACCAAACCAGCTTTGAAAAGTGCACAATGGAGAAGGCACTGACCGAGGCAGTAACTGCCTCCGAAGTGGGACTGCGTTGGCAAGTGGGGAAGACACCCACCCTTCCAGGATGGGGCCCTGTCCCCTCCCCACTCCCAGGGCCAGGGGGCCTAGCAGGCCTGGGCAGGGCTGTGAATTCACCCACCGTAGCCAGAGAGATGAGGATCCTTTTGAAGTGGCCAGATGTGTCTGAGCTCAGAGCATCCTCCAGAGACTTGTGATAATCTGAGACAAAGAAGGGGGTGTGGGCAGCTACTGGCCAAGAGAATTGGGGTGGGGGAGATACCTGGAGGACTTGAGCCAGAGCAGTGCTGGGAGGTGGGGGTCGTGGAGATGAAGGAGTTTGTAGTTGGTCCTTGGGGACAGCCAGCCATCTGCTGGTCTTGACACTGATGTGCCCATCGGTCCTTCACCTCCCTCTGCTCCAGTCCTGGGTGAGGTCTCGCCTCTCCCATTAACAGCCCCTCTGCCTTCATTACTCTTCTCCCCCCACTCCTGCATGACTGTTGCTGGGCCCAGAGGCAAGGCTCTGAGCGTGCCACTCCCCGGCCCACAACTTCTACCATTTCAAAGCTGCTTTTAAGAGAAAAAGTTTCAACACTGGTGACCAGTATTCAAGGTTCTTCAGAATAATATGGGGTCGTTGTTGAAAAACTTGGTAAGAATTTTAAGATGGCGATGGTGTGGCAGAAGAGACAGAGACCTGGACAATCAAGCTTGTGCCTTCTGAACAAGGCCTCCTGCGGCTGCCCATGCGACCAGCCCTGGAGCTGCCCCTCCTCTCCAGCAGCCTAGATGCTCTCTCCCCCATCACTCCCAGACCACCTCTCTTCTACCTCCAGGCCTTTGTCCCACAGGCACTCTGGGGCACCCTTTCCCCAGACACAGGGCTGGGATCGCCCAGGCACTTATGAAAGCACCATGGCTCGAGAGCTGCGGGCAGAGCTGTGGACGAGGTTGGAAGCTGGGGGTCCTAGCTGTTCGCCCACTCCTGTCCCAGTGGTGCTGAGTCTCAGGCCTCTTCCCCACGGACCTACCTTCCTTATAGGCCTCATTGATGGCCCGGATTTCAGCGTTGGTCCGAGTAGCTAGGATTTCGATGAGAGCCTTTTCATCGGTGCCGGCTCCCTAGAATGTCAAGGCAAAGACCTTCTGAACGGCAGCCCTGGCCCGTGTGCAGAGGCCCGTGGGCTCTAAGAAACCACCCAGGAGGGGGACGCTCAGGCCACCAAGCCCCCTGGATTTTCTCTTCATGCCCAGAAGTGACCCCCAGGTTGCAGATCGTGGCCCAATCAGGGCCAAACATGCCAGCTTGTCAAGATTTCCGGGACCTCCCACAAAAATGGCTTTGGACCAAAAGTTAAAAAGAAAAGAACATGTGGTCTATGCGTTTGTATCAGAACATAGGTATTTATACATAGGTATGTAAAGAGAACAGGGGACACACATCACATGTCCATGACTGGTCTCTGGGTGGGTAAGGCGTCACAGATGATTTCCCTTTTCTTCCCTTGTGCTCCATGTCTGTTTTCTCAGTGAACACATACGATTTCATCAGAAGAAAAAGTTCGGTGCTGGACAAAAAAGTATGCTCTGTTTGTTTACGTTTGGCTGCGATGACTGATCCGTTAGGTCTTCCAGACTGGGGCAGCTCCGAGAACCCGCTTCCAAAGGCCCCCACTTTGAGGGGGGCAGACAAGGATGACTGACTAATTGATGGGTACATCTGAATATCTGTGAAACACCTGTTGTGTGCCCCTCACGGCGCCACGACGGCAAGATCAGTGAGGTTACGCCCAGCGGCCAGCTGGTCCCTGGGCTCCCTGCCCGGAAGCAGATTGAGGCTGAGTGCGATCTTTAATAGCCTCTTCATTAACGGCTGGCATGTGGTGCAGACAGCCTGACCCTCTGAGTGTCCTGAGACCCAGAGTCTAGTCCCACCCTTCTCCAGCTTCTGTGTTTTTTTAAGTTATTCACTTTTTTTGTCTAGGAATTTCAAAAGGACAATAATCTCAACTAGCTTTGCCCAGGGCATGTCTGTTCTCCTTGGAATCCTTTAGAGGCCAAAGCCCTAGTGATTTTGAGGCAGGATATTGAAAGTTAACAAAATTCCCTGGCAAGAGGAATGAGGGAAAGAGAGACAAAATAGTTAAATGAAGCTGAGCAATTAACAGCCTGCTAATAAATTGCAAGATCTTACCTTCCCTGACCAAGGACACTTAGGAGGAGGTGGTTTAGACCTCTCCTCCCCAACCAGAGAGTGAGCAGCTTAAACCACCCTGGTCAGGGAGGAAGACAGCAGAGACATTAGTGCTAGCCAAACCCCAGATGAAGTCAGGGGAGCGAATAACCGAAAAGCCCAATCAGAGCCAGACGAATCCAAGATAGAAGTAAGGCAGTGAAGCTGACTAGAGAGTGGTTCCTGACACATGCATTGTGAGGCATCAGCGTGTTAAAGGACCCACCCGGAAAGCTAGTGAATATTCTGCTGAGGTCCTCCCCTGAGACCTCCCCTAAAACTCCCACCTTTAGAAAATAGGTAAGAACCCTCAAGACAAAGCACCCAGTGTGCACGAGCTCTCTCGTGCTCTTGTGAGCCCATTCTCTCTCTCCTGCTCTCTCCTGCTCTCTCCACCCCCCTCTCTATCTCGTGCCTGCAAACCCCCTTTCCTCAAGCATGTATTTTCACTTTGTTTCTCCTACACTCCAAGGGTCCCGATGAGACTGCTACCAGGGAATCAGCAGGCTATGGCAGCTCGTCCCGGGCTAACCCCCTGAACCTGTCTCTACGGACTCTCCTTTTGCCTCTGTAACTTCCTTTCCTGAGGCCATGCAGCCCAGTCTCGGCTCACTCCTGTTGCTGTGATCTTGCCTCTTCCATCTGAAGCCTTTCCTTTGTTTCGTGGTCCCCAGCTTAAAAAATGTACTCTCAGAGTCACCTGGACTCTGCAGTGAACTCTCCTGGAAGAAGCCAAGAACCCATGAGTTCCAGATTAGGCTGGGGCAGACGGGCCCCAGTCCCTTTCTGGTGACAATCTCATGCAGTTGTCAAATCAGGCTCTGGGGCCAGACACACTTGATCCAAATCCCACCAGGCAGCTTCACAGTGCTCTGACTTTGACCAAGCAACTTAACCCCGGACACTCAGTTTTCTCATCTGTACATGGGGACAAAACAAAAGCCTTGCCTTGTGGGTTGATGAGACAAGTCACCAAGCTAAAACACGTAGCCCAAGCTAGGTTATTGTGCGCTCTTACCGAGGGAGAGGAGCCCCTGGTACAATGGGAGCCTCGGGAAGTGAAGCAGCCCCAGAAACAGCTGGGCCGGGACAAACACCCTTTCTTGTTACTTGTAGGGCCAGGTCTTCAGAGTGCTCTTCATGCCCATGACCTTGCCTACCCCTCCCCAACATTTGGAGTGCGGGAATGACTGTTCCCACAGGACTGGAGTGGAAGCGGCCCAACGGCACACAGTGAGTGGCAGGGCCGGACTAGAATACAGACTCCTGCTGCTGCTGCTGTTCCTTCCAGATCCGTCCTGCTTCCTCTCGCTGCTCCGTGAGACCCCTCTGACCCCTCGGGTTACTGGGCTTGTGACCCCACTTGGATCAGCCTCAGTAAAAGCCAAGACTTTGGCAGAAGTCCCGGGAGGAAGGAACTCTTTCCACTGGAGGTGCAAGCTGCTATGATGTACACGAGCCATTCTGCCGCCACAGGGAGAAAGGCTGGCTGAGACTGAGGAGCTGCGGAAGCGAGGTGGGCCCAGGTAGGGGAGAGACGAGAGTCCAGACACCATTGTTTTCATCCCTGGATTCAGCCATGTCTAAAAACAGACTGAGTCTTGCACTTTTCAGTTATAGGAGCGGACATTCCCTTCTGTGTTTAAGCCAGTTTGAATTGGGTGTAGGAGGGCTCTACCAGGGAGTTATAGCCAACCCATCTAGGCACTGAGGAGCACCTGCGGACCAGACCCCATCCGTTTGGTGCCCACGCTGTACCTCCATGGCCTTCTTTAACTGCTTGGCGTCGTAATGGTCCGGTGGCATCATCAGCCCCAGAATCAGCCTTGCCAGGTCTCCAGAGAGCTCAGACTTTAGGTCAGCCATCAAGTCCTGCAAAGGGCACAGCCAAAGTCACTCCAACATCAGCACTTGCCCACACGTGACCCAGGTCAGGGAGGACATACAGACTGAGGAAATAGGGGCTCCAAGTGGATGCAAGGAATTGTGGGAGCCTGTGTCTGCCTTTGCTGCTGTTGGGTTTACTGTTTAGAGGAAGCCAAAGAGGGTGGGAAAGAGGAAGACCTGCTCTCCTTGTAGGTAGCAGGCAGGGAAGGAAAGGGCCATGCCGTTTCAATCTTGGGGGAACTTGCCAGCCAAAACTAGGTGCCTCGAAGGCACAATGATGACAGACACTCAGCCTTGGGAACTTGAAGCCTCTCTGTGTGGAGGGAACTGGGGGAGGCCCGAAGCACCGCGTGAAAACAACCTTGATCTCGCCCCAAGCCAAGCCATTCCCGCAAGTGTTGCTGATCACAAGGAGCTGGGGGGATGGGGAGAACGTGTCTGCAGGCAGCCCACACCCAAAGTTGGAGACGCTCTGAGAACACGTGACCACGTGGGGTCCCACGGCCACGGAGACCCTGCTGCCCCACTGTGCAGAGCTGGCCGTGATAGGCCAAGCTCCCTAAGGGGAGTGTGGATGCAGGGCCTGCCACCCAGGCTGAGTCCCTTACCCGGCCGAAGTGAGACTTGAAGGTCTGCCGAATCTGTTGCCGCTGGGCGTTGCTACGGTGTGTGACGATGTCGATGATAGTATCCTCATCAGTTCCTGTCACCAAAGCCACATGGCTCAGAGACAGGCCTGTGGCCCAGCTTCCCCCCACTGATGGGCCCTGTCGATCTTTGTCAGAGGAGAAGCCAGGCTCCGGCCTCAGCCACTGATGTCCCCTGGACTCCGCCCAGCACTGCCTCTGTCCTGTCGCTGCAGCAGCGAGCGCGGGGTTGAGAGTCAGGGCCTGTGAGTGCTCATCCTAGCTCTGGCGACGGCGGGGGACATCCCATCCCCTTCCTAGGACTCAATTTCCACACCCATAACATGACTGAAGTCCAGTTGGGGACCCTACGTCCTTTCTCTTCAGTTCTCTGAAAGGTGGATCCCAAGTCCCTCTAACTGCAGCAAGCTGACTCTGAAAGTGATCAGGATACCACTTCCTGCCTCTCGGAGTAATGCCATCGACTTCAGAGCTGGCACAGGACTCTACCTTTCAAAAGCATTTTTGTGCCTGTCCTCCTGGAGTCCTAGATATGCTCAGCAGATGCCATCATTTCCAAGAGACACATGAAATTGAGCTCCAGAGCGGAGAGGACCTAACCCAAGGCCCCAGGGAGGTGCTCTTGGGCAGAAGGGGCCATGGAAACCCAGCCCTAGATGCTCTGTCCCCAGTGGCCTTTCCATCCACCCACAGCACAGTTCTCCCCCTGGACAAATGGAGGCCTGGGAGGGGGTGGCCACCAGGAGGCGCTCCTATCTGAGAACTGGGACATGGGACAACAGGGTCCACTTCCCTTATTTAACTAACACAAGAGAAAATTGAGACTCAAGGACTGAAGGATTTGCCCAAAGTCACACAGTAAATCCGCAGCAAAGCCAGGGCAAGAACCCAGGCCTTTTGACCCAATACTTTCATCTGCACTAGGATACCGCTCCAGAGGGGCTGTGGACACCTTGGTCTCTCGGAAGGGATTGTGCCCAGTCCCTCACAAACCCCCTCCCTCCCCTCCTCCCTGCACTCAGGGAACCAGGAACTTCCTCAGGAGGGTGGAGACTCGGGGACCCTAGTGTGAGCCCTCTGCTCTGGCCCCTGCCTGCCCCACTGTGAAACCCCCGAGGCCAGCCCTGCCCCTTTCCCATCTCCCTTACCAAGTCCCTTCATGGCTTTCCTTAGCGCTTTGGCATCTGCGTCAGGGTTGAAGTCGTTGGCTGGACGCACAGTTCCATTCAGCTGCAAGAAACAGAAATAGACTCAGCAGGTGTCTGGAGGCCCCCCGGGGGGCCAGGCCAGGAGAGGAGCATGCGAGGGAGGGGAGACTTTCCCTGGGAGCCCCAAACCAAGCAGCTTGTAGGGGAAAGAGGCGGAGGTGAAGGCATAGCAGACAGACGCTTGCCCTAGAGCTGAGAGAGGGAGAGAGAGACAGACCCAGGGCCAGTGCTGGGCAAGGGAAAAGTGGTCAGGCTCCTGCCCCAGAGTCAGCTTAGTCCTAGCTCCACTGGGGCCTCCCCAGCCCCTCAGAGTCTTGTCGTGTCCGCAAGGCCCTCCTGCCTCTTAAAGAGCCACTGCCCCTGCGAAGGCAACAGGACTGTTCTGAAACCCCAGGACAGAGTTTCCCAAGTTGTATTCACTCCCGAATGGTCTGCACTGCGTCTTCCATATTTGTATACACCCTATGCTGTTTCTTAGTATTCTTACTTAATTCAATCTCTTTTCTGTTTTACTTAAATGCATTCATTTTGAAATATATTTTTTAAAGGTTTATTTTTATTCTCATTTGAGAGAGAGAGGGAGAGAGACACTGATGCGAGAGAGAAACAGATCAGCTGCCTCCTTGAGCCCGCAACCCTGGCATGCGCCCTGACTGGGAATCACACCAGCGACCTTTCAGCTACGGGACAACGCTCTACGCAACTGAGCCACGCTGGCCAGGGTAACTCTGAAACACATTTAAATACTCCTCAAGGGCAAGACTTTTTGTCCATTTTGTTCTTTGACATATGCTTTAACCGTGCCTGACAGTAAACACTCAAAAAACACCTGTTAAATGAATGAATGAAATAATTTGATATCGCTATCACAAACAGGCAGTTGGTATCACGTTCCACGAACAAGAATAACTCAGGAAAGTAAATATAATACAAAAAACCCCACGTTGTCAAATACGTATCACCACATTTAAACAAGATGCTGGTCTTGCCCAGGGCAAAAACTCTGAACTTGAAAGTGGCTGTCCCAGCTCTCTGACTCTGAAAAAGGGAAACCAGCAGGAAACCAGCAGCTGTGGCAGACCTGTGGTGCCAGACCGAGACTCCCTCTCTGACATTATCAGAAAGACTGAGGAAACTGAAAAGGAGCAGCTTTGTCACCAAGTGAGGCTCAGTGTCACTCAGTGCCACGGAGGCCCCGCCCCCGAACTAAATTCATTTCTCACACAAGTTAATATCACACGTCATGACGGTTCTTGCCTTACTATCTGGGAAATGCTGTCCTGGGGTATCAGAGGTCAAGAGCAGCGGTGCCTTCTAGGGCGAGACCGCCACGTCTAACACCTCATTTTTAAGGTAGAGGCGAGATAGAGGCTCAGGGGGGAAGTGGGGACCTGCCTAGTGTCCAAGGTTCCAAATATTTTTGGTGGACCAAGTGCTTCCAATCCCTGAAATGGTTTCTTCAAGCACCTCTGTGAACACTTTCACTCCGTCCTTTGTGGAGTCTGGGTCTGAGGATGGCCAGGGCAACCTTGCGTCCTCCAGTGCGCCCCTGGGTGCCCACCTGTTCTCAGCTTTCAGGCCTCTGAAGCCCAAGGGTTGGAGGGACAGGATGGGACAGGTGCCTCCACAGAACCAGCCAGGTTAGTAGTGAGTGGGCCAGAACACTTCCCAGCGTGTTAGAAGTAAATGCAGGGAGCAGATGCCCACGCCAGAGTGCCCACCCCCAATTCATCACTCCAAGAAGAAAAGGAAGCTTCAGATGTGAGAATCAAAGACTCAGGCTGGCCACCAGGGGGCAGCTGGGTGCTAACGAGAACAGCAGGAGGGTGCAGGTGCGAGCAGAAGAGTGGAAGCGTCTTGTCAAGAGGTCAAGCAGGAGGTGGGGAGGTCTGACCTCTACTCGGGCCACTGCACTAAGCTCCCACATCTGATAGGCCACCTGCGCTGCCTCCGGGAAGAACTGGCCAGCAGCACTGGAATGGAGGGGGTTGGGGAGAGGACAGGAGGGAACGTCACCGTAGGCAACACTCCACACTTGAGACACACGGCACACATACATGGCCACGCATGCAAACACACACACTTTAAATAAATCCATCTACCTTCTCTCCAGACTACGCCTCATCCATTCACCAGACCCCTCACTCCATTTCTGAGGACCTGCTGCCCCCTCGAGAGCCTCTGTCCAACAGCCTCCCTGGCCCTGGGCCCTGAGCCGGACAGCGTTTCTCCAATCCTTCCACCTCCCCCTTCTTCCTTGTAATCTCAGTGGTTCCTGTTCAAGTCTCTCAAACAAGTCCGTGACCAGCTTGTAGCCACATCATCTCCGTGCTCCTCTGCAGAGCAGCTGGGCATACCAGGTGTCAGAAAAGTCGCTGACCTGAACCAGCCCCTGTGGCACTTACCAAAGCCCAACAGGAGGTCTCGTAGCCCCTGCTGAACTGGATCCTCATAAGCCCCACAGGCTGTGCCCTCTTATCTCGGGGCCTTTCCTCCAACCCAAACACTCTCCCCAGGCCCTATCTCCACTGCCACCCTCGTCTACTTCCTCCTTGTGTCTCAGGCTCATTGTCTTCGGGAGCCTGCCCCAGTCTGGGTGATGCACCTACAAGTGCTGTCAGAGGCTCGTGTTCCTTCTGCATCACGGGACTGCCCCGTGTCTACACCCTGGTCTGTGTGCTTCCCACGGAGGTACCCAGTACAAATATGCTGAGTAATGAGTAGGGAGACCAAGCGCCTGTACTTTTGCCATTGAATGGATGATGAAACTGAGAAGCAGCTATGAAGTAGCAGGTCCTGGCCCACACCCCCAGACTGACTTTCCATGTTCATAAGAGCAGACATCCCCATGTATGAGAGATCATGTTCAAGTCCACACACGCAGACACTCAGACATTCACCTGGCAGACACTCAGACATTCACCTGTGTGGAGTTCCTGGCTGGAAAGAATCCCCAAGCTCACCCAATCCATCCATTAGGATGAGGCCAGGACAGGCCTGGCCTGCCACCTCCCAGGGCCACTCCCCCGGGCCCAAGAGCCACTTACTCATCATCTCCCCCACACAGCTTCAGCAGAGCCTTCTTGTATTCGCCAGAGGTGTCATTCTGGGGAGAAGGAGAGAGAGAAAGGTTACCTCTCCCCCAACCCTGGGGTCCTCACAGACAAAGAGGGAAGGTTCTGGAGAGCCCCAACAGGGACAGGCTAAACATTTCTTCAGAGCAGCCCTGGCTCTCCTCCTCTCCAGAGGTGACTGAGACCGCCAAAGCGGGGTGTGCTGGGCAGTATTTAACAACTGGGTCTCTGGGGAAAAAAGCCCTGATTTGTAGCATTTGCCAATTTCTGTGGTGTAAATACTTCCCATGGACAAGTCCAAGCCACCAATAAGATTTCACAGGCTGTGAAATTAAGATGAGATAGATGCTCCCTGCTCTGCTCGCTGAGCCAGAGTGAGCCGACCAGGCCACCAGGGAACCCCCCAGCCCAAGTGAACACAGGGCTCCAGGAACAGAAACACTGGGAAGGGCAAAAAAATAAACTTTGATAGATATGGCATATTCTGTATCCCTCTTGGAACCTCATAATGGGCTTAACATATTAAAAGCTGTGAGAAGTTCTGAGATAAAGAAACTGGCTTATCTTCGCTGCTTCTAATTTTTCCCATTCACCCATGGGACCTATAAAATTCCTCTTTAGAAATATACTTTGGAGAACACAGCTTGAACTCAGAATGCTTTCACCCACTCACCCCCCACAGGGAGGAAGAAACCAACTCTACATCAGCCTCTTGATCAAGTCTCAGGCTAGACACGCCAGTCACCGACTGGCCAGGGCCAAGGGGTCCCAAAGGAACTCTGATCTGTGTCCTTCAGCGTCGCCCCTTCTTCCAGGAGACTGAACTCTCATTGCCCTGGGGTTGGAGCCCTTGTCCTAGATGCAGCCTGTGGGCCCTTCAGCACCCAGCCCTGCCTTCCTCCACAGAGGTGCCTCACGCACCTCACCTCACCTCACACAGACACTTGCTTCTCTGTAGAATGGCCTTCAATTCCCTGAATGCGCCCAGGCAGGGGCTCCTGGAGTTCCCAAGGGATTCCAGCTACCTAGGCCAGCTGTTTCCCAGCCCTGGGTCTCAGCAGAACGCCCTCGGCCCTCTGTGTGCCTGGCCAGCTCCGCTCACCTTGATCATGCTGTACAGGGACTTCTCATACTTGGTCCGGAAGATCTCCCGAATGTCAAGCATGTCCAGCTCGCTACGGGAGACCATAATGCGGATCAGGGTGTTGTCCCGAGTCCCCAGGCCCTGGAAGACAAGTGGGTTTGGTGGGGCAGGGAGTTGAGAGGAGGCTAGAGCGCCAATGGCTCCCAGCTTAGTTGAAAATATAATTTTCCTAATAAAATGTTACAGTCAAGGACAAAAGCAGCAGAACCTGGTCTTTAATTTTTGATTTTAGAGAGAGGAAAGGAGGAAGCGGGGAGAGACAGAGTAAGACAGAAAAATCGATTTGTTGTTCCACCTATCCACGTATTCATTGGTTATTCCCATATGTGCCCTGACCAGGAATGAACCTGCAACCTTGGGGCAAGGGCACAACGCTCCAACTCACTGAGCTACCCAACCAGGGCTAGGATTGCATGGTTTGGATCTTTTTTTAACGAATTGATTTGAGAGGGAGAGGGTGGGGAGGAGGGAGAGAGGGAAAGAGAGAGAGGTTTACTGTTCCACTTATTTATGCATTCATTGTTGCTTCTTGTACGTGCCCTGACCAGCGGTTGAACCTACAACGCTGGTGTTTCGGGACAACGCTCTAACCAACCGAGCTACCTGGCCAGGGCCCATTTTGGATCTTTGTCACTGTGCCACTATGTATTTATTTTTCCTGCTACTCCTGATGGACACCGAGTTGTTTCTAGTCTCCTCCTAACACGGGCAATACTGGCATGTGTCCCTCCTGCTTTTATCTCCACCTATGGCCTCTGGCGACAAACGCCTGTGCTCACTTACCCTGTGTGCTATGGAATATCATCGGTTTGTGCGAGGCCTGTGTATAAAGTCCTGGGAAGCAGCGTTGTGGGTGCGCCCAGAGTGAAACCGCTGGGCCACGAGTGAGCACCGTGACCCTCAGCAGACAATGCCAAAGTGCTTCCCCCTCACCTACACCTTCTCCATATCAACGTTCTGAGTAATTAATACTTTCAAAAAGTGTGACTTCCAACCCATCTGGCTGCATGGACCGGGAGCTGGCTGTCACAGGGCAAGTGTTCGGTGGAGGTGTGTGACCACGCAGCATCCCAGGCTCTGGAGCTCACCGGGACAAAGGGCCCTCGCCCTGACCTGTGGCCGATCCTTGAAGGCTCCCTTTGGCCAGTGGCCCATAAGGACTTGCCCAAGAGTCCCAACAGTCCTAGCGAGCAGGCGGAGACCCCCCGCCCAATCTCATTCACGTCAAACACATCACGCACCTTCATGGCCTTGAAGAGCCTTTCAGCAAAATACTCCGGGGTGCTCCGGATACACTTCACTGAGAAGAAGAAGAGCTAGTTACCCTGGCTGCCTCAGAAGGAAAATGGGGTGAGCTGACCCCTTCTGTTTTTATGCTTTTGGGGGCTACAAGTTCCAACCCAGGAAGAACTCTGGTTCCTGATAACCTGCCCCCTTTTCTCCCAAACCCAGGGGATAAAGAAATCAGGAAATGGGCCTTTTCAAAGAGTAAACCCTCGACACAGAGCCTGGCACACAGTGCACGCTCCACGAAACCTGCTCTCCTGGTCGCTATTTCCTGACCCGGGCCCAGGGCTCCTGCCTTGTCCTCGCACACGCACACGGGAGGAGTGAGCAGGGGAAGCTCAGTGCCACAGGCACGACTCCCTGCCTCCCCCGCTGAGGCGGTGCTGCCCTGGCCACACCTCTGGAGCTCACCGCCCACCCGCTGCTTGCCTTTCCTTCTCCATAGCACGGAATTCCTCTTTTCTGCTCTCAGCCCCTCGTTCCTGGGCCAGGACCCCAGACACCCTTGGAGCCCCAGAATGCAACAGCAGGACATACCCACAGCCAGCATCAGCTTCTCAAAGTCCCCGGACAGCTCCCCTCTGATGCTGGCTTCGATGGGCTTCCCCGTGGTCTTCAGGTACTCATCAAACACTGGGTGAGACAGAGAGTCGGGGATGTCGGGAGTGCCCCCACGGCACTGAGGACAATCAGGGACATCAGAAGGGGAGGACGCAGTGCCCGCAACGGGAGTGCCAACATGAAGGTAAGGCTGGTACTTTGGGAGGTGGCAGGGAGGTCACGCACATCACCAGTCACCATGACCTCATGCTGCACGTGCTGTGATGGACTCTGTACACCTCACACTCCAATAGGAAGAGAGACTGGTACTTAGATGACAAAGCCAAGCACCCTGTTAATGACTTTGGTAAAGGACCACACAAACCACAGTCTGATAAAATCAGGACTAGTGTTGAGTTGCTGAAGAAACAGCTGTCGTGCTCCACTAGTACAAAAGGAAAAGAGAATGGACTTCTTGGCACAACCCAAGGGACAGCTGTAGTGTTTTCTGGTGCTTACCCAACCGAAGATGCTGCTTGCTGCGATTTCCCAAAATGTAAATGAACTGGGCTTCGTCTGTTCCCCATTTCAGTTCCCCAGCCTCGTAGAGGTCCTAAAGGGGAAGAGGGGGTACTAACTGAAAGAGGAAACCTCAGGGGATAGGAATCTTTGGCCAAGCCCCTCGGCATTGATATTAAATCCCTGAACATGCCAGTAACTGGTGGCCTCAGGACCTTTGCACATGCCTTCCACCCTTTCTTCCTGGGAAAACTACTCAACCTTCAAATCCTATTTGTTCTCAAACACTTCCTGATGCCCCCAGACAGAGCTGTTTCCCTCCCTCCCTCTCTCTTCTGGGCTCCTATAGCTCTGTTTGTTTGTAGCTCTGATCCACTGTATAATACAATGATTTCTTTGTATGCCTGTCTCTCCACTCTGACATGGACTCCTCCAGGACGGGGACTATGTCTTAGCATTCTTGACATCTGCCCCTGCAGTGTGACTGGCACACAGTGGGGCTCCACACACCTGGAAGGTATGGTGGGTCCGGGGAGAAGGTGTTCATGTGATTAATATAAGCCCGCCTCTCCCAGCACTGTGTGATTTTGTTCATTAGCGATTCCCCAATGCTTGGCAGAGTGCCTGGCAGATAGCAGGTATTCAACAAATACTAACTGAATAAATGAAAAAATGATGAAAGCTCCAACATTCATCTTACCAACTTTACATAAGTTGTATACCTTGGAAAGATAACACAAATCCTTTCTTTAGTAAAGCACCATATAAATGATGGCTGTGGGTCGGTTATTTCTGGTATTTAATGCAAATTACTTCGCCTCTAGCCCTTCCCCGGTCCCCAAGCTCCCCCTTCTCTCAGGGCCCCCTCGCTGTGCCTTCGGGTCTCCACCGGGACTTGTTTACCTGCACATCCTGTTGCACCAAGTCCTCGCTCACTACGTCGTCCTCTTCCCGGGTGCCCTGGGCAGAGACACAAGGGACAGGGGGTTCCCATACCAGAGCCAGAGGAGGGTATGGGGGCCAGGGGGGGAGATGCAACCCTGGAAATCCATGGTGGCCCACGAGTGTCCAGGGGCAGTGACTTACAGCAGCCACTGCATCAAGACCACACATCTATTTTGTCTGGAATCTCAGTCCCTCCCGCCGGCTTTTCCCTTCATCCTTGGAGCTGGGCCCAAACGGTGCAGTCCTTCCAGGTGCCCCCATCCCAGAGGAAGCCAGGGTCTTGTACTGAGAACATCTCTGAGTACAGGGCCCCTACCACTAGTTCTGGCATGGCCCACGATGCCCCCAACAATGTCACAAAGGTCTGCCTGTGTCCTTTCTAGTGGGGGCTCCCATACCTTAACCCCAAGAATTCACCAATCAGGATCTGAGCCCATGAGCTGAGAAGGCACCAAACCCCATTGGTATTTGTCGCTCCCCCCAGGCCCTCTGCCCCAGGTGACAGGAGGAGGACACTTGCTGGGGACAGGGGCCAGTCCTACTGGGCTGGATGGTTATGTGGGCAGAGGTCAAGCCCATGCTTGTTTCCTCTTCCCATAGGATTGTGCATTTCAGAGTCTCAAATCCTGGTTCTCTCTGGGATGGAGCCTGTGCAGACAGAGCCGCAGGCTTACAATCCGTGTGCCGCCACCGCCCCGCTGGCATCGGACGTTGCCAAAGCAACATCCCAGACTCTAAGGTACAGTCTGGAACTGTACCTTATCCTTTCCAGGATATGCCCTTTGAAAATGAGGGCAGAGGCCATGCTTTCCCACTCCTGAAGTTTCTGGTCATTCTCTAGCTGCTTAATACAGGCTGTGGATTGTCGCAGTAATGACAGGAAGAGAACGGGAGTAGAATGGGCAGGGGGAGGAAGTGACAGAAACACAGAGGTGACTTAATTTACGCTCATATATGAAACTTCCTCAAGGTTGGCCCTGAGAGCTGGGCCTGAGACTTCTCAATGCCTGTGCCCACAGGGCCGGCGGTCACAGAGACGGCCACGAGGCTGGGCAGGCACAGGGGAACGGCAGGCGCGACCTGCTCTCCAGCACCGGGCCATGCAAGGGCAGGCCTGCTGTTGTCAGACTTGCAATTATTCACAAGAATCTAGAAATCTGGTTTTCTAACAAAATCTCCCTATTTGCAACTAACTAAAAACGTTTTGATTTTTTAAAAACCTATTGTGTGGGAAAACAAAGGGAAAAATCCCAACTCGGGAGGCTGAATTCAGCTGAGGACCCCAGCTTGCAGCCCCTGTGTGGCCTGTTTCACGAGCTGCTCTGGGGGCAGGGAGCAGCGGCAATGCAGGCTGCCCCAGGAATGCCGCAGCCCTGGCTGGAGAGGACAGGGGTGCATGTGGGGAGAGGAGAGAGGTCACAGGAGACGCTACACCTGGGCACAAGAGAGAAGGGTGTGTGCAAAAGGAAATGTGGGGTCACCTGTCCATGCAAACCAGGGTAACAGAGCAGACACCTGGACACTCAAATTCTATACCAGGTGAGCCAGAGGGAAACCATCTCAAGTTCAAGGATAAAATGGGCAGAGGGGGAGGGAGTGGCCACAGTCTATGAGGACTTACTCCCAAGGAGCCACCAGGAAGCCCCTCACAGGCTACCATGTCTGTGGGGTCAGGGAGGTGCCCACAGCACTCTGCCTGCACTCTGGTCAAGAGCTCTGGGGAGGGCCCCAAGTGGACTAACCTGGAGCAGGACCACGAGCATCTTCTGGAAGTGGCCAGACGTGTCACCAATGATGTCAGCCTCCAGGTCTCGCTCGTAGGCTGCAAGGTTGGAACACAAGCTCTAGTCCCGTGCCCAGGAGACCCCGGGGATCCAGGAGGAAGGTCCCTGCTGACCCCAAAGGGTCAGATATTGCTTACAAACCCCATCACCCAGTCTCCAGGACTGCCATGGCAAGACCAGGGTGTATTTTCAAGTTCCCTGCACTGATCCATGATGGGATATGATAGAATCTATCCACTTCTCTGTCCCCGCCGGTGCCACCCTCCTCTGGGCACCACCATCGCTCACTGGACGGCAGCTACAGGCTTCTGACTCTCCTCTCTGCACCTGCTCTCACTTTCTCTCCAATCCACAGCAACAGGGGCGACCCCCTTAAAGCCCACATCTGATCATGGGCTCCCCTGCTTCCCACTGGACTTATAATGAAACACAATCTTTTTATCTTGGCCTTCGGGCCTGCACCCAGCCCTCCACGGCTCCAGCCTCAGTCTGGCTACCAGGTTCGTTTCTGCCCCAGGGCCTTTGGACCTGCTGGTCGCTCTGCATGCTAGGATCTCCTCCCCACCCTCTATAGTACTGGCTCCTTCGCATTTCCTCCCAAGACAGGCTCTCCCTGACCACCCATCTGAAGCAGGTGCTGCCCAGTCAAAGTCTGATTATCTTGTGTGTCCCCTTCATGACAACCACATGTCGTCATTGTATTTACCTGTTTGTTGTCGGTACCCCACATTCTCTCGTTAGTCTACAAACTCTAGGAAACAGGGACTGCATGGGTTATGCCTATTGCCACACCCTGAGAACCTAGCGCACTGCCCAGCACAGAACAGGCTTTGGGCTGGCCAACAAGTCCATTACATTTTTTTCTATAAAATGAAAGACACATTTTTCATTTTCACCAATAACTCGATTGATTTGGATGTTTTGAGTATGTCAGCTATCTCCCACTATTGACTTCTAGTGGGTGGAGGCCAGGGGTGCTGCTAAACATCTGCAGGTGACAGCCCCCCAGCAGAGTTACTTGGCCGAAATGTCAACAGTGCCAAGAAACTTCATAAACCACTTCTGACACGTTCAATCAGTCACAGCATCTTCTCCATACCCTGCGTATCTTTTTTGGAATTTTAGCTGCCTTTCTACCCTTCCTGAAATAATAAAGCATAATACACCAAAAATGTTGCATATTTTCTTCCATCTTTAATATTAAAGCAGCTGCACAAAAATTCACCAATTAAGTGTTTTTTCAAATGCACGCTGATATGACAGCTGTCACAATACAATCTAACAAAACAGTTTCCAATGAAGTTAAAGACAACTAAGCACTACTAGAGCCACTGCACAGATAAAACGTAATGGACTTTTTGGCCAACCCAATAATTATTGGACAGACAGATAAACAGATGAAAGGGAAGGAGGAAAGAAGGTGGCTGAATAGATTCTTAGGTCTCCACCATTGCAATCACCCCCATGTTGTATCTAAAAATCCTCAGTGGCCCCTGCCGCCCATCTCACCATCTTTGTACGCTGCCACCAGCTGGTGGATCTGCTCATTGGTCCGGGAAGCCAAGATCTCAATGAGACACTTCTCATCGGTGCCGATGCCCTGAGAGAAGAGAAGGGACGCGTGAGTCAGGCAAGGGCTGGGATTGAGGCGACCGGCCGCAGGTTGGAGTCCTGGAATGGCCAGAACTATGAAGCCCCCAGCATTTGGGGTGCTCCTACAGCACTCATAAACACTGATTGGGAATGCTGCCCTGAGAATCAAAAGACATGGGTTCTAGTCCCACCTCTGCCCATAGATTGCTTTGTGGCCTCTCATGAAGAAACCGTGTCTTTCTGGGTCTCAGTTTTCTCACCTGTAAAATGGAGATGCCACTAGCTGTTCTACAACCCCATGGGGAGATGGAGAAGGTGACTATCTCTCACATTGCTAAGTCGATCAGTGTATGAAATGAATTCATGTCTAATAGCTCATCTGAGGCAAAGATCATAGCTCTTTACTGATTGTAAAGTGCTCGGTACACTGAACGGCTTTTGTTCTCTCCCTGCTTCCTTGGGGGAATCCACAACCTCAGGCAGACTGAGCTGCTCCTCACATCCAGAACAACCTCCACAGCACTCCTGCCACTTTCTTGCCAGCCTGGAATGACCTTCCCACTCTGGTCAACCAAATCCTCTCCAGGCTTTCGGTCCCAGCTTGATCCTCTCCTCCTAAGCCACCCTGAGCCCAGGGCCTGCACTCCTAATCTCCTTGAGTACACCATTGGCCTCTGGATATGGGATACAATTTGTTTCCATGTCCTTACATGCTGCTTCCTCAGGACTGGAAGCTGCTGGTGTGGCAGTCTGGGCTAAGGGCCCCCTTTCATGGGGTCTGCCTCACACTGACAGCTGTCCCACAGCTGTCCTCCTGAAGGAGACTGCAGTACCCTCTAGGATAGGGCCTGGGCAAGCTGCCTCTTGAAGCAGGGCCCGTCCATGAGTGGATGCAGGGGACACTGCATAGGTGCTGGAGAGGCCAGAACCTTCCCTTAACCACGCCCACATGCCCAGCACACACACAGACTCCTGCTTCTTACCGAGAGTGCGTCTTTAATTTCTTTGGCATCACTGTAGGCAAGCGGCCTCATCAGACCCACAATCAGCCGCTCAAACTTCCCGGTCAGCTCATACTTCAAGTCCGCAATGAGGTCCTGACAGGGATGGGGGAGGGAAGAGTGGTTATAGTGAGAATTACATTTAATGAGCACAAACTCTATACAGGCTCTGGGCTAAGTAATCTCATTGAATCGTCACTCTTGGAGGTGTGTGCTATCAACCCGAAGAAGAAGCATGCTTAGAGATCACTGGGAACCTGCCCAAACTCAGGCAGCTAGTAGGTGGTAGGGTAGAGTTCAAGCCCACAGTGTCCTGCCTCTTCCCTACCGTTGCTTATTTACTTGTTTATTGTGTCTCGCACTATCTGTACATCCAAGGGGCTGACACCTCCCTCCTCCCAGGTCTGGTTCACCCGCGTAGCCCCAACACCCAGCACAGGGCAGGTGCTCTAGGCAGCCTGTGGCTGAATGGTCCCTGACCGAAGAGAGAGAGAGAGGCCAAAAGTGCCAACCCAGAGGCGGACCTGGAGTAGAATACTCAGGAAAGACTCTGAAGGAACACACGTGTGAATTAAATCATTCCCCCAGCCCCACATGCCTGCCCCCTGGTTGCCATGGTTACCTTGCCATAGAGGGACTTGTAGTTCTGGCAGACCTCCTGCCTCTGCCTGTTGCTCCGGGACGTGATCAGCTCCAGTATGGCCTCTTTGTCACTGCCTGGAAGAGGGGAGGGCACCCATCACCCTACCCCGACCTGCCTCCGGGGAGCCCACCAGGGCTGCTCCCTGCCATCCTCGGCTTTAGCCCTCTGCTCATGAGGTGGTAGCCTCACAGAGGAGGATCTATGGGGACCTGTCAAGCCCCCACTAAGAGGGATCATAGCACACGCAGGATGTGAGCTCAGAGGGCCCGTCGTTCAGCTCCTCATCACACAAATAAGGAGACTGAGGCCCAGGTGCGGGGCAAGGACTCACCCAAGGTCTCACGAGGAGCCTGGTTTAGAAAAATTCAGATGCCCTAACACCCAGGACAAGGTTCTTTCAGCAAAGAAAATAAGAGAGAATAGTAAGAACCAAAATCCGGGTAGCGGTTACCCCAAGAGGGTTATCAGCAGGAGGCCCTGCAGGGAGTTTCCAACTATATGAAGAAGCAAGTTAGGTGGCAGGTCTGTGGAAACTTTCATTATCGGTCTGGAATATTTCACTATAAAATCATGAAAAAATAAAAAGGGAGACAAAAGATGAGAGAGTACATCTTACCATCTCGCCCCCACCCCTGAAAGGGCTTTGAGATGTGCCCACATGTGGGGATACCACCGCCCCCCTTCCTGTGACCCCACTCCCAGGGTCTGGCACCCACCAAAGCCCTTCATGGCGGCATACAGAGCCTCGGCGTCCTGGCTGGCGTCAAAGTCTGGGAAGTCATGAATGGAGCCGCGGTACTTGGCACCCTGTGGAGAGAAAGCAGAGCGTGAGCTGCTGGCCCTGACCCTGGCCCTGGCCCAGAATGGGGCTCCCCACCCCAACTCCAGGTCACACGTCCAACCCTGGCCCCAGGCAGTGCCAAGCTGAGCTGCAATCACCTAAAATTGAGTGTTGACCACAGAAAGCCTGGGCGAGGGAGGGGATGGCTCTCCAGGTACCTCCTACCACAACGTGCCCTGAGGACAGTGCCACTTCCCCGCCCGAGGGAGGGGGCTCAGCCAGGCCCACGGCCCTGCACCACTTTCCTAGGACCCAGGAGAGAGAAAAAGCCAGGCTGAGTACAGGGACTGGAAATGACCCCTATAAGAATAACGAGAGCCCTGCATATTTTTATGGCACTTTCTGATTTAAAAAGCCCCTTTGCCTCCATTGTGATTAGTTTAGCAACTTGGAGACGCATTTAAGACGATCTCCATCACAGAACCAAAGGAACCGAGCCCGAGAAAGGAAGCCAGGGTCCCCAGAACCCAGCTGTCTGGCCTGGTCCCTTCCGCTCTCCAGCTCCAGGAAACCTGCAGTTGCCAGCTTCTGGGATGGGGGTCTCAGCCTGGGGAGCCCAGAGCCACCCTCAGTGACAATGCCAAGTTGAGGCGCCGCCCCCCAGGGACCAGTAAACTGAGCTGTGAACTGGTATCTGAGGACAAGCTGGCTGGGTCCTCGTAGCACAGCCAGGGGATCTCAGACAGGGAACCTGAATGCACAATAGGCTGGTTCACAGGGAAGTCAGAGGTGGGTCAGCTACAGGGGCAGAGAAGCACAGGGTCCAGGAGAGCGAGTGTGCAGAGCTGTGAGAGCCACACACCGAGCACACACAGCTCAGGGGCAGGGCACTTGACCTGGGCCTGGCGTGATATTGCAAGCTACAGATTCGGGAAGAAGGAAGACCTAACCCTGTCTTTCAAAAAGCTTCCGACCCAGTGGAGAAGAGAGACATTATGCATACACATTAGCATAAAGCTTGTAGGAAATACCTAAGACAGAGGCAAAGTAAGGTGAGGAAACAGCAGAGGTCAAGTCCAGCTGGGGGAGGGAACCTGGGAAGGCTTCATGGAAACAGTGGGGATAGACCACAAAAACTGCCTTGTAGGAGAAAGAAGTGCATGGGCCGCAATGAGCCTCCAATCACGTCCTGCATCTCCCAGTGCCGGCACTGCGGACCTGGCCAGACACTTGGATGCTCTGTGGTTTACGTCTGCCATTGCTGGCTCCTCCGAGGTATGCACGTGGTGGGCCCAGAGTTGCTATTTAAAGTACTGACAGGGCGGGTGACTAAAAAGGGACACGGTCCTCTTCCCGCCATCAGTGAATCCCTTGCAACCCGATCCAGCCCTGGGCAGAGAAGAAAAGGGGAATACATGCCAAGTTCTGGAACCAGAAAAGAGATCCTCCCTCTAGAACGCTGTATGAGCGTCTGTCCTGCTCACTGATGCATTCCTAGAGCCCAGCACAGGGCCGAGCACAATGAGACACCACTCCCTGCACACTTGTTTCCTAGACAGAAGGGGGTGGGGAATGGATGACGACTGAGTATGCTTTGAGCAGATCTAAGACTTCCTGGAGGTGATAACTAAGCTGCGCCCTGAAGGATGAGTAACAGCTGGCCCCAAGAGGGGTCGGGTGGGGGTCAGTCTGGGGCTTCATACAGAGAAGACAGCATGGCAAAGGCCTGGAGGCAGGAACAAGCAACATTCAGGGAAGCAAGTCCAGACACTTCCTGCTCAGTGCAGACGCCAGAGCAAAGAGAAGATAAGATAGTAGCGTGTCCCCAGCATGAAAGGGCAGAGGTCTCAGCAGCAGCAGTGTGCTGACCATCCTCTCCTGCTGCTACTCTCCTACCTCCACCTTCTCCCCTGCCACACACACACTTCGGTGGCTGAGGCAGTGTTTGGGGCAGGGGCTACAGCTTAAAGATGAGGCAACACCATCCCGGGCGAAGGTGCACTGAATGACCGACACAAGGTTTGATCAAGACGTCCCCTCACAGGCTGGGCGAGCGGCAGAGCCAGTCTCCCTCACGGGTCTTTGCACAAGGACATTAAAATCTCTTGGGGATGACCAGCCAGATCAGCTCTCCCAGGACCCCGCAGGACCACAGCCACGGGACGAGGGGGCGCAGGGAGCCTGAGCACTGGTCACATTGAAAGACAGACAGTCCTTGACATCATCCAGGCCCAGGTGTGCCACCATCGGCCATTCTCACACCACGCTGGTGGATTTTGCATCTCCAAGTGCCACCTGTGCAGCCATCCCCACTTCACCTCTGGCAGACGGGCTCCTGGCCTCAGATGCCCATGGTTGAGGGGAGGGGAGGGCAAAGGCAAAGGGACTTTCCACCCTGAAATATTCAGCAGGTCCTGATGCCAGCTGGTGAGCAGCCTGAACCCTGGGGCTCTGAGGTCTTGGGCTCCATCCAGGCTGCTGCTGGAGGAGGAGCCCCAAGGCCTCTCGGGAGCAGAAGTGACATCACCCAGAGAGAAGGCCACCAGCCAGGACTCCTCCCAATAGCCGCCTTGCTCAGACTTGACCCAGGCCCTCGTCTCTGCACCTCTTGAGTTCCAGGCACCAGCACTTGCCCCTCTTGCCCTGTCCTCAGAGTGTTCTTATGCCCATCAGCACGTTCAAACCCAGACAACTCTGTGCAAATGAAGCCACAGAGCCATGCCTCCAGGACACCACACTATTTCTTCACGTCTTTGGGCCTCACGTTCCCCTCTCCTGAATGGAAAGAGAGGGAGGACAGCGATGGCACAATTATCACAGCAGAATCAACTGGGGGCAACCTGGACCGGAGAGAAGAGGGAGTGGCTTGTTCTGTGCGTGTGCGCACTTGTGTTGGGAAGGGGCACACCAGAAGCAGAGCAAAGGTGCTAATGACTGGGAGCAGTAGACACAACTGTCCAGCTTCTCGGCCTTCTGGCTAAGATCAAGGGTGGAAGACCTTTGTCACTCCTCTGCCGTGTCTACTGCAACCTCCTCCCCTCCCTAACCCTTTGTGCTCCAAGCCTGCCAAACTACGGCTGCTGCCCCGAACACACTGCACTCTGTCCCTGCTGGCCTTCTGCTCCAGCGTCCCCTCTGACCAGACATCTCAGCCCCCGGCTCTTTCCGAGTAGCTCCCCCAGGCGGCTATCGCCGTTCCCTCCACCTGTGCACCCCCAGAGCTCCTTCGCTGCCCCACCAGAGCATCAGCACCGTGCATGGGGGACTCTAACTCACCCCGTTGGACCCCTGAAGCTCTGCCACCCTGGGACTCTTGCTTACAGGATGTCTACTGGCTCCTGACCCATGGCAAGAAAAAACCATGAATCCAGTGGTCTGGGAGCACTGGACGAGGAGTCCAAAGATCTGAGCCCATGTTCTGGCCCCTTTGATCTCCCAGGGCCTCATCTGCCCACTTCGGTCACCTAGGACCTTGCAACTCGAATGCCTTTCAGGAAGTACTCAGAGAATGACTGCATGTGGGAATGGAGAACAACAGAAGTTCTGCCTTGGATCTTTGCCCATAACCATGGTGCCAGGCTGTGACGACAGGGACGGAGTTTAGTTTGCACTGAGCTCAACCACTTGCAATGGAGACTGAGGCCCAGAGAGGGCAAAGAACTCACCCAAGATCACACAGCTTCTGTGTTATGTCCATGGCCAGAAGCTCTGTGATCAAAGTGAGGAACAAAAGGGGCCGAGTCAGATGTCCCCTAGTTGGATTCTCCCTTTTCGATCCTATTGTTGCAGTGACCACGTCTCTTTCTCTAAAGCCCGCAAACAGGGGTCTCTCTCAGGCAAATCCTGGCACGGAATGACCCCTAGCTCTTACCCGGGACAGAACCCAATCCTGGCCGCCCACAGGAGCAAAAGCTCTGATACACCTCAAATTCTACTGCCCGGCAAAGTGGTCCCAGGGCATGAAAGACTGGGGTCTCCTAAGCCGGGGGAACTTAATTCAAATGCACGTGACAGGGAGCACTTCCATCTCCGGGACAGAGAGGGCCCTCCAGTGCTTCTGCCTGTCCAGTACCCATTTCCCTTCCTGGGGAACCACTCTTGGGCCACGAAGCTCCAGTGCGACTGACTCCACTGTCTGGGTCCAAGTTAGCCAGGCCCGGCCAATGAGAACCAAGTTCTGACTTCCCTGGAATCATGGGGAATAAATTACATTGTTTCCTCCCAGCTGCCCAGGAAGCAGAATGAAAGCCAGGGGCTGCTGGTGACTAGTGTGCCAAAGCAGGGAGGGAGTGGCCCAAGACTGAAGCCACCCAGAAGAATCCCAGTTCAGAGGCAGAATCCTGACACTACCATGTGGGCCCCTGGGTCCAGCCAGACCTAAAGGCCTGGGCTTCTCAGTCATGTGCACCAACCCACATCCTTTCTGCTTAGGATGTTGTGTGCTGCCATGAGTCACTTGTCTGAAAGAGCTGTGACTGGTAACAGGAGCAACAAAGCCTGCGAACCTCTCCTGCTCCTTTCGAGCTGAAGGTACCAGGGATCTGAGCAGCATGCCTGGTGACTCTGGGAGCCCAGGCCCAGGGACAGCAGAGCTCGGCCCTCGGGGGGAGGGGCTCCTTACCTGTGCTGGCTTGGCCATGGTCTTAGGTTCTGCAGCAAACACTGTGGAGAAGAAAGAGACCCCGTGAGACTCCCTTGCACTCTGCTCCCCTCCATTCTCTCCCCCAAACTAGCTCACCCTTCCTTCCTCCCAAGGGAGACCATGTTCCCCTGGCTCTTTTCCAGCTGCCTCCAGCCCTTCGGGTTACAGACACCCCAAACCCCGGCTCAGGGCCAGCTGAGTTCTTCAGAGGACAATGGCTAGACTAGCCAGTGTCCAGACACACCAGGATGGGAGAGGGACTTGGAACCCAGGGGAGAGAGGTCACAACTGACTGTGCGACTCCTCCAGGCCTGGCAGGGCACCTTCCCAGGTATGGTTTCTGCTTAACCCTCCCAGCAACCTTTCCCGACAGCAGACTCCCCTTTCTTAAACAGGAGGAAACTTGGCAGGGAGACTGCTGAGGGAGGTTAAATAATTTGCCCAAGGTCACACCGCTTACAACCAAATTCAACCAAGTCCAGATTCCAGAGCCCATGCCACCGGCACCATGGCTTCTCTCTTTCCAAGCCACCAAGCACGGTTCCAGAACCCAGGGCTCAGCGGCCTGCACGTGAGAAGACCCAAGGGCCTCCCGGTCACCTGCGGCAGTATCTGAAGGGCTACGGTTCCTGCGCAAGTCGATAAACACTTCCTCGGCATCCACTCTGGTGAGGCACCGCGCTAGGCACTGAGCACACAGCAGCAAGTACAAAGGTTTCAAGCCCTGCTTTTCTGGAGCTTATGCTGTAATGGGGCAGGCTCTACATGCATGTGATAAAAACTCGGGAGAAAAGATAAAAAGCTTGGTCAGGAGAGAGCGACAGTGGTCGGGGGTCTCAGGGACCATGCAGATACCCCAGTGCAGAGTGGCAAGGGCAGCGGGGAATGGGGATGGGGACACTTGGAGGATGCAGGATGCAAGGTCAGGGGACCCAAGCCTGAGGCCACCACAAAGACTTGAGAATTTTCTCGGATGCGACAGAGTCATGGAGGGGGGTGACTGAAGATACAGAGTGACCTCCTGGAGGAGATGTGAGGACACAGGCTCTGCACCGAAAGGGAAAGAAACCGAGATAACAGTCAACAGTATTGTAATGATGTGAGGTGCCAGGTGGGCGCCTGAAATACTGGGGGGGGGGCCACCTGGAAAATATATGGCTGTCTAACCACCATGCTGTACCCTGAAACTGATACAAAATAATGCTGAATGTCAACTGCAATTGAAAAAGAAAATTAAAAAAGAAACCAAGGCATCTTACCTAAAGAGAGGTGAAGGAGAGGGTGTAATTGGTTTGAAAAGGGGAAGGAAGGGGAAGGGGCCAGGCCAATGAGCTCTCCCAGCAGGAAGGCAAAGATGGAAGTGAAACAATCTTTTCAAAACGAGAGAAAGGAAGACCAGTACTTTCCATTTTATGGAAATGAAGGCTTTTTTTTTTTAAAATCTTCACCCAAGGACATGCTTATTGATTTTAGAGAGAGGGGAAGGGAGGGAGAGAGAGGGGGAGAGGAACATGGATGTGAGCAACATTGATTGGTTGCCTCCCTTACAGGTCCCAACCAGGGATCAAACCTTGAATCTACAACCTAAGCACGTGCCCCCACTGGGGATCCAACCTGCAACCTTTGGGTGTACAGGACGATGTTCCAACCAATGAGCCACCCGACCAGGACTATATCGCTTTTTAAAAGTAAAAATAACAACTCTATCCGACGTACTCAGTAAGGGCTATGAGGAGCTGAGCTAGGAGAGAGCGTTGACACCGAGGAGACTTTTCAGCTCAGTGCTTTCCAGTTCTGCACATCTACCCCAGCGTACTTCAAAAAAAAAAAAAAAAAAAAACCCAATAAAACACAAACCCAAGAAAAACAAACAAACAAACAAAAATCCTTAGAGGAAAGCAGCCTCTAATGTCAGTCCATAACCCTGCTCTCTCTGTGGCATCCCTGGTGGCTGGGTGACATACGGGGGAACGCAGGTTTCGAGTCACAGGGGCAAACCTGGATTCAAGTCCATTTGGTCACTTACTAGTTATGTGACCTGGGGCACATTACTCATGTCTGAGCTCCAGGTTATCTCAAGTCCAAATGCGGGCCAGGGAGATCTGTTCTCGGTAAATGGTGGCATTCACTGTACTAGTGGGAAGTTCTGAGGACAGGCTTGTCGTGTTTGCTCACAGTGGGTCCCCACACTGCAGGAGCAGACAGACATGAGATGGGGCTGGGAGTGAAGAGCAGAGGACAGAGATCTGCTTGCAAACACACTTCTGTTTCCCTGACAACCGGGGGCCCCTTGGTGAAAATATGCAATTCTCCCCAGGAAACGGAAACTCCCCCCTCACCCCAACGCAGGGGAGGGAGCCCACATCCACCCCTGGGTCTGATGCAGTTCTGAGTTTCCTCGGGGCCTGGGGAAAGCGTGGGTAAAGGAGCTCCAAGGCCAGCGGAGAAACAGGGGCTTGGGAGGCCCAAGAAGTCAGCGGAGGCAGGGAGGGAGGGCTGAGGCCTGTCAGCTGCAACTCCAGCCTCGAAGCATTTTCTTTTGGCCTTGGTGATGGAAACTCCGGCTGCTGGCTGCAGCCCAGGCCCGTCTGGACCGGAGCCCCTTTCCTAGGAGTGCCGGCGCAGAGCAGGGGCCTCCGAGTCTTTGGGCAAATACTCCCAGCTCTGTTTATGTGTGTGTCCTGTGAGTGCATGTCTTGTGTGTACATGGAGAGCAAGCCTCTTCCAGAACTAGATGTTCAGACTGCAGTCCAGGGGGCCCATCTCCAGCAGCCCCTCCTCGGAGGGCTCAGGGACACTCCGGAGCTAACCACGGAGGCGCCGTCTACCCTGGTCTACCCTGGCTTTACAAGAGCTCTGATTCTTCCCAGAACAACACAGACCATACTTCCCAATTGCCTAAATAAATGTTTTATATCCAGTGTTTCAGAAACCCAGAAGGTCCTTAACGACCCATTACTCTGAGCCCCTGATTTTCTAGTGGGAGGGTGAATAACTGGCCGAACCCAGACAACAGCCAACACCTCTGCCTCCAGCCCTACGTCCTAACAAAGCATCCACATGTCCCTGAGCCCTGGCTGCGCTGAGACATTAGGACGAGACCACAGGGAGAGACCCCCGCTTCTTGTTCCCAATCTGTCTGCAACCTCAGACGAGCCAGGTTCCCTCTCTGGACCTCAGGTTCTTCATCTGTAACATGGGGATACTGTCACTCCCTGTTTGGGAAAACCCAGGGTGGATGTGAGGCGTTGACAGATTTTAACCAGGAATCTTCAAAGGCCTGTCTCAGAGTATCAGTCCTTCGAGGACCCCCATCCCCCCGCCCCGCCCCGGCATTCTTCTCTAGTACACCCCCACCCCAGTATGCAGGTTTCATCACCTTCCTCGAAACAGTTTCTCAAAACTGGCAGGTGTGGCCCCTCTGGACCTCTACCTCTCTCCTCCTAGGACCCTGAATCTTCCGACCTGGCTGTCCACTAGAGCTCATCCTGGCTGATCATTCCAGAAACCCACTCAAGGGTAGGTAGCCTGGTGGCATTGGGCTGCTCTGGCCACCACCTGCCTCAGTGCTTGAGCCTGCCAGCAACCATGCTTCCTCCCTTCCTCTTTGGGAGCTCAGGACTGACTCTGTGAAGAAAGTTCTGGGGTAGAGAACCCACCAGAGCCGGCAGGGCCTGTGGCTCGCTGCTGCCCAACTGCGGGGCTGGGCAAACCCACCGCTGAGTTAGAGTGGGCAGTCAGGCGCGCAGGAGCAGAGCAAGAACGGTGGGCCAGGTACACAAGGTCACCAGGGCAGAAAGCCCCAGGTACCTAGCAACAGGCACAACTAAGAAAACAAGGGCCTTGCCCCCGGGGTGACCTCTCCTCCCCAGCATATGTCGCTGGTAGATCCCCTGACTTTTCCTCCCTGAAGATAACATCTCGGCCTCAGTTCTGTTTCAGCTCCAGGCCCAGAAAAGCGGCAAAACCAGGCCAGCAGTGCCACAGCTGCCTCAGGACAGCAGGCAGCGCCGACTAATGACCCTGTGCCGACCAATCAGTGGAGACCACGCCCTGAAAGGACACACCTGGAAAGCTGATGAATATTCTATTGAGACCCACCCCTCCGACCTCCCTAAGATTCCCTCCAGTAAGACAGAAATAAAAACTGGGACCGAGGACCCAGCCTCCGCCCTGGAGCGCCTCCAGCACGCAGTGCCTTTCCCCGCCCCCTCCTTCCTGCACTTCGCTAAGGTTCTCCGCAAGGTGAGAACTGCCGTCAGGGGAGCTGTGGGCAGTGAGCGGGGCCAGCCCCTGAACGCGTCCCCTGGGCCCCCGGTTCTTCGACTTTCCAGTGAGCTAACGCAGCCCAGCCTCGGCTCTGCTGTTGCTTCTGTGCGAAGTCCTTCCTTGTTTCACGGTCCCCAGCTTTAATAAATGTCCCATCTGAGTGTGCTTTTGCTGTGGCCAAAACATCACTGCCTGCTTTATCACACTTTGTCTCTTAACTGAAATCTTTCCTTCAAGAAGACAGGAGCTGAGGTCTTGTGTTCTGGTTGGCAACAGGTGGACAGAGGAAGGTCATGTCCATGTCTGGGCTTTGAGGTCAGGCGTGGCTGGGGGCGCAGCTCTGCTCCCCCCACCAAATTGTGATTTATGTAAGTCACCTAAACTGAATCTCCATTTCCACACTTGCAAAATGCATTCAAATGATATCTCCACATACTGAGAAATAAATGAACACTGAAGGAACAGCTCTTACACAGTGCTGGGCACAGAGCAAGAACAGAATCGATGGCAGCCTTTACTGTGACAAGCCCAAACATTAACAAGGGCAGTGGCGTGGCATCCTAAGGAAGAGTGCAGGTTTAGCTCCAATGACCTGAGTTCAAATCCTGACACAGCAAATTCTTAGTTCACGACCTTGAGTGAGTTAGGTCATTTCTCTGACTCAGCTTCTTCATCTCTGAAATGATCATCTCATAAGGTTTTTGTAAAAATTCAAGGAAATAAGGCTGGTGAAATACTGAGCACGGACAGGTACAGATGAAGTGTGTAGTGAGTGGCGGTTTCTGTCGCCATAGCCATCATCATTAGAACGTGGTCCTCATTTCTGATGTTTGTTACACATACATAAAAATTAAAGACGTACATCAGGGCTTCAGGCTGATAGAAGTTCACCACCAAGGGTGTGGACTCAATGCAATCAAGCAGGGGGAGGAAGAGAGAAAGGAGATGTCAGGTAGAACCGAAACACCAGCATCAGAAAAGGCATTTCTGTCCTTAAAAGGTGGCTTGTGGGCTCTGGGGGCACAGAGTGTACTTTTAGGGAGGGTGTGAAACCAGGTGTGTGGGGAGGGCAATGTGAGAAAAATCAAGAAATAACCTGGAAGATCATACAAAAAATATCACCCAAACTCCTGTGCCCCGGGAGTGCCCAAGGGACTCCAACTTGAGCTGTGTCCCTGCCCTCAACACAGGCCGCCCCATAGCTCCACATTCAAGGCCCTTGGCACCCTCCCTGATTTTTCTGCCCCCTCCTGCCAAACCAGGAATCTCACCTACCAGCGTTTTCTACCCAGCCTTCTAGCATCACACCAGTGCCTTTTCATTCCGACGTCATTAATAACCTCTGGGGCGTTTTTCAAACTAACCAACATACACATAAAGTCAACCCCCAGAGATTCTGACTCAGCGGCTCTATGCTTTGGTAATTTTTACATACTCTCCTAAATGGTTCTGACAACTCTTCTAGGAAGCCAGGAGGGATTTCTCCGGCCTCTGAAGCCCCACAGCACTCTGAAACCACCTACACTTGGCTGGCTTGAGTCAACCCCTGTGGATTTGTCCCTGCTCTGGTACACGGAGGATGCTTGCCTCCCCGGCACTGTGGGGGCAAATCTGTACCTCAGCCTCTCCAGGCTGTCTGTTTTTGAGCTATTTTGAGCTCAGTAATGTTGGGACACCTGATGGTAATACAAACTAGTTCTTGTAGTCACGCTCCTCTGGTCCTGTCTGGGAAAGTCCAATTGGTTTCTCTACCCCTCTGATGGAAAAACCAGCTTCCATCCATTTGTACATTCCTTTCAATAGACAGAATGTGCACTGATTCTCTTTGGAGTTGGTTATAACATCTGCCTGGCCCAGTCATCAACTAATGAACAAAATAAAATCTTTAGCACATGGCCATTTTTATGTCTGTGAGTCATGATTCTTCTCCTTCGTGCAAAGTACGGTATATGCGTCCCTGCTACTCCCCCATCAGAGCCTGTGGCTCGTCACAGTTGCTGGATGAAATGCACTGAGTAGCTTTAATGCTGTCTTTAGAGCCCCCCTTGAAAAAGCACGGTGTAAGGAAGGAAAAATAATTCTCCTTTCACTAGACCTCTAAATTCTTCCGGCTGGTTTAATAAAAACATGAGACAGCTTAACGAGAGAGTAACCAAACATCACGTGTGTACACACAAGGGTTCCATAAGAATATGGGACTCGACAAATCTCTAGTTGAGGCTTAGAAACCATCTTGAACGAAGGAGAAAGGGGGAAGTGGCTTGGACTTCAAAGAGGAGGCAGGCAAGGTACAGGTAGACAAGAAGGAGCAAGCATCTGGGCCACCCAGGAAACAACGGGACCCTGAGGGGGGTGTCTAACAACCAGCCTTCGCCGGGTCCCTCTCCGTCTGCCACACTTGGCTCACGTTAAGCTCAGGTGGACTTGCCAAGGTGAATATGCAAAGGTGATCCCTCTTCCTGAGCCAGGTGTTTCTATCTGAATTCTTTTAGACAAGGAAGCGGGAGGTAAAAGGCTCTTCTTGAGTCATTTGTTTCTAAAACACAACCAGTTTAAAATAATCAATATGCCCCCCCCTCAAAAAAAGGGCATGTTTGCGGGTGGCAAACTCTGCTCCCCCTCAAGAGAATAAAATAAACCAACCAGCCTGGTGGTTTTTTTCCTCACTATAGAGCCAAGAGAGGAAATAACCCACAGGGTTAAGTAACTTACCCAACTCATAAAGAAAATGAGTAATTAAGCAGGGGCTCAGTTTTCAAAAAGCATTTATTGAGCACTTCTTGCATGCCCATTCGTAGGAGTTGGGGACAGAATAAAAACCAAGATAGACGAGTCCCCCCCCCCCCCCACCAACAAAGCTGGCAATTTGATGCAGTCATGTGCGTTTTTGATCCTATGCACCACCAGGAACAAAAGAAAATAGCTGTGCATTCATCAGGATAAAAATACTTTTTAAGCATGAGATGAAAAGCACGCATAATAAGAAGTCTGAACGTTTTTTCCTGCACCTTTCGGACTAAAGGAAGTCAGTCACCTTTAGTGTGTGGATGGACGCACTAACCCTGACGACCTCAGGGGAGGCCTGTGTGATGAGACTTACAAACCCGGAGACCAAAAATAACCCCACAGGAGGGCCTGAAATGAAACTTTCTAACTAAAAGCAAGTCACAGCGGGCAGTCTAGTTCTAAGCTAGAAGTTTTCCTCACAAAGGTCGATCTTAACCTTAGCTGATCCAGTTTGGAGTCTTTTTGCATCTGAGATAACAGACCTTTGGAATGTCAAGGTAAGGTCCCTTTTTCCGGACCCTTCTGGGGCACAACTACCACACCAGGGCCGTGACCACAAATCCTCTCATTGTTACTGTTCATTATTGACTGTTAACCCTCCCATATCCACAAATGTAAAAGAAGTATGTGTCTGTTCCTTTTACTTCTTACCCAACCCCAGAGATTTGGCCCCTGGGCTTTCTCCTGCCTCCCGAACCTATGGCCAGTGGGTTTCATGTGACGCTCACATCTTCCCCGCTGACTCCGGTCTAGGAAGTGATGGAACTGCCAGTCTCTGGAGCACTTTCTCAATCCATTTAAGATTTTGCCTCTTGCAATTGTCGTCAGTTTGGTTCAAATAAAATCACAGAAATTCTTACAGGTTTGGCTGTTTCTTACTTCAGAGGCCCCTGGCCTATAACATCGAGGTCCTTCCCCTTTGTCTTTCCTGGTGGCTCCTCCCCCAGCCCACACAGAGGAGACACCCAGGACCAGCCCCCTGGCCCTCCAGGAGCCGCCTGGGTAAATGACATTCCTGGCCCTGTGTGTGGGCACCCCCAGCTCGTGCACTCAGGTTTCTTAGAGAGCAGTATCTTTCCCTCTCCTGACCCAGAAGCACTGATCCTAGGGCTGGACAAGGCCCCAGATCACTGGGGTGCCCAAGGTTGGAACTGGACAGCCCCCGGTTTGAATCCCAGCTCAAGCCACTTCGCTGAGATACAGCAAATGTAGTATCCCACAGTACAGAGGCTGGAGCCGCAAGGCCTGCGACTGAGGCTTGACCTGCTGCACAGGCGGCGTGGGCAAGTACTTAACATCACAGGTAAGACGGCAGATAAAAGTGCTGTGGTGCGGACAGAAAGAATTAAGAGATGTTTAAAGCTTAGAAGAGGCCCTGGCACTCTGGACACATTCAGTGAGTGTATCATTTCTTCCCTAAACTTTCCAAGGCTGAGTTTCCACATCTACAAAATGGACATGGTACAGCATCTCACGTATCACAGGCTCAGCCAGGGCCTGCCAAGATGGGTTTAATAAATAATAGAAGTTACTATTTTATTATTATTCCAGGAGCACCAGGACACCCGTTTCACAGACGAGGAACCTGAGGCTCAGGTCACCTGCCTTCTACAGCACCGCACTCCTCTGGGATTGCAACGGTAGCACTGGCTTCTCCGTGCACCGCACTCCGCAGTTTGCAAGGCACTTTTACATTTGCCACGCCAGAATCTCATGCGGGTGAACTTCAGACTCATCCTCACTTTGCAGGTGGGGGACCTGAGGCTCAAAGAACCCAAGGACAGTCATTCCTCCTTAGCTAGTCTCTGTGGGGGCCCCTCAAGCTCAGGAAGAAAGGCAATGGAATGTGGCTGATTCCAAGCCAAGACATTTATATGCATAAAGGCACCCCTACCACACAGGCAGACTTCCTCCATGGGGGACGTGCACACTCAGAAATCAGGGTAAAGACCACATCCTGTGCTTTGTCCCCACCCAGGAAGTATCTTGGAGAGCCTGGGTGGGGTGAGGCAGGTGACACCACTGGGCCTCCCCAGAAAATCCTAGAATGATACTACAAGAAGAGCCACACAGTCCCAACCCATCCTACCAGCTGGGTGCCAAGGACATACCTCTCATCCCTCTAGAGAGAAAGGAACTAAGGCCCAGGAGGCAGGTGTGCCCAGGGCACCCAGCTGGTTGGTGGCTGGGGCTGGGGCTGCTGGCCTGGGGCCCCTCTGGATGCCGCAGTGCAGAGCTTCCAGACCCTGGCAGCCACCCATTTCTGCAGAGCTCCCCCACCCCGTCCCAGAAACTGGCTCCAAGAGGTCAGTCAGGCCTGTGACTTCCCAGGGGCAGCCCCCTCCTCTGCACACCCACAACACGTTCTGCCCCAGCAACAGCTGCGGCCCTCACCCAGAAACTGCAACTGTGTTCTGTATCCCGGGAGCCTGCCTTGGGAATGGGGTGGAAGGCAATGGAAGATGGGTGAGTGACAGTCACAGCTGCAGAGGGGGAACGGAGGCCTCCCCCTCCCTCCCCAGCCCCACCCAACTCCCAGAATTCTCAGTCTTACAACAGTTGAATCCTAGAATACCAGCGCTGGAAGTGGCGGCTGACTCAAGCAGACTCTGCTACAGACGGGTAGTAACTAAGGCCCAGAGAGCAAAGGGGCTTGCCCAAAGACCCCCAGCACCTGGAACTATATAACCCAGCTTTCCACTGACCTCCAGGCTGGTCCCCTTTGCATGGGGCAGGCCCTGAGGGCCAGAAGGGCAGAGTCCGTGGGAGCCAAAGCTGGGCAGGTCATTCACCCAGAAGAGGAAGGACCAAGAGGTCAGGATATCCCATCTGGGTCAGTGGGGCCCATGATTTAAGGTGTGCTTTGGGCAGAGGAGGAGGGGGAAGTGAGGGAAAGGGAGGACTCTGGAAACCAAAGTCCTTTCACAAACCCAGGAGCCATATGTCCAAATTTGGAATAGTCCTGGAAGACCCACCAGGCTTTAGAGGAAAGGAGGAGGTGGGAGGAGGCAAAGGCTGCGGGCATCCTCCCAGTGGACCCCCTGCCCCTTCCCCTGTCAGGGCCTATACAAGCCTGTAATCAAAACTTCCCAAACCTGTAATTAATTATTCCTTGCAGCTGACAAATAAATCAATGTTCACAGCCACTGTTTCCTCGGAGAGGGGCTGGGTCTATCAACTTGGGGCTTGGAGAGGGAAACTGAGGCTGAGAGGGAAAGCTACTGATTCAAGGTCACACTGCAAGTTGTTGCTAGAGCTGGGATTCTATTCAAGGAACTTCACCACCCTGCTAGTGTTCTAGGGGTTAGCTGAAGGCCCTAAACTTTGGGAAGGCCTGAAATGGGCTTGGGGAGGGCAGAAAGAAGGGTGGGGCCCCTGCCTCCCTTTCGGAGACCAGCTGAGGGCCTCCTTTAGAGGCAAGCAGGGTCCATGGGACCTTGAGGTGTGGACAGCCGGTCCCCCCGCAACGACAAACTCAAGCCACTTTGACCCTTCACGTCTCGGGTCTTCGAGCTCAGCCACACCCTTCCTCCGAGTCGGATCCTTAGATCCCCGTCCAGCAGTCCCCGGCCCTGGGCCTTCAACGTCTCTCCAGCGCCCTCCGACCACAAAGCAGGACCTGCAGCTGCCACCGCCTTAGCCCAGGTGCCCCCAGACCCTGGACCACACCCTCCGCAGAGCCGGCTCATCCTTTCCTTTCTATCTCCTCCCCTCCCCCAGCCAGGGCGCCGTCCGCCTCCGATTCTTCGCCTGCAGCTCTTTATTAGCTCCACTGCACTCCCCCGGGCACACCCAGGCTGGACCCTCTCGAGTTACCGCGCCCTTGGGTTCCAGTTCCCTTATCCCCCCGACCCGCTCCCGGGCACCCCCTCCCCGTATCCCGGCGGGAGGCATGGATCTTGGATGACCGGGCGTTTATTGATCTGCCCCGCGTCCTTGCAGCCCCCAGCCGGCGGGGGTGGGGGGGGCCCTAGAGCGATACCCTCTTGGGCCTCAACCCACTCACCGCGCGGCGAAAGCCTTTTGTCACGGACCGGCAGACGGGCAGAAGGACGCGCAGACGGACGCGCCGACGCGGAGCTCCTGGGTGGAAGCCCGTTAGCGGAGCAGCAGCAGCAACCGCAGCGTAGGGCGGGTCGTGAGGACAGCCGTCTGCTCCCGGGATGGACACGTGGCGCGCAGGGGCCAATCCGGTCCGCCCCACCTCCCCTCCTCCCACTCCTCCCCCCGCCACTTTCCTTTGCTCCGGGAATCTTAGCGTGTCACCAGCGGGGTCCTCTCCTCGAGAACCTCCTGAGCTCAGACCTGGGACTTGAGACCTAGAGAAGGGGGGAGGGTTTGGCTAAGGTCACATGGCCATTCAGGGATAGAAGTCAGGGCTCTTGATTTCCAGTTCTGGACACTTTCCCCCAAATTCCTACTACTTGCCAAAACTTTGTTGAGAAACAACATGGAGGCTTGACAAAACTGAGGCCGAGCCCTCTATTTGCTGGATCGGATTCCATTCAGCAATAGCGCGTCAGATCCGGGACGTTACTTACCCGCGTCCAGGAGAGAAGAATCCAGAGAAGCCCTGTTCTCTGACCCTCGTCACACAGCTAGTAGGTTGTGCAGTCAGGGCTGGAAGCTGAGCAAGCTGACTCCAGAGAGGGGCTGGCTCTGGACAGTGCATTGTCCAGAGGAGAGGGAGGCAAAAGATCCCCCGCCTTCAGAGTAGTTCTAATCCAGGGCTGTGCGGAAAACAATAGATTATTTTTTTGGAGCCATAAACTCTTTGGGAATCCAGAGGAAACTGAGAGTAATTATCCCCCAGGGGATTTGTAAAGACTTCCTGGAGGAGGTGATACTGCAATGAAATTCAGTAGTACCTCCCATCCTCTGCCCCCCTTAGAAATTCTGCTTTGGTGAAAAGATAGAAAGGTGGCAACTGTGGGCTGTCACTCAGCTGCAGATGGACTCCCTGGGTGTGACATTTAAGTTGTCTGATTATCAAGTTCCTCATCTGACAGATAAAGATAACCAAAGCTTTTGCAAAGAGAGTCCTCCATCTGTCACTATTTCAGAGACCTCCCGGCCTCCCACGAGGAGACCTGGTTGGAAACTCCTTTCATCTCCTCATTTCCCAGCAAACACTGAGCACCTGTTGCATGCCAGACACTGAGCTGGGAGACAGAAGTCAGCCAATGGGAAGTGGACCCCTGACCTGCCCTCATGGAGCTTCCACTCTCACGGCAGCCAGATGGTTAGGGTGTCGTTACAATGAAGTTCAGCCTGTTGTAATCTGAAATGATACAGTGCGGCGATGGAGCACAGCAGGTGAACCAGGCTTGCGAATGAGAGTGATGCTACGTGGTCACCACAAAGATCAGTGGAATCTACTAAGAGACTAAAAGGAAATTAAAATAATTACCTTATGTCCTGGCCGGTGTGGCTCGGTTGGGTGTCAGCCCGCGAAGTGGAAAGGTGGCCAGTCTGATCCCCAGTCAGGGCACATGCCTGGGTTGTGGGTTTGGTCCCTGGTTGGGGCACATATTGATGTTTCTCTTTCACACTGATGTTTCTCTCCCTCTCTTCGCCTCTCTCTCTCTAAAAATAAATAAATACAATCGTTAAGAAGTAATAATTACCTGAAGATTAGGAGGGACCCGTTGCGGGGGTGAGGGTGGAGGCTTGCGGCCCCTGTGAGACTTTTACTCTGAGGCATTTTGGGAGCTGTTGCAGAGAGCTGAGCAGAGGAGGGATGTGACATTTTTTGTCCCCTAATTTTTTTAATGCACATAACATAAATTAAGCATTTACAATGAACAGTTTGGTGGCATTTAGCACATTCGTACTGTTGTGCAACCACCACCTCTATCTGGTTCCAAAACGTTGTTGTCCCCCTAAAAGAAACCCCTTTAAGCAGTCACTCCCCACCCTCCCCTCCCCTCAGCCCCTGACAAGCACCAGTGTGCTTTCTGCCTCCCTGGGTTTCTCTGTTCTGAGTATATCACACACATGGAATCGCAGTATATGTGGCCCTTTGTGTCTGGCTTCCTTCACTTAGCAAAGCTGTATTAGGGTTCTCCAGAGAAACAGAACCAATAGGGTGTTATAGAACTGGATATAAGAGGAGATTTATTATAGGAACTGGCCGAGAAGTCCCACAATTTGCCATCTGCCTGCTGGAGAACCAGGAGAGCCAATGGTCTAATTCAGTCAGAATCTTAAGGCCTAGAACCTGGAGCTCCGAGGTCTAAAGACAGGAAAAGATGGACATCTCAGCTCAATGAGAGAGAGAGAGAGAGAGGGAGAGAGAATATAATCCTTCGTCTTTTGCTCTGTTCAGACCCTCAGTGGATTGGGTCTGCGACCTTCCATTGGAAGGGCGGTGATCTTCACTTAGTCTACTGAATCAAATGTTAATCTCTTAACTAATCAAATGCTAAACCTCACATACACACCCAGAAATAATGTTTTACTAGCTCTCTGAACATTCCTTAGCCCAGTCAAGTTGACACATAAAATCAACCATCACGATACCATTTTGAAGTTCATCCCTGACGTAGCACCCGCCGATACTCTATTCTCTTTACAGCTGGACCGTGTTCCATGGTGTGGATGGACCACGTGCTGCTTACCCGTTCATCAGCAGACGGGCCACTGTGGGCCGTGCTGCCATAAGTGTCCGTGTACAAATATTTGTTTGAGCGCATGATTTCAGCTCTTTTGTGTATTTACTGAAGTGGAATTGCTAGTTCATATAGTGATCCTATAGTTAACGTTTTGAGGAGCTGTTAAACTGTTTTCCACCACAGCTGCACCATTTTTCTTTCTTTTTTTAAAAAAAGATTTTATTTCTTTTTAGAGAGAGGGAAAGAGAGTGCGAAAGAGAAGGAGAGAAACATCAATGTGTGGTTGCCTCTCTCATGCCCTGTACTGGGGACCTGGCCAGCAACCCAGGCACATGCCCTAGACTGGGAATCGAACCAGCAACCTTTTGGTTTGCAGGCCAGCGCTCAATCCACTGAGCCACACCAGCCCGGGCTCTTATTTATTTATTTATTTAGTGTGGTTCCCCCAGTCCTGGAGCATTCCCTCAGCTCCCAAAGAGCTCTCACGTTTCCCCAACCTCCTCTGTGCAACCTCAATCTCTCTTTTGCTTGTTTCGAAGCAGCTGTCCGATCGGCCCTCAGCTGTCTCCCAGGAAGAATGGCTCTAAATATAGGTGTGCATTCCATGTGATCTGGGGGAGGGACGAGCTCAGTCTCCCCCTGCGTGGCCATCTGGGACCGACCTCCAGCTGCACCCGCCACTTCATATTCCCACCAGCAACACACAAGCGTTCTCCATATCCTTGCCAACCCTTGATATTTTTGGTTTTTAATGTCGTTCTAATTGGTGGGAAATGGTATGGCATTGTGGTTTTGGACTTGACTTACTCCAATGACTAAGGATGTTGAACATTTTTTCAATCCCTTGCGGGCTATTTGTATTTCTTTGAAGAAATATCTACTCAAATCTTTGCCATTTTTAAATTGCGTTGTCTGTCTTTTTGTTGTTGAGATGTAAGAGTTCTTTATATACTCTGGAGATGACACATGTCTTAAAGGTCATTCAGACCACTAAGAATTCTGAATACCACTGAGGGGCAAGAGTAGAAGCAGATCCGTTAGGAGGCTTTTGCGGTAACCTGGGCAACAGGTGCAGGCGGCTGGGCCACAGTGGGAGAAATGGAGGTGGTGAGAAATGCTCAGACTGCTTGTATGGGGAGGTGGAGTTAACGTGATTTCCTGAAGGTCTGGATATGAGGTGAGAAAAACGAGAGCAGTCCAGAATGACTTCAGGGGTCTTGGCCTGAGCCACTGGAACAATGGGGTTACTGTGAACTGAGATGGGCAGAACTGCAGGAGGAGCCGTTTTGGGGGTGGGAGTGGGGAAAAGGTAGGTCAGGAGTGCAGTTTTGGACAGTTCGTGTAAGATTTCTATCACACATCCAGGAGGAGACGTCACGGAGGCAGTCGGATAGACAAACGTGGAGTTTGGAAGAGAGGTCAGTGCTGGAGACAGGAA
Organism: Desmodus rotundus; assembly: GCF_022682495.2. Taxonomy (NCBI): domain Eukaryota; kingdom Metazoa; phylum Chordata; class Mammalia; order Chiroptera; family Phyllostomidae; genus Desmodus; species Desmodus rotundus. Next base: position 140,466,036 of record NC_071392.1, read on the forward strand.
TTCGGAAGTCCTAGGCATAGGAGTACTGCTCAAGGCCCGAGGAGGAGATGAGGTCATCCAAGGAGAAGAGAGCCGAGAGCAGGCCACACTGAGTCAGGGAGAGGAAAAGGCTCCCACCAGGGTGGCTGGGAAGAGCCTGCTGTGACGTGGAAGGAAGCCCTGGGGAGTGTGGTATCTTAGAAACCATGCGGGAAAAGTGCTGTGAGGAGGAAGAAGTGATCAGTTGTGCCAAATCTGCTCTCAGTCCAGTAAGACAGGACCCGAGAATCCATCAGGGATTTAACACCAGGAAGGTCAACGTTTCCGTGCTCCGAGGAGCAGACCTGGTGGAGTGTTGGGGGTGAGAACCAGACAGGAATGGGCTTAGGATAAAAGTGTCAACTACTTACTCCAGGAGTTTCGCTGGGAAGACCAGCAAAGATATGGGGCAGTGAGGGCAGGGGAGGCGTCCAAAGGCCTAATCTACAGTGCAGCCAACGAAAGTTCAGAGAAATCCTGACCTTTGCCCGAAGAGAGCTCCCCTGTGTGAGGCAGGGTGGAGACCCGGGTCCCCCTGGGGGCAGGGCCCGGAGCCTTATTCCTGAGCTGCAGAAAAAGGCTAATGTACTACTCATTCTCTTTGAGTCGGTCATCTCACTTCTGGGAACCAGTCCTAAGAAAATAATTTGAAATGCAGAGAAAGATTTGAGGCCCAATGGTGTATTTTTAACCACAAAAAAAGAAACAGTCTAAACATCCAGGGAGTCATAAAAATAGTAAGTCAGCCTATGTTATGCGGACACACTAGCCCGTAGAAGCAGGCAAGCATGGGGTAGAGACCCACTAAGATGACTTCATCTTTCTGGCCCCATCCCAAACCCCTTCCTCTACAGCACGACCCTTCCAAAAGCGTGTGTAAGAGAGACAGTGGGATGCGGGCCAGAACGATAGACTGGGATTCTGGACTTTCTCACCGCACCCCCCACCACCCCACCCCCTCCGACTTGACTTTCTCTGATTTAAGGGAGAAGTCAGATCCCCAGGCTGCCCTCTGGGGAAGATGGAATAGTCAGATACTGCCACCTGCTGGCAGGTTTCAGTTCTGCTGGCCTCCACCAAGAGAGGGTGCCCGGTGCTGGGCATTCCAGAAATGCGTCTCACTTTGGTAAGTTCTCTAGAGGAAGGAGCCCCAGGTACTACTGTTCGTGTGACCACCAGGAAGCCCCCTTCCTCCAAAAGTCCCCTTGAGGACTGTCTTAGGGTCTCGCACTCTTCTGTAAGAGCCGAGGACTTCTTTTCTCTATGGGAGTGAACATAGTTACTAACCCCTTGGTGTGAGGCAGATTATTTTCTGCTGTGGGGTCCCAGCACCGTGCGGTTGCTTAGTTTTGGGCAGGCGGGTCCATGAAAGGGTGCAGAGATGGAGGAGCAGTGTACAAGTAAAAGACAGGCTGAGAAACCACAGAACCACTTTTCTCTTGGCTTTTATTGTTCATTTTATTACTGCAAAAATAATAAGTAGCCATTACAAATAATCATAAGATAAAAAGATTTAAAGTCATAATCCTACAATCCAGAGATATCCTACATTAACACATCATTCTTTTATTACATACCAATAGCAATAATATACGGGCATGTATGGAGTATTACGTGCCATATACTTACACTTTCCTTTGCAGAACACTGAAACTTACTGCAAATATTAATTTATCTTTTATAAACCTTTATTGTGAATATCTTTTTATGTGATTAAATGTTCTGAAAGATTTTTAAATAACTATTAAATTCCATTGTATGATTAGTAGCATAATTTATCTAATTGCCTCTTACTAAACATTTAAGTTGACTCTGATTTTTTCCAACATGACTTTGAGATCGTTTTCTAAAACTTGGAAGAGTAACAAATATTTTTTGAGACTATGGAGAAAACATTGCTAAATTGCTCTCCATGGAGGGGCACTCTCCCTCACAAGGTGGAAGAGACACCGTTGCACCTTAGCATCATTCTGTGTATTTTGTAAGTCACCAAACACGTTTGCATCCATTATTCCTTCACAGGGGAGGTTGGCAGAGCAGACACTGTAATCCCGTCTACGATATGCGGCCTCGCTGGCTGGTGGGGACTCACCGGGACCCAGGGGGGCCCCAGTGTAGCCTGTGTGACAGCCGTCTCGTGCCTGAACTCAGACTGGACCTCATGGTCCCTGACGCCAATGCTGTCTCTGGGACCCCAGAGACAGACACTTCTTTTAGGTTCAACGGCACATTCAGGTCTTCAGAACGCGTCACTGCTTGGACATAAGAGTGCGCGGGGGACCTTCCAGGCAGCTTGTCACCCCACACCAAAGTCAAGCCAAGACATGACCTTGACCCCCACAGGGAAAGTCATAGGAAGGCTGGGGTCCCTGTGAAAAGGGCAGGCCTGTGAGTTGCTGCAATTAGAAAACCACCTGCCCAGGACAGAGTTTCATAGCAGGGTCTTGACATTAAAAAGCAAATAAGCAGAAAACGCCCTGGGGCCTGCTTCCACCCCATGCTAAGTGAGTGAGCATTACCCTGTTCCCCGCCCCCAACCCCGAGATTCTGTTTTCTTAGTCATAATATTTAGTTAGTGTAAAAGTATCCACCTCAGAAGCTGGCTGCTGGAATTTACTGATAGAATGATATAAACCACGTAGCAGCAGTGAGCACGTAGTAATGAGACAATAAATATAAACATTGCTACTATTATTAAATGGATACAGTCCTGATCTATTAATAATAAGAGGTGAGAGTTAGTTCTGGCTGGGTTTATGCTCTCGTAATTTTATTTGTTCTTTCTGTACAATGGTAGAGAGAAGGCATAGGAACAAAGGATCCCTTAAGATTGCCTTTGTTCTTATTTGAAAAGACTCTGAGTCTCTAACACTCTGAGATTCCATTTATTCTTGAAGTGGTTGCTTTAAGGTTCTATGAGATTAAGATTCTATAATTCTGAGATTCTTTTTCTGGGGTTCCAAGATCCCACGACTCACTCAAAATCCTGTTGAAAGATGCCATTTGCGTGAAAGGAAACCTCTTCTAAGCCTGGCAGAAGCTTGCCTGGCTGGCTCTTACTATTCTTATGGGTTTCTCCTTAAATAGCACTTCTTCAGAAATTCCTTCCTAATTCTTCCTCCAGTGCACTGTATCCACCCCTTCCCATGTCTCCGCTGGAATCCTGCTCCTCCCCATCCTAACACAGTCCTAACTGGTAATCAGATACTTGTGTGATTTGGTTAATGCCTGTCTTCCTGTCTCCATTGCTTGGTAAAGTAGAATCTCAAAAAACAGTTGATGAATGATAAATAAATGAATGAATCAATGAATTCTACAAGTCAAAGGTTCCATGAGTGTTTATTCCCAAAGTTGACCATTCCAGACCGTTCCCATCCCCCATTCCCTGAGGATCTGAGACCAGGAAGTGAGTGGTCTTTCCAATTCCATGATATTGCCTGGCCTCTTTGTGCCCTGCCTCTTCTGCTCCCCAACTCTCCATTTTTTGCCTCTTTGGGAGCCCTTGGGTTAGGGCAGAGCCTGGGTGGGGTCTCTGCTGTCGTGACCAGCCTGGACCAGTTCGTTCGTTCATTCATTCATTCATTCATTCAGCAAATGCTCAGCTAGTGCCCACAAAGTGCCAGCGCTGGACTAAGGGACAGGGACAAGACTTGGTCCCGGTTTTCACAGACCTCACACCCTAGAAGGCTGGATATGGGCATCCGTGACATAATCACAAACAGATTCGTGAAAGTGCTGTGGGACGGAGAAGAGCGGGTGCTCAGAGAGCGTACCGCAGCACGCGTGCTAGGCCCAGGGTCTTGGGCTCAAGGCCACCATGAGGCGCTCTCTGGGGCCTTCAACTGGTCCTCTGTGCCCATTCTCTGGGACACTTGGACACTGTCCTCTCCCTGGGGAACAATCAGCGAGAACTTGGGTTCAAAGTGGTGACATGCCACGCTCCCAGTACCCCTGAGAGTACTGCACGCATCAGGCTGAAAGCTAAATCATCGCCTCTCAAAATGTTTCTCCTTCTTACAGGACTCGGTCACTGGGAAGGGAGCTCCAGATGTTCAACACCCTCCTTGAACAGATGGGGAACTGAGGCCCAAAGAGATGAAGATGTTCAAGGTCACATAGTTAAGTAGCAAAGTGAGAACAGAACCCCAAGCTCCCTATTCTCTCTTCTCACCCACTTCCTCAAATTACCTTCCTCCTGCCAAGAATGACCACTGAGTACGTGTACACAGAGGGAATCTTGTGTCAGCCTGAAGCCAGGGGGGATTCCACCTGCTTGGTGCAATAGTTAGAACGTAGACAAAGCTCGGCAAAACAGGAAGAGGTTTACGGCTACATTTGGAGGGATTTGCACTGTGGTGTTCCCTTAGGTTAACTGGTGACAAGTCTGTATCGAATACCATACTCTCACTTAACAATCTTCTTCAAGGAATTGTAGCTATTTGAGCCAGGAAATGCTAGTTCTCGCTCACTGACGCTTTGTTTCCAATCGCAAAACACTGGAGACAACCTAAATTGAAACAACCTAATAGTCCTTTGGTAAGAGAATGGATAAACTCTAGCAGAGCTGAGCCACAGAATGTAGCACTTTAAAAAGTAGAAAGGTAGGTCTATATAAGGGACCAGGCACATTGCTGAGATTAAAGGGAAAAAAAAAAGCAAATTTAAGAAAAATATGTGCAGTGTCAAACCATTTTAAGCTTCATCTGTAATTTTTTTTGAGAATCAATTTTATTTACCTATTATTTACTTAAGTAAAATTTTTTTCCCAAAATACCATCCTTTAGAGCAAGGGTTAACAAACTTTTTCTGCCAATGCCCAGACAGTAAACATTTTAGGCTCTGTGGGCCGTGTGTCACTTGTCATCATGCAAAGCAGCCTGGACCGTACACGCGAGAGTGAGTGTGGCCGTTCTCCAATACATCTTTATTTATGGACACTGCGATTTGAATTTCATGTAATTTTCATGTGTCACCGAATTCTTTTAATCACTTAAAAATGTGAAAACTATTCTTAGCTCACAGGCCGTGCAAAAGCCATTGGCCGGCAGATGTGGCCCAGGGGCAAGAGCCAAGCCCTGCTTTAAGTCCGGTTCAAGCCCCTCCTGCCTCCTGACCACACTCACCTATTTTGTCCTCAAATATTCCTGTCCTCTTCCTCCACGACCCTCCTGTGACCTTCAATAGCCCCTCCAGCTGCCTCCCGGCTCCGCCTATCTGGCCTTGGGGACCCTCATCTCCTGGCGGCTGGACTGTTTTTCCCTGAGCAGGGCTCTGAATAGCTCCATTCACCTTGGCCAGAGGGAATCCAGAGAAAAGAATTTTGTTTGGAGTCCTGGAGAAGCCAGGACTTGGGACTTTGATTTGCCTTTGAAATCAGGTCTCCTCCCCTCCCTCTCCCAGGGGTCTCACGCCACTACGTTCCCTGCTCACACCCTGCCAGCCCCAACAATCCGTCCCCTGCAGCAGCTGCGGCCACATCAGCATCACAGCTCCAGGTCTCTCACCATGGACCCCAGAACCCTCTGCTTCCTGTCCTGTTGCCTGCTCATCTGTGTCTTTTCAGGTATGGAGCTCTCCTTCCAGCCCCCGGGGTGTCCTGAGAGGCCCCCTGCGCCCGCCTTTCCCAGGAGTGCCCTGCTGATGCATGGGGAAGGGGAGTGAGCGCTGGGGCCCTGGTGTCTAAGCTCTGTTCCTCCTCTCACTGTCTGGGCCACCCGGCCTGGGTCCTGTCACCTCTGCGAGCTCAGCTTCTTCCTCCGCACAATGACAAGGATGGGCTGCGCGACCTCCCAAGCCCTTTCCGGAGCCAGCAGCCCTCTCGGACCTGAAGCCAGAGGCTGCCCCTCTAAGTCTAGTAGCGACTCAGATGTACAAGACTGGATAACATAGTCCCTGAGACTCAGTTTATTCAGGAGTACAGTGGGGATAACAGTAATCTCAAAATTACAGGGTGGTTTTGAGGGTTAAATGACGTCAAGTATATAAACGTTCAGTCTAGAGCCTCGCACGTCAATACTCGATAAGTGGTGGCGATATTATTTTAATTGTGAAGACCCTGATTATACCTGGTCACACCAAGATTATATAATTCTAAAAGCCTGAGTGTTTATTCCGAGGTTCTTCGACTCCGAGAGCCTATCATTTTGCTCACAAAGAGCAACCGTTGGAGGGCTCCCTGAGGAGCACAGCCTGAAGAATATCTAGCCCAGAACCCGATAGAAGACAGATCCTCGGGGAGGCAGGGGCCCCAGCAGACTTTTCCTCCCCCTCTCCACTTCCAGCCACCCCAGGGAGAGACTGGGACTGGAATGATCTCTGCAAGAGAATGAATAGCTGGGCTTGGAACAGGATTTGGAGGGATGGTGTCATCCCAGATTTCCTCTTCCAGATGCTACTGGAGATATTCCCATGTGGTGCTATCAGATGTTATTTAGGGAGCTTCAGACAGAAGGGAAGGGGCAGGCATCTTCCTGGTAAGAAGCAGCTTAGCAAAGGGTTGGTGGTTGAAATTGCAGAGTTACTTGAAGGAGGAGTGGAGGGGTGGAGGATAGTGGAGGTGATGTGATCTCAGACATTCAGAACATGCGCGCTGAGAAGGATCCCTGAGAGTCACCTGGCCCAGGGATTTAAAAATTGTTCTCGCCCTGGCTGGTGTGGCTCAGTTGGATGGGCATTGTCCAGCAAGCCAAAAGGTCACAGGTTCAATTCCCAGTCAGGGCACATACGTGGGTTGTGGGTTCAGTCCCTAGTCGGAGCTTGTGCAAGAGGTAATCAATCGATGTTCCTCTCCCCTCTTTCTCCCTCCCTTCCCCTCTCTCTGGAATCAATTAAAGAAAATAAATTTTCAAAAAGCTATGCTCTAAAGAATAATTCTATTGTCCTATTTCCTGCACAGGGGTGGGAGACAGAGGGGAAATAGTGATTGAAAAGCTGGATGGGTGGGTTTCCAGCCCCCACCCCTTTATCCAGAACAATGCTGTTATTATTTTTTGTCATGGACCTTACTATGTTTCAAGAGAGGGTTTTGCTAGCTGGGCTTTATCTATTGCTTGGTTTGCTTTTAAACTTCAAAAGCTTTGGTTTAGTCCAACCTCTTCATTTTATAGATGCAAAAACTGGGACCTAGACACAGCAAGAAGAGAGATACGACGTGCTAGTATCAGACAGGGCCCTTGGGCAGATGCATACATGGCACTTGGTTTCCTCATCTGTGAAATGGGGGTGTCTGTGAAGGCTTTCTGGCGGGGCCCTGAGAGTGTGAGAGAAGATAAAGCTCAGCTGGCGCTCTGCAGGGGGCCCAGGGGCCCCGGGGTTTTAGTTAGGATCATCATCATCATCATCAGGTCCTGAAATGAAACGACATTCCCTGAAGTTGCCTACATGACCTGTTGGCTTGGCAAGCTGAGAAGCCCCAAAGCTGTTGACATCTTGTGACGGCTCCCAGGGAGCCCTGCCCATGTGGTCCCACAGCCCACAGTCCTGGGAAGTGGAGCCTCCACTAATGAAGACGTGTTTGCAGCCACCCTGTAATCAGGGCTCGCGGTGGGCCCTGTCGGATCCGGCCAGGACAGCCCCAGCTGTGGGAGCCACTCTGACCCAGCCCTTGGTCCGATTTCAACTCCAGGCCCAACAGGGGTCCAGACCCAGAGTCCAGGGACTTCCTCCCGCCCACTGCTCTGATGGCAGCCTTTCAATTAGGGCAATCAGAGCCAGGAGGTACCCCTGCCCTTCTCGTATCCTGCTCTCTGACTGGCTTGCTTCATAGAAGGCCTCTATCTAGGGATGTTTGGCTATTAAAGTATTAGCTTTATATTTGGATTTTTAAAAATACACTATTTGTGGCAGACAGAATAACGTGCTCCCAAAGGTGTCCACCTCTTGATCCCCAGAACCTCACATGGCAGAGTGGAGTGAAGGCTGCAGGTAGAATTAGAGTTGCTAATCAACTGACGGTAACATAGAGAGAGTATTCTGGATTATTCACCCAGTAGAATCACGAGCATCCTTAAAAGTAAGGGAGGGAGTCTGACAAGAGAACCAGAGAGAGACGGCTGCGTGAGGAAGGCTTCGTCCCTCATTGCTGGCTTTGAAGACGGAGAAGTGGGGCCATAGCCAAGGGCATGGGCAGCCTCCAGAAGCCGGGGGAGGCAAGGAACAGATTTTCCCGCTCAACACCTTGATCTTAGCCAGTGAGACCCATGTCAGACTTCTGAGCTCCAGAACTGTCAGGTGAAGAATTGGTGTCGTTTTGAACTACTAAGCTTATGGCCATTTGTTCTAGCAGCAACAGAAATGAGTAAACTGTTCATGATGACTATTTCTTGGCTATTAGAGGCCAGGCACTGTGCTAAGTGCTTTGAGTATATACTCATTTAACATACACAACACAGGCAGACCTCGGAGCTACAGTACAGAGAGCATCTCAATAAAGCGAGCTGTAATCTTCCTGCTGGTGGCGGGTTTGTAAAAACCCACAACGTCTGTGAAGCACAATGAAGCGAAGCGCAGGTGCTCTTGTTCTCATTTTCTACCATAAATGAAGAGAATGTGCTCAGGAAACTTAAGTGACCTGGCCAAGGTCACACAGCTCATCTGGAGCAGAGCAGAGACGGAAATCCCCAACACGACTGGCTCTGAAGCACCTGTTCCATCGGCTCGTCCAGGGTTGCACCCCTTCTCTGGAGTGGCCTAGATACTGCCTCGGAGAATCTTTGTTTTTAGATGCCGAACTTCAGTGTTCCAGGTCACCTCGTTAGTGTGCTGAGCCCAGCTGATCTCTCTGAGGCTTAGTTTCCCATCCTGTAAAGGGGGTGGTAAATGCTCACTGGGTGGCCTTTGGGGGCTACAGCAAGGATTAAACCAGAGTGTGTTTGGGGGAGCAGTATTCTCTGTGAACTGTTAAGTGCTCTTCCCATGTAAAGAACTCAGAATAAACCTCCCCCAAACTACCGAAACTTCCTCAGATCATTGAAAGGCCCTTTCCCTCCAAGGTGCCCCAATCCTGTCCTGTCTCCCCTGCAGCTGACATCCAGGAGCGTGGCAGAACTCCAAAGGCTCAGACAGAGAGGGGTGGCAGAGCAGCCAGCCCCGGTGCGGGGAAGCCCTCGGGAGCCCCAGGTGGGAGAAAACCCAAATCAGACCGGAGACGGAAGTCCCTGCAGATGGAGACTCGTGTGGAGCCTGCAGCTCCCAGCCCACCGGCCCCCTCCATCCTGACCCAGGTGGTAGGGAGGGGTCGATTCCAGAAGGTGGGCGACTCTCTGAGCCTGAGAGCTGGGGAGTCCCTGGAGCTGCGCTGCCGGGGAAAGGTGGTCCACTGGAGGGTGCCTGCATACCTGGAAGCGGAGGGTGAGGGGCGCCTCAGGTATGGGCTGGAGGGACTCCTGCGACAGCCTGGCTGGGCCGGGGGGAGAGGGGGGTCAGTTTATTAACAGTCTTTACAGGGATTGAAATAGCCCAGGACCTGCACTGGGCACCCCATTATGTACAACTACAGGCATCTAAAAGAAGCAGTAAGATGGGCTCCTAAGACCCATAGATGCACAGCGGTTTTACAGAATGGGAGACAAGGCTTCCCATTATAAAACTGGGTTCAGAAGATTTGTCTACTCTCTCTCAATTAAGTCTCTTAAAATGAGAATTCTGGGGACTCTGCCTCCTTTGGCAGGTGGAGGTGCTCAGAGGGCATTTGCTAACCTGGACAAAGGGACATAAGGTAGGAGCCAAGGAGCACAAAGGAGTTTGGGGGATGCCACTTGCAATGTGTGGGCACAGTCAATGGGGAGTAGATGGGCCAATTAGAAGTTGCGTGTGGGATAGGCGAGCCAATCAGAAACTGTGGGTGGGGCCCATACAAAGCCTGACATCTCCATTGGGGAAGGGGATCTGGGTGGGTGGGGTGATGAAAGTTGGGAAGGAGGGCTGTCAACCACCCAAATGCTGCTACTAGGTGTCTCAAGCCATCCCCATCGGGGGCCCCCATCGACTGTCTTTCAGAATCAGGCACTTCAAGCAACACAGCCGGTTACAGCTGGTGAACTCCACGGGCGCGGACACAGGGGAATACAGTTGCTGGGCCTGCCAGGATGCCGCCTGCCCAGAAGACCAGGGCCGCCAGGGAAAAACCTTTATTTTCTTCACAGGTGCCCTGGAGTCAGGGTCTCCCAGAACCTCAGTGCAGGACAGTCCTCCCAACCTAACTGTCTTAAGTCCTTCCCCTTAGTCCCACCTGTGAAATGTAGGAATTATGCGAGGGGTTCTCCAAAATCCTTCCTGTGACATTCGGGGACTCCATGGCTGATTCCATGGAGAACCGAGGAGTCCAGCTGCATTCCACTGAGGAAACAGATGCCTCTTCTAGAAGCAGCTGGGTCTCCCCTTACTCAGATCCAACCATAACACTAATGATTGCCCAGTCTAGAGGTTCCACCCTGACTCAGTGTCACCTGGAAACCTGGTAAAACACAGATTCCTAGGCCTTGTGCCCATTAAGCCTGGGATGCCAACAAGTCCTACAGGGAAGTCCTGTCTCTGGGAAGATTTGGAAGACACAGTGCTTTCCGACTCTGGTTGCCCAGGAGGTTCACTGTGGATCTTTAAAACCTCTGATCCCACACCCCCTCCAGTAGGGTTCTGATCTACTTGGTCTGGGTGTGGCACCGGGTACTGGTCATTTTAAAAGCACCTCAAGGGATTGTGATATTCAGCCAGAGTTAACCACTGCATTTGTCTGACCTTAGAGCCGTTTTATTCAATACAGAAGCCACTAAACCAACGTGGCTCTTTAAATCCAAGTTACTTAAAGTGAAATAAAGTGTAACACTAGTTCCTCAGTTGCACCAGCTGCATTTGAAACGCTCGACAGCCACCTGCGGCCAGTGGTTACACATCGGACAGCCGGGTGCAGAACATGTGCCATCGTGTTGGAAGGTGCTGCCGGACAGCACTGCTCTAGAAAACTGGTCCCCAGATAATTCCTACTCACCGCACCACTGTGCCCCCAAGAGTCTGACCTCAGACTATGTGGCCAAGAACACCTTGAAAGAGTTTGATAAACGTGTGCCTCCCACAGGCCTGGTGCCTCATATCCGGTATCCCTTTTGCTTCTCATCAGCTCGGCAAAGTAGGCCAAATGCGATTGTCACTCCTACTTGACATAGAAGAACAAAGCCTCAGAGGAAGGCAGTGATTTCTTAAGATTTTACAGCTAGTGGGTGGCAGGATTGGGAATCAAATCAGAAACCTCAACTTCAAGTTCAGTACTTCCTGTACTACTTTTCACATAGAAGGGCCCTCAGAGACCAAGCCATCTGAACCCTCCCAATGTACTAATGAAGACGCTAAAGATCGGGGAGGGAAAGAGATTTGTTTAAGATGCACAGCAAACTAATGACAAAAGCTGGAACTAGCAGGCTGGGCTTCAGCAACCTAGTCCAGAACCTCTTACCAGAGAGGAAAGAACATGGAGATTGGAGATGGGCAGGGGAAGTGGCATTTCAAGTCCCCACAAAGGACCCTGTGCTCATGAGTGGTGACAGAGCATCAGGGGACAATAAATCTGCCCCAAACTCATTCTTCTCTCTCCCTCCTTTCTTCCCAGACCCAGAAGAGCTCTTTGTCCCCACAGAGAATTATTATGAAATGGTTCAGTTACGCAGCCATCAGCCAGTCCTGCTTCCCTGCCAGGTGACCAACCCCCTGGCCCAGGTGACGCTGCATCGAGAGTTCCCCCCAGAGGAGGTCCCAGTGGACGGGACGGATATCTCCTTTGACGTGAAGAAGGGCTTCACCATCCACCAGCCCCAAGCTTCCTTGGCTGGCTCCCTCTTCTGCTTGGCCAGCCTAGGAGGCATACGACAGATTTCCACCAAGTACATGCTGATCTACATCAAGTGTGCGTGAACCTAGGGCTCTGGGTGGGCAGGCAGGGCAGGGCAGGGCAGGATTTGGGGAGGGATGCCTCCTTTGGGAGCCTCAGTTTGGGATCTGTGGATTATGGAGCTCTAAACCACCAATCACCTTCCAACACCATTCTGTGTAGCCAACCGTCTTGTCCAGACATAGCCAGCCAATCAGCTATTGAGCTGACCTGCATCAGTTCAGCCTTCTTGTTCATCCACTTATTCTTAATCAAGTCACATTATTCCATTCATCCATCCTCCCTCAAATCAACCATTCCATTCACAATCCTGTCAATCAACTGCTCCATCATCTACCCATCCTTTATCAATTCAACCACCTCAACCCTTCATCCTCTGCCAATTTAACTATTTCACTCATTCTGTTCAATCATTGTAACAATCAATTTGACATGTTTGTCCCCATTTCTCTCCCATCTTCTCCATGGCAGACCCATTTTCGTCCCCCAAACCCACCATCCAAGCTTCAGCAGCGTCGGTCCTACTGGGAGAGAACTTCAGTGTGACCTGCACGGTTCTGAGTGAGCCGGAGATCACTGTGGACTTCAGCTGGGAGTACCCAGGGCAGAAGGTAAGCAGAGGGTGAGAGGAGGCTGTGAGCATGTGTGTGTGGTGGTGTGTTGGGGCAGGGGTGAGGGGGTGAAGGGTTAGGACGAGAGCCAGGAGCGATCACAGCAGAGTAGAACCACTGCTGGACGGGGGCAGCCGATGAACAGTGACTCTAGTCCCAACTCTGACACTGCTCCTCTGAGTGACCCTGGACAAGTCACTTCCCTTTCCTGGGCCTCAGTTTCCTCATTTGTCAAACAGAGCTACTTCTCAGGTTATTGTATAAAAATGTTCCTTTGTTAATTTATCCAACAACAGTTATTGAGCACCCCCCACAGGCCAGACATGGCACGAGGTGCCGAGACTACACTGATGAGGCAGTAGATCGCTAGGCGTGAGCTTACAGTCTGAACAGGGAGGGGAAGTGAGCAACGCAGTCATCCAGAGAATACCACGAGCTAGTCAAAGACAAAACAGAAACGTGACCAGCTGTATTTCAGACAGAGCGGGCAGGACACCTTCTCTAAGGTGACACTCAAGCGGAGACCAAACTGGCCCAAATCACACGGAAATGGGGCTTGTTTCCGTCTGTTAGTCTTATAATCAGAGTTTTGTGTACTTTTGTCTTTTTGTTTCTGGTAGAAGAGCTCCTTCAACATTTCTTATAGTGTGGAGCTTGTGGTAGGAAATTCTCTCAGCTTGTGTTTGCCTGGGAATGCCTTTATTTCTCCTTCAAACCTAAAAGATAACTTTGTTGGAGAAAATATTTGGCTGATTTAACTCTGTCAATGTTTTAAGTATTTCTTTCTACTCTCTCCTGTCTTATAATGCTTCTAGTGAGAAATCTGATGATAATCTAAGGTTTCCTTTGTAGGTTACAGTCTTTTTTCCCTGGCTGCGTTGAGAATTCTTTCTTTGTCATTGATTTTTGAGTTTGAAGAAAATGTGTCTTGGGGAAGGTCTTTTTGTGTTCGTATAATTATGTGTTCTATTAGCTCCTTCATTCTGAATTCCAGTTCTTTTCATAAATTACTTTGTTGAGTATGCTTTCTGTCCCTTCTCCCTCTCTCCTTCTCCTGGTATACTTACTACCCTAGGGTGCTCTTTCTGATGTAGTCAGATAGTTCTTGTGGAGTGCTTTTATTTTAAAAAACTCTTAATTCTCTCTTCCTCCTGGGTTATTCCTAGGTTTCTGCCTTCAAGTTCATGAATTCTGTCTTCCATCTGATCTACTCCATTTCCAATGTTTTCGAATGCATTCCTAATTTTATTCCTGAGCTCATTTAACTGCCTCTCTGAGGTTTCTTTTATATCACGGGGTTTCCTCATAACTGCAGCCTCAAATTCTCTGTCATTTCAATCAGTCTTCCATGACTTTGAGTTTGGTTCCTGGAGACTTTTCGTTTTCTTTCTGCGCTCCCAAGGTTCCTCGGTTGTTCACGGGGTTTGACGGACTGTCTCTCTGCCTGAGCGGCGGCAGCAGTGTGCTCTTTTGTTGTTTAGACTCTGTTTTGCCCTCATCAACTCAGCGTGTTTACAGGCCGAGTGCTTTCTTCTGTTTTCCTGTTTACAGGTGCGATAGCACAAGGTTTTGTTGTCTCTTCCCTGCACATCTGCACACCTGGGCTAGCGATGGAGTGGCATCATTTAGATTGAGGAAAATGCTGCAAACCCACTGGATGGTGTTGTCCCCTCTGTGACCAGCTCCCCTCGGTTACAGGGCATGATCACTGTGGTGGGGGAATGTGGTGGGTGGTGGAGAACGGCCTTGCTGGGTGAGCCCCTGGAGCTACCTCCTTTTCACTAATGGCTGGTGCCCTGCTGTGTTTCTGGAGGCATCTCACTGCCTCTGTTGGCTCTGCTGGGATCGGTAGGGCAGGGGAGGCAAGTTCATGATTCATGGCTCTGCCCCCTGCAGGAACGGCTGTTGGCACCGCTGTGTTGTTTAAGGCTTCTCAGTCACCTCTACCAGCTCTGCTGCGATGGGGAAAAGAGCAGCGAGAGGCCTTTTATTTTCCCCCAGAGGGAAATTTCTTCTGTCCCCCTCACACCCCAGGCCTTAGTGTGAGGGCCGCAGCTCCACTCTTCCACCGTCCCTCGCTTGCTGGAGTCACAGTGGGCACCGAGCCGCCTCTGTTGCGGCAGTCCCCGTCCTTCCCCGTCCCTACTCATTCCCATACACCACCTTCAGATGTCCCGATGTGTGGGCCTTCCAGGAGTGCCTGTGTGTTGAGCTGGGGATCCTTTGAGTTCTAAATGTCCAACTTGTTGTAAATTTAAGGGGAGAAACAAAGGAGTCTTTTCACTCTGCCATGATGGCGACGCAGCGTCAGGAATTCTTAAAAGGGGTTTCTGGAAGAGCTGGGATTTGACGTGAGCCTTGGGGGGAGGCCTGGGTGAAGGTGAGCCTGCCCCCAGAGGCTTTAGGACATAGAAATGGTGGGAATCGTTTTCCCGCTTGTCAAAAGTGGAAGCTGAGACCCAAAAAGGGGAAAAGAACATGCAGATGGTTGGGAAACCCGTTTCACTCTGTCAACATTTCCCCAAACATGTCCCTTGGAATGGTAGAGTACCACCCCCCCCACCCCAAAAGTGTGTTCTTAGGAAAAACTGCCTCTTATAACCATCACCCACATCAGAGATTCAAAACCTGCACACGTGACAGACTCAGTGGTCTGAGTCACCCCAATCTAACTTTGCTTGCTCGGTGTTCCCCAACAATTTGGATAATGGTTCCCCCACATCCCTCCTTTGTGGAGAGAGTACCCATTAATGTCCCCCCAGGACCAGGGCACCACAACACCCACCCTAGGGGGTGCTGCTCTGGGTTGAGCTACCTGCTGCACCTCTGTGAGCAGGGAGGAGACCCCAGCTGCCCTACAGGGACTTGTGAAGCTTCACATTTTCCACAAAGAACCCGGCCTTTCGGGTGCTCTGACACTGAGGTGTGGTCTTGGACAAGTCGCTTCCCCTTTCCCTGAAGGCTACCTGGTGCCTCTTACCTGCATGCTGGTGCCTGAGTCAGAGATGGCTTTTGGGGAAGCTGACAGTTCTCTTTGTCTCCTACAGCTGGGCCGACCCCCCTACGTCAGCGAGTGGGCCGACGTGGTACGCCGGGAGGGCCAGGTACAGCAGGAGGCAGGGAGCTCACTGTATGTGGAAGAGGCCCGGGTGGGGGATGCTGGCATCTACACCTGCCGGGCCACCAACCTTCAGGGCACTGGGACTGCCACCACCCATGTCCATGTGACCCGAAGCCCTTGAGTCTCCCCTGCCCCTTCCTAGCTCCCTCCCTGGCTGGCTGCAGGCATCTGGCTGTGGAGCAGTGGGCAGAAGCAGGAGCAGGTCACTGTGTGAACTTTGGTGTTTTTTATGCCAAGAAGGTGCCCCCAGAGGGCAGAGAGAACCTCATCCCTGACACTCTCCCGCCTCTACTTTTACCCCTTACTTCAACCTCACCGCCTCACTCCAAGCCCTGACCTGGTCTGAGAGTCAGCCTCCATGCCAACCCCAGGTCCTGAAGCTGGGCAAAGCGGGGGCCCATGGGACACCGGTACCCAAGGAGGGATCCCAGAACCTGCCGAGTCACCCAGGCCCCAGGACTTATTCCTCCAAGATGCCTGCCTCTAGCAGAGGTCTTCCTTCCTCCTAGGGAAGGACAAGGACCCCTCTCTTCCCTCTCCCAGGAAAACACAGAGGCCAGGTGAATAGTACTGGGAGCTCTATTTGGTTTCCAAAGCTTGTCTGCCCCATGGTAAGGCTCTGACCACAGTTGTCTCCTCCCACGCACCCCAGGCCACAGGAGGGGCACCCTGCTCCCCACAACTGGCCCCTTTTCCAGCCCAGCCCCTCCCATTAGGACAATGTTTTCTAAAGGGCATTCCGCAGCCTCAAGTGCTCTGACACTCAGTCGAAGGAGCTCAGGAAATTCCGAATACTTTGCTTCTTTCTGGGGAATTTGCAAAGGACGTTAGCTATTAAAGGTTCTGAGAAGTCCTGCAGTTTGCAGATCTGTTTAATCTGATCGAACCTGGAGTTTCTCAAAGTACTTGGCCACCAGTTCTTTTCTCGTTTTTCCTTATTAAAGTCCAATGAACTAGTGCATCCCAGACAGGCTTTGGGGAAAGTCAGGTGAAGAAGTATGTGCGTGATTCACTCCAGAGCTGCCCCAAGGCTCCTGGATGACCTGTTTGCCGGTCACTGCAGAAGCAGCCCCGGGCCCTGCTGAGCTCCCAGAACTAGAAATGGATGAAGAAGGCGGCCTGGGATGATGGAGAACATGGAACGCAGTCTGGGATGACGGAGGAAGCCTTAGCTCTAGTGGGCTAATTTTGCCTAGGTGCTGGCCCAGGGCCAGGGGGCTGGGGCTGGGGGCTTCAGTCTGCTTCCATGATGAAGAGGGGTAGGAACCTGCTTCACAGCAGTTCCACACATCAGAGGAGGGCGGTGCACCTGAGTGCTCTACACAAGGGAAGGTTGTTATTATGGCCTCCAGCTGACCCGAAGCTTCCTGACAGAATCTTAAGTCCACAGATGTCAGGGCTGGACAGGCCTGCTGAGGTGAGTTCCTGCAGCCACCCCTTTGCACTGGTGGGGAAGCGGACAGCCAGGTTCTAGGGGCCTGGGGTCAGGGGAGGGGGGAGGAGTTAAGATGCAAGTAGGAGTAAAAGAGAAACCGGAAGTGGGTGGGACCAGGTAGAAAGAGGAAGGAGGAGAAAGACTGTCACACATCTGATCTTCCCAGAGCCTGGGGAGAAAGAAAAAGCACAAGATAAGACCTGGATGACAGAGGAGGTCCCAGTCGCGGCCTTGTGAGTCCTAGTCCCTACCTAGGTTTCCTCATCTGTACAGAGATGAGGTCCCAGCTTTGGCCGTGGAGTGTACTCAGACCTGCCCAGTGGCCCCTGTGCCCACAGGGCACTGAGAGTGAGGGACCTGGAGGGCTGAGTGACCTTTGCCTGGTCAAGGGGGAGGCACTCTGGCCATCACCCCTGAGCTGACTAGATTCTGGGTGGGACCAGGAGCAGTGGCCTGTCTGTCTCCCTGCCTGGCCCCTGCCTTGGCTGGATTGACCCCTGGCACGGCCAGCCCCAAGGGCTGCTAGTGACCCCCTCCCAGCCGCTCACTTGCCCCAGTTGATTCACAGGGTCTGGCCCACTTCCTCCCCCATCCGGCAGCTCCTAGTCTGACCCTAGAATGGGACACTGTAGTGACATAAGAGTCATTTGTTCAGTTCCCCCAACCATTTCAGAGGGGCGGTAAACTGAGGCCGAGAGAAGGCCAAGGCACAAGGGGGACGTCTAGGGGTAAGCTGATGAGCTGGCAGCCAAGCTGACAAGTTAGGATTGGGAGGTTGTATCCTCTTTGTCTCGCGGTCAAAGTGGCACAGGATCCCCTGGACAAAGCCTCAAAACTCCCTGATGTGAACAGAGAGAGGGGAGGGAGGAAAGGGCTCCTCTTGCTCGTTCCTGGGCCAACTCAGCGGAAGGCTTCCCAGGGCCTCTGAGGCCCCCTGGGTGATTCTACGTGGCCCAAGCCCCTGGGGCTCACTGGGCACACACCCTGGCTCCCATCACACTCCTGCCCTCGTCCCCTCCTGGGAACAGAACGAGAGGCTCCTGCTGTCTTCTCTGGAAAGTCCTGGACAGGAGCTGTGACCACAGGTGTCATGGCTGCCCAGGCCCAAAGCCTATGTGGCCAGGAAGGAGACCTCAGTGGGAGTGACAGAGGCCAGAGGGTAGGAGGGGGAGGCATCAGCCCCAAGGACCCGGTAGAGCAGCTCCTCCTTCTCCTGCTGGAGCTGTCGCCTTAACTGTGACTCCTTCTCCAGCGCCTCGTGGGCGAGAAGCAGGTCCTCCGAGAGCTGCCTGTGGATGCAGACAGAGACCAGGGCTGCCTCTCAGGGCCTCCAGCGACTGCAGAGACCAACCCACCCTCTAGGATGCCTTCCTTAGAGGTGCTACCAGCCTGCTCCAGGGTCCCCACTGCCCCATCTTGTCCACCTTGAACACAGTGGCCATTTGATCTGTTGACCAAGGAGAGTGGCCCTCACAGGCGGACAGCTCTGGGGTCAAAGCTACCCCAACACTTAGCTGTGTACCCTTGAACAAGTTATCATTTACTCCTGCCAAGTTGCAGTTTCCTCCTTCGTGAAATGGGAAGGCGAAAAACGGGGTCCCACTCTTAGAGTAATAAGGAGGCTTAGAGGATATGCAAACTACTCAACAAGTTATGTCTGACCCTTGGTATTAGGTGTCATTTACTCTGCCCTTAGAACTGACTCATTCGTGTACTTTCATCCATTCATTTGACCTCTTGAGCTCTACGTTTCTGGTTCCCCCTTCTGAGACTGGGCTCCCCCATGAAGTGCACTCAGCCAGGATAGGGACAGACAGATACTACTCGGGGCCTTGGTTTAGGTTTCTAGGCAGAGCTGGTCCCTGGGGATACCTGACTCTCGAAGAAAGAGGAGCCCTGTTCCTTGGAGAGGCCTGTGCCTGTCAGTCCACACCCCCGGGCTTCCCTGAGACTCTCAACTGGAGATTTTGGCAAAAAGGGCAGGGACGGGAGGAAAGGAGGCAGGGGGACAGCTACCTTGAGACAACTGTCTGCTTGCGGCCTCGGACAAGGAGGTCCTCATTCTCCTGTTGGAGGGTGGACAGCTTCTCCTCCAGCAGCAGGTTTTTCTCTTTCTGTGACAAATCAGAACGAGCTCGGGAAGCCACCAAATCCCATGATACAAGGTGCGCCGTCACCTCCCTCTTATCTGTGGTCACTGAAAATACTGATTCATTCTAGATCAAATGTTCCATGTCATGGAACAACCAGATGACTTAAAACAAAGAAAAGAAAACTAGGGGGTGAACAGAGGCCTGCCAACTTTTACTTTTGCCACATGAGAACATTAAAAAAAGAATAGAGCCACTGTTCGTATTACCATCATTTCAGAAGAAAAAGGATATTCTTGGTTCTCCAAAAGCCAGGGAATATAATATATAAAAATCAAATTGAGTGTGTCTGTTACGCTATGCCATAAAAATGATTGAACAGAGTTCACGTGGGACGTTTGCGATGGTCTGATGCACATAAACGTCTGTGGCACACCCAGGAGCACGGAGACTTCTTCCAGATCAGTGGAATCTCTGTTCAGACTCAACCCTAGGTTTCCAAGGGTCCCCTTCTCCTGGAGACGAAGCCACCTGTGCCTTAACGCCCACTGCTCCCCAGGCCTGTGCTTGCTGACTCTGGCCTCCCACATCTGTCTGACTTGTCAGCTTTCCTCAGCCCCTGCCTGAGGACATGTGACATCTGCCAACCCCTCCTGATTAGCCACGGTGTCAGTCATGTTACAGCAGCTTGAGTAGCAAGAAAAGTGCAGGACCCACATGACAGGGAGCCACTGCTTGACCCAGACTGGCCACAAACCAGCCTCAGCTGTCTCAAGGGTCAGCACAGGCGGCAGGTCCAAGCCGGTGGGATCTCATCAAGGTGCCTGTGCCCTGCACACCCTTCCCAGGAAACACCGCCTCCCCCCAGCTGCTTCCACCCACATACCACTGTTTCCATGAGGATCAGCCGCTTGTCTAGCTCATGAATACGCTCATTCTTCATCTCGATGACAAAGTGCAAGCTCTCCAGCTCCTGCTCCCAGAACTGACTGGGGCTCCCGTAATCCTAGACAGGGACATGGAGTGACGTCGTCAGACCAGCAGGCAGAAGGGCAAGGGCTATCTCCCTCCTCCCGATTCTGCCTCCAACTCACTATTTGACTTAACAGATGTCGCCTCCCTGTCTTGGCCCATGGTAAGTGCTCAGTATGTCGAATCTCATTCTACCCCAGTAACACCCACTGAGGCACCACGGATGAGGAAGCCATGGCTCAGGCAGGTTAGGTTGCTCGTGCTAAGTGGTAGGCTTGCTGTTAGCACCTAGTCCTCTCTGAACCAGAGTCTGAGCACTTTGCTACCCCATAATCCTCTCTTTGAGCCTTCCCTTTCCCCACAGTGACACAGGGACCCTGTTTCTTCCAGACACCTGTGAAGCTAAGAATGTCAAGTCCGAGCCCTGTCCTAGAAGACAGACTGGACTTTCCTGTTGCCCAGACCCTGACCTTGCCAGATATTCCAGGAAGGGCCCCCAGGTGTACTGCCACCTACCTGGATGTGCTTCTTATAATCTCGGCTCAGAATGGACTCCTCTACCCTCTTCATCTTGGCCCGGAAGTCCTCCAGCTGTGAGGTCAGTGCGTCTATGGTCTCCTGGGGAAGGAAGCAGGAAGGAGATGATGGAAGCCTGGCTCACAAGGCAGAGGTGGACCTCTCCACACCCTGGAGAGAGATCATTCTCAGGTTCCTCAGTCTGTCTTTGCCCTTCCATACCCAACAAAGCAGGCTTAACCCACTTCAACCACTGCTTGAAACAAACAGCCCTACTTCTCATTCCAAGGCTTTTAATGACTCTCCATAGCCTTGGGGACAATGTCCTGGTATTCAAGGCCAGTGTTAGCTTGACATTGAAAGTACACCCAGTCGGGCTCAATCCACGCTTCCAGTCTTATCTCTCACTGCTGCCCACTACACACCATCTCCTGCAGCCACATATCACATCACTTCTCCAATTGTAAGGTGCATTCTTCTCATTTCTCTCAAGGTCATTGGTAGTCAAGTCTCTGTCCATCACCATTTATCCCCCCCATCCCCTCCTCCACCTGCACATTCTTGTCTCCATTGCTTTCCCCTGCCGAGAATTCCCTCCACCAAAACCCTGCCTATTACCTTCAGGATAGAATGCAACCCCTTACTATGATTCGCAGGCTCCCCCCATTTGGCCCTTGCCTACCTCTCCAGCCTCAGTTCTCTCTCCCACTCCACTCTACATCCTAGCCACCTTGGACTTTTTTCAGGTGCACAGTTCAGGGTTGGTTTTGTTTTTCCTGCATAAGGCACCCTTCCTACCGTTCTTCATCTGAACAATTCCCATCTATCCTCCAGGTTCCAGGTTAGATCTCATTCCCTCCAGGAAATCCCTGACCAGCCCCATAGGGTCAGATGCCTTCTTTCAGGCCATCACAGGTCCCTGTGCCTCCACCTCCAGTCTGATCACACGGTGGCACCTGGCCCATGAAGTCTCCAAGATCTTCCCAACGGTCCTTGGAAAAATAGGCCAACCCTAATCTCAAGCCTGGTTGCCACATCACGGGGCCTGGAGACACGGAAAACAATCAACTCTGTCCCTGACACCTGGACCGAGACCACCAGCTTTGGCTGCTTTGGAGCGCCACACTGCTTCCCTGCGGGTCCTCCCCTACTCTCTCAGAGACTGACTGGCCCAATCCCTCTCACCTGCAGGGCTGCCTTGGCCTCCTGAAAGGAGCAGGAAAGGGCTTCTTTCTCTTGCTCATGTGATGTCCGGAGGACTGTAGGGGAAGGAGACAGAAAAGACCTTTGTGAGTTCAGACAACCAGACACTTCACACTAAAGCCTCCTAGCAGGTCCCACGAGCACCAGAGAGTCCCAGGGGCCACCTGGGACCCAGACAGGCCAAGAGTATGGGAATGCTCTTATCCATCCTTCTGCCACATGGGCTTGGGGCTATGTCAGAAGTATAGTAGATACTGAATGAAAGCTCATAGAAATGGAACAAATTCTATCCTGGGTGGAACCATGAGCCCTACGAGATTGTGGGTGCCACCCATACCTTGCTAAGGCTAAGACCCAAAGATCTTGCAGCAAGCTTGTTCATCTCAGACCACCGCGTGACTTGGAGAGGGATTAGGGCCAATGTTTTGTGAGGTGGGTTAGCCAAACGGTGAAATCGTTAAGTCCTTAGATGTCAGACCATGGCACAAAACTGTGGTAAGTACATTAGATTTGGGACCAGGAAGTCTACCTGGTCCTGGTTCTGCTTCTTCAAAACTGAGAAGCCTTGAGGAGATCACTTAAAATATCTAGAAGTCCTTTTACCTTGACTGTGAAAGGGGCCAACAAGCCTGGCAGGTGCCTCTAAGGGGCGAGAAGAGGACATGCAAGGGCTCTCCAGGCTGCGCAGTGCTGTGCAGAGCTGGGTTTTACGACTCCCCAAACCAATACCATTACATTTTTCATCCCGCCTCCTCTAAAAGTACCTTGTGCAAAGTTCCAACATGGAAACGACCAGTCAATGGTGGGATGGGAAAGGACAGAGAGGACACGAAAGGCCCAGACACAAGAAGTCTGTACCACAGTGGGCAGTGGGCAGTGACGCAGAGAAAAGAACATTCGGTAATGTAAATGTGAGGGAGGGGCATCTGTATCAAAATTATAGGTATAATTTTTTAAGGTTATGGGCTTACTTTGCCTAATTAATTCGCCCATCAAGACAGGTTCTGTTTCCAGGTAAGAAGGAGGGAGCACACTCTATCCTGTCCGTCCAGCTGAAGGCAGCTATAAGCCCTGGACAGAATAAAAGAAGCTGCTATTTCCAGACTCTGAAAAGTACATGGTGGCAGGCAGACTGGGCAAGAAGGCAAGAATTGGAAGTACCACCGAACCAGGAGATTTAAACAAGACCCAGAATCTCATGTAACTCAAATATTCAAAATGTCCAGGATACAATGCAAAATTGTCAGCATATGAATCCAAAATGGCTCAGCATACACATCCAAAATCGCTGAGTGTGCAACCCCAAATACTTAGTGTACAAAGTAGCAGAGAAATCCCAACTTGCCCGAAAAAAGAAATCCAACAGATGCCAGCACCCAGATGCCAGCACCGAGATGCCGTAGTATCGTTGCAGAGACTCGAAGGCAGCCTTTACAGAAATGCTCCATGCAGTGAGGGTGACCGCTCTTTAAAAGAATGGGAAAGTAGACAGTCTCAGCAAATAAACAGAAGATACTCAGAAGAACCAAAAGGAAATTTCAGAACTAAAAAAGTACAGTAAATGAAATAAAAAGTCACTGAGTGGTCTCAATAGGAGACTAGAGATGGCACAGAAAAGAGCTAATGAAGTTGAAGACAGATCAATAGAAATGATCCAGTCTGAACAACAGAGAGAAAATACTGGGGAAAAAATGAACAGGGCCTCTGGGCCTTTAAGACAACCCCCAAATGTCTAACATTTGTGTCATCAGAGTCGCAGAAAGAGAAGAGTGTAGTGCAGAAAAACTATTTGCAAAAAGAATGGTCGAATGCCCCCCAAATTTGGCAAAACAAACCTATAGATTAGAGATGATCACTGAACCCGAAACAAAGTAAACCCAAAGGAATCCACAGCCAGACCCAACACTTCTGAGAAGTAATGACAAAGAAAAACACCCTGAATGAAGCCAGAGAAAAATGTGTATTACTTAGAGAAAACAACAGTTTGAACGACTGTGGATTTCTTGTTAGAAACCTTAGTGACTAGAAGGATTAAGAACATCTTAAAACTGCTGAAACAAAGTAACTATAAATCCAGAATCCTGCATCCTGTGAAAATACCCTTCAGGAAAGGACGTAAAGCAAAGACGCTCTCAGGTGAAGGTGCCCTGAAAGAATTCATCACTGTAGACCTGCTCTGAAAGAATTACCCAGGAGATGCCTCAGACAGACGGCAAATGATACCGAGGGAAACCAGGAACTTCGGGGTGTATGGGAAGAGCAACAGAACTGGTAAGTACCTGGGTAAATAGAATAGATTATCCTCCCCTTGAGCTATTTAAAATATGATTGCTGGTTAAAAGCAAAAATTATAACATTGTCTGACAGGGTGGTCAGTGTACGTAGATGAAAGACATAGACAAGAACAAGAAAAAGGGGGGAGGATCGAGGGGCCCAGAAGATGGTAAGTTTCCTACATTCTACTTGAAGTGGCAAAATATTAATTTAAGTAGATTGTTACATATATTGTAATTCTTAGAGCAGTGATTATATAAACACACAGAGAAAGAGTAACAGTAAAAGAAAGAATAGGTAAGTTAAAGGAGAATATTAAAAAATATCCAAAAGAAAGCAGGAGAGCAAAGACAGAGGGTAAAAAAAACAGAGGACAGGAAACAAATACCAAATGACATACTTGAATTCAACCATATTAATAACAACATTAAATTAAATGGTCTAAACATACCAAATAAAAGATGGAGAAAATCTGAATGGATTAAAAACTTCCCAGCAATATGCTATTTATAAGAAACCCACTTTATTTATTAATTAGAGAGAGAGAGAGAGAGAGAGAGAGATCTGTTGTTCCACTTATTTCTGCATTCATTGGTTGATTCTCGATTCTTGTATGTACCCTAACCGGGGATTGAACCTGCAACCATGGCGCATTGGGCAACACTATAACCAACTCAGCTACCTGGCCAGGGCCTTACAAGAAACCCACTTTAAATATCTGTCACAGGTAAGTTGAAAGCAAAAAGGTGGAAAGCTGTAGTGGCTCTACAAATTTCAGATGGAGCACACGTGAGAATGAGGACAATTATCAGGGATGAGGTATGCCACGATAAGGGGGTCAATTCTGCAAGGACACATGATAATCCTCTATGTTTATACAACTAACAATGGTTCTTCAAAATATATGAAGCAAAAACTGACAGAACTGAAAGGAGAAAGAGACAAATACACAAATACTTGATATAATTATATACTATAATTACAGTATAGTATAATTATACTCCGCAATATTCAATAGAAAAGCAGAAAATCAGTAAGAGTATAGAAAAATTGAAGAAGCCCATGAACCAACTTGACTTAATTGATTCATTTATAAAATATTCAACCTAACAATAGCAAGTATGCATTCTTTTCAAACAGTCACAACAGAGACCATCCTGAGTCATAAACCAAACCGTAACAAGTTATCAATACATTTATAATGCTAAAAATAATATCAGAGCAATGCTAAGCAAACAGAGCTGTTTTCCCACAATAGCCTCGTGAGGTCGGGAAGGTAGGTCTGAGATATATAGAAAGGGAACTGAGACTCAAGGTAGATTTCGGGGACGCAGAAACGGAACTGGGGTCCAGTGACAGACCCTGTCTCATGGGTGTTGGTATTAAAACACTCAAACTCCCAAGGCAAGGGCCTTGATTTCATTGCAAAATGTTTTGTGCTAATGTTGCAATATGTTTCAAGATTCTTACAATTGTTCAGACCTCTGTTCTAATTATGCCATTTCTGGGAATCTAGGGACATCATGTGAAATGTGGGCACATCTTTATGCAAAAGACATCGAGTGCAGTGTTATTTGTAGTAGTTAAAACCTAGATGTGTAGACTCACGAGAAATTAAGGAAAACCATGCATGCAATGGTCTTGACTTTATAAACATTTTAGTAGCTCCATAATTACATGGAAACATGTTTGAAACAATGCAATGTTACATGAAAAGAACAAAATTTTACCTGTAAATAATCATCTTTTTAAAAGATAAATGATTCTGGGGAAAGGTCATGTGAATACTGATGATTACAGGGAAGACCAGCATAACATTTTCCAGGTTAACTTCAATAGCATCAAACATGTATGGAAACTTTTCCAAAGAAGATATACAAATGGCCAAAAGACACATGAAATGATGCTCAGCAAAATTAGTCATTAGGGAAATGCAAATCGAAACCACAATGAGAAACCACTTTGTACCCAATAACATGGCAAAAACAATGATAATCATAGTATCAACAGCGACAGAAAACGACAAGCGTTGGCAAGGATGTGGTGCGGTCAGAGCCCTCGTGCGTTTCCGGGGGGAATGTAAAACGGTGCAGCCACTGTGGAAAACAGCTGGTAGTTTCTTAAAAAGGTTCACATAAAATTACCGTCTGACCCAGCAATTCTACTCCTGGGTGTGCACCCAGGGGAAGTGAAAGCAGGTGTTCAAGCAGGTGCTTGTACTTGTGGCACTATTCACAGTGACCAGTGCCAAAGGGTGGACATGGGTGACGTGTCCATCAACCCATGAATGGAAACAAAGTATGGTGTGTCCATGCCAACAATAACGAAATATTACTCAGCCACAAAAAGGAGTGGAGTGATTTGTAAAATGGACAAAACAACAACAACCGAGGAATGGAGTGCAAATGTGTGCTGCAGTCCGGATGAGCCTTGGACATGTCGTGCTGGGTGGGGGAAGCCAGAGGGGGAGGCTGCAGGTTGTCTGCTTCCCTTTACACGAGTGTCCCGAATAGGCAAGGCCCTGAGACAGAAAGCAGACTGGTGGTTGCTCGAGGCTGGGGGTCAGCAGGGGGGCATGTGGAGTGACCAGTGAGTTCGGGGTTTACTTTTCGGGTGATGAGAGTGTCCTGGAACCGGATAGTGGTGATGGTGATGGATGGACAATGGTGATGAATGTGGCCAAGATTTTGCAAAAAAGGTTCACACACGTGTAAGTATCATTACTATTACAGGAAGTGGCAAAAGTCTGGAATTACCTAAATGCCTACACCAAGGGGCCCGGGTAAATGAACAAGGGCGCACATTGGAGTGTTACGTTGTTATTAAAACATATGTCACAGAAGTTTAATGACAAGTTGTTGATACAATCAAAGTAAAACAACAACAATTCATCTTCTCCACCCAAAGTATGTATGTGTGTGTAGATGTATATTCTAGGTATATACAAAAAAAATGAAGGGGCCTATATCTAAGGGATAGCTACCGAGTTCTGAATGGAATTGCAATACTTTTAATCTTCTCAATAATAAAATAATAATGCTCATAAGTATTTGCTAAATCTCTTGCAAAATATCAGGCACTGTTCTAAATACTATCTATGTAAAAATTAAATGAAATACAATACCCTATGAACAAAGCTAACTAACTTCTTCAAGGTCACACGGCTGATAAGTGGTAGAGCTGGGATTCAAATCCAGGGCTGTAGAGCCTGAGATCCTAACCATAATGTTATAAGATCGTTTTGTTTCATCTTAGATTCTAAATTTTCTGTGAGGACCACATTTGGTGATATAAGAGGAAAGAAAGCTATTTGAAAAAAAAAATTCAACCTAACAGAAATTGTAAGCACTGTCATTATTGTGAGGAAGAAATATGAATATTAAAAAAGTCTCCTATATGTTTAGGTTTTTCAAATTTCCTTTAAGGAATGTGAGTTGCTTCTAAAAAGGGGAAGAAAAGACCTCCCAACTAGGGTGAAGCAAGGCACGGTGTCAGACGTTTCAAGCAATGCCCCAAAAGACAAGTCCAAGGACCCCGAGGATTCCAGCCCTGAAGCAGCCAATTAATTGCTCATGAACCAGAGGTCGGAGGGCAGGGCCCATGTGAGCCCCCACTGCCCCATGAACTTGGCAGATGGGGCCAGAAGGAGGGCCCTCCCACATCCTCCCTAGAGCATCCTTACCTTGCAGGGCTGCCTCTTGCTCTCCCTCCAGGACTCTTCGCTGCTCCTCCAGTTTCTCTTGAAGCTCTAGTTCCCTCTCCTTCTCCACCTGGGGGTGGGGGTGCAGAGGCGGGTGAGACTGAGTAGGTTCAGGTTCATCAGAGCCTCACTTACCCATTCACTGACCACTAGAGCTACATGGAGCTAGGTGATCAGAGTTGCCCCGCCCCTCTCCCCATCAGACATGAAACTTGCTCAGAGCAGTAAAAGGCCTCCCAGACACAGCAGGTGTGGCTGACTGCCCAGGGGGAAGGGATTTAGGAGTCTTCTAATTCTGAAGCCCACTCAAGGTAGGAAGCCCTTCTACTTTGTTAGCGTTTCCCCAGCTTTCTTTGCAAATACTGGATATAATGAATCATATGCAAGCAGTTACGAGTATTTGTTCAACAGATAAAGAACTCCCTTCTTGGAAAAAGGAGTAATGGATACCACAACAATAAATCAAAAGCTGGTCCTCTTTCTTGGATTTTGCAAGGTGAGCTGAGCAGGAGGAAAAGAGAGTGCTTGGGATTTACCTGTTGTGCCCATTTCTTCTTGTCCTCTTCGTGCTCCTGGAGAATCCTGGTTATAACCTTCCGGTGCTGCTCAGCCTCCTCTGACGCACAGAGCTGGACAGTTGTGGCTATGGGTGAGAAAGCAAAATAAATAAATAAATAAATAATTTAAAATCGCACTGGGCCGAAGTGGGGTAATCACACTGGCGGAGAGAGTGTGGGAGGCTGGGGCTGAGCACCCTAATCTTGACCCCAGGAGCGGTTTCAGCTGGGGATCAGTTGCCCAGACAGCCCCCAAATGCCTGGCTTTGCAGACCTCCTGTTGCCCGCCCCCCCCCCCCCCCCCAGGATCTACAGCAGGGTTGGTAACTGACAGGACAGGTTCAGCCCATCTGCACTACCCACTAACCCCTCCCCCGCCCAAAAAGTAGTTGCTGCTATTTAATGACTGGGCAGCTTGTACTTAATACGGATGTTCAGCTTTTGTGAAGAAGCCAAAGAACTGGCAGCGTGTGCCTTTGTGTCAGCCGGGAGCTGGGGTGGAGGAGCAGCTGCCTCCCACGCTATCCAGCCCGTGGCTCTCCTGCTTGCCACTGTCCCCCCCTCTCCCTACTGAGGTGTGGATAAGGGGGGCCACTCTGTCTGGGGCTTTACCTGCTGGGGCCTGTGAGTGTCTGACCCTTTAGCATTTCCCCAGCTGGAGGGCGAGGAGCTGCGTGAGCAGGAAGGAGACACAAACAGGAAGTCTAGCCCTTGCTTAGGGAAAATCCAAAACGGCCCCACTGATGCCACTTGGAGTCTGACAGGCCCTGGGAGTGACCTGAGGGTGACCTGAGGCAGTGACCCACCCCTCTGTGCCTCAGTTACTCAATATGTGCAATCAGGACAATAACAATACATTTCCCATGGGATTATTGAGATAATTAAATCAGATACAATGGCAATAGGAAAATAACAACAGCAGGTAAGGACTACTGAGAGCTTCGCACGCCCAGGATCACGCCCCACTCTGCTCCAGGTGCCTCACAGGCATTACTCACTTAATTCTCACAGTCATCCCATGGGGTGGATGCCACGATTATTGCCACTTCACAGGTGAGGAGACTGAGGGACAGAAAAGTTAGGCAATTTGCCCAAGACCTCCCAGTTCACCATCGGGGAGAAGGGCCATGGAGCCACACAAGCTGATTCTGCAGCGAACTCTGCTGACTCCCACCTCATTCCCCCGACTGTGCACGAAGAGCCGTAAGCACAGTGCCAGGCACTTGGGGGTGCTCGGTGCTCTCTACTGTCCAC
Organism: Desmodus rotundus; assembly: GCF_022682495.2. Classification (NCBI taxonomy): domain Eukaryota; kingdom Metazoa; phylum Chordata; class Mammalia; order Chiroptera; family Phyllostomidae; genus Desmodus; species Desmodus rotundus. The sequence continues at coordinate 140,495,665 of NC_071392.1, forward strand.
TGCGTGGCTTCTGAATGTTCATCAGGGCTCATGACCAGCGCCGTTAGCATCGTTATTCGTGTTAGTATTATGATCACAGACCTCCCCGGGCAGGGTCTGGCCATGGGGGTGATGAGAAATGCAGGAACAGGGACTGCAGAGCGAGAAGTCACCACCGACCGAGGTCAGTCCATCCAGATAGAGGAAGAGTGAGTCAGGGCCCTCAGTCCTGGGGGCCAGCAGTGGCCAAGATCAGAGAGCCCCACATCCTCGTAAGTCATTGGGCTCAGGGTCCCAAGTGTTAGTCCACCAGACCAGTAGCAGAGTGGCCCCCACTGGGGAGAAGCTTATTCAGAAACAATGTCATCGTTAACAATGCAGGTTCTCCAGCCCCACTCCCAGAGATTCCGGTTTCACTGGTCTGTGGTGGGGCCCCAGGATCTGTGTCTTTGAAGTTTCCCCAGGTACTTCTTATGTACAGCCGGGCTAGAGAAACTCTAATTTCTGGCCCAATTGCTTATCTGGTACTTGAACTTCATCTACAATATCCCTGACCTCCTCCGGGCTGTAATTAAACACTTTCAGAGGTGCAGGACTCATTCTGTTACTAGGCAGTTCTGATGGCTTTAGCCAACCACCACACAAAAAAGTCCTTTGAGATTGGACTGAATTCTGCCTGCCTGTTTCTGCTACCTTGAGGCCCTAGCTCTGACCTTGGGATGGCACCGTACAAGGCTTTTCTTCTCCATCGAGGACACTTCAGACATTTGGAGAGAAATGCTATTTTTATTGCAACATCATCTTCTTTCCAGGCAAAACATTCTCTTTTCCTTTCCTGGCTCCTTAAAGGACCTGGTTTTTAGGTCCCTCATAAGCCTGTTTTTCTTTCCCTGTACACCTTCCAATTTTTCTGGATTCCTCTGAAAATGTACTTTACAGAAATAAACTCAGCACTCCAGGTGCGGTATCAACAGCCCAGGACAGGAAAGCCCTGGTCAGAACCATCACCTCCCTGATTGTAGGCACCATACTCCTGTTAATGTGACCTATCTAATATCTCATGAGATATTTAAGTAGATATATGACCTTGGTTAATTATAAAGTAGAAAACCTCATGGAAGGTATTTATGGATCCGGCTACTCACCTGTGTCCCCATTGGGGGGACCTAGTTCCTGGGGCTCTGGTCTGGGCGGCTGATCTGGTTCTCGGCGTCTCTGGAAGAAATGGCACAACCATGAGGTGGAGGTAGAGGGTGGGAGGTCAGTGTGAGGATGGATGCTGCAGCAGGTCTCTTCCAAAGGCAAGACAGGACTTCCGACTGTGCCAGCCCCCTCAGGCTGCCTCCCTCCACACCCCAAGGCAGCACTCCCTCTGCGTGGAAGGGGTTCCCAGGGCAGGGCCTTGCGTCACAGCCAGGGAAACCCCTGTGAAGAATCTGATGCTGGCTGAGCACTCTTTAGATTTTTGTGGTTTGGCTTCTGCCACAAACCACAGGGCCCTCCCTACCCTCTCCTTCCTTATCCCAGGACTTGGCCAGACTTTGGCTTCTACCCTCACTGTAGTTATGACCTTGAGGTACTTCCCAACCTTCACTTCAGAGACAGCTCCCCTTTCTTCTCAGGGCTTGCAGCTATCACAGCTTCAAGCCAAGTTTCCCTTAAAGTTCTGTGGTATGGGGAGCAGAGCATCAGAAGTCAAGGCCATGGTTTTACCTGCTTATTATCTGTCAGAAGAGGCTGCTTCCTCAACCAACCATAAGGAGGCAGAAGTACTTACCTGGCCCCCTGGGATGAGGCTGTAATCGGGATGTGGGATGTACCGGGCACTATGCTGTCGTATCTACACTACCTGTCTAATCTGTAAGGCAACCCTGGGAAGTGGGAATATTCCCAGTTTAAAGATGAGAAGGCAGGTTAGGACCCCATCGGGACAGATTAGGGGGTAACTGGCAGAGTCAGGTATTTGAGCCACACCGAGCCGGCCCTTTAACCATCCTTGGGCAGTGCTGGTTGGATCCGAACGAAGGACAGGATTGATGGGTGCAAAGGGCTTCCTAGACCACAGTGTCAGTGGTACCCAGATTTTTAGTTTTCCTGGGTGAGCGACATTTTTAGTGGGAGACTTGAGATGGATTGATGAGCAAGGGTGCTGAAAAAAATATTGGTAGACCATCATTCTCATTTCCTAAAATAGAGGACATCTTAACCTTCCAAAATATAGGAAGGCAGACGCAAGGCCTCTTCTTCCAGGAAAATGGAGTGACATCCTCACTGCACACTGCAGAAACACTCACACCTTTTGTTTTTCTCACTTCACCCCAGATCGGGGAAAATTTGGTCCAGACCTGGCACTGACCACTGGGCCAGAATTAGGGTGGAAAAAACGTGAGTACTTTTGTATGCGTCTTGAGATATTCTTTAAAAAATAATAAAAAAGATAAACTAGACCCTACTTTGAGAAACTTGAAAAAATAAGTCAGCCTATAAAAAGGCTATGAAAATGTTCAATTGTGAATTATCACTGTAAAAGAAAAACTTTATCAGATTTAAAAGAGTAATTATTAGCATAAAAATTATTACCAATTTCATGAACTCAAGAACCATGGAAATGCTGCTAGAAAGTATACTTCTGGTTGGGGAAGGAAGATAAGTGAAGAGAAGACTTCTAGAACGTTCTGTTCCTGGCACAATATGAGCCCCCAGCAAACTGAGGGAGGCACGGTGCCTCCCCCAGGCCCTGGGGCCCCAAATCTGCTCAGTGGCAGGGCACTGCTGATGACTGAGTCCTCCATCCACCCTGTAAAGACTCAGCCTTCCCTTCCCAGGGGAGAGGGAGAGGCCTGGCCCAGGCACCAGCCAGGGAAGCTGTCAACACAGGAATCCGGGGAAGTGACAGGAGCCAGCCTCTCCACCCAGGGCTGGAGGAAGGAGGGAGATAAACATTAATGGTTGTCTCATCCCTGTTGCCACCACTGGCTACACTAATCTGGGCAACATTTTCATGGAGTGAGAATTCCTGAACTCCAGTTACGGCTCTTCCTCGAACTTGGACAAATGCCTTTCCTCCTTTGCAAAGAGGCAGCGAGGAGGTCTAATTTAACCCATGGCCCTCGGGACATTAGAGGCTAGAGTGGCCTAAACCAGAACTCTGGGTCGCCCAGATCTGGATTCAAATCCTAAAGCTGACACCGAGTGACCGTATGACATCCCCAAGCCTTGGCTTCCCCTGAGGCTGGTTCAAGGGTTAGACGAGGTAATGCACCTACAACACCTGGCACATTCTAAGAGCTCAAACACTGCCTAAGTTCGCTACTTCATGTTTGAAAAAGATGGCAAGGACACAGACTCCACAGGGCTTTGGTAGGTCGCTCAGGCTGCCTTGGGCCTCAGGCTGCCTGAAATAAGATCATAAAGCTCATGAGAAATTGTTTTCTTCCTGAGAAGCACCATAGAAAGGGGGAAACTCTCCTTCACTAACAGCTTTCGGGCCACGGGCAGGACACGGCCTGCCCCCGGGGTCCCCAGATCCCGACAAAACCACCCCAGGACCACTCCGTCAGAATGACATTCAAGGCTCGTCACAGTCTGTCCTCAGTGTACCATCCCCCTCCTCCTCCCCATTATATTTTTTTGAATCAAGGTAACATTGTGTAAGTTTCCGGAGTACACATTAAAACTGGGTATCTGTGTACACTACGAAGTGATCGGTCAGCACCGTAAATCTAGTCTGCACCCATCGCCATGCACTTGCCCCCTCCCCCATTCCCCCATCCTCCACCCCCTGCACCTCTGGCAACCACCAACCTGTTCTCCTTATCTATGAGCTTTTTGTTTTTGCTTTGTTTATTCATTTGTTTTATTTTATAGATTCCACATATAAGGAAAATCCTACGGTATTTACCTTTCTCCGTCTCACTTATTTTACTTAGCGTAACACCTTCAAGGTCCATCGACGTTGTTGCAAATGGCAAGATTTTTTTTTTTAATGGCCAGGTAGTATTCCATTCTATATATGTGCCCCAGTTTCTTTACCCATTTATCCATCGGTGGAAACTTAGGTTGTTTCCATATCTCGGCAATTGTAAATGATGCTGCAGTGAACATAAGGGTGCAGGTATCTTTCTGAGTTAGAGTTTTTGTATTCTTTGGGTAAATACCCAGAAGTGGAATAGCTGGACCAACTTCAGAGTTCTTTAATTTTTTGAGGAATCTCCATGCTGTTTTCCATAGTGGCTATACCAGTTTACATCCCCACAATGATGTACAAGAGCTTTCTTTCCTCCACATCCTCTCCAACAGTGGTCCTTTCTCCTCTTCCTGGTAACAGCCACTCTAACAGGTATGAGGTGATATCTCACTGTGGTTTGGATTTGCACCCCCTGATAATCAGTGATGCTGAGCATCTTTTCATGTGCTTGTCGGCTATCTGTATGTCCTCCTTGGAAAAATGTCTATTCACATCCTCTGCCCATTTTTTAATTGGGTTATTTATTTATTTTTATTATTGAGTTATATGAGTCCTTTATATATTTTGGAGCCCATTTTCTTAATATTTAAATATTTCTAAACATCTTTTTCTAACTGTAGCTGTAGCAATGTATATGTGTGTGTATGTATATACACATATATATTCAGTATTGGAATATTACATTATTTCCTTATATCTTAATTTTTCAAATATATTATGAACATTTACTACATGGCACTAAATATTCTGTAAAAAACATTAATTTTAATGATTTCAGCATTACATCCTTATGGATGAATTTAATCAATAATCTACTGTTGAGTATTTAGATTATTTCCATTTTTCAATTCCCAAATTATGCTTTAGTTAGCATACCGATGTATGAGACTTTTTTACATGTCTAAAAGTACTCATTCTACCTGCCAGAAAGGCTCTACCAATCAACTCACCCACTCATGGCCCACAAGGCCAGTTTCACTGCACCGTGGCCAACATGGAATAGTACCATTTTCTTAAAAATGTTGGCAAATTAGCTGGGTCAAAACCAAACCAAAACAACCTACTGTACCCCAGCACGTGTGTCCATGCGTTCAAGGCCATCCCATGCTGCTTAAGATGCCCCAGCATGACATACGGGCACCCCTCGGAGAGGCCGGGGGTTCGGTTCCAGACCACCACAATCAAGTGAGTCGTCATCTTTCTCCTGGTGGAGGGTTTTGCCTTCAATTTGTAAAAAATGCAACATCTGTGAGGTGTAACACAGCACGGTGCAATCAAATGAGGTCTGCCTGCACATTCAGCAGTTTCTCAGGCCTCCGGGCCCAGCTCACATATTGTTTCTCCTCTGTCTCTCCCCGGGACTGAGGCAGTTCCCGTCAGCTCGAATCTCCGGGGCCTATGCAGACACCCATGTAAGGACCTACCTGGTTACCTGTGTTTCTCCTGCTAGTCCAAGGGGCTCCCGGAGGACAGGGACCATTTGCAAAATCCACTGCAGATTTGCCCCGTTAGGATGCCCAGAGCAGTATTTGCAGGAATGTGGCCCATGGGCCTGCTGTCTTAGAACCACATGGAGCTCTGGCTTAACGCGACTCCCTAGGCCCCATTCTAGACCTACAGAATCTGGGGGCGGTGTATGTGCTGGGAGGCTTCAACCTCCAATCTCTCGGTGATTCAGGCGCTCATTAAAACCTGAGGATACATTGCCCAGAACTGAGTAGGCATTGATAAGCAACCACTGCATGGAAAAATCCCCAGGTGGGGCCCTGGCTGCTTCCTCCGCAGACGTCACAGAGCAGAGTTCGCCCTGCAGTGGGAGAGGACAGGACCTGGGAGGGAGACAACAATTTCCTGTCCAAAAGCCAAGAGCCTGGAGAGGCTGAGGACAGGGGTGGGACACCTAGGTTGAGCTCTGGAAGAGGGATGGCAGCCGGAACCCCAGTTCCAGCTTTGCTCAGTGACTTTAGGGAAGTCCATTTCCCTCTCTGGACCTGTTTCACTATCTATGATGGGTCAGGGTTGGAACAGATGTTCTCCTCCATCCTTCTGAACTCCAGGGCAGCCCTTCAACTAAGAAGGCTGGAAACAGGATGCCTGTATCTTGGTGACACGTTCAGTTCTGGGGCCCAGATCCTCGTTGTCAAGCAGACCAGAGCCCTGCCCTGGCTTTGGCCTGAAGTCAACCTGATCTGAGTAGGACTTGGCTGCCCAAGGCAGACACAAAGCCAGGCACAGTGGGAGGACAGTGTCCCAAGCTGGGGAGAAGCCAGACAAGTTCAGATGGGGCCTGGTGAGGCCCCCAGAATAGATTTGTACTTTGGAGGGTAAACTGACAAACTGGAATGTGTCCAAAAGGAACTGGTAAGACGTGGAAGGAGACTCCAAACCAAATTATAGGAGGGACCGTTCACAGAACAACAACAGTTGGTCAGTGTCAAGAGCAGTCAAAAAACCCTGGCAACTCTCTTCAAATCTCTGCAGAACTGCAGAAACTTCTAGGCTGTGGTCCACAGTCTTGGAGAGCAGGGTTGTGGCCAAGGACTAGAAGGTTCAAGAAGTTTCACTTCAACATGAAAAAGGATTTCAGAACTCTCCCAGACAGAAGTAGGCTGCCTTATTGGAGGGCACTACATGGTGATGATAGTGAGCGCTCCATCATGGGCAGCATACAAGGAGAGGCAAACTTCATTTTGCAGGTTGAACCAAGTGAACTTGGAGAACCCTTAGCTCCAACAGTCTATAATTCTATGAGGTATCCCTGACGCTCAGCAGGTAAAGATTTCTGGTAAGCATGAAGTGTTTAGCTAGTGCAGATGTTAACGTAAAAACCACCTGCATTAACAGAGCCTCAGAGGGCTCTGTTGAGTATTATGCTGCACTTTGGGTGAATTTCCAAAGTTCTATAGTCTGGGGGAGACTCCTCAACTTCCCTCAAATTCCGGGCCTCACCAGGCAAGGATGAGTAAGGCAGAAGTCACCGGGATAGAAACTGCCCAGCTCTTCCTTACCTCGCGAACCCTACCCGGACGACGGAAGCCAAGAGTAGCCCTAAGGATGGCTCGGCCTCTCTTGAAGACACTGATTGGTCTAACCTTGCTGCAGGGACCACAACTCCACCCCCTTTGTGGACTTCAAGGCTTTGTGTATTCCAGATGGAGTGCTTTGATTTATGTCCTCAGTGTTCTGGCTTAGTTTACAGAATTTAGTAACCAAAGCCACGTTAAGAATTCACCTAGCTCCTTCCCTGTCCCCATAAACCACAGCCCTGGCTTCCCTTGGCCACACAGTTCCATCGCATCCATCTTGACCCAGAAGACAGGGTTGCAAGGACCCCTGGAGTCAGTTTATTCCAATCCCCACCTCCTATTTCCAGATGGAAAACATGAGGCCCGGGGAGCAGAGGCTTAATGAGAATCCAGAATCAAGGTGGAGCCCGGAGTCCCTTCCGTTTCCTTAATCCTGGGACTAGACTGATCGAGCAGCTCAATGTGTAGGGGACGGTGATTCTGAGCCGCAAGGGACTCAGGTCACACCCCACTGCAACATCACAGCTGCCTTTCCGGTGTCGGGACTCAGCGTGGGTGGGGCCCTGGCCCCATCAGTTTCAGGATCTGAACAACCACAGTCAGAGCCCATTGGCTGAGGGTGGAGGCAGGAAGGAGGTGGGGGTGGAGGCCCTAGGGGCCCCCTCCAGGGCCTTGGGCAGAGGAAAGGCAGGGACTAAATGCTCAAGGCTGTTGAGAAATGTTAGTGTTCACACCCAAATGACAGAAGCTCAGATAGAAGAACACCATAAACCCAGGCCTCAGTTTCCCCACCTCTAAGACAGGCAGAAGAATTTTGCCAAAGTAATGCCTGAATTTGATTTGCATTTTCACAATGTCAGGGATGCTTAGGATTTAGTTCAACGCCTTCCGTTACATAGTGTGGCATCAGCATCACCCAACCGCCTGTCTGAGGGGCAGACCAACGTGGCTATACCACCCACGTAAAGAACGGCACACCAGGCTGTACCACTCAGCTGTGCTGGGGGCACGGCCTATTGTGGGAACACCTGTGGTACCACCAGAGCACCCTGAATGGGGGGCTGGGCGGATGTGGTCTCCACAGTACTTGTCTGACCCACCGATGAGGGAGACATCAGGGGAGCACAGAACCGCTCCCTCTGAAACACCTGCTGAGCCAGACCAGGGCACACAGTTGTGAAGGCCTTGCGTGCAGCGCCCAACCCCAAGCTCACACATGGACAGGCTGAGCCCTAGTGAAGGGCTCTTCAATAGACCATATTCTTTTGCTTCCTCCCTGGAGCCCACCTTTTCCTGACCCCTATCAGCTTCCCGGGGTGTCTGCCAGTTCCAATCGCCTTAGAGGGTCAGGAGCTGGCAAAAGACTTGGCACCATTTCTGGCATCTGGGTCAGCCTGGCAGGCAGAAGGACGCTGCAGGAGCAGGACAGAAAACAAGGTCAGTGGCCGGGGTAGACGAGGTCAAAGATACACTGCCAAATACTGACCTGTTTCCCCAACCCAATGGCAAACTCTCTTGGGAGTCCAGGGTTGAGGCCCTGGCTTGCCACTTGCTTACTGTGTGACCTTGGGGGAACATCCTCCCCTCTCTAGGCTCCTGTTTCCTCCCTTCTGTGGCAGGGGGTTGGGCAATGGGTAGGTCAGAGCCCTCCTGGTCTTGATGCACTGTGGATGCAGAAGAAGGGGCAGGGTGAGGTGGTTCTGACACCTCACCCTCTGTCAACCTCAGTGTTCACTTGCCCCGGGGCAGCCCGGGCTGGCAGTCAAATGCACTCAACTGTCAGCCCTGAGTGAAGACAGCCCCTCCAGAGCACAGGCAAGGCAGGCCTAGTCAAGAGGGCCTGGGTGGGGGTCCTGAGCCCTTGCCCCAGCCCTCTGTCCTGGAGCAGCCCCGTGGGGAGGCAGTAAAAGGGAGGGCCTGGAGCAGAGGATGACAGCTAAGTGACCACCTTCCAAGTTCCACAAGCATGCTCACCACCCTGCAATGCCACCGCAGGCAGAGAGAGGCTGGCACCCAACAGCGAGGATGATGGCACCTACATGACGGCACCTACATGACGCCCAGGGCAGGGTCACTTGTTAGAGGGAAACACCGGAAACTGGCCTCACGTCCATAACTGGCCTGATACATGGAGGTGTGCAATACTATCCGCTGTTATTCACTTGTTTAAAAAACACGAAGTAGATCTTTACATTCAAAGATGGAGAGGTTGCTCTGGCCAGTGTGGCTCAGTTGGTTGGAGCATTGTCCTATAAACCAAAAGGTTGTGAGTTCAATCCCTAGTCAGGGCACATGCCTAGGTTGTGGGTTCGGTCCCCAGTCACTGAGCATTTGAGAGGCAACTGATCAATGTTTTTCTCTCACAAGGATGTTTCTCTCCCTCTCTCGCCCTATCTTCCCCTCTTTCTCAAATCAATAAGCATGTCCTCAGGTGAGGATTTTTTTTTAAAAAAGGATGATAAGGTTGGTAGAATACCAATATGCAAAATAAATTATTTCTATTGGTACCTAAATGCCCAGGAAAACATACCTAGAAAAGCACAAATGGATGACAGTCATCATTTCTAAAGAAAGGACTACTAAAATTATGGTTAATTTTGGTTTTACTTGAATCCTGAAAGTGTTTAAAACAATAGTGTATTCACATTCTATTTGTACAAAGACATTAACAAGAAAAAAAAAATGCCTCTCTTGGAACTGCCAAGCAGCCGAGGCAGCCATTTGACGGATGCAAAGCAAGGCCCAGAGACGGCACACCAGCTGTCTGACACCACACAGCCAGTTGGTGACAGAGGCAGACATGGGACCCACTCTTGGCTCACATTCCAGCGCTCTTTTTTCTGCAGATGCTGCAGCTGGGCCCACCGTGATCTAGTACGATCTCATCTCACCTAGGTTGCATCCACAAAACCCCTCTTTCCAATAAGGTCGTATCTATAGGTTCTGGGCGAACATGAGTGTTGGAGGGACGCTCTTCAACCCAGCGCAGATGACTTGTCGGCTGTCAGGCTGGTTCCTTAAGGAGGGAGTAGGGGGTGGGCTGCCTGGGCAGTGGGGAAATGGCCAGGAGGTCTGCAGGGTTCCCAGACACTCAGTGGCAAAGAATTCCACCTCTGGGGGGAAGAAATGCTGAAAGTAGGTCAGTCTGTACATCACTTACCTGGGGGGAGGGGAAGCGTGGACGGGGATGGATGTTTTATGTATTGTATGGCATTTGGCCTAGTTGTGCGGGAAGATTCAGGTTTGACAACAAAAAAGTGACACAAGATAAATGATTTTTAGGGATTAAAATTCATTTGCCGAGAGAAGTAGAATGGCTGGTCTTCAGGTAATGGACAGATTTCGATCCATCTACGGTAAAGATGGGTGGATTTTCTCTGCTCCTTCTCGTCTTCTCCCCTCCATGTGGGCTCATGGCAGCACCCCTCCTGTCCCCTGCCAGTCCTGCTCCCTGTCTGGCCCTGTCCCCCAGGTTATCCAGGAAGGCTCACAGTGCCCTGAGGGTGGGGGACACCGAGAGGACAAAGTGCGGGGGGTGGAAACCCCCAGTGTACCCCAACATGTCAGAGCCAGGACTCGGGTCACCTGTTAGACTCTTCTTTTTATGGGGGGTCCCCTACTTTTTCCAAGTATATTTTTTAAAAATCCTCACCTGAGGACATTTTTTTCATCACTCTCTTAGAGAGAGAGGAAGGGAGAGAAGAAGGGGAAAGAAACGTCAATGCAAGAGAGAAGCCTCGCAGGTGCGCCCAGACTGGGGCTGAGCGCGGCCGAGGACCGGGTAGGTCCGGACCGGGGATTGCATGCGCCCCGTGCTGGTGCCCAGACTGGGATCGGTCAGCAACCCAGGTGTGAGCCCTGATCCAGAACTGAACCTGCAACCCTTGGGTTACAAGGCTGCCGCTCCAACCAACTGAGCAGGTGACTGTTGGAATGTGACCTTTCGTGAATGTAATGCTGACACCCCTCAGGGCTCTTTTCCAGGCTGAGTCCCACTTTTGTCACCTGCTGACCTAGGAACTCTGAGGGGGGGTAGCCCCTCCCACCGGGCGTCACCATCTTGACCTGCCTACCTCTCAGCCCCTAATCTGAAGTTTTATCGTTTCTGCCCTTTTAACAACAACAACAAGCACAACAGCAAACACAACAATAAGCACAACAACAACAACCACCACAAGCACTGTGGGGAAGCATGGGCCCAAACTCGACACCCAGCAGGGCAGAGATGAAGTCCTTAAGTGACAGGGACAGAGCAAGCCGTCAGGGCGCCTACACTAGCCGCCTGGGAATTCAACCACAAAGGAAAAGACCAGAATTAAAAACACGTACGCGTGCAGAAAAGGTGGTACCAAAGGTGTGTCTCCAAGGCAAGCATGACTGAAGTTTTTCTAATGGGCTTTATGTCACAGAGTATACAGGTGTTCCTTTGTAGCACAGAAATCTGGTTCAATCTCGCAAGGTTTCAGGGTGCACATGTGCGGAAGCCTGTATTGGGTTTAGCGGGGATAATTTGGAGGGGGGATTATTTTTCAGGTTGGGCAAAAACCACTTGGAGGCCACATACTCACCCATGTTCCCGCGATGGCTGTGGCAGAGGGCTCAGCGCCCAGGAAAGGCAGCTTCCTTTCCCAGGCCCTCACCCTTGGCACACTGAGTTAAACAGTCAGATTTGCCCCGCTCCTACTAAGCAGATGTAACGGGCCCAGCCTGTCCTGTACCCCACTCACCCTAGCACAAGGTCAAGTCCATCCACTTCCAAACCCAGCCAAGATGCCCTCTCCCTCTAGATGCCTTCCCTCGTTCCCAACTTTCCCCTCTGAACGCAAAGCCACACTGGCACAGAGTTAGGATGAAACACAAGAATGCTCATGAGTAATGTAAACACCCACGTGTCCAACTGGTTAAATAAATCACAGGCCAGCCACAGAACATTAGCTAGCCATTAAAAATCATGTCTCTATGAACTATTTAACATGGGAAAATGCCCCAGCAAAATGCTGAGTAACTAAAACACAACCATGTAAAACAGTCACACTGGTGTATATTACACGGCAGGAAAAGAAAGACACTGAAATGTACACAGAGCCTCTCTCTTAATGGTGGGTTTAAAAGTGACTCCTAAGTTTCTTTATACTTTTCCAAATTTTGATATTCTGTGTCAGACACTGTAATAATCAGAGTAATTAGATATCTTAAGTGGAATCCTAAATATTTGCTAGTCCAAGACTTGCATCCCCTCTTCTAATCTTGCCAAAATATCATCTGACCTCTACTTGAACTCCTCCAGAGATGGGGAACTCACTACCCTTCTTCCTCATGAGAGGTAGAATCAGGCTTCCTTTAGCTTCCCCTCACTGACCACAATTCTACCCTCTGGAACAACAGAGAACAAGGCTGCTTCTCATGCCCCTTGGCAATACTTCAGAAGTCCGAAGGCATTGGCCAGCCTCCAGGCCTCCAACCCCAACGGTCTTTCAAGGACATTAATGTCCCCCTGGCTCCCACATCTCTGCTTGCTTTCCTTGGGTACAGTTTGGGCAGGGATGTCCTTAAAGTATAACTATGTTTCCCTTAAGCCATTACCACATTTCCCTCTTATCAGGGGCGTGCCGCTTGCCAGCCAGTGTATCAGGGACGCTATTAAACACATTCTTTCATCTAATCTTTAGAACAACCCTTGACCTAGGAGCTACTATCATGCTTATCTTACAGCTGAGGAAACTGAGGCATAAAGAAGCCAAGTTCCTTCTACGGTCACTGAATGGATACGCGACGGAGTCAGGACTGAAGCAGCATGGAGCCCAGAGCCTCGAGTGCCAACTTAATACATGGCCACGTGAATCCAGCTCTAAACCCCTGCCCTCGGTGTCTCTGGTTGAGTTTCGTTCTTCTGCCCACGCGGGCTCTTCCATGTCACTCCCTTCTGCATCTCTCCCTCTGTCCCGCCTGGCCTGCTACGTGGACATGATCACGAAGGGCTGCTGAGAGACAGACTCATCGAGAACCTGCTGCCTGAGGCCCAGCTTTGGGAGCAGTGCTGAGCCAGGTTCTCTGTCCCCTGCTCAGGGCTGTGGAGCTGTGGCCAGAGCAGAAGCCCCGGGGACTGGGGAATTCAGACATCATTCCAGACACCTGCACAGAGGGTTGGCCACGAGGTACCATCTCCACAGAGGGGCTGGTAACCTGTTGGGGAGGGAAGGCCCTGCATACTCCCGCCTCGTTCCTACAGGTAAGTCTATGGAAAATTTGTTTCCTGGGCCCCTTCTGTCTGTCCAGCCTTCTCCAAAGTCTGCCCAGGGAACATGGCCACATCAGCCATGGTCTCTGCCAAGACAGGTATAGAAAGGACCACATCATGCAGATAGCTCCTCAGTACGCACCCCGGTTCTGCTAGGGATCCCCACACATTCATTCACCAGGATTTCAACTTATCCCCATAAGGCAGTGACTTGGCCTCTCAACGGAGTCTGGAATAGCTCGTCAGCCGAGACCACCAGGCACTGTAACAAACTCAGCAAACCCTCAGATCCTTGAACCTGGAGGGACTCTGAGAAGTCCTAGTGGTCAAGCCCCTGTCCCTAGCCAGGGTAGACCCCACTGAAAGCTCTGGTCTCGTTCCTTGCTACCTGCTACCTCCACTCTCCATGACGAGCCCCATCATACTGAGCTTTTTTCTGGTTCAGCCTTTGCTCAGGCGGTTCTCTCCACCTTGACTGGGTAACTCCTACTGAACGTCCAACACACAGTCAAAGCATCCCCCCCACCCGGTCCCAAATGCCTTCCTGTATCTCCCAAGGCTAAATGAGCTACTCCTTTCGCACGCTGGGCTAAGCCCTAGCCTGGCTCTTGTTAGACCCACACTGACTCCTGCAAATATTTACGCAGCACCTGCTCTGTACCAGGTGATGAGCACTGGATAGGGAGTGCAGAAGACCAGGTTCAGCTGCACAGCTTTGCCACCAGCTGGCTCTGTGACTTTGAACACATCACTCCTTCCTAAACCCCGGTTCCCTCACCTGTAAAGTGGGGAGGATGCTGCAGCTCAGCCTCACTTCCAGGGCTTTTGTGAGCTCAGCAGGATGTGCAAGTACTCTGTAAACTGCCACTCAGGTTGAGTCATTGTCGTGGTGACCTGTCCCCCTCTAGTCTGAGCTCATTTCTGTGTATCTCATCCTCAGAGCTCTTTGCTTCCGCCCCGCACCAGGGAACTGGTAGCTTGTTGGGGATGGGCTTGGGAGCTCTGGGGTTGGCGCCTGGCTGAGAAACTGGGTGTGAACGTGAAACAGGCATGAACTTTAAACAAAATCGACTTACAAGTCCTGTCATACAGGGGCAGGGCCCTGGCATTGCTGGGGCAAGGAAGACATGCCAGGCTGCTCTGAGGCAACAGGGTGAAGGCTTTTATGCCAAAGGGCTTTGGAATCATTAAGAAACCACCAGAAGTACAGGGTATGGGCAGAGACAAAGAACCCTGGACCAGGGGACTACATACCAGGGCTCTGCTAAGTTACTCTGTGTGACACTAGTCAAGACCCTTCCCTTCTCTAGACCTCCACCTCCACGCATACACTGGGTGCTTCAGCCCAGGTGGTCTCCAAGGTCCCTGCTCACTTAGGTAGTCTGTGCTGACTTTACTTGCCCTTCACAGTTTGGGCAGGGGTCCAGTTCAGGCTGTGCTGGGGACAGATGGAGACAGCGGTAAGGCCCTCAGGAGGGCTAGGAGGCATGGGAACCCACGCTCACAGTGGTCTCCTCTTGCAGCCGCTGGAAGGGCAGGCCGGTACAGGGCCCTCCTTCAGTCTCCTGCCACCGCTGTGTGGATGGAATTCACCATTGGCCCACTTTGCAGACTGAGAGGTTGACACAGGTACACAGAACACAGACTGTCAGACTGTTAGAAACCATTCTACGTTCTCCTCCCTCTCTGTATTGAGGGAGAAAATGATGTCCAGAGAATGGTAAGAATGGTCAGCGTTTTCCTGGGGTCACACATCATGTTTGTGACAGAGCCAGGACCTAACCCCAGGACTGATGTCCACCTATCACCAGCTCGATTACAAGTCTCAGGCCTGGCTCTGGTCTATTTGCCCATCACCCCTGTCAGCTGGCCCTGTGCTTCTGCTGATGGAGCCAAGCCTCAGTTTCCCTGCTGGACCCAGGGAAGATGTGCCGGTTTCTGGGCCAGAGCTTGGTGAGGTTTTTTTGAACTGGGAGTAAAGGAGAAGCAGGAAAGCAGGGGAGGTATTGTACTTGGGACCAAAACTCATCTTCCCGGACTAGGCACAGGGCACGGCCACACAGGGAGCAGGGTGGGGACAGCGCTGAATACCCAACAGGCTTAAAAAGCTTGTGCTTGGGCACAAGCACAGCAGGTGCACAGAGAGACAGGGAGACTCACATTCAATGAAAAATGGCCAAATATTCTCAAAGTCTGGGTCCTGCCAGGGTCTCCAGGGGGCTGATTATCAAGTTTATGGGACCCCCTATTCCCACCTGGCTGGAAGGCAGGCAATTGTAGTAAAAAGGGCCAGGACTTGAGGGGTCCTCCCTTATCCCTCAGCGCCTCAGGATGTCCCCTAAGGAGGTTGTCCTTCAGGCTCTAGGATCTGAACCTTCCGGGCTTGTCAGACCCCAAGGGGCAGCTGGTCCCACTGCGAGAAACCTGAGTAGTGTCTCCTGGGTCCTAACCCAGCTCTGAGGCCTCTTTGGGGATCGGAAGGGAGGGAAGGGCGGCAGGCTGTAGATCTCCTCCCTCTTTGGCCCCTCCCAGTTCCTCCACCCCCACCGCAACCCCAGGACAGTCCACAAGCACCCACAGGGCCTGAAGAGGCTCTAGACTGGCGATTCTCAAACTTTAAAGCTTACTGTCATCAATCACCTGAGCCTCTTGTTAAAAGGCAGGTTCTGTTTAAGCAGTCTGGGGCAGAGCCCGAGATTCTGCATTTCGAACAGGCTCCACGTGATGTGGATGCTGCGAATCCGTGGACCACTCTGCGAGCAGCAGCCCTAGAGAGGGTCTGCTTCCGAGCCGTGGGAAAGTCGAAGGAAGGGGTGGGGAGGTCAAGTCACTTGTCCATGGCCACACAGCAAGCAGCCCCAGACCGGAGAAGGGCATCTGCCACAGGCACTAGGGATTTCCTCACTCTGGCATTGGGAATTATCTGCCCTTCCCGAGCCCGGGGGCCGTGTTTGTAAACTCCGCTGCCCCGCGTGGCTCAGCCCCGGGCCGGGAGCAGGAGCGCCGCCCGGCGGAGCCTTCCCCACCTCCCTCCGTGCTGGCTTCTCGCAGTTCTCAGTCCGGCGCCCCCGGGCTGCCCGGAGCGAGCCCGCGGGGCCGAGGATCTCCTGCGGCAGAGCCGCTCCACACTTCCCTTCCCTTCCGAAGGCAAACTTCTCGGTCGGCGCCCTTTACCTTTTGGGGGGCTTTGCAGCAGCTCAGCCTGCTGTGTCTGCAGCCCATCCTCCTCCGGGGGCTCCCGGACGCCGCCTCCCAACTCCGGGGCCCCCAGAGGGCCCTGCCGTCCCGGCCCCGCGGCTGGGTCCGCGCCTGCCGGCCAGGGCTGCCGGCGAGACCCTGAAACTGAACCTGAAAGCGCAGACTTGAGCCCTAGCGGCGCGGCCGCGCGCCGTAAATACCCGAAGAGCGGGGCCTCAAGAAGCCCGTAGGGTTCGCGGCTCCACCGCTCGAGGCAGGTGACCAGAAAGAATTCTTGTAAATGTAAATGATAGGAACCTCCGGCCAGGGCGGAAAGGATCCTTACGAGCAATGGATGCTTTTCTGGGTCCTCAGCAGAGAAAAGGCCAGGAAAAAATTAAAACCATTTTTTAAAATTCAACACAACAACTGCCATTTATTGAGGACTGTTTCTGTCCCTGCTTCTTTATACATATTATTTCTATTTCTTGCCATGTCCTTGCAACAGAGGTGCTATTGACTCCATTTTACAGGTGACGCTCAAAGATGTGATTGGCCTAAGCTCACATAGCTAGTAACTACCAGAGCCCAGGTATAATCCAGTTTTAACCCCAGAACCTAGGCTTTAAACCACTTCCTTACAAATTCGTAATAATATTAAGTTTACTTGCAACGCACCCTCACTTGTGGGTGGAGAGCTCTTTCCAGCCCACGAGCATCTGTGATACTCAACTCCGTTTTGGATGGATGATGTCCATGAAAACAACTTCGTGGGAGCAGGGTATAAGGGGACTAAACGGTAATGGGGAAAAATATAATGAAGATTTTTTAAAAAGTAAAAAAATGTATAAGCCAGTTAAATGTTAAAGACCAATAAAAAAAAACCCCAACAACTTTGCGAGGCAGACAGGCATATGCAGTGGGAATAAGGAACATAAAATGCCAGTGCCTGGGGGGAAAAAGGCTTTTTATCTGCCCTCACTTTGTTACCAGCTGAGGTTTCCACGAGTGGCACTATGGGAAAAAGATACCTAACTTTGAAAATCGGTGTGCAGGCACGTCTGTGTGTATATGAGCAAATCACAGGAGGCCCAGAAGACACTTGGAAAGGTGTGGTGATGGAAGGGACTTGCAGTCATGAGTGGGGAAGGAACAGGAGACCACAAAAGAACTTCCTCCTCCACAGAGTACAAGACCAATTGCAACAGGTTAGCTAATAAAGAAAACTAAGCACGCGGGTGCTATTAGGTTCTTGGAAGCATGAATAATAAAGGATGGAGGTTCACAAAATATGGCCCCAAATCGGCAGCATCAGCACCACCAGGGAACTTTGTTAGAAATACAAATTCTCAGGCCCTACCCAGACTTGCAGATCCTAAACTCTGGGGTGGGGTCTCGGCAATCTATAGCTTCCCAAGCCCTCCCAGTAATTTTGGCCCATGCTACAGTTCGAGAACTACATGTAGGATGGGCTAAACAGATAGTAAGGAAAGAGTGTCTACTTAAATTAACAATGTTTCTTGAAACAGTGCTTGTGATTTAATCAAAACCAAAACCAACAAACAAGCCAAAAACCAAAACAACCAAAACATCCAAGAAATGAAACTTGGTTAAATAAATTACAATTTATCCATGAAAATAGAATGTCATGTAACCAGCAAAAATACTGATAAGGGTGAATGTTTTATACATTATAAAATGTAACAAATTCATTCTTATTGAAAAAATTATTAGTGACTACCTGTGGATGGTAAGTTTTGGGTTTTTTAAATGATTCTTCATTTTCTTATACTAAAAAATGAGTATGCACTTATTACTATTGTAAAGAAAATTAGTATTATAATAATAAAAAGGTTTTTTTAAAAAAATATGATTTTAAACCCATGCATGAGAGTGAGGCTAGTTGTTCACCAGGAAGTCACGGGTAGGTAGGCGAAATGCCAAAGAAATAAATGACTGTGAATTAGCTAGGTAGAAAAGCAACAAAAATGGCAAAATTTGTGGAGAGGTCATCTTGAACCAGTTACTTTTCCTTTTGGAGAGTTCCTCACTGAAACATTGAAGGGTTGCAATTTCTAAATTGTTCTCAAATTGTAATGTTAACAATGGAAATCAATAACCTGGGCTGGTGGGTGGGAACTAGGAAGGTGATTCTGTTCCTGGAGCCTTTTTCTCAAGCGGTCTGGCCTCCAGCTTTCCTGAGCTTCGTGGGAGACCAGGCTCAGGTTTCCCACTTTCACACAACTTCCCTTTTTGCTTATGTGTTTCAAAGTTTCTGCCTGAGAAAAAACTCGAAGGAGTTTTTTTGGTTTGTTTGTTTGCCTTAGTAACTTGACTTTGAATACGTTGCTAATGAACTTTGAGACTTTCAGTGGTTGATGTACCAGTCAGGTTAGGTTAGGTTTTGCTGCAGTAATGAAAAACATAGAAATCTCAGTGACTTAATGCAAGTGAAGCTAGCTTTGGCTCACACTGCATGTCCAGCACAGGAGGCGGCGGGCTCTGCTTCACTGCGATATTCTACACTGTCGCCAGGGTAAGAGAAGAGAGTGTGCAGAGAATGGTGCATTGAGTCTTAAATACTACCACTCAGAAGTGACACCCATTAAGTCCACTCACATTTCATTGGCCAAAATAAGTCACGCAATCATGCCCAACTTCAAGGTGATGGGGAACTGCAATGTGTTCCCAGAGGGAGAGGAGAACCCCAAACACTGGTGAACAGCAGTAAAGTCTACCACGCTCAGATATCAACAAGCAGATACTATGATGTGCCCATTTCTTGGACTACTTGGGTAAATAACTCATCCTGATCTAGCACCAAAAATCCTGTGTCTCAGGAAAATCCTAAGTCCTAGGCACACTGGGATAGTCGGTCATCCTATGGGCAAGGTATAGTGAAGGTACAAGAGAAGAAGACTAAGTTCTTGTCCTTGAATTAGTTATAATCTGTTATTTTGTTTTATATTAGACTTATATCTAGGAAAAGATGGGAAGCAATGCAAAACAGATTATAAAGCTAAGCTAATGTCAAGTTATATACTCCACGTGGAAAGTATGAACATTAAAAGGAGATAAGGAGACCACGGTGGCTGGGGATGGGGAAGGAGGACTTCCTGGAGGAATATTAAAACCAAAGGACATTTATGCCACAGGGAATCCTAGAATCTCAGGCTGAGATGGGATCTGATGCTTCTCTTCTGTCGCTCTCAACTCAGATCTCTTTTATAACTTCCTTTCTAGGTATTCGTGGAGCCTACGTCCGAATACTTCCGGGGATGGGGAAATCACTACGTCCCTTGCCATATCTAGGGAGGGAGGAGTAATTACAAGGAGGAGGAACAGTGTGAGTCAGGTCAGGGTAGAGTGTGGAGGTTGGGGAGTTGGGGAATGAAAAATTAGTGTTTGTAGCTCGGTTGCCTGTAAAGGGATACAAGTTGAGGGTGTGGTGGGCTCTCTTGGGAAAGATTGGGAAGAACAACACAGGGATTATCCAGAGCCAATTCCTTTAGAAAAGCACAATGTGCCCATACATAAAAAGTTTTGCATAGAATTTCAGGCAGTTCAGGGACCTCCCCTGCAATGGGGGGCTCTGTGTGGATCCCAGGTTAAGAACCTTTCAACTCAGTGGTTCCTAAACATCTTTCTAGCCCCCAAAGCCTTTTCTTTTCACATCCTTCTGATTGAGCCCAATTGTTCCCCACACACATGTTGTCTGCCCAGAGTGTCTTTCTCCGCTATCCATCTCTGTGGGTTATAATTCTCCCTGTGTATCAAACAGCAGCTCAAATGTCCCCCTTCCGAAAGCCTTGCAGCACCTGCTCTATGGTTCTCACAGCACACTTGGCAGCTTTCCACGGAATTACACTTGTTTGTGTGCTCTGCGTGTCCTCCCTAATGGACTAAAGGTTACACAGCTCTGTCTCCTCCCTCCTCACCCCGCCCGACACTTAGGAGATTGCGGCAGAGATTTCCAGTCACCTTATTCAATTTTCATTCTTCCCTCTTCCTTAGTTACAGAATCCTGATATTCTCTCAGACAGCAATGTGCTGGGCTAACTAACAGGCTAGTTAGTTACCCAGCTTCCCTTGCATCTGGGGGTGGCCAGTGATATGTAAGGGGAAATTATGGTTGGTGCTTCCAGGAAATGTTTTAATAGGAGAATGGCTCAGCTTGGAGCGGGGATCCCCTTTCCTTGCGCCACACCCCGCTTTTCCTGCCTGGAATACAGACTTGATGGCTGGATTCCAGCAGCCATTTTGTTATCCTGATCAAAACGATGGAAAGTGCCTTGAACTCTGATTAATTTGTGGAGCCCCTATATCAGCTTTGGTCAATGATTTCCTAACTTTTTCACATAATAGAATAAACAACAAATTTGCTTAAGCCACTGCCATTGAGATTCTGTCGCCAGCAACAGAATGCAATCTCTAACCACCTCACAGTCACTAATTAAGTTTTGTTATATTGAATTGAATAAGAATAATTTTCTCTTAAAGACACTCTGTGTAGCCCCAAGCTTCAGCTCTGCAGGTGGAAAATGAGGTTCTGCTGAGAAAGGTACCTTGGATTTGCTAGACTCTGGATGGAAATGTTGTTTTTGACAGCGTCCTCTTGGAATATATATCAGAGAAGGAAACGAGGGGAAACCTAAAATTGTTGCATCCTTATGCTTCTGTTGGAGTGTTGCAGAAGGAATGAGCAGGCTCACTTGGCTTCAGAATCACCTGGGCATTGGTGGTTAAAAGGCAGTTTCCCTGGAGCCCCCTCTCCTTTCCGATCTACTGAACCAGGACCTGAGGAATTTTCACACTAAAATGTATGCCTCATTGGTAGCGTGGTCGTGGTGGGTCATCTCACCCGGGAAGCAAATTGCTACATTAATTATACTGAATTGAATTAATGGGGGAGTCCTTTGAAAGGAGAGTGGAGTCTGAGTAATGCTAATTAGCAAGAAGCCATCCCTGCCTATTTTCCCAGGAGACCTGTGGTTTGGGATTTGGGACCGCCTTGGGAGAGGCGGCAAGATTCACGTCACCCCTTTTCTTTACTAAGCAAGCATCAGTTCCTGTCAATAACCACAGCTTATGTCCCCTCCTACACGCCCCCCTCATGTCCCTTATCAGGAGACCGTGTTTGCACCTTCTGAGTGTCCCACCCAACATCACATTCTCCACGCCGTTCAGGTCCAGACATATTTGCTGTGACTCCTGCCTCGGGGAACCATGGTCTCCAGCAGCCTACCTGGCTCTCTGATTTGAAAAATAAATGGTTTTCCACCTTGTCACCTGCTATTTAACCACAGTGCAAGCAGCCCCTTTTCATCAGATAACTGCCCTGACCTGTCCCTTTTGGAAAATCCAGAGCTTCCTAACCCTGGTACCGCCTTCCTCGCTCCACCACAATGGACGCCCACCCACGTGCAGCTGACCAGAAGGAGACTCAGAGGACGGCGAGGACAAGGACTGTTTTCCAAGACAAAAACTGGAAAACGTAATTTGGCAAAGGAATTTATGACATTTGTATTTTTTATTGACTTGACTTTATTCATCCACTTACTCTTTGCCGGCATAGTGGAGTTCTGGGGCATCTAGATAGTTTATGGGGCAAGGAGGTAGAATATTTGTCAATGGGAGGGGCCCAGAACATAGGGGAAATCTGATTGAGGTCCAAGGCTTAGAACCCAAATGTCTACAGGGCTGGGGGGCACAGAGAGGAGGAGAGGGCCAGCATGAGATGGGGTGGGGTGCGAGCTGGGAACCACATACCCTTCAAGAGGAGCACAGCTGGGTGTGTGGCCTTGGACGGGTGTTAGAAGGAAGTGAAGGCCCAGGCTGGCCTGACCTTCCAGTTTTTCAAGAGAAGCTAGAAATCGGTTTTTTTTTTTTTTTAATGTAAAATAAATTGCTTTCTCACACACACACACACACACACACACAGAGTCCTGTAGTCTAAACCAAATATTTACTGTTTGCTGGAGATTACATCACCTGTGATCCAGGTAGCCGCATAATGAAACAAGGGGTATGGGACAATACCATGAAAGCAAAAATGGCACCTAACTGGATCAGGGAGAGGAAAGGGAAGAGAAGGCTTCGTGGAGGAGGTGATGTTTGAGCTGGGCTGTGTAGATTAAGTAGGGGCTCCTGTCAAGAAAGTGGGGAAGTGTGATCACGTGAGGTCATGGAGGTGTGAACGGCCTTATTGTAGTGATCATTTTGCAATACATATCCTTATAAAATTTTTTAAAAAATAGGGAAGAACACTCATGCCCAGTGCTGTGTGGCTTTTCAGGGGGGCTCAGCGGCTTAGTGTGGCTGGAATGCTGGGTGAAATCAGGGAGCAAGGGAGACACAGATAGACAGGGAGAGGCCTTGAAGGCCTGGCCAAGGCATTTCTACTTTATCCTCTGGGCAACGGGAGCGGCACAGACTGATTGGCATTATCTATGGTCACTCTGGATCTCAGGTGGAGGGTGGACAGATAGCACTGCCCTGGAGACATTGGATATGCACTGGAATGGTTCCTGAGGGACTTGGTGTGGGTCCAAAAGCACTTCGGTCCAGAAGGGCAGCAGCCCCCAGGTCCAGCTCAGCTTCTGCCCTCACGGAGCTTCCAGACTGATATAATATAGTAACTACGGCCGCTGGCGGTGGGTGCAGGGCAGAGTGTGGGGTGCTGCGGGGTGGGCGGGGAACAGTTTCCTCTCCTCTCAGCCTGGGAGGCGGCAGCTAGCAGCCAGCAGTGTTGTGGTTACCGGGGCCTTGGGTTACAACACATGTTTGTTTTTAAAAAACGTTGCAATACCTTTTAAATCAGGGCCCTGGACAGGATCCAAGGACAGTAGCAGAACCAGCCCCTGTGACGCTTCTTAAAGAAGCAGCTGCAGAGGGAGGGAGCTTTGGGAACCTGGATTGCCGGGAGGCCCTGAGTTCAGGCAGGGCTTGGAAGCTGAGCAAGGCTGGAAGGAGATCAAATCTCCAATTCACCCTGTTGCCCCTCAAGGCACTTTTGGTTTTGGAGCCCTTGAAGAAGATGATCAGTCTTCCACGCTGTCTTGGAAAACTAGAAGCAGGGGGTACAAGCCCTCAGGAATGGGGTGGTCTATGTCTCTCGGAGGAAAGTCTTCCCACACTGTCCAAGATTTAGGGGGCCAGCTTGTCAAGGAGTGAGTTCCCCATTTTGGGAGGTATGCAAGCAGAGGCTAATATTGGTAGGGCCTGTTGGAAAAGGCATGTGAGGGTCTGCTGACATAGGGGCCCCAATGAAATAAATGATCAGATCCATTTTTTAAATGGTTTTATTTATTTATTTTTAGAGAGATGAGAAGGGAGGGAGAAAGAGAGGGAGAGAAACACCAATGTGTGAGAGATACATTGACTGGTTGCCTCTCACATGCCCCCAACCAGGGACTTGGTTCACAACTCAGGCATGTGCTCCAGCTGGGAATTGAACCAGCAACCTTTCAGTTCTCAGGCTAGTGCGCAATCCATTGAGCCACGCCAGCCAGGCCTGATCAGATTCATTTTGACTGCAAGGGAGCTTTTTCCCTTTTCAGAGACAGAAGTTATTCCTCAAAGGAGTCAAGATTGGGATTCAAGAGACTTTCATTCTGGTGCTCTGTGGGTGGGAATGTAAAATGGTGCAGGCGCTATGGAAAACAGTAAGGAGGCTCCTCAAAGAATTAAAAATGTGGTAATATGACCCAGCAATCCCAGTTCTGGGTACATATCCCAAAGAGTTCAAATCAGGATCCGGATGAGATATCTGCACTCCCGTGTTCGTTGTAGCAGCAATCCCAATAGCCAAGGCACAAAAACAACCCGAATATCCACCGACAGGTAAGTGGATAAAGAAAAGGCGGTATATACACACAACGACTGGAATACTATTCAGCTTTTCAAAAGATGGAAATTCTGCCTTTTATGACAACACGGTGAACCTGGAGGACATGGTGCTGAATGAAATAAACCAGTCACAGGAGGACACACGGTACGTGACCCCACTTACATGAGGCTTCTAAAACAGGCAGGCTCATAGAAGCAGAGCCTAGAACGTTGGGTCTGGAGGTCTGTGCTACAGCAGAGTGCCTATAGTTGACAACACCTTATTGTGCACTTACACCCTTGCTAAGAAGGTGGATCTCAGGGTCAGTGTCCTACCTCAAAAACAAACAACCGAATACAAACAAAAACCAAAGGGGTGCAAGGAAAATTTTGGAAGTCATGGGTGTGTCTGTTAACTGGATTTTGGTGATGATTTCTGGTGTGTGTGTATATGTTCAAACTCTTTGAATTATATACATTATTTTTTAAAAAATATTTTCATTCTGATTCTTGGCTTGCTATTGATTTGCATTTGACCCTGGATAATTCATATACATTCATTTCTCTGGCCTTACACCCTCACCCTACCATTTACCCGGTGTTTGACATGGAGGAAGCTCTAGCACAGATTTGTTGAATGAATGAATGAATGAATGAATGAATTGGATTGGGTCCAAAGTTGGATTGTGATCAGCGGACCTCAGAGTTTACATGACCCTCCTGAAATTACATTCACAACTCTGTGCATATAAGTGATTAAAATCTTTCTGGGCAGAGGGTCTATAGCATTAATCATCATCACCATCATTTACTGAAGATTTTTTTATGGTATGCTAGGGTCTTCACCTATCTTTTCACGGTTAATCTTCAGGAACGGTGAGGGAGATTGGATGGGGTACGAATTCCCCTCTACTAAAGTGGAAACTCAGGTTGGGGAGTGTACGGACCTGCTTAGGGTCATATGCTGGATTTGAACCCAAGTTCAACAGACTCCACAACCTGAGCACAAGATAAATTACTACAGCTTCTGAAAGAGATCTGTGACCCCAGAAGGTAAACAGAAAACATTCTCTGGCCCCAGAGTTCTCTTTCTCTGCGGGACTGTGGGGAATGGGGAGAAAAGGGCGGAGGTGGAGGAGAAAGAAAGCCAGCCAGAGTAGGGCAGCGCCCACGCCCGCAAGGGCTGCTATTTAGAGCCCCTAGAAAGGATGATAAGGGGGCGAGCCGGGAAGAGCAGTTAAAACAGAAGCCCCAGGAGGGGGAGGGGGCTATGTCCTCCCCCGCCCCTGCTGCCTCCAGCTCACCCTGTCGCCTGATGTCTAAATAAGGCTTAGAGGCACATTCTAGTCAGCTAAAAATAAACGCCGGCTCCCCCTCCTGCCCTTGGGCTCTGGCGACCTCCCCAGCCGGGCAGGGCTCCCCCGGGCAGGACCGGTTCTCCGTGGCACGCCCTCGGAGTTACAGAATCAGATCTCTCCGGGGACCCCCGGGCTCTAGTGGCTGTGCTTCCCACCACTGCAGGAAGACCTGGACCGGAAGTCAGGACGCCTGGTTTCTACTCTTCATTTGCTCTAACAGACCTGAAGAAGTCCCTCTTTTCTAGGAATCTCAGTCTCACTACATGTATCACTAAAATGCAGACTTTAGAACAACGATGTAAAGCTCTGGCATTTTTGAATGAAGTCAACTTCAGAATTTGCCCACTGGGATTCTTTCGGGTACATCTGTCCTGCAGATTTATTTTTAGTTCATGCAGTCTTTTATAATGATATGAATTAGCTGCTCATCCTTAACGATTTAAAGAATTCACATAAAAGTCTGGATTTCCAGCCTCTCACGTAAAATCCGATCTGTCCACACCCGGCGAGCGTTTTCGGGCAACTTGAGTCTGAATTGGGTAGCGGCCGCCCCCCGCCGGCAAGATGGGGGTACTACAGCCGACACCCTCACTCACATTTCAGTCGGGTTCTGCGGGCAATTGGGTGCGAGCAGAGTGAATGAGGCCGCTTACAGAAAGCTTTGGAAACTGTAAAGAACTTCGTGAATAGGGTTTGATGATGGTGTCGCCTAGCTGAGATCTGGTGCCTAGGCATTGCTAGTCCCTGTCCTGGAATCCAGCCCCAAACCCAAAGAAGGGACAACATCCTCATAACCTCACTCTCCGCCCCATCCCGATGGGAGTCATCAGACAATTAGGGCTCTCTTAGGCATTGCCGGGGCCTCGGGAGAAGTCGATGGGATTGTCCTTGGTTGGAAAAATACTAGCAGAAACAGCCAGGGTTTGTTGAATTCAAAGAATCCTTGAGAGCCAGTTTGGAGGCCAGCAGAGTGGCGGGGCAGGGAAGCAAGCAGGAGAGAAGAGGGGTAAGAAAGGGGAAGCAGAGCCGTTGGAAGAACAGGATTCTTCTGGCCAGCCTGCTGGGATTCTTCCAGCTCCTCTAAGGCAGCTCGTTGGAGCCAGACACTCCACAGTATGGAAGAGGCTGCAGCTGGGCTGGCCCTCAGACCTCATGGGTGCCATCCCGCCTCAACGGTAGGGTGTAGGGGAGGAGGAAATTGTGCTCCCCTTCTAGGTTCTTCTGGCTGGTCTAATAAATAGCCATGAGGTAGATTAACATGAGAAAATAACCAAATTTAATTGCATACACTCACACGGGAATACCACCTACAGGAGAGGTTCAGACACAGAACGGGAAAATAAAGAATATATGACATTCTGAGCTAAGGCCGAGGTCAGGTGCCTGGGGCTTCTGAGGGGAGGAAGATCATTCACAAGATAAGAAGAGCAGATGTTCCGTAATTAGGTTTTTGCCCTGCTCTATAGATAGGTCATAAATTTTTTTTCTGGTGATAACTCTTATGGGCAAGGCTCCAAATTTAAATTCTTTCAAGAAGAGGTAAAAGGCTTTCATGAGAGCTGCAGGGTTTCGATTGCTTTCGGCCCAGAATAACCCTCGTGCTAAAGCAGCACATCTTGGGGAGGCTTGTTCTGAAGCCCTTCGAGGGTGATGGGGAGTAAACATGAGAACCTGGGAACAACTGAGGCTTTGTCCTTCCTGCTCTGTCTCACCAGGCACCTTCCTGGGGAGAAAAGAGTGACCCCACGTGTATCCTACCGCAGCCTCTCAATGGTGGAGGAAGAGGCTCCAGTCCAGACCCTTGCTACTCTGTGGTCCTCAGACCTGCGGCATTGGCCTCATGGGTAGCTTGTTATAAACACAAATTCTTGAGCTCCAGCCCAGCCTGCTGAGTCACAGTCTGCTCTTTAAAGGGGATCCAAGGTGTTTTGCATGCATATTACCATTAGATAAAAGCTATTTTAGACCAGTGGCTCTCAGTGTTAGCTGTACCTTAGAATCCCCTGGGAGACTTTTTAAAATGCTGCTGCTCTGTCCCACCCAAGGGTGCAGCCTGGGCCTGGACACCAAAGTTATTTGTTTAAAGCTGCCCAGGTGATTCCAATGTGTAGCTATAGCATTGAGAATCAAAGCTCTAAGCAAAGGCTATAACGAGGTGAAAATCTTCAGGAATGAGTGATGCAAACTTGTGTGTTCGGGGCCCACCCTGTGCCCTCAGCCTGAGGCCAGTGGCAGAGCCTGCTCTGGAGGCACCTTCCCCAGCCCTGTTTGTCTGGCCAGACCAGCCCCTGATCCCCAGGGCATTTCCAGGCCTCCAGCTGCTCTCAGGTTTCAGAAGAGCAAGGTGAGAAGGGAGTGGTGCTCCTGTTAGCTTTGCAATCAAGGGATGTTGCTCTGAGCTGGGACACCAGAAACCTGGGTCCTCATTCTACCTCTGCTGGGTGGCTGTGGGCTCCCGTTTCTTGCTCTCTAAGATGCGCTAGTCAGAGGGGATGGAAATCGCTTCTAGTGTTCCTTCCAGTTTATACACATAGACACGCTCTCAAAGTTGAAGGGGACCTCGGAGATCATCTAGTTTGACATTATCTTCCTACAAATGGGAAAACTGAGGCCCAGGGAGATTAAAGGCATTGCCTAAAGTCAGAAATATCATTGTTATTTAAAGAAAAATTTGGCCTTTGTTAAAGAACAAAAATTCAACTGAGTAAATTTGAAGATCTAATTGGCTTTATTAAGTGATTCATGAATACGGCATCAGCTAAAAGGGTGCTTCTAAGGGATTGTACAGAATGGAAAGTTTTTCACAATGAGATACCGCTTCTCACCGGTCAGAACGGCCATCATAAACAAATCAACAAACAAGTGTTGGAGAGGATGTGGAGAAAAGGGAACCCTAGTGCACTGTTGGTGGGATTGCAGACTGGTGCAGCCACTGTGGAAAACAGCATGGAATTTCCTCAGAAAACTAAAAACGGAACTGCCTCTTGACCCAGCAATTCCACTGCTAAGATTATATCCTAAGAACCCTGAAACACCAATTCAAAAGCACCTATGCACCCCACTGTTCACAGCAGCACAATTTACGATAGCCAAGTACTGGAAGCAACCTAAGTGCCCATCAGTAAATGAGTGGATCAAAAAACTATGGTATATTTACACAATGGAATACTGTGCAGCAGAGAGAAAGAAGGAGCTCCTACCCTCTGTGACAGCATGGATGGAACAGGGGGTGAGGGACAAATACCATATGATCTCACCTTTAACTGGAACCTAATCAACAAAAGAAAAAAACAAGCAAAATATAACCAGAGACATAGAAATTAATAACAATCTGACAGTAACCAGAGGGGAAGTGTGAGGGGATATGGGGGAAGGGTTTTCAGGAACATCTATCTATAAAGGACAGATGGACAAAACCAATGGGGGTGGAAGCAGGGGAGGGAGGTGGGTTTGGCTGGGGTGGAGGGGAGTGGGGGGGGTAAATGCAGACAACTATAATTGAACAATAAAATAATTTTTAAAAAAAAGAATGGAAGGTTTTTACTTTTTAAAAAATTCACTTTATTTTAGTTTTTGCTATCCAGTAGAGCATTTTGAAGATTTTATTTATTTTTAGAGAAAGAGGAAGGGAGGGAGAAAGAGAGGGAGAGAAACATCGATGCGCCAGAGATACATTGATCCGTTGTCTCTCACATGCCTGCAACCAGGGACCTGGCCCACAACTCAGGCTTGTGCCCTGACGGAGAATCAAACTGGCAACCTTTTGGTTTACAGGCTGGTGTTCAATCCACTGGGCCACACCAGCCAGGGCTGAAGTGGAATGTTTTTTAGGCAGAAGGAGAGGGGGACTAAGGAATTTTTTTAAAGAGTGGATTATTTCAGGCAACAATACCTTCCTTTCGGGAAGGCAGGGGGTCCTGTCAGGCTGATTACTTCACTAGTATTGACCCAGAAATTCCAGATCATAAAATTCGAGATCACAAAAATTCAACTTCTGAGAGAGGCTGAAACTGCAGTTAGGTTAGTTATTAAGTTTTGGTTTGGCAATGTAGCTTAGCATCACCAAAGACCATTTGGCCATTGTTTTATTTTTATTTTTATTTATTTTTCGTAAGAGCTTCAATGGAAAACTATTCATGTGTTTGAGCGTACTCTTCCACATATCTAGTTATGATTTTAGGACAGGCTCTGTGCCATTCATTGCCTCTGAAGTTGCAGAGAACTCCTGAGCATGGACAATAATCTTTGCCTTTCTTTACACGTGTGTATTTGTGTGCTGTGGGGGTGACATTGACTTGTCTCCCCTGCTATGGACAAGGCCAGTTTTGCCTTCATTTGCACGTTTACCTCAGTCCTCCTGATCTATAAATGTGTTTGTTCTTTGCACGGGTTGTCACATCTCACAGGTTCCCTCACTGAAGGGGTTAAATTAAATCTCTAATGCATGTTCATTTTATATCAATGAAAGTCATGATGCCACCTTCTGTTAAAGAGAAACCACAGACCCCAAATGGCATCACTTGTGCCAAAGCCCATGATACCAAACCTAGATTTAGCACCTGACCTAATTGTTTCAACCTTTCCTAGAAATATAACCTTAAAATTCCAATCGGGAATTTTCTGGTCAAGAACCAGTAAAGTAATCTGTCACACGGGCCCTCTCTATCCCCCATAGAAAGAAGAGGTAATCTGCCTGATAAAAACCCTGGCCATTCCCTTCCTCCCACAAGAAGATGTCTCAGTATAAAAAATACTCCTTTCCTTTTGCTAACGGCTCCCTTGCCCCACACTTTTTCCTGTAGAGACCTAGCATTCTGTACAACACAGAGTCCTCTTAGTTGTTAGATGGGACGCTGTCCAGTTCATGAATCGCTTAATAAAGCCATTAGATCTTCAAATTTACTCAATTGAATTTTATTTTTTTAACACTTCCTCAGAAAATTACTCTATAATAAAAAGAATAGCCAAGATTTAAGAGTCTTATGCTCTTTGAATTGAGCTAGGTAGATAGGCCAAGATTTAAAACCAGATGTCCAGGCTATAATTGGGTTGAAACCAGAGACCAGCCAGTAACCAAGTGTTCACATGTCTGCACCATCAGCTTTGAAGGGGTTTAGAACAGTTTGGCCTGTGGTTTATTCTGAGCGAAGGTAATCAAGACGCCGAGGCTCTCATGCAAAACTTTCACCTCTCCCTTAAAGAACTTATTCATGTATCTATTTTTTTGTTTGAAAGGTTTTTTTTCTGCATGTGTGGTTTTTTTTAAAAATTTTGTCCTTTTTATTGACTTTATTGAGGTGACACTGGTTAACAAAATGATGTAAGTTTCAGGTGCTCGATTCTACAACACAGCATCTGTACACTGTACTGTGTGTTCACCACCCCTAGTCAAGTCTCCTTCCGTCACCATTCATCCCCCCAGCAGTCACCACACTGTTGTCTGTGTCTGCGAGTTTTTTCTCTCTTTTTGTTCATTCCCTCCACCCACCCATCTGACTCCCCAGTCACTCCACCCCGACACCTGTCAGTCTGTTCTCTCTTTCTATGAGCCTGTCCCTGTTTTGCTCGTTAGCTCATTTTGTTCATTAGATTCCACATATGAGTGAGATCATGTGGTACTTGTCTTTCTCTGACTGGCTCATTTCACTCAGCATAATGCTCTCCAGTTCCATCCGTGCTGTCGCAAAGGATAAGATTTTCTTCTTTTTTCTTTTACGGCTGAGTAGTATTTCGTGTGTGACTGTACCACAGCTTTTTTAATCCATAGTAAGAGCTTTCACCAGAAATAACCTTTTATGCCCTCTCTATAGGAGAAGGCAAACACCTAATTACTGAACATATGATCTTTTTGATCCTGTGAATGACCTTCCTCCCCTCAGAAGACCCAGGTGTCTAACCTTGTCCTTAGCTCAGAATGTCATGTTTTCCTCATAGTCCTTTTCTGTCTCTGAACCTCTCCTGTACACTGGGTCTCTGACTCTTGTGTATGCAGGGTCCCCATACTCGCGTATGCCGTTAAATTTGTTCATTTTCTCTTGTTAATCCGTCTCATGTCTGTTCGATTATTCAATCATCCAAAAGAACTGAGAAAGTAGAGGGAAGTTTCTTCCTCCCCGACAGTTGCTTGTCTGTGACCTGTACATCTGACCCATGTGCCTGCTTCATACGCATTCGAGGTGGTAATCACTCCTCATTACATTCAGGGCACTCACCACACCAGCCTTTAGATACGTGCTGTGTCCCCAGCAACACTCACCCCCGCCACACACAAGCATGCTGGGTCACCCTGGACCATGTTGTTCCAGGGCCCAGACTCAGTCCTCCAGGAAACACATGATGATGAACTTCAGAGTGACAACAATTTCCACATTTCCAACCCATCACCCCAGAATGTGGGTTCTTCAAGGTCAAGGGCCTTATTTTAATAATCGTCATTTTTATGTATGTGTGCACCTGTTGTATGGCAGGTGGATGTCAATCTTGACTGTACATTTTAATCACCTGGGATTAAAAACCAAGACAAAGAAACTAATGGTTGTGTCCCACCTGCAGAGATTTAGATGTAATTGGTCTGGAGAGTCACCTGGGCATCGGGATTTCTCAGAGCTCCCCAGAGGACCGCAGTGTGCAGCCCTGGCGGGGAGCTGGCCCGCTGGGCTTCTCCATGTTTACATTTCACACTCGCTCTCACCCCAATTGTTTCTCATTTCTCCCAAGGATGGTCAGAGTCTGCCTCCTCAGAGAGTTCTTTTTAGACTCAAGAAGGTAACCCACTGCACTTTGAATTAGTTTAACCTAATTTCTTGTCTTCACGTATTATTATTTGCTGGTTGCTCTTCTTGAATAGACCCTAGTCCCTGTGGGGAGTGGGGACAAGGTCTTCATCATGTTCAGTTGAATCCGTAGGTATTTGTTGAATGAGTGAATAGCTTAGTCCTGAAAGGTAGTTTATTATTATTATCATTGTTATTAATTATTTTAATCCTTGTTTTGCAAACGAGGAAACTGAGGCCAGAGAGGTCACAGCCCCTGACCAGGACCTCACAGGATGCAAGCCTGGGTCTGCCTGACCTGGCGCAAGCACCCTGAACAAGCCCCTGGTATGCTCTGCCTTCCACAGTGGTTACAGTGCTCGGAGGGGAGTATTGAGCGCTTGGGAGGAAGTGGTTAATGGGGTGGATGGGCCTTGGCAGGTGCAAAGATGAAGAAGAAATGATGCTGGAAGGGAGGTTTGAAGTCCTCTTCCTATTTCCCAATGAGGCCCCAATGATACTATGTTGACAACCAGTTCCCCCACCCACCACCTACACATCCACCAAGGAGTACAGCCACACAGACATCTCTCATACTACTGTGGGATCAGCCTCAGGAGAAGTGAGTTCTAGTTGTACTTCTGTTGCGTGACTTGGGCAAATCCTCTTCTTCTTGGGGCCTCACATTGCACTTGTATATAATGAAGAAGTGGTGATAGATGAAAGAGGGAATCCCTTATCAGATTGGGAGGAAGTGTGCAATTTAAAAGCATATTAAAATATCAGGTAGCCCTGGATGGTGTGGCTCAGTGGATTGAGTGCCGGCCTGTGAACTAAAAGGTTGCCAGTTGGATTTCCTGTCAGAGCACATGCCTGGGTTGCAGGCCAGGTCCCTGGTTGAGGGAGGGCAGATGTATCGATGCATCTCTCGTACATTGATGTTTCTCTTCCTCTCTTTCTCCCCCTCTTCCCCTCTCTCTAAAAAAGAAAATAAAATCTTTTTAAAAAATCAGGCAAAGTCTGGAGCTTCGCTGATAGCAATGCACTAATGCCAGTTTTTCAAGTTTTGTAAAAACACTCCATCTTATTGTTAACAATGGGGAAACAGCTAGCTCTGTACTATTTTCGCAACTTTTCTGTAAATCTAAAATTAATTCCAAAAAATGTTTAAGAAGATAATTAGGTAATTTTCATCATACATCCATTTGTTCAACAAAGATCGGTTGTCTTTTATGTGTCAGGCACTGAGTACACATCAGTAACTGAAGGTCATGGTCTCATCCTTTGTGGGGTTTGCAATCTAGTTAACACCCCTATTGCTTCTTTAAAAAGCCAACCTCGATTACAAAATGTAGCAGTTTAACAAAATCTTGTTTGATGAAAAACAAATGATCTTCCTGCGTTGACTATCACGGCGCGCGTGAGTTCGGAAACAACAGCTACGCCCCGCCCTCCCTCTCCGACCCCGCCCCTCCTCGATTGACTTTCGGTCCTTCCTTTCCAGCCACCGTCACGGGCTGTCAGTTCGGCTCAGTCCCCGCACTCAGCCCCGCCCCTTCCCTTTTTTGGCTCCACCTTCGCTCCTCTGGACTTGGGGGCTTGACGCCCACGCAGAGGAAAGGCGCTCATGGAGGAACCTCTAAGGTGCGGAGTTGGGAAAGATTTGTTGCAGCTCAAGGCCTTGAAATACCAGATCCCAACGGGTTGGGACTAATCTGGAAGTGGCCGCGCTTAGCTTTGCGTAACAATGCACAGCTTTGCATAACCAACTCTGACAGGCATTTAAAGGCGTCGCTGCGGCCCCAGAGGTTGTAGTCATCTTCTCGCAGACCCACTTTTGCAATGATTCCCGGGATGCGGGCTCCGATCCTGATCGCCCTGGGCTTGCTTCTCGCTGGACCTGAGGCCCTTGCCAAGGTCTCAGCGAAACAGGTAAGTGCCTCTCTTTTAGGAGGCTGTTTCCACTACCCTGGCCCCGCGGACTGGGATGGGATAGGGGCGGGTAGCTATTCCCGTCCCTAGAATTCCTGCTCTGCAGCAGAGCCTCACTAAAGATTTGTTTCCTTCTGTGGGAGAATAAGCCTTCCTCTGTCCTTGCAGGTTTTGTCTGTGGACAGGTGACAGATTAATGAGAGAAAATAACCAAATTTAATTACATACACATGCAGGTGGGAAACAGGCCATAGTGGCACAGCTTGGGGAGGCCTGTTCTGAATCCCTCCGCCTGTCTGTGCAGTGAGGGTGGGCTGTACGACCTTGCTCAGCTCCAGCCTTCTTCGGAAGGTTTAACCTCACTTACTTATGCACTCTCCTGCCCTCTTTCCAACGTCTGAGTGAAATTTTGCCGACCTGGAAGATTTAGGCTCTGCTCCCAGGCCCAGAGAGACTCAGCCCTGTTTACCTGCCCACCCTTTCTCCCATGAAGAGGCCTGGTACCCATCCCTTCTCCTCTGTACTGCCCTGTGGCTTGGCTTGTCCTGATGGGTGTGTGGGTCTGAGAGGCCCCCCAAGCCAGAAGGTCCAGACTTGTGCCTTTGGTTGACAAAAGTCCAGCTCTAAGCTTGTTTTTTCACTTCTCGCTGACCCCAAGCTTCAGTCAGACCCTTGGGGAAGGGAAGTTCTGTCTTTCTGAGACCCAGAGAAGCCTAGTTTCATTGCCTCTTTGGTGCATAGCTGTGGGCAAGACGCTCACTATCGCTGACAGCAGCTAAAGAGAGAGGCCCAGCTGAGATCCCCTTCTTCCAAACACTTTGGAAATATTTGTCTGAGAGCAAGAAACAGCGTGGTATAGGGGAAAGTGGGATAGGATAGGACTGAGAGCTGGGAGGCTTGGCTTCTGATCCTATCTCTGTCTCTAATCCATGGGCATAACCTTGGGACTCTCTTCATCTGTGAAATGGGCATGATGTCAACCTGTCTTTCTTGTGGGTTGTGGGTGAAGGGAAATGCTCTGAAATCTTAGATAAAGTGATATAAGCTGTTGGACTCAGCCTCACCTTGCCACAGGGGCAAGGAGCCTGTTTGCCTGTTGAATGAAGGAACGGGATCTTTGGGCTTGTTCTCCCGGAGGATTCACACTTTGTTCATGAGTGTAGGGTGAGAATGTTTCTCTTGGCTCCAGGTCTGATGGCTTTGAGGTGGAGTTCGGCTAAGGCTGGAGCTTGCCCTACATCCCCATTCTATGTGTTTTGGCTCTGGATGCCATTCCAGACCATTCCAAAGTATTCTTAGATAGACAGTTTTGGAGGGGGCTTGAGACATCACAGGGTTCATCCACCACACGGAGGCCCATAGAGAAGGATAGGGGACTCACTCAGGATTACACAGCCAAGTGGCCCTCTTATCCTTATCTGCCATCATGCAGGACTTCTCTGGGATCATGTGATTCAAAGCCCTGACCCTGAGATCACAGGCCAGATGAAGGCTGTGAGTGTTTTCAGCATCCAGAGCACTGAGTTCCCGTTCCTCCTCTAGCATTAACCGGGCTCAGGATGCTGTGCTGGGTACCAGGGGAGAATGCCTGGCCCCATGCTGGGAATACAGACTCTGTGATACTCTACAATGACTGTCAATTATTGTGCATACACTGTGTGCTATGTGTTAAGCCATGTGCTTTTTTTCCCTAATAAATTTTTTGGGGGGGAAATAATTTTAGATTTACAGAGAACTTGCACAGATAGAACAGATGCCACATACTCCTCACTCAGTTTCCCCTAATGTTAACATCTTATTTACCATGGTACCCTTGTCAAAACTGAGATGCCAGCATTGCTTCATTACCATTCACGAAACACTAGACTTTTTATTTGGATTTTACCAGCTTTTCTGTGAATGGCCTCTTTGTGTTTCAGGATTCAATCCAGTGACCACATTGCATTTGTTGTCTCCCCAGTCCCCTCTGGTCTGTGATACTTTTTCAGTCTTGTTTTCATGGGCTCGACAGTTTTGAAGAGTTGTGGCCTGTGCTTTCTGTATACAAACTTCTCCCTCTCCCAGTATCCCAGTGAGAAGATATAATTATGCCCATTTGATAGATGAGGAAATCGAACCCCGAGAGGAATTCACTTAGCCATGATCTCAGCTAGTGAGAGTGGCTGAGGTCTGATTCGAACCCAGGTCTGTGATTTGTAGCCACATTTCTGCCTCCAGAGCTGTGCCTTTCCCCTCTGCTCTACGTCGTCCCATGTTGACTCTTCCCACATATTGGGATGGTAAGTATCTGGTGCCAGGCCTGGCCCTTGGTGGGCATTGCTAATTCATCATACCTGCTTTTCTGGGTGAGGCTGACTCAGCTGCAGAATTCATTGCCACTGACGCCTCTAGCCAGGCATCTGGAAACCACCTTGTTATGTCTCCCCGAGGTCCTGGGAGAAGGAGAGGGGAGGGGACTCTTCAGCTCTGACAGGGCGTTCTGGGCACTTCTTCCAGCCTGGGATCAGTCCTCAGTATCAGTCAGGTTGCCTTATAATCTGTGAAAGCAGCCCCTGAAAATGGCTAGTCCTCCCATATACCTTCCGGCCTGACTCTTAATTCCAGGCACTTTTTTAGGTGACAGTGGTCTTGTAACTGGTCTCCCCGCTTCCACCTTGTTCCTCTCCAAACTAGTCTCAACCATTAAGCAGAGAATGGCACTTTCCTGCAAGGGGTCTCCATTGTACTTACAGAAAATTCAGCCTCCTGATGATGACCTGTGAGGTCCTG
The DNA here is from genome assembly GCF_022682495.2 of Desmodus rotundus. Lineage (NCBI taxonomy): Eukaryota > Metazoa > Chordata > Mammalia > Chiroptera > Phyllostomidae > Desmodus > Desmodus rotundus. The sequence continues at coordinate 140,532,690 of NC_071392.1, forward strand.
TGTGAAATGATCCTGCCACCCCTTCGACCTCATCTGGGTCTCTTGTCCACTGCATGTAGCCCACTGGCTTTCTTGTAGTCCAGAGCAGCTAAGCTGCTTTCTACCACAGGGCCTTTGTACATGTGCCCTCTGCCTGGACATTCTCTCTCTCTGTACTTACACATCCGACTCCTCATCCTGCAGGAGTCCAGCTTAAGTATCATTTCCTCATCATCCTATTTAAGTAAGTCCTTTGTTACTCTCCGCCTTACCTTTTGTTATGGCACTCAGAAGTCATAGTGGGTAATGTATACATTAGACTAAGCTCTAAGGACAGGGCAGGAACATTTCTAATTGTTTACCACTGTTAACACAGCACTTAGCCCAGAGTCTGTGGTCGTTGCCCCACACGTTTGTGGAATGAATGTTGAAGGATGCATTTATTGGCTCCTACCCTGTATAAGGGGCCCTGGGGAATACAGGGATGAATCAGTCCCTGTCCTGCCCTCCTTAGTCATGGCACAGTGTTTCATCCCAAGCGACAGAAGCCCATTCCAAGAAGCTCAAGTAAAGGTGAGTTTACTCCAGGCACATGAGGAATCTCATGGAATGAGAGGCAAGAAGTGGAGGCTGGGGTGGCTCGTGGCTGTCGTTCAGTGAGTCAGCTCACGCTTTGGGCATGACCTTGTGTTATGAGCTTTACATACGTGCTCTCACCCTTACAGCAGCCCTGAGAGGAACGTATAAATGCCTCCACCTAAAAGATGTGAAAATTGGGACTAAAGAGGGAACTGCTTATATGATCACATGATACAGTGTCTGAGCTATGATTACAGCCCATGTCTGTTGACTAAAGCCTTGATTTACCCCATGTTTCACTCGAGAGCCATGCCCCTCACTGCTGTTTCGATAGGGGAGGGGAGGAGTAGATGACTACATTCGTTCTCTTTTCCACAGACCCTTAGGTCTTGTCCCTTTGTCTTAGCCATGGGTCATGGGTCCCGAGTTGTAGCCCCATCCCAAAGCTATGACCCAATAACAGTGCAAAGCCCAAGGTCCTCAGAGTGACTTTGCCTCCATCTCAAGTCCCAAATCAGAGGCAGAGAGAATCTGTCACCCAACCAGATTGGGTTAGGTGTTCCTTTGTGGCCCAGTAGGCTGTGGGTGTGTTGGTGATGGGGATCAGCTTGGGGGTGTGGGAGTAGTAGGTTTTCCTTCTAAGTTGGGGTGTGCAGGGTAGGCGTATTGTAAGTTTCTCAGAGAAGGCTGGGAAAGGTGAGAGGGGGTGGGCAGAGAGTCTGCATGGCGTGTGGGAAGCTTCAAAGGTCATAGATGAGAAGGGAACCGTGGAAGCAGGGAGTCAGCGGTCAAGTGTAGTTGGACAAGATGGTGGAATCAGGAGACCTCTGGGCGATGTGAAGGAAGGAGAGAAGTGGCTCAGCAGAGGGGAAGAGGGTGATTCAGACGGAGAGGGGGCCTGCGCCATGGGATGGGAGAAAGAAAGCACTGGTTAGGATTGGGAAACCTCATTCATTCAGCAAAGACTGTTTATCACCAAGTGGCTCCCAGGGGATCCTTTCCTGTGTATCCTGTTCCCTTTCTGCACACCCTTCAAGGGTAACATTTTGGATGTTATGTTTCCTCCTGTGTTTTGTGTTTCCTATTGTCCCCGGGCCTGCACTGGGGTGGGGGGAGGGGTGTGTGACCAGAATAAGGTCCAGAGCTTGGGCTGCAAAGAGAAACCCTCCAGGAGCTTCTCTCTAAGGAGATCCCAAGCCTGGCTGGAGGGGGGTGGGGAGCAGGGAGGTGGGAGATCGGAGGAGGTACCTACCAGGGGCGGGCATGGTTAGTCTCCTGTTTTGAGTGTTTGAGCGTTGGTAACGCTGAGTTCCCGTTCCTCCTCCAGCAGGAACCGCTTCAGGGTCTGGTGTACTGTGCTTTATAGTTTAGCACACTTTGGGGGGTTTATGTATTTTGAGCCTTTACTTCAGTCCTGCCAGTCAGACACTGTAAAACAGTGTCATCCCAGGTTTACTGATGCTCATTACAGATGCAGCTCAGACAGGGAAGCTACCTCGCCCACCGTCATTTCTATTGATTCGTCTAACTGGTGAGATTTCCTTTGGCCAACTTTTCTTTTCTTGCTGCTGTGATTGTCTCTAGTCATTCCGGATCAGTAGCTTTTCCTGGGAGAACTGTGACGAGGGGAAGGACCCTGTGCTGATCAAAAGCCTGAATGTGGAGCCCAGCCCCATTGTGGATCCGGGGAACGTGACCGTCAGTGCCGAGACCCTGACAAGTGTCACCCTCAGTTCTCCTCTGAAGGTGAGCCTGGGGGTGGGTGGGATCGGTCGGGAGCTGGAGGGAAGGTGCCGTGGGCCAGCTGACAGGGGCCCTGAGGGCCCTGAGGGACCAGTTTCTCGGGGGACTGAGAACCCTGGCAGCCCAGAGCAGCAAAGGAGGCGTGCATTTGTAGAGTCTGACTGAGGTTCAGAGAATCTCGGAGTCACGGTGCCGGAGATGGGAAGGAATCTGCCGTCAGACCCAGCCCCTTCCAGCCCAGCGCACAAGGACAGAGAGCTCCGCCTCTCGGACAGGACAGCCCAGTGCTCACTGTTGTTTGACAGCTCTGGTTGGGCATGTTGGTTTTGGTAGTGGTGCCGTTAATTAGAAAACACATATCAATTAACAAGTGATATGTAGTCAACTTTAGAGAATGCAAATGGTCAAAATGGGGTGGGGGGAGAAATCACCTGAAATCTGATCACTACCTTGTGATAAGAGGTAAGCATTTTTCATGTTTTGGAACAGTCCCCCATATAATCACATATAATGTTAATTTTAATAGATAAATATATGAAAATAAGTGGTTGTCCTTGTGAATGTCCTCCTATAATCTAACTCCTCATGAGATAGCCATTGGTAGCTATTTAAATATCCTGTCAGAACTTTTTCTGCATTTGTGAATATATATATATATATATATATATATATATATATATATATATATATATATTTATACTGGTGGGATTATATGACATATGACATTAAACTTGCCCCCCCTTTTTCATCCTACTATATGTTCCATAGCTCTTTTTATGGCATTTGGCTTAGACCCACCTAATCATTTTTAAATGGCAGGAATATTGTTACAGATCTGTCATAGTTTACTTACCGAATCTAACATCAGATATTTAGCTTGTTTCCAGGGCCATTTTTGGTTTGTTTGGTTTCTGGCTCTTGTAAGTACCTTTGCAGAGATTGTTCTTGAAAAGCACCTTTCTCCGCCTTTCTGTCATGTAGACACAGATTTTTAGGCCTTCTGCTGCACATTGCCGAAGTGCCTCCAAATGTTCGAACCTAGTCGTCCTCTCACCAGAAACACCAGGTGTGGCTCTCTCCACACACTAGTTGCCATTGAGCATTTTGTAGAAATCCTTTCCGGTCTTGTATACCATCCCAGAGGAGGTTCGAGGTCCTTTCACAAGTTTCTTTGCATTTTATAGTTACACGTTGGGAACGTCTAGGAGGCAATGCTAGAGTTAGCCAATTAGCAGTTAGATAACGACAAATGCATTTCAGCTCGTTAGCTTCCACGGGTGGGTGGTGGTGACTACCTAAAGAACTCTCAGGCTGTGATTCAGTGAAAGGGGAGACGTCACATTCGATTATTCAGGTCTGTCTGGGCTCAGGAAAGGGTCATTTTGGGGCATGTGCCGCAATACTGTTGTTTCTGGTTCGGAACTCTCTAAGATCCCAACCAATTAAAGCCTGTGTGATTGAAATGAAATGAAATGAAATGGAAACAGGCAGAGGAGCTAGTGTGTTTGCCTTGGAACCGACTTGTTTTCACACTCTTTCCTACCAGGCGGAGTTAACTGTGCAGAAGGAAATGGCTGGCTTGTGGGTCAAAGTCCCCTGTGTGGAACAGATTGGTAGCTGTACCTATGAAGACATCTGTGACATACTTGACATTTTCCTTCCCCCTGGAGAGCCCTGCCCAGAGCCCCTGCATGCCTATGGGCTTCCCTGCCACTGTCCCTTCAAAGAAGTAAGTACTCAGGGACGGAGAGAGAGCATTAGACTGGAGTAAAGACATGGGGTTCAGAGAGAAGGATCCTCGCATTCTCCTCCTGTGGGTTTGGGTGTCTGTGTATGGATGTAAATCGGTGTGATCTTTTTTGAATTGCTTATCTTTAGAGAGCCTCAGTTTATCCATCTACGAAATGGGAGACTTGAACTTCGATGTGACCTTCATTGCCTTCCAGCCGGAACAGTCCATGCTCTCAGTGCCATGGCAATCTCTAATCTCCCGTGGCTCTCAGGGGAGTGGGAGGGGGGACAGTTTGTGGCTGCAGTCCTAGAGGTGGCTCTAGGAGAGAGTCTCACCAATAGGCTCCCACTGACCTGTGATCCACTGGCTTTTCCACAGGGGAAATACTCACTGCCCAAGAGTGTTTTCACCCTACCCCACCTGGACCTGCCTGGCTTGCTCAGTACCGGAAACTACCGCATCCAGAGCATCCTAAGCAGCGGCGAGAAACGTCTGGGCTGTTTCAAGATGAATGTCTCTCTAGAGGCCTTATAATGTGGCACCAGCTACAGCAGAACGAAGGGGTGTGAGGAAGGTGTCCCTCTTCCTCTGTCTTGCGTTTGTCAAGGCCACATTCTGATTTTCTGTCTCCCTTCAAGCCCTTTCCCACAGTGATGCTACTGCCCTCGCTGAAAATCATTTTGTGCCACTTACATTTTAGGCGTGGGCAAGCAGCCTGAACCTAAGGTAGGGAGAGCGTGGTGGGTCTTGACAGATCTACTGGGCTGGCCACTCCCTTTTCCTCCTCACCGCGGGGGCTTTCTGTCTGAGTTTAACTCATCTTCCAAACAGCCCAGGAATAGCACAAACACATTTTGTGACCCAGACGTTCAGACTAACCTGGTCTTGCTCTCCTGAAGTGACTTTATGATTTTCTCATTAAAATTTTTTTGTCATTAACTTAAAAACAGAGTGAGAGTATTAACAGTTTTCATTTTACTCATGCAATGAAGGGCCTGAAGTAGTAAGTCTCAAGTGTATTTCCCCATTAACATCTCGAATTAGTTTAGGTAGTCTTTTCTAGATTTGCCTAATTAGCAGTGGGGCATAGTGTATCCTGGAGAGGCAGGGTGTGGGGTGGGGGGGCTTCCTTGAGAGAGACATTGAAGGATGCTCTATGTATTTAAGATAGTTTACAAACTCAGGCGCCTGGGGGGCCAAGCACAAGACAGAACTGAATGATGGGGGCCACAGGGAACACACATGTGTCTTCCCTTTTCATAACAGCACGTATGCACTGATGTGAGACATCCGATGCGCAGTCTCGGGTTGGGGATATAATCAGGGATGATGGGCCTGGGTGAGTTCGGAAGGGGCCTATAGGGGCCTTTGCTTTCTAGATACAGCCAGTGAGTGTCACATGACAATGTTGTAGGCCCAGTTTGCCACGTATTCTCAATTTTTTTTCCTTAGAGAAGCTGGAAATCTAGACTTTTATATGAAATCTTACAGTGTTTAAGCACTGGCAAGCAATTTTTAAAACACTGCAGGGGCCAAAAAGACTTCTCAGTGGGGAAATTTGGCTCAGGGTGGCCAATCTGCGACCTCTATCGTAAGAACATGCATGCTTTGTCGTTTTGGTCTTGAGACAACTCCTCTGGTGCTGGGTTTCCCTGCTTGGGGCAAGATCTGTAGTGTCTGACCCAAGGAGTAGGCCCTTCCGGTGCTAGGGGAGGTAGAGGCAGCCTCTTGGTGCTGTGAGCTCTGACAGGGTGAATGTGGCAGATGCTGAGAGTTGGATCCACTAGCAGCTGCTCTGGAGCAAGGATCCAACGAAGAAAGGTGGACCCAAGTCAGGTGCCTGTGTTTGTCCATTGTCCTGTCCTGTGTGACAACTTACAGACCCACAAACCAGCCCTGAACTCTGAATTTGAAGCCTGGAATGGTAATATAGTCATGTGCTGCTTAATAACAAGGAACTGTGTCATTGGGCCATTTTGTCATTGTGCGAACACCATAGAGTATAGTTACACAGCCCTGGATGGTACGTATGGCCTTCTGCACAGCTAGGCTACGTGGGACAACCTATTGCTCCTGACTTACAAGCCTGCACAGCATGCTGCTGTACTGAATACTGCAGGCAATTGTAACACAGTGGCAATTTGTGTATCTAAACATAGAAAAGGTGCAGCAAAAATACTCGTGTTTGTGGGAATGCATTGCACTAGGACCTTTTGATGGCTATGGTGTCCCTAGGCAATAGGAATTTCAGCTCCACTACAATCTCCTGGGACCTCCTTCATATATATGGTCCGTCATTGACTGAAACATCATTATACGATGTATTGCTATAAATCTTTTTAACTTGCTGAGAGTTCCTCCTTTGTATTGGCTGTATATATATTTTTATTGATCGCATCCTAGGATTTCAGGATTTTGGTGTGAGGCTTTATTTTCTTGTAATGTCTTTGTCTAGTTTCGGTTCATATGTTGCTTTTAATCTTTCTTCCACTGATAAACCACAAATATATTTGCATATCCATAGGTGCATTTCTGCAGTATTTGGGGACATTGTAGCATTTTATTCTGGATGAGTCATAATTTAACCTAATGTTGTCTGTTTCTGACTTTTACTATTATAAATAACACAAACTCCTTTTGCATACATTTTTGCAAACACAAAAGATTCTTAGAACAAATTCTTATAAGTGAAATAAGTGAGTCAGAAGGCTACACATTTTAAGACTTATGTATTATAAAATTGCCCTTCAGAAAAACTGTAACAATGTATAATCCCATCTGCAGAGTATAAGATGGCCTCTCAAAACCCTTCCCACAACTATTATTTTTAAAAGTAGGTCAGTAGGTCTTGCACAGGACGAAATCCTTTTCCACCCCACAAACTTCTCAGCCTTTCCAGCCTAAATCAACTCTAAGTGGCTTTAAGATAGATAGATAGATGGATGATGTCCTTCTAGGTAGCAAAGTCACCATAATGATGAAAGATTACTAAGAGATTTGATTTTACCTTTAACCTTCTCCTGGTATGCCCGTATCTCCAGCGCAACAGGGTACTTGCTGATGGAAAACCAATTTTCACACATGTGGTTAAAGGACAATTAATTTCTTTTTTCACTTTCAGAATGTCAGAGCAGGAAAAGCCCTTCATAACCATTAAGTCTAGTCCTTCATTTCGTAGATGGGAAAACTGAGACAGAGAGGGAGGAACTTGCCCGGGATCCCATGGGAAACAAGTGGCAGAGCCCATGGCTGGACAGAATTACTGCTAAGCTCTATTTGGTCTGTCTGTGACTCTTCCATGTAGAAGAGTCTAAATAGAAATCCCTGTTCCCCAACATACACTTTTCTAAAGCTGATGCGTTCAAGGCAGCTGCTGCCCAATAGAGGAAACAATTGCTTTTGCTTTTACAAATACGTGTGGTTTCTGTTTCCAGGGGTATCACAGGCAAATGGCGCACTTTTTCCCATTAAATGAGGCTGATGCATGAATAGTTGAATAGTGGTTTTGGTTAGGAAGTACAAAAGACCTCCAAAAATACCCGACCCCCCAAAAGGGCACAGCCTGACAAGTATCAGTACTGACATGTGTCATTTACATTTCTCTTGGAAAGATGAAGAAGCCACTCATTAACGTAGAGATGCTGGGGTTTGATAAATGTATATAACATCCACGATGGAAACCAAACTGGGGATGGGAGGAGGGGGGCTATTCGAATAAAAATAGATAATGATGTGCATAGACCCCTGTGGAGTTGGCTATGGAATGTTTGGTGGGTTGGATCAACTCATAGAGGGCTTGGTATATTCCAAATATGCACCCCAAAAGGCCCAGGGTGCTGATCATGATGTCCTTCGCAATGGTGACAAAGCTCATGTTTTCAGGGTAAAAAGTGATGAGCTCCAGGAGGGGCGGGATGATGAGCGCCAGGGCGCTGCTGCTCACGGAGCCCACCAGGGCGAGGACCAGGTCCAGGCGGGGGATGAGGATGGCTGAGACACCTGCGGGGAGGGAAGCGATTTAGAGTCACTGAAAGTTCCTGCGGGAAGGGAGCTCAGAGACAAACCATTTCTTTGGACCCTTATAATTCCACAGATGCCTGATGAGCCATTGTGGAGAAGTGGGAAGGAGCCCATCGCAGACTTGGGCAGTGGCTCAGGCACTGTGGCTCTGGACGCCCACCTGTTTTAACAGCCAATACAGGTGCTCTCCTTTTATGTTTTGTTTTATTGGGTTTTGTCACATATAATATTTATTGGAAAGGCCCCTCCCCCCCCATCTATCACAAACTCACTGTAGAGATGGGGAAATCTAGAGCTCTGGAGGGAACGGAATGTGCCCACAGTCACACAGAGCTGAGCTGAGAACCCACTGAGATGCTCGATTTAAGGCCCTTTCCCCTCTCCTGTGCTGCCTTCCATTTGTAAGAAAGAACTTGGTACGCTGTAAGTACTCCGCAAATGCCTGGCTCTTACCCGGGCCCTGGATCTATGGTGAATGTGTACTCATCTACATAATATAAACACTGTCTAGAAACAGGGATATAAAAAAGTGAGAGATGGCTCGCTGCTGTCAGAATCTCGGTCACTTGCTTTCATATTCTGAAGGGACCTGGATAGTTAAGAAGGACAGAATGCGTGAAGACAGCGTGAGGCTGCTCACTCCCCATCTTTTCTATAAACACATCTCTGTCTTTGGATGAATAAATATACAAGTTTTGTGATTCCACTTTATACAGCCATCTGATTTTCTTATGAACAAATTAGGGAAAATCTGCCCTGGAAAGCACCCTTGCTAGTTTGCTGGATCTTGAAAATATCGCTGCTTTATGAAATTGCTCCAACACGTCCACTCAGAGTGAGAGAGACTCACAGACTCTCATGGTTGGGAATCCATCACCCCTCTGATGGGATGCTTCCCATCCACAGCATTCCTTCACAGATGTTTAATATATTGCTTAAGGAGGCACAGAGGAAAGTCCGTGTCTTTCAAGCAAGTTCACAGTGACAGGGCAGAGAAGACGGGCTCCAGGAAGCTCTACAGGAGGCAGACTGGAAGGGTGCCCTGAAGGCCGAATCTGGTCATGTAAACCCGCTGCTCAGAGCCCTCCCATGGTTCTCCGTGGCCTGACCTCCTCGGGCCTGCAAGTTTTCTGGCTTCATGTTTTATCACTCCCACTGCTTTCAGTTTTCCAAGGAGGCCGGATGTAAATACCTGCCTCAGATCTGTGCAGGGCCTGCTCCCTACTCATGGTGCACTCTTCACTCCTCCATCTACCTCCTCATCTTTTCAGTCTGAACTGGAATATCACTCCACTGGAGAGCACTCCCTGACCTGACCAAGGCTAAGTTAGAGGACCTTCTTATGTGTCCTTAGGATATCCTGTTCTTGCGATGTCACCCATCAGATGGCACATCTTTATGTGCTATAGTTATTTTCCTGCTTATATTTCCCACTCAACTATAAGCCTCAGGAGGGCAGGGCCATGCCTTCTTCATTACTTGTTATTGTGCCCCCGGTGCCCAGCACAATGTCAAGGACATAGTAGGTGCTCAACAAATAACTGTTGAATGAATAAAGGGTAACGAAGTTGATAGATGAATGGAGGAGAAGGAAGCAGTCATTCAGTGTACACCAGAAGGGGGACATATTATTAAGTTAGCTGTGTCTAGTGATGCCTCCCCTGACCTGGAGTGGCCTGAACTACTCAGTTTTTCTCTTCAGCTTACACCTTTTCTCTTAGGCAGGGTCTCACGACAATATATTGACAGGTTTCTGATGTCTTGTACAGACTGGGAACTCTGTAACACCTTAAGCCAAGCAGATGTGCTGTTTCTGCTTATAGAATCCCAGTTATAGGAAGTTTAGCATCTGATAGCCTGTCCTGCTGGGATGCTCCAAGAGTTACACAGTTTCTTCTGACTCCGAATTGAGACTGGATTCTCTCAACTTTAAACTTGGACTGGTGGAAACTTTAAGACTCAATTTCCTCTCTCTCTTTCACAATAATCCCACAGGTGGTTGAGGACAAACAGGAGTTGCCCAAACCCTGGCTTCTCCAGGTAAAACATCCCTAGTTCTTTCCCTCATTCCTCATGGGCACCTTATCTGATCTTCTTTCTCTGGAGATGCTTTGAGAAAGAATCCCCCAGCCCCATACATGATGTTTCCCAACTGTAGCGCCTAGTGTAGAATGAATGAGTGGATACGTGAATGGAAAGAAGCATGAGGGAAGGAAGGGAGGGAGGGAGGAAGGGTGGAAGGAAGAGAAAATAGTGCCCCCCCAAATGATCTCCAAGACCTTCACAAACCAACCCCTTGGGTTTTTTCCCTGCAGTTAAATACAGCTTTATGGTGGGGGCTTGACCCTAATTTATGGCAGGAAGGAATATGGCTCAATGGAAAACACAGACTTTAGTGCTATACAGCCTGCATTCAAATCCCAGCTCTGTCACTTAGCAGCTATGTGATCTGAGCACCTTACTCATTGAACCAGTTTCCTTGGTTGGTAATATTCCACTGCTAGGCTGTCCTGAGTGTTAGATAACATCACCACTGCGCCAGCATACAGGCGGCACATGGGAGTGTGGCTGAATGAGTGACTTCTTTCTCCCATAAACCAGCTACCTTCTGTGTGTAGGCAGGCGAGATTGCTATAGTATTCACCATGTGGTAGTTCAATTAAGCCCATTTTCAGGTGGGGCGTTGAGGTTCAGGGAGGCAAATGATCTCGCACAAGTTCATGAAGAAGGCAAGCGGCAGAGCCAACGATAGAGGGGTAGATGCCAGTGTGGCTCCCAGCCACAGCTGTGGGCAACAAGTGCCCTTGTACCCTACTCACAGGTCAGACAGACCAAGGCTGTGCGGACGGACAGGTCTGCAAACAGTGCCCAGTTCTCTGACACCTGGGAGACGACGAAGGGGATGATGATCTCGGCTGGGACGTGGAACTGGAGGGCGTAGGTAAAGAAGATGCCAATGGAGTATATCAACTTGACCGACTGGTACAGCCTGCAGAGAGACGGACGGGACGTGAAATGTGACATGGCTCCTGGGCAGGGCCGTGCAGGACTTACTGCTCAGAAGCTGGTACCTGTCACTGGGTGACAGAACTGGCTGACTGCCATCGGCTCAGGCTGGACCCGGCATCAGAGTCCCCTCAGAAGCTAATTAAAAGTGCACATCCCTGGAGATTCTTATTTAACAGGTCTGTGGCTCAGAAATCCATGCCTTTTTTCTTTTAGTTTTTTTCAAAAGGTATATCTGCATAGCCCTGGCCAGGGGGCTCAGTTGGTCGGGACATCGTTTTGCTTTCCAAAAGGGTTGTGGGTTCATTTCCCGTTCAGGGCACATACCTAGGTTGTGGGTTTGGTCGCTGGACGGGGTGCATATGGGAAACAACCCTGTATGTTTCTCTCTCTCTCTCCCCCCACTTCCTCTCTGTCTAAAAAGAAAAAGTCAATAAACATAACCTCTGGTGAGGATTAAAAAATAATAAAATAAAAAGGTATATGTGCGTAGAGTAAAATTCATAACACTAAAGTCATACAGAGAAGGACCTCCCTCCCGCCCTTGATTCCCAGTCTCCAGTCCCTCTTTCCATAGGCAATCCTTATAACAGTTTCCTCATAGCCCTTCCAGGAATAATCAGTGGGTATACAAGCTTGTACGGAACGTAGGCACACACACACATGGTAGCATCCTCTACACACTGCTGAGCCCTGGTTGTGTTCACTAAGTATTTCTTGGAGATTGTTCCTTATCAGTACACACAGATCTGGCTCTTCTGTTTAACAGCTGCTTGGTATTCCAATTGCGTGGATATACTCTAGATTTTTCAAGCAGTCCCTAATTAATGGATATGCAGATTATTCCTAGTCTCTTGCCAGCAGACAATGCTGCCCAGAACATCCTTGCACATATACTCTGCACATACAGTGTACAATCCCAGAAGTAACAGGGCTGGGTAAAGGTCCATGTGATCTAATATTGTCATAGCTGTTGACACAGGGCCATGTCTGGTCCCGGCGTGTTGGAGGGCTCGTTTCCCACGACCATGCCAAAACAGTGTGTGGACACAGGCTGCTCTCTGCCACTGGGTTTTTTAAAAGTTGGCATTTCATTATTATGTGGGAGACATAGCATTTTTTCAAATATATAAAGTGCCATTTTGGGGGGATTTGTCTGTGAACTGTGTTATTGTGGCCATTTTTTCTGGGTTTTTGGTCTCTTTCTCATTAGGGAGGGATTTTTGTTTGTCCCTTCTTTAAGGCTGCCCTGGAGCATCTCATGACCAGCCATGTTTAGAGAAGGTATGAAGCCCCCATGGCACCTGGTCCCCATGTTTTCCAGGGGAGGCCCCAGAAGGAAAGTGCCCTGGGTGAGGTAGCCAGTGGGGGCCCAACTCACCCAGAATAAGAACAGCCTATTCGAATGCTGACTTATATAAAAGAAGTCACAACTTCAAAGAAATCCCATGTTTATTATCTTTTTAAGTAGTAATTTTTAAAGATTTTATTCATTTATTTTTAGAAAGAGGGGAAGGGAGGGAGAAAGAGAGGGAGAGAAACATCGATGTGTGGTTGCCTCTCACACGGCCCCAACTGGGGACCTGGCCCACAACCCAGGCATGTGCCCTGACTGGGAGTCGAACTGGTGACTCTTCGGTTCACAGGCCGGCACTCAATCCACTGAGCCACACCAGCCAGGGCCCATGTTTATTATCTTATCTAGTCATTACCACAACACAGTCAGGGGGGTGGTTGGTGATAGTTTTCTCATTTTGCAGCTGCATGTAGCCTTTGTGGGAAATGACTGCTCCACCATCCTACTCTTCCTGAAAGACCCAGGCTATGGGGACATATAACCATGACAATAGCTAACCTTCAACGAGTGCCTACTATGCGCCAGACACTTTTCTAAGCACCTCATGTGCATTAAACCAATTAGTCCTCACAATCACTCCCTGAGGTAGTGTGGAAGTCATCTGGGCCGTTCAACAAATATTTCCAGTTCTTCCAAGCACGTGGTGGAATTAGACCTCCTCGCCCCTTTGACTGATGAAGTGCTAGCAAGAGACGTGTGCTTTAGCAGCTTCATGGGAGAGGGCGTGGTTCCCGTGCTCTGGGCCACGGCAACCAGTAACACTTCAGGGAGTGGCTGTTCCATCACTCTGGGACCCGGCATGGGGAAGGGGCAGCCGCCGCATAATGGACACATAGTGTGAGCATATGTTTAAGCATTTGTATGTATTCAGCCATTGAGATTGAGGAGTTGTTTATTACTGGAGTATAACTTAGTCTATCCTGATTGATACAACGCAGCATTAGTATTACCTTCATTCTACAGAGGATGGAAATGAGGTCTGCAAGATTGGGAAGCTTGCCCAAGGTCATATGAAGACCAGGGTGCAAATCCCATTACTCAGCTTTAGAACTTGTGCTCTTACGCACATGGCCGTACTGACTGCCTAGTCACTGTGTACCCAGTACTGCCAGAATAATGAGAATAGCCAACACTCAACAAATGCTGTGTGTCAGCCCCCAAAATGTTTCCTGGTTGAATGAATGAAGGAATGATTGAATGTAAGAACTCCAGACTGAATTCCAATGGGGCCATAGCCATAGCAGCAGCGCAGGTCCCTTTCTGGACTCGGGGGCCCGAGTAGCAGCCTACGTGCAGGACCCTGAGTTATTCGTCTGGAGTTACGCTTTTTGTTGTTACTGTTTCTGTTCCCCAAATACTCCAGATCATTCCTGTTTTAGGGCCTTTGAACTGTAGAGCCAGACAGATTCAGTTTGAAGTTTCAGCTTCTCGCAAACAATATGAACTGGGAGAGTTTCGTACCTTTCCAAATATCAACTTCCTCATCTATAGGTGGAATTGATAGTAAGAATGCTAACTCACAGGGCTGTTGCGAGAGTTAAATGAGATAAAGCACAGGGCCTGGATTATTAAATTCACCTGTTGTTATAGTGCAGCCATCAGCAGGTAATACTTGTTGCCCGTGACAACCCGAGGGAACGCCACACCCTCTTGCCAAGACTCAGAGCCCATAACTCTCCCCTCTGCACCCTGGGCGGCAGGGACGTACCAGCAATTGGGCAAGTTGAGAATGATGCTGGCCTGGGTGTCCGGCCCGAACTTCATGTAGCCGAGTGTCCCCAGGCAGATGAAGAGGCTGATGACAAGGGACATCCCCAAGTACAGAACAAAAGAAAACTTCTGTGGGTGCTTCATCTGGTTTTTGAGAGGCAGAACCTGGCAGCAAAAGGAGTTGTGAAAGAGGTAGAAGGAAAGGGATGAGAAACCCTGTGAAGGAGCAGACATCCTTTTCCTGGTGGCTCAGGGTCAGGAAGGGGCCTCTCCACGTGGCCACACCCCCTTTCATTTCCCTCCTTGCTCCCTGTTGGCAGAAGTGTCCCCCTCCTCCATCTGGGCTGAGGAGTGAATCCTCACTCAGTCTTCAAAGCTTAGTGTGGGGCATGGGGCAGTCGGCGCCCTGAGAATGGGTCCTGACTTTCCCTCCCACCAAGAGGAGATCATATCCTACATTGATCATAAATACGATTACTTGCTCATCTGGGACAATGGCTGGCTTCCTTAGAGAGCACTAGGGATCATTCACTTACACGCCACATCAACCTTACCATACCGACGCCTTCAAACGTGAAGATGGCTGTCCCGAAGAACAGCAGGAAGGTCTCCCAGCCTGCCATCAAGGGTAGGTTGCTGGGATCTGGAATCTCCTGAAAGGAAGGAGAAGGGCAGTGGCTTTGCCGTGGCTGAACAGTCGTCGCCTGGTGGAAAGCTGGGCCATGCCTGACGCCAGCAGAGCTGGTGTCAGGATCGGCTGTCAGATAGCTAGGCGTGGGCAGCCTTCTCGTCTTCTGAAAAGGTACTTATTTTTATCATGGTAAATACATATAGTATGAAACTCACAATTTTAGCCACTTTTAAGTGTACAGTTCCATGGCATGAAGTATATTCACATCGTCGGGCGACCAACACCCCTAGCCACGTCCAAAATTCTTTCGTCATCCCCAACTGCTGGACGCATTAACAACTCCCCATCATCCCGCCCCTTGGTGACCCCTGGTCTCCTGTCTATCTCCCTGAATTTGACTGTTCCAGGTAACTCACGGAAGTGAAATCATACCAGATTTGTCTTTTTGTGGTGGCTTATTGCACTTGGCATAATGTCTTTAGGGTTGGTCCATGTTGTGGTGTAGATCAGAATTCCATTCCTTTTTAAGCTGAATAATAGTTCAGTGTATGTAGTTACTACACTTGTTTATTCATTCATCAGTTGATGGGCATTTGGGTTGTTTCCACTTTTTGGCTATTGGGAGCCCTCTCATCTTTACATGGGGGACCCAGGGAGGAGAGAGGAATTAGCTGAGGCTACTCTTCAAGTTAGTGGCACAGCCCAGGTAAAAATCCCAGCCTCCTGCTTTCCCGTTCCCAAATGCCTCTTCTCCATCACTTCTCTCAGACTGCGCAGTCCATTGACCGGTAGGTACAGCAGCTCTCACGGATCTGGGGGGGAAACGATTTGCCAGGATTCTTGGGGCTGGCGGAACAATGGCTCCCTAAAGAATCAGTGTTCAGACTGAATTAAGGTCAGTAATCAGCTGACCTTAAAATAAGGAGGTTATCCTGTGTTATCTGGGTAGGCCCTGTGTGATCACAGCGTCTTTCGAAGTGGGAGAGAACCAGAGAGAGATGGGAGCATGGGAAAGCCTCAGCCTGACGCTCTTGGCTTTGAAAATGAGCCAAGGCATGTGGGTGGGGAAGCCTCTGGAAGCTGAACAAGAAAACAGATTTCCCCCATAAATTTCCAGAAAGAAACTACCCTGCTGACAACTTGATTTTAGCCCAGTGAGACCTCCAGAACTGTAGGATAAATTTGGGGTAATTTGTTACAGCAGCAACAGTAACTAATACAACCACAAAGACTTCCAAGAAAGGAAACCGTAATGGTGGAATTTCGGGACCTGTGATGATAGCATAGCATGGGCTTGGGAGGCAAACTGACTGGCATTAGTACGAAGCTACTTTCTGTTTATCGCTTTCCTTGTCTGTAAATTGAGGATAAAGGTAGCACTTCCAAAACAGTAATATTGTGAAGACAGGACTTAATAAAGAACTCAGTGTGAGGTAAATCAAATTCCCTTATCATCCATGTATCCGTTGTCCACCTACCACTGTTAGAATTTTTGTTGATTATTTGGTTGCAGTTTATCTCCCTAAGTGTGTGAAGTTAGCCTCCATGAGAGCAGACACCCTGTCAGTTTTGCTTACTACTGAGTCCCCAGCCCTTTGCACAGTGGCTGGTTCACAAAAGGTATTCAGTAACTGTTTGTTGAACGACTCTTTGTTATGCAGTGTGACAAAGATGGTGATGATGACGACTAGCTTTTGTAGCTTGTGGTAAAAAGGTGTTTACAGCTATCACAATAGCGGGGGCTGCTCAAAGCAGGGGGCCCCCTTCCTTACCCTCACCCGCCCATAATGATAACCCTCCCTGGGTGTCTCAGAAACCCTGGACAACCCGTGTCTGTGGTGGTTTCAGGCACGGACCTGTGTGATATACTCAAAGATCAGAGCCATGCTCCCCAGGGTGGTGATGCTGGCCAGAGTTGAGAAGACGGACAGCACCTTGAGGTTCCGGATGAACACCAACAGGACCAGGAAGGGCAGGATGGTCAGCATGTAGACTCGGATGTCCAGGATGGGGGTCAGCGCCAGGCTTTTCCTGGGCTGGCAGATGTTGGAGGTCACGTGGGCTTCCTCCACTATCTGACGCAGAGCATAAGAAGGGGGTGCAGATTAAACATAGGATACCCACTTACGTTTCGATTTCAGAGAATTAACAGGGAACTTTATAGTACAACCTGTCCCAAATATTACATAGGACATACTCCCAGTAAAAAAAATTATTGCTGCTTATCTGAAATTCTAATTTAACCACATATCATATATTTTTATTTGCCAAATTTGGTTACCCTAACATTAATGCTCATGACCGTGACAACCAGAAACTCTTAGAATCATAAAATCTCAAGGTCAAAGGGTCCTTTGGTCACCTAGCCCAACCTCCTCTTCTGTACCAAATGGTTCTCTTTCATACCTCCAGAGAATGGGAGTTGATCACACAAAAATAGTTTCTTATATTTTAGATAGCCGTAAAAGGTAGAGAGCTCTGAATATTGTGCAAAATCCATCTTCTTGAATATTCTGTCTCCATTACTTGGCATGGCTCTGGCTGTTTGAGAGCACAGGACAAGTGTGCTCACTCTACGCCGTGAAGTCGAGAGAGAGGCTAAGACGCATTTGCCGTGCCCACCAGGGATGTAATGAGGGCAAGGCTCTGCCTTGTTTGCCTTGTATTTAATTCGTCCTCTTCTATAGGGCAACCGTGAGGCACCTAAAATAAATCTTACTAACACTTTTTGGGCTAAAAACGTCTCCAGTATTTCCGACTGGATGTGATCTCAAGCCTCTCTCTCTCCATCCTGGTTACACTCCTCGGGGGTTGCCTTGGCTTCTCTATGATCTTTTTAAAAAGTGATTCCCAGGACTGAGCGCACCCGCGTGAGTAGTCTGATCAGGGTTAGAAGTGAAGCCCTCTCCTCCCATGAGCTGAACACTGCACTTTTGCTAACGCAGCCCTAGCAGTCGGAGGTCTGCTTTCCTGTCACTCTGCCTGGAAGAGGCCTCTTTACCTGCTGTAAGTTGTCTGCCATGAATATAAAATAAACACTGCAGAAGCCCAGCTGGGTGATGATCAGTAAGAAGCTGACAGTGTACCTGGGAGGGAAAAGGAGAGGCAGACAGAGGGAGAAACATTATTTTTTAAAAATGCATTCATTTTTATTTTTTGAAATAATGTTTTCTGACATTTTAAATGTTTACCCACTTTTTTATATACTGAAAGTTTTCAAATCCAGAGAGAAAGCTGAAAGACTGGTATAATTAACATCCATATATCCTTTAACTAGATACACCAATTGTTAACTTTTGGCCCTAACTGCATCATGTATGTATTCCATCCACACACACGCACACACATTTTTTCAGAACAATTTGAAAGTCAACTTTAGATGTAACACTTCAACTCCAAATACCTCAGCATACCTCTCTTAAGACTCTGATCTCCGGAAAAATCAGCTTCAATGTACTCAAGCATATAGTCCATAGTTTTTAAATAACCCAATTCTCTCCAAAATACCTTTTGTAGCTCTTTTTATTTTTATTTTTTTAAATTTTTTTTAAAAGACTGTGGACTTCTGGCCAAGATGGAGGCATAGGTAGACACACTGTGCCTCCTCGCACAACCAAAAGAAGGACAACAACAATTTTAAAACAAAAAACAATCAGGACTGACAGAAAATTGAACTCTATGGAAGTCCGACAACCAAGGAGTTAAAGAAGAAACATTCATCCAGACCGATAGGAGGGGCGGAGAGGACTCCTGGAAAAATGGTGGCTGGCTGACCCTGCAGTCCCACATTTGCACACAGATAAACTGGGAGGAACCACTGGGGAACGAGACAGACCTCCCAACCCAGGGCTCCAGTGCGGGGAAATAAAGCTTCAAACCACTGACTGAAAACACCTGTGGGGGTTGAGGCGGCAGTGGGAGAAACTCCAAGCCTCACAGGAGAGTTCGTTGGAGAGACCCACAGGGTCCCAGAATGTACACAAACCCACCCACATGGGAATCAGCACCAGAAGGGCCCAATTTGCTTGTGGGTAGCGGGGAAAGTGACTGAAATCCAGCAGAGAGTGGAGCAAGTGCCAGTGCTCCCTCTTGGGCCCCTCCCCCACATACAGCGTCACAGCGCAGCACCGTGGGTTGCCGTGCCCTGGTGAACACCTAAGGCTCTGCCCCTTTATGTAACAGGCCCACCAAGACCAAAAAAAAAAAAAAAAAAAAAGGCCCAAAGGAAAGAACAGATCAAAGCTCCAGAAAAAATACAACTAAGCAACGAAGAGACAGCCAACCTATCAGATGCACAGTTCAAAACACTGGTAATCAGGATGCTCACAGAAATGGTTGAATTTGGTCACAAATTAGATGAAAAAATGAAGCCTATGGTAAGAGAAATAAAGGAAAATGTACTGTAAACCAATAGTGATGGGAAGGAAACCGGGACTCAAATCAACAATATGGACCAGAAGGAAGAAATATCCAACCACAAAAGAATGAAGAAACAAGAATTCAAAAACATGAGGAGAGGCTTAGGAACCTCCAGGACATCTTTAAGTGTTCCAACATCTGAATTATAGGGGTGCCAGAAAGAGAAGAGGAAGAGCAAGAAATTGAAAACTTATTTGAAAACATAATGAAGGAGAAGTTCCCTAATCTGGCAAAGGAAATAGACTTCCAGGAAGTCCAGGAAGCCCAGACAGTCCCAAGGAAGTTGGACCCAAGGAAGCACACACCGAGGCACATTGTAATTACATTACCCAAGATTAAAAATAAGGAGAGAATCTTACAAGCAGCAAGAGAAAAGGACACAGTTACCTACAAAGGAGTTCCCATAAGACTGTCAGCTGATTTCTCAAAAGAGACCTTACAGGCAAGAAGGGGCTGTCAAGAAGTATTCCAAGTCATGAAAGGCAAGGACCTACATCCAAAATTGCTCTATCCAGCAAAGCTATCATTTAGAATGGAAGGGTAGATAAAGTGCTTCTCAGATAAGTTCAAGTTAAAGAAGTTCATCATAACCAAGCCCTTATTATATGAAATGTTAAAGGGGCTTATCTAAGAAAAAGAAGATAAAAAATATGAACAGTAAAATGACAGCAAACTCACAGTTATTAACAACTACACCTAAAACAAAAATAAAAGCAAACTAAGCAAACAACTAGAACAGGAACAGAACCACAGAAATGGAGATCACATGGAAGGTTATCAACAGGGGAGTCGGGGGGGGAGAGAAGTGAAAAAGGTACAGAGAATAAGTAGCATAAATAGTAGGTAGAAAATAGGGAGAGGGTAAGAATAGTATAGGAAATGTAGAAGCCAAAGAACTTATAAGTATGACCCATGGACATGAACTATAGGGGGGGGGGTGTGGGAGGGAGGGGGTGGGCAGGGAGGAGGGGAGTGAAGGGGGGAAAATGGGACAACTGTAATAGCATAATCAATAAGATATATTAAAGAAAAAAGTTTTTAAAGATTTTATTTATTTTTATACAGAAAGGAAGAGAGGGAGAGAAACATCAATGTATGGTTGCCTCTCACATGCCCCCCACTGGGAACCTGACCGCTACCCAGGAATCGAACCTGAGACCCCTTGGTTCACAGGTTGGTGCTCAATCCACTGAGTCCCACCAGCCAGGGCTATATATTTTTTTGATTCAGGATCTAATCAAGGTTTGTATATCACATTAAGGCTCTGTCTCTTCCGTCTTTTTTCAGGTACAGCAGCCCTGAATCTGCCTTTTTTGTTTTGCATGACAGTGTTTTTCTGGGAAGAGTCCAGGCCAACTGTCATGCAGAAGGCCCCCCCCCCTCTCCGGGGACTTGTATAACCGCTTCCTCATGATTAGATCCAGACAAGCGCTTTGGCAAGCACACTACATGTGATGTTTTGTGCTGTTTTCATCATGTTGGGAGGCATGTGATACCCTGTGGCTCTGCTGGAGGGTGACTGCAAGACCTCACCACTGCAAGTGCTCATTTCCTTCTTGTGATCTGGGGGGAGACTCGGAGAGGGAGTGAGTACCCTGTTCCCCTCAAACCAAGGGTTTTAACATTCATTAACGACCCTTTGCCTGAGTCAATTATTTCATCGGTGGTTGTAAGCTGGTGGGTTTCTAATTCTATCTGTGATTTCTTCTAAATTTATCAGCTGGTGTTTAAGAAAGATATATTCTTCCCTCCTCTTTTTTGGGGGGGTATCACAATAGACTCACATGAATTGTTTTTGAATTTGTAAAAGAATTTTAGCCAAACTGATAACATTGCTGGGAAGCAAGATTTCAAATGCTCCCTCACATTATTTTTAAATTTAATATATTACAGTCCATCATAATCATGACTGTTTTGCATTTTTAAATAGCCTCAAATTCATTTGGGGATGGATTTATTCTTTAGGGAACAGAATATGCTCCTCTATTTAGATTCTAATGTTTAGATCAGTGGTTTTCCAAATTGGATTGTAGTAGCAATTGCATCAGAACCATCTGGTTTATGCAAAAAATACAGATTCCTGGTTCTCATATCAGCCTATTGAGTCTGAGGCTGGGTGGTGTCGTGTGAGACTTCAAAATGCAGATTATTTCCCTCTCTTTACCAGGCAGATTTTCAAACATCTACAAAAACTATGACAATGATTTAATGACTCCTTGTGTGCCCATGCGAGCTTCCACAATTACTAACTTTTTCCCAATCCTCTTCCATACATCCTTCACCCCCACCACACACATGTCCATTTTGTTGGAGTATTTGTAACAAACTAAGGACCCCTTGGTACTTTGTCTGTAAATAATTCAGCATGCAACCCTAATGGACAAGGACTTTCAAAATATAATCCTCATGCCATTATCAACCCTTAAAAAATTACCAATAATTCCTTTACATTATTTAATATTCAGTCCATATTCCTATTTCTCCAGTTGTCTCAAAAATGTCTGTTTTACAGTTGAAATCTATAGATTGCTTTTTGTTAAGTCTCTTAAGTTTTTTAAACTGCCATGTTCCCCTTGCCCTGCTTTCTTTTTTTCCCTTGCAACTTCTAATTTTGGGGTAGTGTGGAAGATACCAGCTCACTTGTCCTGTGGTGTGGCCCACTTTCTAGATCTCGTTGACCACTTCATGCTGTCAGTTATTTTGTTTCTCTATCCTCGTGTTTCCTGTCGACTGACCATAGATCTAGCAGCTTGATTAGATTGGGGTTCATCATTATCTTGCTGGTGAGGATACTTCTGAGGTGTGCTCTGGACTCCCTACTGCACCCCATTATAAGATGCCTCATGTCTGGCTGTCCTGTGTGTAAACACGAGATGCTCAGGTTAGAACCTGGGGTCAGGTGGTGTCAGGGTATTCTTCCTTCATGAAGTTTCCCAACAACCTTCCACCGGATGGTTGCTGCCTACATGAAATGGGCAGTTTTTAATCAAGCTACCTGGGCACCTAAAATTACAAATCATTGGTTTAAAGATTTTCCCAACTCCTTCTCAGTTCCTGGACCCCCAGAGAAATGGAGGTCTTGCTCTGCCACTAAAGGTTGTGTACCCTTGGGCGGTTTTATTGGGCAGCCCTATCTGGGCTTCATTTTTTTTCTCCTCTTGAACAGGCATGGACAAGATGATCTCTAAGGGCCCTCTTCCCTGCAGAAGTTTTACTCAGGGTGTCGTCAGAAACTGATAAACCTTGGCGAGTCACCCATTGTTACTGCCCCAAGAGCTCACCTGTCTGTAATCAGAGTGACTACTAATCCGGAAATCAGTGACCTGCTGAGAGTCCCCGGTGAGGAGCTGCCTGCCACAGGGATTCTGGCAGACACAATGCTCACTCGCCCCTGCTGGAGAGGCTCTGCTGGGAAGGCTGACACGTCAGGTATTCAATCAAATCTCTGCTCCACCACCATCCCTGTCTGTGTCCTTGGATGTGTTATTTTGTCTTTGAGAGCCTTAGTCACCTCCTATTCCCAGGACAGTACAAACCTATCCTGCCTACCTCATGAGGTCGTTGAGAAGGTCAGAGGAGCAAAGACATGGAGAAGCATTTTGTACACCATCAACTTTTTACTGAAGCAAGGGAATGCTCACCAGTAGGAAAAGGATTAAGTAAATCCATGGCATACATCAGTACCAGGGAACATCGTGAACCTCCGAAGGTAAGGAGCGGGACTTCTATGTCCCGACATGGAAAGAAATTCAGAGTGTGTTGTTAGGTGAGAGAGCAGATCACCAATAACTACTCTAATTAATGTGCGAGAACATACACAGCGAAACGTGTATTTCCATTCCCACACTCATATCCACGTGCACCAGAGAAACAGACGTCCGGAGGAACCTTGCCTAACTGGAGAGCAGTGATGACTCTTGGATGGAGCCGTCGGAAAATACTCTCTGTATTGTTTGATAGTTTGCAATAAGGAGTTTGCAGTGAGATGGTTTGATCGTTTGAGTACATTTGCATATTCATTTAAAACCTGCGAGACTGGAAATAAAGGAAGGGCAGGTGAGGACTGTGGCTGCCATGGTGGTGTTTGTTGTGAATGATTACTCCTATGGCACCTGTGACTACTACCTTCCCCACACCGCGTGCGTCCTCAGCCAGGCGTTTGGGCAGGTTTCGAGGCTGTACATCATGGCCTCTCCGTAGTTCACAAACGTCTTTTGCAGTCTGGAGAAAGGACAAGACATGTCTGACTTAGAACATTCGTGTTAAAAGTACAGTTTACTCCCACGGTGAGTAGTTATTACATATTTGTGTGTGAACATGGAGCGTTCTGCTTATTTTCTAGTAACGATATTACTGAAATATTTTGTAACAGTGTACTTTTAAAACTTTGAGGAGTCTGCCTTTTTATTTTTTAATACTGGTTTGTTTTTAAAAAACATGAATATTTAAGTGGATTTTTAGAAAGTAAACCAGGAAAGAGGGGATGTGAGAGGTGTGAGGCATGCACACCTGGTTGGTGGGGGGAGGAAGTAGGGAGGCGGGGCTCTGGGTTTCTGGGCTTACATCACTCCTTCCCACGCCTGAGGCTGTTGGGACATTTGAGAGGTCTGTTTCAGACCAGATCCCTTGCAGAGGTGATACTCAGCCTCCTGCCCAGCAGCCCTGTAGGATGTAACACCCCCCGTTCCAGCCTACCCTGTCCCTTCCCCAGGCAGCCCTTCCTCAGGGTGGGGAAGGCCCTGCTGAGGAACTATGAGTCAGTGAAAGCAGCCCCGGGCTGCTGAGGGCCTGATCCCGGGTGCTCAATGCTAGAAGAGGAAAAGCTCCCTAGACTTGTCACAAAGCCAGGGTTTAGATCCCTACATGCCCTCTAGGGGAGCTGGGAGAACCTGCGTGAATCTCTTCAGATTTCAGAGCCTCAGTTTTTACCCCCAGGCACAGTCTGGGTCTGGGGGAGGAGACAGTAAGATGTGGATTTGATGCTGTGTTGGGAAGATGGCATAATCCTTCTATTTTTATTATTACTCACTGTGCTTGGCATTTCAAACATAAGGGGGGCCGCACTGCATAGGACTGGCAAATATATCAGTCTGAGGATTACAAATTCAAAAGCTGTGGGGTCCAGAGCGGCATCAGTAATGAGGTAAGAGGGCCTGGGTGTGAGTCAATGAGAATGCAGGAGAGAGTGGCGAACCCTCTGGGACACTTCCTGTCCTAGAAGGGGCCACTGGGACTTGGCACCAGCTGAATGATAACAGAATGAAGCCCCTGATTGCCTAACTGGCAAGAAGAAGGCGAAGACTGTTTTTTTAATGTGCAATATCTATGTTTTTAGACATCGGCTAAAATAAAACAAAGCAAAGATTGTGGAAGTTCCCTAAAACATATCTGAAGGCCATAGCCATCTCTTAGGCTATCAGTCTGCAACTCCTGTATTAGTGGGGAAAGCCATAAAAAAAATCAGGAGGTTGTCATGAATGACATAGATATTAGAAGTCTACTCAGTGATCTGATGGTTCCAGCAGGAATGATGGCAGAAGAGATTTGAAAATGGTTTGAGTGGATGGAATCAGAGAGGTCTTGAAATAGGGGTTCGGCCACTTCCCAGCTCTGTGACCCCAAGTAAAGCATTTAACTCAGGTAAAAGTACCAGTTTGCTTATCTGTAAAACGGGGATAATAATAGTGCCATAGAAGCTTACTGTAAAGAGTAAATAAGGCTTGCAAAGCTCTGACCATGTGCCTGGTACAGTGGAATTGCGCAGTAAGTTGAATCGTCCAATGAGTAAGTGCTCTTACAGTGTTTTGTGAGCTGGAAAGTGTGCCACAGGTTAAGTGTGACTGATACATTCTCCGGATACACCTATTCAGGTTTGATACATTGGCTTTGTGAGGAGTTTCATTTACTTACTATCTCCAGTCGGGCTTTGGAAGGCTTTCTGCACGTCTCTGATGACCACTTCCCACCTGGGAAACAGCTGAGTGCTATGGATAGGGAGCCCCCAGGTGGTAGGTTGTAAGAAATTACCAACCACCCATGAACTGATAGCTGATAAATATGAAACTCTAAGCACTGTTTTCACTACCTTTGTCTTTTCTTTGCATTGAAGTTTCAAAAATATAAACACTGAGTATCAGATGTGTGCTTTACTAAGGACGGAAGTCATTGTGAACTAGGCATTTCATTGCTAATTTTTTTTTTTACTTTTACTAAATTGTCCCCCAAAAGGTTTACCTGGAACAAAACAAATTACCCTCACAAGGTGTGTGTGTTGGAGGTGGGGGAGGCTGAGAGTTGGAGAGATTAAGAGGAAGAACACATCCCTAAGTTTCTTGCATGTACACGACGGTTTATAGGGCATGTTTGAATCTTTTATCGGTTTGATCTTTCTAGGTTCAGAGGTGCAGGAACTTGACAGTGTCGTCCAGCTAGTTAGCAGCAGAGTTGGGCCTGAACCTCAGAGTTTCCAGGTGAGGTGCTTTATCACCACCTCTGTAGAATCCAGAGGGGTGGTGGTTTGAAGGGATGGCCAGGTAATTGGGTCACTCATCAAAGGAAACTCAACACACCTTCACACAGGGCCTGGCACTGGGGTGAGAGAGAAGCAGGACTCTCACCTCTGACTGAGGTGATGCGCACAGTTCAAGAGGATGACCATGCAGTGCACAGTGAGGACCCCGATGGTCAGCAGGCCGATAGGACCAACCTGGAGGGCAGAGGACAGTTGGAGGATGGTTAGCCACAAACCGATCGCTCCCACACCCGGCCCTCGCCCAGCCTGGGAGCTGGGACCCCTCTCAGGATGAGGCTGCCTTTGGGATGAGAGCCCCTGCCTGAATGTCCTTGTGTGTCTGTAAACAAAGGCAGGTCCGGCTGCCTGCCGCTGCGAAAGCCAACACTTGAGAGGCAGGTGCTGATGTAAAGGAAAGTGGTTTATTCAGATACTGGCCACCTGGGAGAAGGGGGACTCATGTCATAAAGCCCATCTCCTGGGAAGATGGGGGACTCACGTCTCAAAGCCCGTCTTCCCATCTCAGCAGAGGCAGAGGTTTTTATAAGGACAGAGAGGAACAGAACAAAGAGATCGAGGGAGGGGCTGACTAGTTCTCTGAGTGCAGATGAGTGCAGTCCCGTCCAATAAGGCGAGTGATGGTCCGCTGTGTGTCATCCTGGCTTAGTCATCCGACTTCATGTCATCCTGATGCCACGGAGGACGGTCAGCAAATGTCCCCCAGCTGGGATGCTTGAAGACTGGAGGCTATCTTTTGAAACTAGTTCCTAAGATTCTTATACAAACATGCTGTTCATTGACAAGCTACTTATTAGTCAGAGTCAGCGCTCACAGAAACAATGTCAAAAGAGTGGTGGGGTGGGTTACAATTTCCCACTGTTACACCTCCAGATGCTCCAGCTTAAATGCCCTTCTTAGCATCACTGCAAAGTGATTGCCCGACCTCTGCTAGGCTGCTTCCAGTGACAGAGTGCTCACTACCTCCCCAGTCTTAGTACTTTTTCCCCCTAGCACCAGGTTGTCAACAGAGGCACTGATGACATTTTGGGCCAGGTGATTCTTTGTTGTGGAGGCTGTTCTGTGTGTTTCAGGATGTTTAGCAGCCTCCCTTGGCCTCTACTCACCAGGTGTTGGTGGCATGCTGCCCCAAACAAGTTGTGGCAACCAGGAGTGTCTCTGACATTGTCAATGTCTTTGCCTGGGGTGAGAAATCGTCCTCAGTTGAGAATCACTGCCCTATGTGTCTAATTTGTCAATTATCTTTGTCAATTATTAATTTGTCATAAAAATTGTGTGTATTTAAGGTGTACAACATAGTGATTTGATACACATATACATAATGAAGTGATTACTAATGAACATATCTTCTGCTCATATAGTTTCCATCCTTTTGTATGTGGGAAGAGATCAAAAGGCAGGACTCATTATCAGTCGTAATCTCCCAGACGTGATCACAAGGCATAGAGTAAAGAGGGTCTCTCTCACCTCCTTTGTTCTGGACACTCATGCCTTTATAGACATGACCTGAGATAATACTATCTCTCATAAGGAAGCAGATGAGAGATCAAGAGTATCACTGGATTTCACTAGATGCAGCCTCCATACAGCAGAGGCTCGGTCTTATTTACTTCCATGTTCCCAGGGCCTCAGCCCCCACATAATGGGTGCTCAACATTATTCCTCCAGTGAACTACGGTCAGAGATTCTGGTGGGAGGTGGAGTTACGGAAGTCATCTAATGACTCCTAGGAAGCACAAATCGAAGGATAGAAGAGCTAGCTTAAGCAGCAAATACCTTACTGGCAAAGACAGCTTGGCTGAAGGCCATGTGGTAATAACACTCTTCAGAACTTCTAGAACCCTGAGAATTCCAGAGGGGAGAGCCCCATCTCTGGGTGAGAACTGCCACAGATTGGAAGTCACGGCAGGAGCCAGGGTCTCCATTCGCCTTCTTTAGGCACAGGGACCACTTACTGGGCCTGGAGACAAGGCGAAATTCACTGCGGTCAAAGGGAAATTGTCTGTTTGGCATCAGTTCAATTCAGTAGACATGCATTGGGACTTCCCATGTACTAGTGTCTCCAGTAGGTACTGTGGGGAGGTGTTAAGATAAATCTGAGCTCCTGCCCTCAGAGCTCTCAGTAAGCAAAGAAGATAGGAAGATTAAAAAAGAAGCATGTCTCATCTTTGTAAGTGCTGTAAGAATTCCAGGTGAGGCACATATAAGTTCCAGAGAAACAGAAGGTGAAGGCGGCTTTAATGTCAATGGGAAACAGGTTTTACAGAGGAGGGAGAAGGGAATGGCATAAGAGACAGGGGTGTGGCTGGGAGTATGGGGGACCAGAGATGATGTCATCCTCATCTTCCAAGCCACTTTCTCAGCCTCAGTCAAATAGGCTGAGATAGAAGCCACACACTCACACAGCTTCAGGGACCAGGCTGCTAATGGAAAGGAGTGAACTGGGCTGGACGTGATCCTGGGCAGTTGTGGGGGTGGGTGGCACTGTAGCAAAGTAGATTATGTATCTGTCTGGGAGGATGGGGAGTCTTTAAGAATGATGGTGGGGGGGCGGTACTGAATGAAGGTGGTCAAAAGTGCCAACTTCCGGCTCTGAGATAAGTAGGTTCTGGGAAGGAACGTAGGGCAGGAAGACTGGAGCTAACACTGCGTGTGGTACATTTGAAAGCTGCAAAGTAGATTCTGGAAGTTCTCATCTCAAGGGAAAAAAGGTTTGTGTAACTGTGTGAGGATGGATGTTAGCTCAACTTATTGATTGTGGTGATCATTTTGCAATATCTGTAAGTCAAGTCATTATGTGGTACACATTCAACTTATATAGAGCTGCAGGCCGATTTTATCTTAATAAAACTGGGAAAAGAGGAATGTTCTACCTCTTCCACATTCTACCTGGCTCCAGGTTGGCTCCTGCGGATTGATGCCTGCACACACATTTGCTATTACAGAGGGTACCCCCAAATTGTCCATTGATAAATGGGGCAAAGGCTGTAGGGACCCACCACCCCATTCCCCCAAAAGGGTAAAACTAGTTCTCACCACCAGATCCCTCTTACCAATATGCCGGCATTTTTCATGGCCAGGGGAAGCCCCAGGAGCCCTGTACCAATGTTGCATTTCCATAAATGGATCAAGGTTTGCATCATCCTGTGTGGGGAGAGCAGGAGACAGGAGGGTGTGTTAGTGGAGCGGAAGGCTGGTCCACAAAGCTCAGCCTCCTTCCTGCATCTCCAGCATCTTCTGTTGGGAAGAGTGACAAAACCCGACGAAGTGCATTCTGGTTTAATGCTCAGGTCCTGGGATCTGCCCTGGAGCATCTGATCCAAGGCTGGTGCTAGTTCATCTAGTTGGACAAATGTTTTACATGCACTAAGCTTTAAAGAAACAGTTGCTAACAATTGCTACCATCTGGAGAACTCCCTAGTACCAATTCATTCATTAACTCATCCAACAGTTTCTTTCATGGTTTATTCACTCAAATAATATTTATTGAGACCTACTAGGTGAGGCATTTAGATAGACAATGAAGAAAGTCAATAATTTTCTCAATTTATAGAGTATTATTGGTGCCAAGTCATTGATTAATTCACCTCCTAGAAAAAACATAATCTCGTGCTCGCTTCGGCAGCACATATACTAAAATTGGAACGATACAGAGAAGATTAGCATGGCCCCTGCGCGCAAGGATGACACGCAAATTCGTGAAGCGTTCCGTATTTTTTCATGGATGGAACTGGAGAGCATTATGCTAAGTGAAATAAGCCAGATGGTGGGGGACAAATACCATATGATCTCACCCTTAACTGGAATATAATCAATAGAAAAAAAAAGCAAACAAAATACAACCAGAGACATTGAGGTTGGGAACAGTCTAGCAGTGGCCAGGGGGGAGTGGGGTGGGGACAGTGGGAAGAGGGGATTGCAGGAACTATTATAAAGGACAACATGGACAAAATTGGGGGGGAGGGTGGAGGTGGGGGAGGGAGGTGGGTTCAGCTGGGGTGGGGTGGAGGGAAGGGGAGAAAAGGCATACAACTGTAATTGAATAACAATAAAAATTTTAAAAAATAAAATAAATTAAATTAAATTAAAAAAAGAAAAAAAGAAAAAAGAAAAAACATAATCTCCCACCACATGTGGAGTATTTACTGATTCTAGTTTACTCCTTCATCTACTTACTCAGCCAACATTCATTGTGAACTTGTTCCATGCTATGCGTTGGATAAAACTGAATAACATCGCTATGGCACACACAGAATGCTTGCTTTGTGCCTGCTCGGTGCCAGGGTTCTACATGTTCCCGCCTGTGCTGGCAGCTCTGCTCCACTGGGGAGAGGGAAGGTGGGGACAGAGATAAGAAGAGAATCGGAAAGGACCTGAAATGAAAAGCTGGGTGCAAGAGCACTGAACTCAGAGGTAAGAAGCACTAGACTCCGAGTCCTAGCTCCGCCCTTAACCTACTGAGTTTGGTCACTGCTTTGGGAAGGCCCTTAACTGCTGACACCTTCTGTTTCTTCATCTGCTGAGAGAAAGAAAGAGGGAGAATAATTCCTGCCCCACCTACCTCCCAGCGTAGTGGTAAGAAACAGGAGGAGCAATGAAATGATGACTCTTGGAACAGTGAACTGCTTCACAGATGCGAGACATTGTCATTACCATCATCGTTATCATCATCATCATCATCATCATCATCATCACCATCACCCTCACCATCACCATCACCGCCATCACCATTTTCATTGCATCATCATTACCCCTAGCTTTGGTTTGACCTTATGGTGCTCACCTGTTAGAAAGCGCCTGTTTGAAGCGGAAGTAGAGCTGTGCTGATGGACAAGAGGTGAGCAAGGGCTGGTTTAAGCAGGTAGAGGTGCCTCCGCCCCCTCAAGGAACCACAGGGTTCCTCTGGGCAGTCTTTGGACTATCTGGAGGCAGCCGGGAGGGTGGAAATAAACTGGCCAAGGTCACAGGACAAGTCCTACAGAGACAGTCTCTATGGGCCATCTGTAAGGGAGTCTTTTACATTCCAATGCCCGCCTGGGAGCAGGTGGGCCCTGGGGACTTCTGTGACTTCCTGCATCTCTGTTAGTTCAGTCTACACACCTAAGCATGAGGGCACCTGTGGTCCCTTCACTTCTAAGAAGTAATGTTTATTTCTTGATAACTGGAATTATTGGAAAATACATCAAAGCAAAATTTCTAAGAAATGTTTTGTCAATTCTCCGATGATAATTTTGCCAAAAGATGTGCTCTTTCTCCCCCCTTCCTGCCTTCTCCCCTCCTTCCCGACAGCAGGGTGTGGTTCTGCTTGAGGCGGGTTTCTTGGAAAAGGCGGCAGGAGGTTTGGAGAAACCATTGAACTTAGCTAACAGCACCATAGATCAGGGCCTGAGAGAATGAAACACATGTGAGGAACTCCTGGGGAATTTACAAATCTTTAATATTTATTTTTTTTTCTTGAAGAATATTACATGGCTATTATAAAAGGAAATTCAAAATTTCGCCACATAGGAATAATCACCTTTAACATTTGATTAACATGCTTCTGGGCATCCCTATTTGCTTTTAAATGCACACAATTTTACACAAGGGGAATTATGGTAATACTGTATCCTAAACATTTCCTTTATGAATAGTATGTCCCATACATTCTTCCATAACCATAGATTTCCTTCATCACTTGTAATGGCTATGTCGTATTCTACTGGGTGTGTGTACTGTACTTTATTTAAACGCTCTATTGTTGTGCAAAATTGTCAATTGTATAATCAGTGCTTCAGTAAGATCATCGTGCATACCTATGTTATCTCATCAGGGAAAATTCCTAGAAGTGGTATTATTTGGATCAAAAGATATATTTATATTTGTTTATACTTAGAAAACCCCCAAGGTAACACAGTATGAAATTCAAAAAGTAAGACAAAAATAGGACAAAAAACTCTCATATAGTGAATACAAATCTCTCTGTCTCTCAATTCTCTTCCTGGAAGTGGCCACTATTGCCAATTTTCTGTGTATATGTGTGTTCGTATATATACTTTCAAAGAAAACACATGCCAGAAAGTATTTGTATGTTTTATATAAATACACATTAGGATTTACAATACATTACAACACTGCCATCTACAAAGGTACCAGTTCCATTTTTTCCCGAAAGGATGGGAGAAGGGGCATTTCTTGACACCCTTAACAACACTGGCTGTGTCATTTACAAAGTCATTGTGCCTGTGGCTAATGTCTGATCTGATTATTAGGTAACAGTCTGGTTGGCAATACAGTCCTAGAAAATGTCCCACATTTCCGAGCGTGTGGCAGTAGAAGTAGGGACGTGGGGCTAGGAGATGACGTTTGTTTCCTGGATGGGTTTGTTGTGGGGACGGAGGGAGGAAGGGGGAGAGAGACAGAGAGGAAATGAAGAATAGCCCGTACAGAAGAGGAAAGCAGCCAGCCTAAGATACAACACTGTGCCTGGAGCCAAGAAGCTTTTACTGGGGTTGGCTATTGTATCTGGGTTCTTTGCAAAAATGGGGCAACAGGTGTAACCCAGAGCCACATGGATCAACCTTCTCAGATTCGGAAGGTCCTGCCTTTCATTCCTTCGTCTCCTGTTCAGTGGGGATAAGTGTGTAAAGAGGAGAAGCAGGAAGACGTGACCAGAGTTGTTAGGGCCACAGCGCTTGACCTCAGGTCTGGAAGGGCAGTGTAGACACTTACGACAATCTATTGGCTTCCTTGGCAGGATGGACATCCTCTGAACTGGTGTCACTGCTACTCTTGGAGACAGACTTGGACCCTTCATTCAGGGAGCTGGACTCACTCCTGTCGTCCCTTGCAAGTAATGACGTCTTCGACATGGTGTGTAGGTGGCAGTGGCTCAGGGTGAAGGCCTGTAGCAGCCTTGAGCCAGCCTTCCATGGGTTTTTCTCTGGAGAAACTGGCACTGGTGAGCAGGGGACGCTGATGTTGACTGCGCCTCACCTGGCTTTGGGGGGACTTACGAGCATCTCATCTCAGTGTCCCTTGCATTTGACTGGCCACATGCCAGGACTTGCCTGGACTTTCAGCTCCTCCCAGTTCAGCCCTTAGTGCTATAGGACAAAGTGAACGGTATGACTGGAAGGAAGAAGGCACCATTGGACTGAAGGTCCTGGTGCCTGGATGCCGGCCGGGCTCAGTGCTCTGCTACCTCTGGCAAGGAGAAAACCAGAACTACCTCACAATGGAGGCTGCCCGGCCAATAAGGTGCTGCAGAATCCCAGGATGCAGGTGTGGCCCAGCAGAGGGTAATCAGGCTGCCACCTTCCCAGGGTGGGGGTGAAACTTGGCTTTTAATGCCCAGTTTGAATGCCACCGGTACAGGATGTCTGTACAGGAGGCGTGTATGGCTGCCACCTGTTTGAAAGGGAGTGCAAGTAAACTTAGAAAAAATTATTTATTCAAAAAATCCTTATTGAGCATCTAGTATACAAAGGTAGGTATAAGTAGGTTTATAGTTGTATGTGAAAGTTTATTCTTGTATTATTATTTATTTATTATCGTATTTGTTATTATTATTAACCTACTTTCCCCCACCCTGTATGCTAGGCACTGTTCTCCATACTGGGAGCATGCGCTGTGTATGTTCTGGATAAGAAACTTAAAGCAGGGGGAGGCATAGGTGCAAAGGTCCTGAGGCAGGAGAGCGCCTGGGGTGCTTCAGGAGTGATTAGGCCACGTGGCTGGCTCAGTGCGCACGGTGGGCAGGGGAGCTGAGCAGAGGGGGCATAGGTCTGGTTTTCCCAGGATTGTGCTTGTTGCCCCGGCACAATGAATAATTAGTAATCATTAACATTGCCTGTTTTCACTATCAAAAGTGCCCTGGCTTGAAGGATAAATTACATGGTCACACAAGAGATGCAGTTCATGTGAGCGGAAGCAAGAAAAAATGGATGGAATGGGGTGGGCAGGGACTTCTGGGCCGCTGGAATGCCTTTGGTTTTTACTGAGGGTTTTGAGCAGAGAAGTGACATGACCTGGATTTTAACAGAGTCTCTCTGGCCATTTTGTTGGCAGCAGATTGAAGGGGGGTGAGACAGAAGCAGCAGGAGACTGTTCCAATAAGCTAGGAGGCGACTGCAATGCCCCAGGTAAGCGGTGGGTTAGACCAGGGTGGTAGCTACAGAGATGGTACGAAGTGACTGAAGCCTGGATATCTGTAAAGCTGAAGCTGAGAGGATGTGCTGATGGACTCGACATGCGGTGTAAAGGAAAGACAGGGGTCAAAAGTGACACCAGTGTTTTTGGTGTAACAGGACGGATGGGACTGTCTCAAAGACGCCTTTGCAGAGCAAAGCCAGGCACACTGTCCTTTGGCTGTAGGTTTATTTGCGGTGGTCTGGACAGGTCACTTATGAAGACTATGCCGGGGGGGACAAAAATGCTCTCAATGTCAACCCTTAGTAATGCTCCCTAACCAACTCTGCGAGCCTCTTCCATCTCCTGAATATCAGACGAGAGCTTTCCCTTCTCTGATGCCCTAAAGCCTTTTCTCAAGCTGAGAATAACTTCCCTCCCCAATGCATTTATTCATTGTTTAATATTTAGTAATGAATGCCTGCTCTGTATTAGGAAGGCACTGCAGACTCAGCAATGAACACTTGCAAGGAGTCTGCACTTTAGTAGGAAGTAGGAAGATGACAAGAAACAAGGCACAATAAGGCAGTGCTAGATGATAATAAATGCTATGCTCATCTCAAAACAAAGCAAAATAATCACAACTACGAAAGGGAGCATCACCATCATCCAGAGAGAAAGCCGTGGACATTTTAATGGGCTTCGTTCATACTCTTGTTCCACCACGGACCTGATGTGCGATACGGCTTTTTAAAAAATTGTGAGGCCCTGGTTGGGTAGCTCAGTTGGTTTGAGCATTGTCCTGTTAAGTCAAGGTTGTGGGTTCAATCCCCGGTCAGGGCACTGAATACAAGAATCAACCAATGAATGCATAAATAAGTGGATCAAGAAATCAATGTTTCTCTTTCTCTCTCTCTGAAATCAATAAATTAAAAAGTTGTGGTAAAATACACATAACATAAAACCTACCATCTTAACCATTTTTAAGTGTGCTGTTCAATAGTATTAACACATCCACCATTGCCCTGGATGGGTGGCTCAGTTGCTTGGACCGTTGTCCCATACAACAAAAGGTTGCAGGTTCGATCCCTGGTTGGAGCACGTATGGGAGGCAATGGATCAATTTTTCTCTCTCACATTGCTGTTTTTCTCTCTCCCTCTCTCTAAAACAAATAAATATATCCTTGGATGGAGATTTTAAAAAGGCCTTAATATGCTGCCAGATTCTATTTGCTATTATTTTTGTTTAAGGTCCTTGCTTTTTTATATTTGGTATAGTTTTTGGGTGTGCTTTGTTATACTTTGGTATCAGAATCAGGACACCTACATATGAAAAGTAGGGATGACTTCTTCTGTCTGTGTCTGCGAAGAATTGAAACAGCATCAGGCGATATCACAAGATGGCTTTGCTCCCGACTCACCACACAGACTCCAAACCCCCACCTCCTTTTTATAGCTGATTCCTTCGTTGTAAAGAGAGGTTATTGGGTTTCTAATGTTTACACACGGGTAATCCATTGGACACAATTTTCCTATTGTTTCCCACTTTGATCGCCACCATTCAAAGGCCTCTCTCGGGCTGCAAAGCACAGGCAGGAGTGCTGGTGCATGAGTGTCTGGGCCCACCTGATCCCTGGCGGTCAGCATGCTACTCAGTGTCTCTGGACTGCTTCCTTGTCTGAAAATGGGGACAATGACAATATGTACTTCACAGAAACTTTGCAGTTGTCAGGAATAAATGAGGTAACCCTACAAAAAACAGTAAGTGTTCAATGAAGGAAGGGAGGATTTTCTACGATCCTTGACTTAATAGCAAGCTCCAAACGATAAAGAATCAGTAAGTTAAATGGAGGGGGGCAGTATTTGTGTAAAACCCAGTACCAGACAATTAAAAATTTAATATCCTCCTGCCTGGTGTGGCTCAGTGGATTGAGTGCCAGCCTGCAAACCAAAGGGTGGTTGGTTCGATTC
Source organism: Desmodus rotundus (assembly GCF_022682495.2). NCBI lineage: Eukaryota > Metazoa > Chordata > Mammalia > Chiroptera > Phyllostomidae > Desmodus > Desmodus rotundus. The sequence goes on from NC_071392.1 coordinate 140,568,475, forward strand.
CTGGTCAGGGCACAAGCCAGGGTTGTGGGCCAGGTCCCCAGTAGGGGGCACGTGAGAAGCAACCACACATCGATGTTTCTCTCTCTCTCTTTCTCCCTCCCTTCCTCTAAAAATAAAATCTTTAAAAAAATAAAAATTTAATATCCTCAACAGTCAAACACAGTTCTAACGGTTGGTAGTCTTTAGTGTTGTTGGCAGTTACTAATGAGTCTCCCTAGCTTGCTTTTATGGGTTACATCAGTATTGCTAAACTTATTTTTTCTTTCCAAGGTTTTAGTTTATCCAGATTGGTCTAAATAATAAGATTAACTTGATGATTTTGTGCAGTAGGGTTTTGTCCTTAGAGAATGAGTGTGACCATTTCTTAATAACGGAAGACCATGTTAAACTTAGCAAGAGTGAATGGGATGATAGTGGAGCAGGGTGAGAGATACAAGTTCAGAGAGAGGAAGATGGCTTTGCCAAGGCTCTGACCGGTCAGCAGAAGTCCTTTGGGTCTGCTGATGAAACAGAGAAGTGGGGGGGTGGAAGTGATAAACCACCATCTGGCTAGGTGGGCTGTGGACCACTGCACAGGCTGACTGTCCCCTCTCCTGGTAGGCACTCTGCAGACCATGGGATCTGGGCTTGGTCAGGCAGCCTGTCCCCTACCTGAGCAGGGCTTGTGCCCCTGAAGTGTCTTCTGGAAATCCAACAGATGGAGAGTAACAGAAAAGGAGCAGACCAGGACTTGGGAACCGAGGCAGACACATAGTCCCCCACCACATTCCCCAATCTTCCCTAGGCTGATAGGGAGGTTGATGGTTGAAAATAAGCAGAAAGGCCTTTTTCAAATGTTCTCTTAAAACTGAGGCTAAAAGAAGCATGGGTCATTCTCATAAACCACAGAGAGTGTGATGAGAATCTCCCTCCCCTGGGACTACAGATCTGCTGTACTATCTACTCGGGTATTCAGGGGTGTTGTCCCAATTTTAGTAATTTGTAGGGGGAAAGGAGCAAATACCACCAGGAAGGCTGAGGTGGTATCTCAGGCTGACTGGCCTCTGGCCAAGGTGTGAGAGAGGGCACTGGAATGTCAAGGCAGTAGGATTGAGTTGTCTGCTGGGAAACCTAATTCTCAATGGCACCACCTGTGGAATGTCATCGTTAGGACTCCAGAGCAGTCAGTGTCCCCGGACTTATAAGGACCTGTGATGAGTTGCTTACCTGCCATTCTCTCCCAGAGGACAGTGGACCAGCTTCTTAAGGGCCGGGATTCCTTTTTCACTCACTGGTGTATGTCCATTAGAGTGATGTATTAGTTAACTTCTGCTGCATAAAAACTCCCACACCTTCTGGCTTAAAATCACAAACATTTATTATTTCTCACAATTCTGTGGGTCATCTGGTCAATTCTTATGGTCTGGGTCAGCTTCACTGGGGCTGGATGTAGTCTAAGAATGGCTTTACTCATGTGTCTGAAAGTTGGCAGGCTCACAGACTTGGGGGCCCAGGCTCAACTGGAATAATTGGTTTCTGCTTCACATGGTTGCCCATCCTCCAGTAGGCTAGTCCAGGCTTCATCACTTGGTGGTCTTGGCTCCACAGCACAAGAGACGAAAGCCCTGATGCACACGCCATCGCCAAACCTCTGCTTGCATCACATTTACTAATGTCCCCTTGGCCAAAGCACATCCAAGGATAAGACCAGATTCAGAGGGTAGATTTCCCCTCTTGAAGGGAGGAGCTGAAAAGTCACATTGTCAAGAGGAATTTGTGGCCAGTTTTGTAATCTGCTACAAGAGCCTAGAACTATGCTTGGCCCACAGTAGGTAATCAAGATGGTGAAAGACTTAAGAGAACAATAATGCCCAAAAATGTCATTGTCCACCCCTTCCCCCACCATTGACACATCTACTTTCATGCCTCCAATCTATTGTTGGGATCTTTGAACTGGGCCAAAACTTATCCAGTGGTTTAGATAGTGTATTGCCCTTGACAAATATGATGGCTCTTCTGTCTGCGAGTTGTGGCTCACAATGGCCCTCTTGACCCTATCCATCTTGATGCTGGAGCTGTGTGCACCTTGCTGGAACCCTTCGTCTCTTGAATCCATGTCAGCCTTAGTTGGCCACACCTCCTTCTGCCAGTTGCTGCCACTTGGGTGCCTCTGGTGGCGACTTCTTGCATAGCTCCACTCAAGGTGTGAAATTCACTGTGTGAGTTGCCAAAAAGTTGGATGGAATTGAGAGTCTGCCATGGGAGAGCTCTCAACATAGCAGAAAGCTAGAGATAGAAAAGGAATAAACAAACAAAAAAATTTTTAATTACCAACTAGACCTTTAGCTGGTAAGTTTGCAAAATAAACATAATGCATGTATAAAAGAGTTCCATCTCATTAAAAATCAGGTGCTGGTGGGTGAGGAGCTGTGCCATTCTCACTAAATAAAAGTGGTAGAGTTGGAAAAGGTGGCAGGGTGTCCTGGCTGGATCAGCTCATCCAGGGCCTGGTAGGTCCCCACCACAAAGCCCACGAAGCCCAGGATGCTGATCAGGATGTCCTTGGCGATGGCGAAGGGACTCATGCCCTCCGAGTAGTAGGTGGTGATCTCCAGGAGGGGCGGGATGATGAGCGCCAGGGCGCTGCTGCTCACGGAGCCCACCAGGGCGAGGACCAGGTCCAGGCGGGGGATGAGGATGGCCAAGATGCCTGTGGGAGATGATACGGGATAGGCAGATCATCCAGGCTTAGCCAAGCTAAAGTTTGTTTTCAAAATCCTTCCCTTAAAACATAAACCAGCTGTTTCTCATACAGTCAGTCACATAAAGAAAAAGTTGGAAGTCCTATAATGCCCCGTGTTGCATTCGCCAGAGGTTACACATTAAAAATTTAGTGCATCTCCTTCCAATCATTTTTCAAACATATGGATTCATATCACTGGGAGGAAAAAACCACCCATTTAGGTTCCGTGATGGGGTCCTGGAAATTTAACTGACAGTAGACAGATTAACAGGAGAAAAGGCAGAGCTCAGGCAGGGCTAGGGAGCCTTCAGGTAAACTGACTCCTGGAAGAGCCAGAGATAGGGGTTCACACCCCCATTTTATATGGCAAAAGGGAGAGGGCAGAGCTTCGCTGCGAGAAAAGTGGAAGGTATGACAGTTTCAAATAAAGGTTCTTTTAAGTAATTTCTCAGTGAGTCATGATAGTCTCCTTTCTGGCTGAAAACCTCCCAGACAGGGAATGTCTCCTTTTCAGGAGGGTCCTGCTTAATTCAGGAAAGGAAGTTTAGATAAAATTAACTCTTCTTTTCCCCCCCTGTGGCTGCTGTGTGTTCAAATGTTTTTAGCTTAAACTAATGCTTCTGCCACTAAGGTACATTGTGAACCCCTGTGTATTCAATGATTCGGCTGCACTAGATAACAGTGTGGGGAACTGGTCCAACTACTTAGGACATATCGATGCATAAAACAGACGGAAATTGAAAGCACAGCCTGCCTTCACAGAGCTAACATTTTAATAGCTAATGTGACAATGTAAGCGGGTCTGGAGGTGGGATTCTGGCTTCTCCTTGTGTGGCCATGGGCAAGCCCCTTCCCCTTTCTCATCTTATTTCCTCATCTACAAAAGAGGGATCAATGATAGCTATGCTTTTAGGTATTATGGACCATATTTCAAACAATATTAAAGTTTTAAACAAGTTAATCAATGTAAAGCACTCAGAAAAGGTTATTTGCTGTTATGTACTGGTTGGGGCAATGTGTGCCGAAGTCCTAGTTTTAGGCTTCAGAAATTCTTGGCTTCATATTTGGGACAAGTTCCTTCATCTGTCTGGAGTCTCTAAGGTTCTAAAGGGTAGTGTCCCTGCCTCCTAGGGTAAATTGGGAAGAGATTAGTTCAAAGGAGGAAAATCAGTGTCCAATGAGTTATATGGCCTGGTCTAGTACAGCAAGAAGCAAGAGGGAGACTCTTAGAATCACAATTAAAAGGAGCTCTAGGGACAGCAGGGCCCTGTCACACTCAATGCAGGAATCTCTGTCATTCCCTTTGTCCCTGCTAGGATACTTGCAGAAATGGGGCGCCTGGGTTCCTGGGGCCCGACGTATGGGGAGGGCTGCAAAGGGGTGAGTGGGGCAGCTGAAGCCAACCAGTGAGCAGGGCCCATCCCGGGGGCAAGTCCAGCTGATTTCTGCCAGTGGGGAATGTGACCCTAGAGTTGCCAAGTCATCGCCCCCCCCAAACATTAGAAATACGGATTTGTACGTGAATCTCCCACTTTTTTAACGTTGACCCAGATTTGTGCATTTATACGTTGTGAGGGTCAAACAGCACACCTCTGCTGCCGGACGAGACTCACTGACTCATTTTCAACCTCTCTCCCGGAGGCGAAGGGCTGCTGGCTCTGGGCTGCGATGACTTGGGTTCATATCCCACCTCTGGCCCATCGTGGCCAAATACTCGTCACTCCCTGCTTCAGCGTTCTCATTTGTAAAGTAGGGCTTATCATAGTCCTACCTCATGAGAGTTCCTGCAGGACTCAGTAAAAGTCTGTGAAGTATGGACTAAAAAAGAGCGTAGCAGAGTGGCTGGCACACAGTAGGGTTTTAATAAATATCAGTCCTGATATGATTGTTGTTTGATAAGCTTTGTCCCTTCCTCAGGCTGTACAGTAGTAGACCTGTCTAGGTAGTTGTGAGAATTAGGTTGTCCCTGGGATTAAAGGAATTACCTCTGCAAAGCCTTTTCCGACCCCTGAAACAGTTAGTGCTCAATCGGCGCTGGTTAGTATGACTCTCCTTCATCATCTGGCTGATTTCTCATAGCTCTCAGACTAAGAGCAACATTGCTCTCTGCCTTCTACTCACACGTCAAGGAGACCATGGTGAAGCGGATGGACAGGTCCAGAAGCAGTGCCCAGCGTTTGGACACCCGGGAGATGGCCAAGGGGATGATGATTTCCGCAGGGACGTAGAACTGCAGGGCGTAGCTGCACAGGATGCCAGTGATGTAGAGGAGCTTGACTGACTGGTACAGCCTGCAGGACAAAACAGAGATGCTTTCTCTGACCACTGGCCTCTGACACCCAGCCTCCTCTCACGTTAACCTCTGACCTTAGGACAGTCTCTCTGGCTGCAGTTTCCTTGTCTGAAAGTGATGGGGGAGGGGACTTCTAAGAGCCAAGAAGGACTCCCAGCAGAGCACACAGTGAAAATAGACTGAGTATCATGGATTGGAAAGGCCACAGGTGAGAGGGTCATCTTGAGCATAGGTACGCATAATACCTCACAAACCACTATCACCTGATGCTCCATTTTAGATTTTAGGATAGAGAGGCTCGGTCTGGGTACTTGCCCAGGGAGAGACAAGTGATAAGTAGTGAAGACCAAAAGCCCTGGGTCTAAAAGACTCTGGTCTCTGTGATCTCTGTCCTTAAGAATTCTCTGGATCCCCCCTCAAACTCTTGGCTCATGACAAATGCTTCTAGCAGGTTGCCAGAACTGCAGAATCCCAAGTCCTTGGGGAAGAGGCAGTCTACAAATGGGGCTGTGTGAGGGCAGGGTTCCTTGTAGGCTTCAGACTAGAGGCAGAGAGAGTGTGTGATGGGGGGTGTTGAGTTTTATCAAAGCCTTTTTTGACCTATGGAGATATGACATTTTTTCTTTAATTCACAAACGTGATAGATGCATCTCCCGTGTTTAATAAACCTGTGCATTTATGTGTACCTGAGTCTGTGTTTAGGCCATTCCTTAAAAGGCTGACTTCCACATTTCTGTGTTATTTGCTCTCACTAGTCCCGATGCCTGGAATACCACTTACTCCATTTTCATCTGTCCAAACCCCACAGATTTCTTGAAATTCCCGTCTTTTGAGCAGGTACTACATGCCAGATGCTTTTAGACATGCCCAACTCAATCCTCATGCCAATTCTACTTTATAGATGAGGAAACTGAGGGTCAGAGAGGTGAAGTAAATCATCCATGACCTCAAACTAGGAGGCAGTGCAATTGGGACCTGGACCCAGGAGTGCCAGACTTGTCCTTGTTCGGGCAGTTGTCTTGTTAGACAACAACATTCTCTGTTGCCTTATTCCAATGTAGTCTCTTTCCTTGAAAGTCCCCAAGGCCTTCCCCTGCTGCTGAGGCTCAGTGGGTTAGGCATCATTCTGTAACTGAAAGGTTGCAGGTTCGATTCCCAGTCAGGGCACATGCCTGGGTTGCAGGCTCTGTGCACTGCCCCACTGGGGCTCTTGCAGAAGGCAGAAGGCAATCAATTGATGTTTCTCTCTCACATCAATGCTTCCTTCCTTCTCTTTCTCCTCCATTCCTCTCTCTTTAAAATAAAATAAAGTAAAATAACAATAAAGGAAGTTCCTGAGGCCTCCTTGTTCCTCTTGAGGGGTTCTTTTCCTATTCTGTGTTATAATTGTTTATATATACTATCAATCCCTCTCACATTCCCAGTGGATTATGAGTCAGGCAAGACAGTGAAGCTCAAGTTCATAGTCTACTCATATCAGCACACTCCATACGCCCATGTGTCTAGACTGTGTAACTGGCATGCAGTAAATGCTTGATGGATGACATTTATCAGTTGGGAAAGGTACCCCACTTAAGGCAAATTAAGCCTCCAAGTGACCCTTCAACAGGCAGGCAGCTTGTAATTACGGATATGCCTCAGTGTGGGAAAATGCTCACCGTGCAAATGGGTTTGTGTGTCTGTCTAAGTACGGCCCTGTTGAAGTCTGGCTCAGCTAACTGTTGCATGAACTGAGTGCATTTGAACAGAACCTTTTTACAGCAAGCAGCCTTCCCAAATTGGTTCTGTTTTACTGCTTTTTCATCCTAGCTACTCTGACGTGGGCATGTGCACCACTGGCGGAGGCAAGCAAGACTTGGTAACACAGCCTCTGCAGATATAATTGGAAGTGTTGCCACCCACTGACTCCTCTCTCTGCCTCTTGCACTCCTCAGACCCTTCCCTTCTCTCCTTAGGTGACCAAGGACTCTCATTTCTTCCCCTTCTTCCTAAATCACATCCTCCTTCATACTGTGCCAACAAGGCCTCACCCAACACGAGAGGCTGTGGTTGAAGGAGGAGCTCCCTGAATAGGGGACCCAGAGCCCAGGGCTCCCGCAGCAGCTCTGCTTCTCCCTGGAAGGCCCTCTAGACCTCAGTTTGCCAATTGCAGAAGGGAGGAGCAAGTGACCTAAACGTTCCCACCTGGCCCCGTGTCCCTACCACCTGAGGGCCCGTAAAGTTACCAGCAGTTGGGCAGGTTAAGGGTTATGCTGGCCTTGATGTCGTTTTGAAACCGCAAGTAGCCCAGAACACTGATGACAATGTACAGGGCAGTGATGATGGACATTCCCAAGGACAGGATAGCTGGGAAACGGCGGGTATCCTTCATCTTGTTTTCCAGGGGCAGAACCTATGGAAGTATCACACTGTGAGAAGATGGGAGGGGAAAGGGGGGTGTGCATATGAAGGAAGGCACACCACTTCTGGGTACATGTCAAAAGAATTGAAGCAAGAACTGAACAGATGTTTGCGCCCCCATGTCCATAGCACCATGGGTCACAACAGCCGAAGGTGGAAGCCACCCAAGTGTCCGGTGATGGGTGGACGGATAAGCAAAATGTGGTATATACGCACAATGGAACATTATTCAGCCGTAAAAAGAAAGACAATTCTGACACATACCACAACATGTATGAATCTTGAGGACATTGTACTAAATAAAATAAGCCAAACACAAAAGGACAGATACTGTATGATTCCATTTATATGAGGTATAAATTTAATATAGTTTTTTTAAAAATAAAAGAATGCTAATGAAGGTTCTTCATGATGGAAAATGTATAAGAGGGAAACTTGTGAATTCAAGAATAAAAAGCAGCTGAAATCATCATTATCTGGGTAGATATAAGAGACTATTTTTCTCCCTGTAAGTTTGTCATAAGTAGGGAATAGGTATGATTGTCTGATGGCGTCTTCGTGTTCTTAGATATAGTACTGATGGGCGATACAACACAGAGGGAGGGAAGTAAAGGGACCCATATGACTGTAAGATTTTTACAGTTTACCAGAAATGATAAAATATTAACTCTAAGTAAACTGTGCAAAGTTACTTATGTATATTAGAATCCCCAGGGCAACCACTGTAGGTATTGAGAGATATACTAGCCAAAATCCAATAGGCAAACAAAATTGGAATACAAAAGTATTCAAATAATCCAAAAGAAGACAAAAAAGGAAAAACAGAGGAAAAGCAAGAGGAAGAGTAAAAAGAAAACAAATAAAACACAGACTTACTAACCATAATAATTATGTGCACCACAAATACTCTAACCACATCAATTTAAAAGACAAAGATGGTCAAACTGGCTTAAAAACGAAGACTCAATTATATTCTGTCTGCAAACCTGCTCCTACAGAAACAAAAACTTACGTTCACACAAAAACCTGCACAGCGCAGCATCATTCATAATCGTCAACACCTGGAAACAACCTTAATTTGCCTCTGCAGGTGACCGGACACACAAACTGTAGTACTGCCGTACAGGGGGGCACCAGTGCACGCTCCGGAGGCAGCAAACGGTGAGTGACTGATGCGGGAAACAACGCAGGGGATCTTAAACGCAGCTCAGTGGAAGAAGCCGGTCTCAAAAGGTTACATACCGTGTGATTCCCTGTGTGCTCCGGGAAAGATGAGACACTAGACACAGTGAACAGAAGGTGGTCGCCAGGGCTAATGGTGGTGGGGGAGTTGACTACAGAGCAGGCAGCCGGAGGGAGTTTTTCGTGGTGAGGGAATTATTCTGGGTCCCGATTGTTGTGCATCTATGACTCCACATTTCTCAAAACTTACAGAAGTGTACAACACCCCTTCACCCCCCTAAATGAATTGTCCTATATATAAATGAGAAGGAAACTTAAAAATTATATATGCAGCACTATCCTTCCTCAAGGGTGGCAGTAGAGACTACATAATAATCCATCGTAAGTATGCAGTACTTTCCAGTTTAAAACTTCGTTTCATCAAGTCCTGTCATTTAAATTATTCATCTCCCTTTGTCTCGGTCCTAAAAGATTAGAAAACACGTTGATATGAGGATAAAGGTTTAGTAGATGCACTGGAACAGGAGTAGAACTCTGGCTCCTGACTGCTGCTCTGTCGTAACCTACTTTTCTCCTGCTGAAGGCTGCTGACCCTAGTGAGGCCAGAGGTTCCGTTCTGTCATGTGCACGGGGACCCAGAGCTCCCGGCTCCTGCTCAGAAGGCCACCCACAGCGCCAGGGACCTTCTACCCCGATTCCCACCTTACCAAGCCAATGCTTTCAAATGAAAAAATAGCTGTTCCAAAGAAGAGAGAGTAGGTCTCCCAACTTGTTATCAGCGGCAGCTGGCTGGGGTCTGGAATATCCTATAGAAAAGAGACATGGGGTAAGACATTAACCCTCAAAGCGTGTTTGGGCTCCTTTAAGAGAGTATTCTGAAAGTAGATCTGAATTTTCTTAAAGAATTAAATGTCAAGAAATTTGGAAAACTTCAAAAGGAAGTAGGCAATAACAAGTTGATTTTAACACTGCTCTAGAACAAACAGCCAGAGGGGTGGGGGGAGGGAATCAAGGTATTGTCCAAGTACTAGAAGCCCTGTTTCACAGAGGGAGTCTGGCTCATCAGAATCCAGCAAAAGAAAAGCCTGCACACCTGAGTTAGCTCCAACCTAAAGTGCCCAGGAACACTTTGAATGTACAGTGGTCCTGGGGGTTGGAAATTGCTGACTGTAGTTACAGGGACATTCCAGGGAGCCCAAAGGAATTGGCTAAACATGAAAGTTTCCTCCTCTTCTTCAACGAGCTACAGATTGAAGAGGGAGAAAGGGTATGAAAGAAATATGCTCTGCACCCTGTGACCCAGAACATGAAATTCGTCACGGAACCATTCCCCTAATTGGGCAACCTCTGGAATTGTCCCAATATGAATCAGGAAAGTTATTTCACTATAAAATTCAATTTTGTGGCATTTATCAATATTGCCTTAACGGATATAAGACTTGCCTATAGTTATCCTAAAATATTTGACTATTTTGTTATTATTACTAAATTCCATGGACAATATAACTTTTTTCCCCTTGTGACTCCTGAAAGAGAAAAATATCTGAAAGGTATTAGGTATAACAAGGGGCTTCTGGGGTTTAAATTTCTATGCAGCCTTGTCCATTCTACGAAATACAAATTAGAAAGGAGAGAAAAGTAGGAAATTGAGGGAAAATTAATATCCATAACTCAACTTCAAAGACGCATAATTTACGTCATGATAGATTGGCTTTTGGTATTTCAAGACTATTTATATCTCTGTGATAAAGTATGAGGTTTTTTTCTCCTGAGTGCCCTAAGGGTGATTTTGAGTGCCTGGAATTGTAGCTAGAGTATGTAAGACTATACAGATGAAATTCGATAAGAAGAGGCTGCTTTTCATCCACTTTTTGCTGCTATCCAACTATTACAAGAATGATCTATAGGTCACCAGTTCAGATGTTTTCCTTGCAAAGCATTTTTTTTAAAACCAGAATTTGACATCAAACCATCATAGGAGCAGCAACATGAAAGAAGAGACGTCCAGAAGAATGAGATTTCACAGAGACATCGTGATGGAAGAAATGTCCCAGTGAGATGGGTACTAGGCTGAAGAATGAGGTGAACATTCCCTACCCTCAGTGCTGGCGCCAGGGATCAGTCTGTTCCTGATAAAAGCCTCCGTCCCCTGCAGGAGTCAGGTGTGTGGTGTGCACTAACCTGGGCGATGTACTGGCTGATGATTATCAAGCTGACCAGCATGCTGATGTTGGCCAACATGGAGAGGATGGACATGACCCTGAGGTTCCGAATGAGGACCAGCAGCATCAGGAAGGGCAGGAAGGCGAGCATGTAGAGTCGAGAGTCCATGGTGGGTGTTGGAATTACTGTCTCATTGTTGTGGCAGCTGATGGTGGTGCCATTAATGGCTTCCACCACCTGGGGAAAGGATGAGAAAAACAAGTGGAAGAATCAGTAAATCTTCTGGCCACATGATTAGCTCAGTCCTGGTGCACAGTCAAACTCCCTCCCCCAAAGGGCTAGAATAGCTCATTTGAAGTAAGGTGAATTTAGGACTTCTTATTATAAATCTTCTGTGGCATACTTCCTCCAAAGAGGCAGCACAAACACATTTATTAATTTTTTTTCTTTTATCGATTCCAGAGAGAGGAGAAAGGAGGGAGAAAGAGAGGGAGAGAAACATCGATGGGTCGCTTCTTGCATGCACTCCAACCAGCGACCTTGAGGTGTGCGGGACATTACCCAACCAACTGAGCCACACCAGCCAGGGCTAGTACAAATAATTAAAAAAATAATAAACAACTGGATTTATAGTGGCTATTTGGTAGCTTTTGGCAACCCAGCATCCATTCCTCCTGGTTTTGATTTATTATTGGTGAATTCTCTCTCATCCAGATACAACCTTGGAGGACTGTAAGTCACAATCATGTGGCAGAACTACAGGTCTGGCCTGTGGCTCAACTAGGGCATTCACAACCTCTCCCTGCAATCTGAATCTAAACAACCAGCAAATGACACGGGGACAGAATAAGAGCGCACCCAACTTAATTTTGACAAGGGATCCCTGAGGAGACCATATCAGTTCTGTCTACATTGCCCAAACTGCCTGGTTCCTATTCTTTTCTGAGACCCCCTTTTTTTTAGCTTTCTCTGTCACTTTGGAAGTTACTCAATATTCTACTACTAAACTTATTTTCTACTCAAGTTCCCCAGAATCTCTTTCTTTTGCTTAAAACAAACAAACAAAAAAGTCCGTCACTTAACTGTCTTAAATAAACCAATACTGGCATTTTGAGTGAGAGAACTCTTTCTTGAGAGGATTGGACCATTCATTGCAGGACACTTAGCATCCCTGGACCCCACCCAATAAAATCTATTAGTATCCCCCACCATTGCGACAAACAAGAAACACCGTCCAATGCACAGTATAAACGCCCACTGGCAAAGTCAGGGCAGGGGAGGGATGGTACCACCCTCAGTAAGAATTAGCATAACTTAATGAAAACAGTCTAATTGTGCAAGCAATCCACTGCCCAACAATTAAGTTAGGCAAGAAGAAAATGTAAAGCAAGGGTCTTCTAGCTTAGTACCCACAGGCAGCCACAGTAATGCTGTGGAATATACATGCATCTATGCATTTCCTATACAATATCACAATGACATGTATGATATGAGTCGCTTTTAATTTACCAGACTACAATCATACCATCCTCTTATTTTGAAGTGTCCTTTTCATTTCACAACATATTGTGAATAGTTAAATAAATCATTGTCTTTTTTTTTTTCTCTTCTGATTCCCCAGTGCAGTAGAAAAAATACTTGGAACCTTAGCCAGGCATTCAAGGCCCTTCATAAATGGGCTCCACTCAACCTTGAAGGCTCTTCTACAACCAACTGTATCTCCCTTCTGGAGCACGTCCCCTGCATTCTGCCTGCAGGCGTTCAGTCCTCCTTTCTCCCACCTTGGCTGCCGCCACTGCTCTTCAACACCCTGCTCAGGTGCACATCCCAAGGGAGCCTCCCTTTGCTCACACACTTCTACCCCTTAGTTTCCAATGAAGCACCCCAACCTCAGGATGTCGGTAGTGGTGTCCTGACTTGGCACCACATTATCATATTGATATTTAACTTTTTATACTTCAGAACACATTCCACTGAGTCTGCAAACTCTTCAAGACAATTCTTGCCTTGTCTCTGGACAGATGATAAATAAAGTTCTGCTGACATCAGATTGATTTCTAAGCAGCAATCTGGCAATGCGTTTTAAAAGCCTTCAAAACAACCAAACTCTTTGACCCAGTAATTTTACTTTTAGAACTATATACTAAGTAAAGAAAGGGGTAGACTAAGCCTTAGGCAGATTATAGTAGAAAAATAAAGGGAAACAAAGAAAATATATCCAACAATAGAAGACTAAGTCATGGTCAATCTGTGTGATGAAATATTAGTAAACTATTAAGTTACATTGAAGCCTATAAGGAAATTGCAAAATGCTAACTAGTTAATACTACGTTAAAACAATAACCACAAATGGTTGCATTAAGACTAATCTTGCTTTGTTTTGAGAAGCAATATAGCATAACGTTAAAGAACTTGAGCTCTGATGTCAAAAGGCCTACATTTTTAACTGTGACTCTGTGGCCTTATATACATTATAGAGTTTATAGCATCAGTTTTCTTGTCAGTACCTACTCTGATAAGGTCATGGAGAAAATTAAATGGAGGAAAGCATATGAAATGCTCAGTATTGTGCCTGACACATAATAGAAACTAACTCTGAATGCCTACTTTTTTTCCTGCTTTCTAATTTCTTTTTTTAACATTTCTCAATTTCTGGTACTACCATGAATGGAAAAAGACCCCCCAAGGAACAGTTTTCTTTTTTAAGCTTACTGATTGACTAAGGGTGGCCTCTGTTATTCCTCACGCTAGTTTGTTCCAATTGTTACATGATAACTCCTGGGTTAGATGGAAAGAACTTCCTGGAGCCAACGACTGTGAAACCACGAAAACTGAACAACTAAAGGTGGATGTGGATGGCCCAAAGAAGGTTAGGTGTTGGCCCAAAAGACCCTTATCACTTTCAGAAGAGTTTAGGATGATTAAACTCCAAAGCAAGATTGCAAAATCCAAGATTCCTTCCAGTCTAATTTTAGAGACCAGTCCTGAGGACAAGTCCAAGACACTGGGCAAAGGGTATTGTGGAAAAAGTAACCACTTCAAGAAATCTGCAGATAAGTGAACTGGGGAAACTCTGTTTTTTTTGATAGCATCTAGTTTAACTTTCTGTTTTATATTGACCAGGACCCCGCAAAGAAGAAGCCATTAGTTGAACAGCTAGAGGACACTCCTTTTCCAAGTCCTTTTCCCTCCCACCTTCTCTAGAAGACTCTACCTGTTTTAAATTATCAGCCAGAAACACAATGTACACACAGCAGAAGCCCATCTGGGTGACTACAAGGAAGAAGGTCACTACATGCCTGGAAGAAAGGAGAGAGACCAAAAAAACAAAAAAACAAAAAAACACTGGTTATAAAAAAAGAGTTAGCTTGTCACGTCCACTCCTGTCCCCAGGGGTTCACTCCTGTCCCCAGGGGTTGGTGACCCTCTACCAGCACCCTCGCTCACGCCACCACAGTCAACAATGGGGCAGTAATAAGAAGTGAGGTTAACAATAGTTCTTTTATGAACGTTTCTCAACCACCCTCCCATTCGCAGCTCAGCAAGTCGTAAAATTCTTCACAGTCAGGAACCTCTCCCCGACCTGGCTCTGATGCATTTCTTGTAACTGAAACTAATTGCTGGAGGGCAGTAGCCACAATGCTTTTATTAGCTATTATCAACATTTAAAATTTTTTTCTACCTGGGCATTGAAGACGCACAGACAAATAACATGGTCCCTCCCTCTAATGCTCTATAGACTGGTGGGAAAGATGGAATGCAAACAACATGGCAGTAAAGGCCATGGTAAAAAGGGCATTTTTACCCAAATTGTACAGCAGATAGCCTTCTTAGAAAACCAATACCTGAGTGACAGTCTCTTGGGAAAGGGAAGAGAGATCAAAGAAGAAAGAGAAGGAGGAGGAAATGGAGAGAAAAGTGAAGAAAGAGCATTTCAGCAGAGGGATCAGGCAGATTTCGCCAGCCGCCAGGTGGCGAACTCACTGAGGATGCCAGACTAAGGATGGGAAGATTGACTAGGAGACCCTTACAGCAGTGGGGCTGAAAGATGGCAGCAGCCTGCACGAAGACGTGACCATTAGGATGAGAGAATTAAAGCATATTAAGAGATATTAGGAAGCTAGGACTTACAGGACTCAGGGTCAAGAGAAAGGCAATGATCTAAGGTGATTGGCAGGTTTTTAGCTTGGACAACAAAATGAACTGGGATACTGAGAAGGAAGAGAAAGTTTTAGGGGGAAAGGGAAGAAATTACACATTCAGTTTCTGAATTGTTTAGCTTGAGGTTCCTAAGGAGACATTCAGGAGACAACTACTATCAAAGTCTGAAACTGTTGATTTGTCAGTAATGGATAAAGCCTGGAGAAGGCAGATCAGCAAAGAAGAGTGTGCAGCGTGAGAAAAAGAGAAGGCAGCATTCCAACCCCTAAAGAACACCCGTACTTAAAGGTCGGACAGAAACAAAGAAGGCTGCAACAAATGCAAAGGAATGACCAGAGAGGTGGGCAGGAAACTAGGATGACAAAGAGTTTAGCGGATGTCAAAAAGAAAGAGAATGTTTGAAGAAGAGAATAGTCCATTGGACCCCATCCTGCTTAGAGGTTCTCTAGGGCAAAGAAGGTGCAACAAGGAGGTCTTTTAGGACCTTAGTGGAAAGAGCTGTAGACACATAAGAACAAAAGAGCCAGGCGACCCATGGAAGAGATATGAATGGGATGTTCAGAAGTGAAGTCAGAGGGTGGCCTTTCTGGAAGCTAGACTGTGAGCTCCAGTCTTGATAGTGCCCATTTTGTTCATCGTTTCAGACCCACTGCCCAAAGCACTTCCTGGCGCATGGTAGATATTCAATAGATATCTGTTGAATAACCAGATGTTGAATGGGAGATAGGGTGATGGCTAGAGAATAGTGTATGGTCCAGGAAGCTTTATTAATTTATTTTATTATTCTTAAGATGGAGATACACAGACACATTTAAATGTTGAGAGGAAGAGCCTGTAGTTCAAAAAAGTTCAAGTTTTAGGAGAGGAGATGATTAGTGGAGTAAGGTTCCTAAAAAGAGCAAGAGCCGGAAAAGCTACTTTATATGCCCAACAATGAGTAGAAGGATTTGAGGGGTTGTAACAGGCAAAAACCTCCTTTTGGGTAACACGCCTGGAAAAATTCTGGTTGTCATCCCATAGCCTTCCTAGTCTGCTCATTGGCTGAATTTATTAATTCAGAAAGTGAATGGGCTTTGGGCCAAGGAGGTGCCAGACCTGTGATGCTGAGTAGACTGCATTACATGGGCAGAGCACACGTCAGGTACTGCCATTTGGGGTATCACAATTCAAGGGGTACTTTGACAATCTACCACAGGTGACAAACACGTGGGCCGAATCTGGCCCTCCACCTTGTTTTATCCAGCCCGGCACCTTGTTTCTACCTGGCAGCAGCGCCGAGCTCTTTGCCCCTAGTTAAGGAGTAGTTACGTTTATACAGTCCTGAGATTACATTCGGCCCTTTGAAGGCAACTGCAAGGCTGATGTGGCCCCTGGTGAAAATGAGTTTGACACCCCTGATAGATGGTGCTGAGAAAAGAGGAGGCATATGGGGTAGGGTGAAATCAAAGACAAAAGAGTGGGTTTAGTCCCAAGTACCTGGGGACAGAGGAGGTTGACTTGTTCTGTGTCCTCCCTGAAAGCTAAAAGGTGGATGCTGCAGGAGGGAGACATCAGCCCACCAAAGGATCATTAATGTATTAGTTCTTTTCTGTTTTTTCTTCTCACTGTAAACTCACTCCCTGAGAGACTTCCTCTGCCCCCTGGCTTCATGGCTGATGACTTCAGTTCTGCATCTCCTGCATGAAGATAGTTTCACACTTGTACATACAACTACGCACTTGATAACCCCACCTGCCTCTCTCCCAGGCACCTCAAATGCAACTTGTCCAAAACAGAAGTCATCAGAAATCTAAGCCAACCTTGACCTTTTTCTTTCCCCACAACCCCAGGACCCAAATCATGACCAAATTCACTTATCTCTATCCCCACTGTCAGCAGCTTGGCCCCAGCCACCACTGCCAGCTGCCTGGACATTGTCGGTAGCATCCTCATGGGTCTGGCTAGTCTATTCTTGCTCCTTTACAATCTATTCTTACAGAAGTCAGGCAGATGTTTAAACAATGCAAATATGATTACTTCCCTGATTAAACCTTTAATTACTTCCCTTTTTTAAAACCAGTGGCTTCCTGGTTGCTTTTAAGGAAAGAACAAAATTTTTAAGAGGATCCAGAGAGTACAGCTAGACTGGCCCCTGCATCTGTCTTCCGCTTCATCTCCCTGAGTCTCTAACCTCAAGCTGCCTGGTCTTTCTGGACCTTGAAACTGCCATGCACTCCTTTCTGCTCAGGACCTTCAAACCTTGCTCCTCCTTCCTCCTGGAAGGCCCTCCAGGCTCCTGCCCAGTCTCCCCTAGGTCATTCCTCAACCTCAAGGACTCCTTCCTTCTGAGGAAGCCCCCGCAAGCCCACCCACATCTCCTTACCTGCTTGGTAGCAGCTACTTCCTTCGTTGTACTCATCTCAGTGATTATTAAGTAACTGTGTCTTAAACTGTCTGTCTTTCCCACTGGACTATGAATTCTGCGAGGGCAAAGCTTTGTTTGCCGTTTCTCGCAGTATTTCCAGGGCCTGGGACATATTAGCAACTAGGTAAATGCTTTTTTTTTTTTTTTTTTAAGATTTTATTTATTTTTAGAGAGAGGGAAAGAAAGGGAGAAAGAGAGGGAGAGAAACATCTATCGATTGGTTGCCTCTTGCATGCTCCCAACCAAGAACCTGGCCTGCAGCCCAGGCATGTGCCCTGATGGGGAACTGAACAGGTGACCTTTTAGTTTGTGGGTCAATGCCCAGTCCACTGAGCCACACCAGTCAGGGCTGGATAAATGTGGTTTAATAAAAAAGTGAGTATCATAAAAGCTGCAAAACAAAGAAATGAACACCCTGTTGTGTAGGATTATAAGGAGGGGCTGGACCAGGAAGGTTGCCAATGTACCCTTTCCCATGTGGAAAGTCCAACATTCTGTGCTAAACGAGCCAGCTTTCCCGGGAAGAAGGCACGCCTGGGGCTGCATTGCCTCCTCCTGTATCTTATTCCACTTCTGGCAAAGCAAAAACAGGTTACCTTCCCCAGTGCGCATGGTTCTGGAGCCAGGTGCTGGGGCTGGCCTCTAGTCCATGCATCACTGTATCCCCATAGTCCATAAAGGGCTTGTTAAGCCTGCAGGAGAAAGTGCACACACAGTTACTAAGAAGCAAATGTAAGGTCATATACTGAAAAGTCAGGAGACACCCAGCAAGGCAGGACCCAGCTGGGGTGGAAAGGACACTGGGGAGTGTCCAAAGTTCTGGTTCAGACTTTGACACCTGGCAGCACTTCCTTGGTGGGTTGTTTTCCTTATTTATCAAGTGGGTTAGTTACTATATATAATAGACACTTCGAATGGGTACTGTAGTTTTCATACCCACGATCCCACTGGATCCTCTTGACAATTCTTGGAGGCAGGGTTAGGCGTGCATTGTTTATGTGCAGTTTGAGGTGAGCCAGGAAGTTACGCGCCAGGGCCTGACCGAGGGTGCCCGATGAATCATGTGGCAGAGCCTCACCTTGTGTCCCTGCCCCGAACGCTTTTCTCTTTTTCTTGGCCTTGTTGGAGGAAATTAAGAACTCGACTCTTTTTATGTGTAGGATGTTTCTGGGATGTCCCTGAGAACCAAGCACCAAAGGATTTGACACAAGGACGCTGCTTTCCTTACCTGCGGCAGAAGTGCTGGGCACACCGGACCAGGATGTGCATGCAGTGGCAGGCGATGAAGCCCATTGCCAGCAAACTCAGCGGGCCTGTCTGGAGAAGGGGGGCCCAGGGAGGGGCAGAGAGAGGAGAACGAGTTTGTGAAGAACACTGCGGGGAGGCGTTTGGTAGCGCAGATATGCAGGACTCAGAGAACTTTCTAGCAAACTGGTTTGCAAGCCCTTTTTAGCAGCAACAGCTATTCTTTCAAATACAATGTCAAGGAGTACTCCAAAAGAGTACATAAAGCCGTGACAATGGGGTGATGTGGTGGGAGTAAGGGACCAGAATTCTGACCTTTAGTGAGTGGCCTGTGAGGCGTCCCCGAGAGGTAATGCTCTATGGAACAGAAGTGCAAAGTCATGGCCCAACCCCTGAATTCTGCAAAGGAGGAAACTGAGGCCCAGAGAGCAGGCAAATGACTTGCAAAGGCCACTCAAAGTCTGTGGCAGAGCTGGAACTCAAACTCAGACTAGATGGCCAGACTCCAAGTCTGGGCCAGAAGGACTGCTCATTGCAAGCCGCTACAAACCCTTGCAGGGGTGTCCAACCCGTGGCCCAGAGGCTGCATGCGACCCAGGATGGCTATGAATGTGGCGCAACACAAAATTGTAAATTTACTTAAAACCTTTTTTTTTTTGCTCATCAGTTTCCGTTAGTGTTTGTGTATTTAATGTGTGGCCCAAGACAACTCTTCTTCTTCCAGTAAGGCCCAGAGATGCCAAAAGGTTGGACACCCCTGCGAGCCTCTCCTGCCCGCTCCCTGCCACAGCCCAGTTGTAGTGGCCCCACCTACGGTAGCCCTCCTTACCAGGAGGCCTGCGTTCTTCACAGCCAGGGGTAGTCCCAGGATCCCTGTGCCCATGTTGCATTTTACCAGGTGAATCAAGGCCTGGAAAGCTCTAAAGGGGAGTAAAAACACATGAGGACCTGGTGTGTGGAGGGGAGGAGATCCAATAGACATTCCCTCCCAGCATGCCAACACCAGAGTTCAGGTGAATCGGTGGGCTCCTGGCCACCTCCCAGTCCCCGTGGCCTTGCCTGGCACCTCTGAGTCTCCTGCAGGGTTTGTCCAGAACTGTCCTGGTTTTAGCACCTGACACTCAATATATGCCATCATAATACTTACTATGTAACAGACATTATGTTAAAGTCTTTACATGTATTATCTCATTTAATCCTCTTGTCAAAGCAAGGAAGTGGATGAGGAAACTGAGGATAGAGGTTTTTTAAAATGACTTCTCCAACTATATACTGGGGAGCCAGGATTTGAACTCAGGACTGCTTTGGAGTTCTTCACCCCACTTCTACTGGACTGCTTCCTGGAAACAGGCCCAAACAGATAAGTAAAGGACACCCCATTTCATAACCAGGGAAACTGAGACTCAGACAGTGGGAAGCAAACAGCCCAAGGTCATCAAACTAGTAGCAGAGACAGGACTCAGTGCAGGGAAGAGAGAAGCGGGCAGGCAGCGAGGAAGTCATTGTGACTCCTGAATGAACAGGTCAGGTGACTTGGGTGTCCAGCTGCAGTCTGTTAGGACAGGGCCACTTGAGGATTGAGCTCCAGAGTGATTTCCCCACCACCTCAGGCCAGGACACCAAGCTGAGGCAGGGCATGACTCCTCCCACCCCGACACACGCAAAACCACTCCGACCCTCTCTTTAAGACAGCTGACCAGAGGACAAGGTCTACACCGCCAGAGATAAAATTCTAGGGAGGTATGCTCTCTGTCGATGAATTACAAAACAACCTATTTTATACCTCTCTGCACCTGGACCAGGTTAACCCAAGGTGAGTAATGAATTTACATCTTCGGTTTTAGAAGCCTTGGAAATCCCCCAAGGAGAGCCTTCTGGAGAGGAGGCTTCTTATAAGGAGCAGCAGAAGTATTCTGGAAGGAGCCCAGCCTCTGAGCTAGGACACCTCAGGGATTAAAACCCAAGGCTACTACCTAACTAGCTGTGCCATTTTGGGGCATTGTATCCACACTGCTGAATCTCTGTAAATGTTTGGAGGAACGCTATTTTGAAATAACTGCTCCAAACACTTTGTGAAACCCTAACTTCTCTAGCTTCCTGAGGATCTGCCCGTTAATTCAAGGGTTAAGGAGAACAATCGGGGAGAAAGCACTGAGTCTCTGCATGCCTTTCCCTCTCCCTGTGGGTGTTAATACTGCTGACCCAGCGGGCGAGCGCAGTGCCTTGTGGCCCTCCAAAGCAATGCTTGCTTTGCAAGTAGGAAAAAGTCAGTGGGTCACTTTGGAAATTTCTAACTAAAAGACTTAGGAAATCAAAATTTAACTTTGGGCCACTCAGCTGGCTTGGAAACACTGGGGTGAGTCGTGCAGAGCACTGAGCTGAGAGGCGGGAAGCCTGGGTTTTGGCCCTAACTCCTTCGGTGACCTTGGACTAGCGTGCTAGTCACAGCAGCTAACACTTCTGGAACACGGCACTTGGTGGCTTTATGTGCAATTCACTCGTGCAGCCGTCCCAGGAGGAGCACATTGTCATCTCACAGAGAAGAAACTGGGCACAGAGAAGTTCTGTCACTCAGCTGGCAAGCAGCTAAGTGGGAACTGGAACTCAAGTCAGCAGATCCCATAGGTACCATGCTTACCAGACCTGTTTTACTACTTCCCTCCAGGCCGGAGGGGCCTCTAGTTCTCACTTGCTTTGTTTCTTTGATTCTTAAGTAGCCGAGATTGCCACCAAACTATGTATCAGTTCAAGAACGCAAGAGCCAATTGGCTCCCTCAAGGCCTCTGGTTGAGAAATACCCCAACTCGGCAGTGGGTGGCCCAAGGCCTAGAGAGGTCACCCTCAGTTGTCACGCATTCTTAGCAACCTTCAGAACTGGCCCCTGGGCAACAGAACCCTCAGACACTTTCTTTAAGATAGACATGAAGGTTACCTTGTCCCTCCCTCAATTGCTCTGCAGGGTGGCGGTGGAAAGGGGTTTTGCCTGTAACTTCTCTCTCCTTTTTCAACCCCTACCCCCATCCCTTCAGTTTTACTTCCAAGGCTGCCTCCTCAAATTCACACTGCCACTCTTTTATCTCTGTTTTTGCATCTGGAAAAACTGAGGCTCGGAGAAGGGAAGAAGCAGAATCACAACTTGAACGCAGGTGTGCACACCAGTGGTGTCAAAGCTTTCTCCTTAATGCAGCAGAGCTCTCCATGCTGCCCCACCCGTTTTTCCTCGCAGAACTTGCTTCTCTGTTCCAGTGGTGGAGGCCAAGGGAGCTGGAGGCCCTGCAGCTGGCTTCCCTGCCTAAACTTTCAGTATCTCCCTCCTTGTCAGGGTTTGAAGGCCTCATGAGTGATCCTTTCCTACCCCAAACCCCCACCCCCACTCCCAAAACACACCCCAGGGAGGAGGAAGGACCTGGGCTCTTCCACACACTGTGGTTTTGATGTCACCAGGGCAAGTCCCATGGAAGGACAGGCCAGCGCCGTTGCAGGAAGGAGGCAGGTCTCATCTTCTCCTCCAAGAAGCTGGGGATTCTGCCCGTCTCCTCAATGTTATCAAAATGTTTCGCCAGGGGCAAAATTGACTTTAGGGCCAGCAGTGGATCCAGCCCCCATCCTGCCAATGACCCCAGTGAATGGCCTAGGATGACCAGGCCTCAGTTTCCCCACCTGCACATGTTGCAAGCTAGTTCACTACATGCTAAGGGTTTTCTGACACTTTCCACTCCTGTTCCTTCAAGCTCTCAGCCTGACTCAGCCTACAACTACCCCTTTTGCAACCTTGGTATCCCCATCTGTGCAAAGGGTTGGGGGTCAGACACCTACCCACCCACCCACCCTGACCCCAGGGCTTTTGCCAATGCAAGCTTCCAGGCTGGAGGGCAGATGTGGGGACGGCAGGAAAGAGCACTCACGTTATACCCTTTGTCTTCTCCAAGACCGGCAACTCAGAATCGCTTCCCTCCAAGAAACTGGAGTCCTTGTTCTGCTCGGCACTTTGGAGAGGTGACCTGAGGTCCAGTTTGAGCTCAGCAGCTCCCTGGGGACCCCCGGCACTCTGTGTTTCGGGCATGACCGCTTCAGAAAGTGAGACCTCTGGGTGATGAGGAGGTCTGTGTTAGAAAGAGGCCAGCAGGGAGGTGTCTGGTCAGGTGCAAACCCCAACTCAGTGGCCTGTCCCTTATTAGCAAGCTCTGGCCAAACTGGAGTGAGGCCCCACCCACCTCCCCCAGAGGGTGCTCCTCCTGGCCTGAGAGGCTGTGGAAGAGGAGCTGATTGGGAGGAGACAGAGAAGAGGGAGGGATTTGGGAAGGGAGTCATTACCCACCCCTTACCTAGCAATAGTAGTGGCAATGGTGACTATGATACTGATCATTTCAATAACTAATATTTACTCATAACTCTTTTAAGTGCTTTACCTATATTTTCTCATTTAATCCTATAAATTAAATACTGAGGAAAGCAGGCTCTGAACTAAAGGAGCCTGCCTACGTTCTCATACCTAGAGCGAAAGAGTAGGGACCAGAGCCCAGCTCCTCATGCTTTCTAACCAGTCCCCTATTTCCGGCATTCCAGGAGAATGCCCACACCCTCCCACCTCTGCAGGCATCCCAGGGCAGGGCTGCAGGCCTGCTGGAAGGCATCCTTCTGGGAGCTCCCCTTTCCTGGAAGGTTTTTGGAAAAAAATAAATGATCACTCACTCACCTCTTACTGCGTCTTAGCTTTTGTGAGGCTCCAGGGAGAGAGTAGTGGAAATTCTTTTGGAAAAATGAGGACGTTGCAAGACAGAGAGTTTTCAATCCCCTAGTCAAGTTTCACTGGGCAGGACGCTGGGGCAGGAGAGGGTGTGATTTGCCTGAGATCAACACTGGTCATTCTCCATAGAACTCTGCCAACAGAGAGGACCCTGGGGGTGTCTCTGGTGTTCTACCCTATCATCACCTCTGCTTCAGTCACAGAGAGATGAACGGGCCAACATTTCCTCCTCCCTCCAAATTATAGCGTTTTACTCAAGCCACACCACTCCCTGTGCCACTGTCTCACGTGCCAAGAGCTTGGCTGAAATATCTCACAGCTAACTGGTAGCATCTGAGACAGATTTGTCTTGTCCCCTCCCTTATGTGGGACACTTCCCAAGGTCCTGTATGCAATTTCGAATTTGTAATTTTGTATTCTCTTCCTTAAAGAGTCCCTCTCCACCCCTCTGCGCTGCCCCAACGCCCTCCCCAATGGCATAAGCTTCAGCCTCCACAGAGCCTGGCTACTGCTCTGGGCAGCATTGTTATTTTGCTTTTACAGATGTGGAAACTGAGGCTCAGAGGGGTAATGAATAGTTTGTTCAAGGTCACAGCTCATCTTCGATAGACCCTGACCTCCCTAGCCAGATCTTTCTGTCTCTGAAGCCCTCAGCCTTGACCACTACCCTGACCCCTTGGTTTGAATCCTGGCCCTGCCCTTCAAGTTTCTTGCCCTGAATCCACTGAGGTTTGAAAAATGCCCTCTATCCACTTGTCTGGCACCAGTACGTGGCAGTGTTCCTGGTGTGGGGGGCTTGCGATGTTTATATATGAGGCTAGTTCTTGCTTTCCTTTCCAGGTTGTGAGAAGAACTCTGAGCCAACCCTCAAACCTTTGGGGGAGAGCTGCTGGTATATCAGAAGTTGACTGGGTTCCTTCCCCAGCGTCAGCTAAAAGGAAACGCACAGGGCACTGCCTGCACACCTCCAACTGGCTGCACCACCCGTCAGCAGGCACGAGGGGTTCTTCCAGGGGGTGGACCTCCAACATAAGCCCTTCTAAACGCCGGCCCCAGGACCTGCAGCTCTGCGTTCCACTGTGGCTCTGCCATGCTGTCAAGGCCCTGGGGAAGGTACTGCTCTGCTGGCCCTCTTTGGGAAGTGGGCACTAGACCCTAGAGGACTTCGGAAAGACTGAGGACCCAGGAACTGTGCTTTTCATCCCCCTGTGCCTCCCAGGGGTTGAGGCCCCAGGCAATATGCCCGAGAACAGCCTACCTACTTCACATCCTCATAGAGGGGGGAAGAAATGGGACTGAAGTAATTATGACAATCGTTTATGATCCTTTAAACAGAAGGCCTTGCTTCTTTCATTCTTTTATGGCAGTTTGGAGAGTTGGTGTGTATCAGAATCAGCTGGGGGGCACAGAGCAGAGAGACCCCAACTCACTGAAGTAGAGAGAATATGGGCCTTTGTATTCTTGCCAAGTTCTCCAGGGGTTTCTGATACGGGCCAGAGTTGGAGCTCTGCTGCTCTGTGGGGCAGGAAGAATTGCCCCTCTTTCATGGATTAGAGAATCAAGGCAGAGAGCTGGGAAATGCTTTGCCTGAGGTTGTGTAATCTGGTGGCAATGAACACAAATACTTTTGGGGGCTGGAAATTGGAGGCTCCACAAACAAAGAAACCTCTTCCCACATGCAAATTACCACTCATCCTTGTCCCCCAGGTAGCTCTTTATAGCCTGGGGCAGATTACTACGACTCTTCCCCCTGCTGAGATAATAACGTCCCACGTGTATTCAGTCTGTTCTACATGTCTTGCTGTAGACTAATTCTGACATTTCAGAGATGCATCAGATTCCACAGGGTAAGATTCGGTCCTACAAGGCCTCCCCTCCCACTTCAGCTGCCAACAGAAAAGCCCAGGCTCTTACCTGTGCGACCTACCAGCTACAGATTGAAGGTTCCAACAACCCCCTCCAACTCAGAATGGCAATCACAAGTCCAGGTCGTTACCGGTACTTCTGACCAATTGGCTATAAATCAGAGGTTCATATAACCCCCTCCTTGGGTTTGATTAATTTGCTGGAACAGTTCACGGAACTCAGAGAAACATGTTCCTCACTAGACCTCTGGTTCATTGTAAAAAGATACAACCCAGGAACAGTCAGAAGGAAGAGAAGCATAGGGCAAGGCATCTCCTTCTCTCTCCATGTGTTCACCACCCTGGAAGTTCTCCACATCCTGCCCTCTTGGGTTTTTATGGAGGCTTCGTTAGTTACAATTGATTAAGTCATAGGCCACTAGTGATTGATGCAACCTCCAGCCCCTCTCTCCTTCCCAGAGGTCAGACACAGGAATGAAATTTCCATCCCTCTAAGTCACATGGTTGGTTCCATCGGCAGTCAACAACCAACTCCCATCCTTAGGTGCCTCCCAAAAGTCACCTTCACCTCCTGCCCTAGCTAAAGACACTCTCGACGCTTAGGAAATTCCAAGAGTTTTGGAAGCTGGGCATTAGGAATTGTTGACAAGGACCAAATATAAATGAGAAATATATTTTAGTCATGTGAATGGACAAATAATTTATTTCTTATAATGGGCCAGGGACAGCATGAATAATGCCTCTGATTACCGATCAGAAGATTATATTTGTTACAGATCCCGACTTTGCAATAAGGAAGGCCCTGTTATCACACCCATTTCACAGAGGAGTGTGGAGGAGAGACGGCTCCACGACTTGACTGTTGAGTGATGCTGTGAGCTGGACCCCGGCCTGAAGGAAGGCTGTTTTCCACAGACCTCCCTGGGGGGCTATTTTGATATCAGTCACCTTGTGTTCTGACACAAACCATACTACTCCCCTGCCTCCAGGTATGGGCTGCGTGTGGCAAACGCTCTGGTTGTCCTGACCTGGTCAAGCGTGAGAAGCAATTTCCCATACCTGGCAGCAGCAGTCACATACTCGCACACATGAGTACTCTGTGCCCCCCCCACCCCCCCGCAGCCCTTGCCCTGTATAATTCTCTGACACTAGCTAAGCGGTTCAGGGACCCATTTCATCTTCCAGTTGTCCAAGACACACCTCGTTTGTAAGTTTCCCTCAATAAACTACTAATTACTAGATTGAAGTGACCAGCCTCTTTCTTTGTTTTTTGTCTGCCCTCTGCTCAGAAAAGTGGATTTTCAGTCTGGGGGCCTTTCCCTGTGTCTGTGCGTTGTAACAATTGGTGAGGCAGCCAGCAGCCCAATGAAATGGGTCTTGGGAAAGAGACATCAGCAGAGAAATCCCGAGTTGGCCATTCACTTCTATGTGGGGAGCGGCAGCCTGTATGTTCAGAAGCATGTGGGCCACCAGGAGAGTATGGAGAAACCCTGAAAACACTGGCTAATCTCACGCACCTGTTTAAGGAATTACGCGTTCCACACTGCGACAGGAAGGAAAGTGCATGGCTGCAGCTGTGGGCTGACCTGTCTCATGGGTGGTTCAGCTGGCCGCACACAGGCAGCTAGAGGCAGAAGCCAGAGTTAGCAAATTGGAGGATGAACTGAAACTAAAAAAGGATGTACGAGTGCCTGCAACATTGCTAGCATTGGAACTAGCTCATAAGAGTTGAGGAGCAAGACAATAAACTCAAAAGCTTGTCACTTGGCCTACCTGGGAGGGTGCAAGCTGCCATGACCTAAGGTCAGAGTGTTTGTGACTCAGCCAGATGAGGATACAAAGCAATGGGATCCAAAGGAAAGCGAGGACAGTGAGAAAGCGGACACTGCAGCAGGAGATGGCAGGACGGATGGCACGCCCCACGCCATCTGACCTCTGATTCTGAGGAAAGAAAAAGCGTAGCAGTAGCAATCGCTCCCCCAGGCAAGACAGCCTCCCGAGCAAGAGACTAATGGTGAGGGAATGCACATCCACTGAACTCTTTAATAGAGATGCCACGCTGCAGCAAAGGCCAGGTAAAGGGTTCCCACGTAGCTCCTGTGGCCACGGGACAGCAGGGGTGATGGTATTTCCCTTACCAATCAGGAATCAGAGAGCATGAGTAACGTTACTACACACCCTGGGCTGTAATGGTCAGAAAAGCCCCTCATTCTGTAAACTGGGTGCTCTCCCCACCACTCCTCCAGGAGTATGAGGTCTTCATTTCCCCAGTCCCAGAGAACACACCTGGCATTTACATCTTGCAAGGGCAGACTTTACAAACCTCTGTTGGAGAATTTTGCCTTCAAATACAAGTAATTAAAGCAGTACTGAGAGGCAAGGCCAACCGGGAACCTGTTAATTTACTGCCACCACAGAGAACAGTGATGGTCAAACAATACCACCTACCAGGACGACACAGGAAATAAGGGCAACTGTCCAAGAACTCTGCCGTGCGGTGTTGTATACCCTGTTCACAAGGCCTTTAACAGCTCGTTGCAGCCAGTAAAAGTCAGATGCCTCTGGGAGGACGAGAGTAGATTACAGAGAACTAACTAAGGTTGTGCCTCGTACTCATGCAGCTCTGCCTAATATTGCCACCACATTAGACCCCTCTGCAGATACCAGCAGCCTCTGGGGGACCTGCTGAGGGACAGCAGGGAGACCAGTCATACCAGAGCACTAGGTGGAAACCTGGAATTGTCAAAATTGCCTTGAATAATCCCTTAGACACCCTAAAACACAGGAATGTGTTTAGAGGCCATATAGGCCATATAGGAGGAAAAACGGCACACACATCTCTTGGCTCTAGAACCTCACTTGAGAGTGCTGAGAGCCTCCCTCCAAGGAGGGCAACCGAGACCTACAGAGAAGGTGGTGGAGCCACGTTTCCCGTCTCAACTCCGTCAGGGGCAGCTATTCCATGAGTTGGACTGTGGGGTGAAACTGCCTGCACTCTACAAATAGTGTGCTCTGCCCTGGCTGGTGTGGCTCAGCGGACTGAGTGCAGGCTGTGAACCAGGGTTACCGGTTGATTCCCAGTCAGGGCACATGCCTGGGTTGCAGGCCAGGTCCCCAGTGGGGGGTGCGTGAGAAGAGACCACACACTGATGTTTCTCTTCCTCTCTTTCTCCCACCCTTCCTCTCTCTCTAAAAATAAATAAATAAAAATTTTTAAAAAGCTGTCTGAAAAAAAGAGAAATAGTGTGCTCTTTCTTTTTCATACTGAACGTGTATGAGGTCAGAGAATGCATGGTGTGTATATTCAGAAAGCTGGCCTGGGTTTCAGGAGATCTGAGTCCTAACTCAGCCTCTACCACTATCCAGGTCACCTGACTTCCCCGAACCTCCTTTGCCTCACCTGTAAATTGGGGATGTGCTCTGTATCTGCTAAAAGGCAGGGGCCGCATCTGATGGCCTCGGAAAGACTGTGATGGTGGCATGCTGACCACATAGGGCTCAATTTTTAAAAGCCCAAAATAGGAAAAATAAAAGTGCTTTTTCACAGACATAAGACAGAGAAAAGGTTAGTAATTACGTCAGCGCAATTCTCAAAAAGCCTTTAATGACATCACATTGCCTACAGAAAAGAGTTCCAAACTTGAGCTGGGGCTTCAAAGCCCATTGAATTTCAGGTCCATTGTCCTGCCATCTCTTCTCACAACAGCCCCGCCCTCCATCTCTGCTGCACGTGCTCGGCCTTGCACCGTGCCAGGCCGTCAGAGCCATTCCCTGAGCGCACCATTCGCCTTCGCACTCAACGCCTCTTGCATGAGCTGCTCCCTCTGCCAACAAGGTCCTTTCCCTCTCTTCGTAATTGCTCACATTCCAGCTCAAAGTTGTTCAGGTCTCAGAAGCTTCTGCAATGCTTCTCTGTTCCCTGGTCACAACTAATTCTCCTTCTTTTGTGTTCCCACCACACCTGGTCATCACCAGGTTCCAGGTGGAATATGAATTGGTGGTGTGTGAAGCTAGGGAAGGTGGCCAAACCATGTCAGGATTCCTTGACCCGGTACTCTGTCTTATAGGTGGTAGATGGGGCTGCGACAAAAACAAATTACATGTGCGTGTAAACCACTTAGTGCAGGGGAAACATTCAATAAATACCTGCTATTCTTCTCCTTTTTCTTAATGATCAGTGTGAGTTACTCAGAAAACCAAGTTATCAACTTATATTTTTCTAAATACCTATTGTTTATACAATAGATGAAGAATGTAATTTCCTGTTCTTTAGGGCCATAGAGTTAAGCTAAGTCAGCCCCACCTGCACGTCATCCTTCTGGCTCTGAGACCTGAGCTCACTCACCAGCAACTGGAGAGGTTTCAGATGGTGCTCGCAAAGGTGGTGGGCCCAGAAACTTAAGGTAGCCCAAGGCTCCAAGACCTCTGTACAGGGTGGTGATCACAAGCATCCCCCTGCATAGGATGACTGGAGACTGGGCAGGGTCTCACATCTTGTTTTCCAGAGGCAAAACCTGCTAACGGAGGGGCCATAATTACAAAGAGGTCCCCATTTATGTAGAGACTCCATTGACCCATTGTTTATTATTCTAAATTCATTCATCTCATCCATCTCAAAGCTTAAGAGAGAGGAAAAAACTCCAAACTCCAAAACACAGCATCCCTAGGTACAAGGAATTATACCAATATCAGTACATTGATAATTTGAATATCAGCAATATGAATATATATCAATAAGAATTATAACAATTATCAGTTACAGAAATGGCTTTAAAGTGCTCTAGTCCAGCCATCCATATCCGAGTATCCTATTCCATGCTCAGGACAGGCTCTTCTTCTGAGCAGCTTTGTGGTCCATGGATGAAGGTGACGATGCTGCTGCTGTTGATTGATGTTACAGAAAACCGCAGTTAAAATGTACAGGCTGGTGTCTTTAAAGGAGTTGTGCTTCTGTGCTCAGACCACCAGAGAGAGCTCCAACCCCAATTTCAGGTCTGGGAGGTGACCTTCCAGCAGTAATGAAGGTGTGTATAATTTTGGATTCCTTTTGCCTAGGCGGGTGGGGATGAGGACTAGAGGGAAGAGTATCTTACACACTGGAATATGCAACAGCTCCTAACCAAAGGAGGAATAGGAATATAAATTGTACTGGCACCAGGACTGAAGAAACTTGATTCCTTATTTGTGGTGTGACTTAGTGGTCTAGAAAAATCTCTGTGTACTCATCCTTTATTCCAGCTCCACCTACCTGTGATTCTGTGTCTCCGAATCAGCGCTGTGGGGCCATCGGCTCTGAAGAATGGTTCAGGCAACCTTGTCCCCTGGGAGGGCCAATCACCCCCCAGTTGAGAACCACCGCTCTGGATTCTATACTCGTACTGACTTAACTCTGCTTCCTCTCTAAGAAGCACTGAGTTCTCGCCAGTAGTTTTACACCACATGGCATAACAAGGGAGGAATTATTGGCCCCATTTAAAAGCATGACTTATCCGGGGTCACACAGCTTATGAGTTGCAAAGTTAGACTACCCAATCTTAATCCCTGATTTCTTTTTTCTTTCTTCAAGTCTTGCCATGGATGTCCATGGGATTAGCTCATCAGAAACCCTCCCCTCGCATTTCTGAAGTGACCTGACCCCTCTGTATTGGTTACGATTTCTACTGATGCTTTCCCTAACTACAGTTGTTTGGTTCATGGGCGGCATCTGACTCAAGCTGAACCAATGAATTCCTTCCCTGGATTTTTGGAAACAGAACATCAGCTTAGTCTCTGGTGCCTAAAATGCTAAAAGGTAAAACTCAAGAGCCCTGGAGAGAGCTGGCTGGAATCAAAAGAAAGGAATGAAGGCAATGCATAGAGCCAACCTGAGCAGAGACACCGGAGGCCCTGATGGTGCCTAACTCCTGGGTTTATGCTACTCCTAAAGGCTGACTCCCTCAGGATCCCTCCTGGGACTTGGCTGTCCCACGAAAGTTCTCAGGATCTTTGTCTCCTTCTGTTCACCAGTTACTTTAACTTGAGTGGAATCAGAGTCCTCATTGGGAGTTCCACCACTGTGACCTCCTGGCGCAAGAGCAGCGCATCTGACTCCAGACGAGTTCCACTCCCCCACTCCCCCGCCCCCCCCCCAAATACCTGTTGGGTAACAAAAACAACGGCCAAAAGCAAAAACCAAAAAACAATAAAAGCCCTTCTTAATATCAGTCATATGCTCCTAAAAACTTGATTATCTGTTCAAACACATTAACTGGTAATTAAGTTCCTATTATTTTGAATAGAAAAAAAAAATGGTCACAGGGCACATCAATCCCAAATACATGTCAATAACAAATGAGTTTGTGTACACTTTTAAAATATGATTAGATGACTTTTTAAAAGATGTATTACTAATTGATTATAAAAGCAATATGTGCTCATTGGGACGTATTAAAGAAAATATAGCAAGGATAAAAATGACCTTTCACATGCCCACGCTCAAGGTACTGGGCGCTCCGACTCGGGCCTCAGCGCGCATGCTCCGAGGCCAACACCCCGCCCAGTTCCCCGTTTCCCGTCTCCAGCCCCGGGGGAACACGATCCTCCCCGCAGTGGCAGCGACGGGCCACCAGGGGGTGCTGCGCAGCCGCGTCCAGGAGCTCCGCGAGAGGGGAGGAGCTGCGGCTCGGGGGAGTTGCGGACCCCGGCTTCTGGTTTGAGCGCCTGGATCACGTGACGAGGCCCGGAAGCGGCTCCGGGGCAGCTCAGGGAGATGGGGAGACCTCCGCGCTGAGGCTGGGTGGGGTGCACTGCATTGACGCGGGAGTCCCAGCCGGAGCCGAGCCGGAACCGGAGCCGGAGCCGGAGCCGGAGCCGGAACCGGAACCCGAGCGGTGAGTCCGCGCGCTGACAGGCTGTGGCGGCCAGCCAGCGCCTTCCTCAGGGGCGCCGCGGATGCCCAGGGTCCGGCACCGGCCGCCTGGGAGGAGGGTCCGAGTCTCCCGGGCACCCCCGGCCTCAGCGGCGGTACCCCGCAGCCACCCCTCCCGGGATGAGGCGACCCGAGCCTCCCTCGTCCACCGCGCTCTCTCCCTGGACCTACGCGTCCTGTTGGACAGGTGGGGGGACTCAGGTCCCGACGGGGACACATCACCCAGACGACCGGCCAGGGCTTCTGTCACGCTTCCGAAAGGAGTCGGGCGGTCGCCGGCGGGTCACCGGCCCTCGGTGGGAGCTGCTCGGTGGGGACCCGCTAACTGTGGGTCTTCGGGTCACAGTACCAGACGTGCAGGGACCTGGGACCCCGTCTGCTGCACCCCCGTCCCCGCCTCCAACCCCGCGCGGTCGGGGAAATCGAGGCCCGGGGAGGGGCAGGGCTTGCCGAAGGCCACCCGGGGAAGCCCGGTCTCCGCGAGCTCAGCAGCTGTTACCTCCCCGTCGCACCGCCTCCCGCAGAAAACCGGACGCGTGGAAGGCGCCCCCTGCCCGGCCCCTTCTCCCTTACTCCTCGCCCGGGTTCCCGCTCCCCGTTCTCCACCGCCCCGCGGATTGGCTCTGGGTGTGGCTCCTGCTAAGTGTGCACGATGTTTTCTGCAAACGCACCGTTCTGCAGGTTGTGTTTCCAGCCGGCTCGCGATGGCGTCGTAAGTCCTACCGAGATAGGACCTGGGAGCCCGAGTGCGCGCCTGGAGCGCAGGTGCCTCCCGGCTGGGGCGGTGCAGCGCCCTGGCGTTAGCTCGCGGCGCACACGGACCGTTGCTCGCTTTTTCCCGTGGCCGGTCGGATTCGGGCCTGGCGACGACTTCGGCGGATGTTTTTGCAGTAGTCTGAGGCTTGCCGAAGTGAGATAACGGCGTGCCGTAGTGGCAGGAACCGGGACTGGGGGACGGGGAGCTCTCGTTCTCGCTCTGACGCCGGCGCTGCCGCACTGGGTGACCGCTGGCCTCGCTGCCTTTAGGCTTCCCAGCCCGCGCACCGCTGGGGTCGCATCCCGGGGGCCTCTCCTGCCCTGACAAGCTCTGCATGGAGGTCTGCTTTCAAGTCAGAGTTTTTTCTCTCCGGGGTACTTTAGTATCGGCCTTGCGAAAGACTTGTCCAGCAAGCAGTTTCCCTACTTAACTGGTTTCTGTCCAGGTTGCCCTGAAATCCTCCTCGTCTTCCTTCCTGTCTCTGCATTGTGGCCAGGCTAAAGGAAGACAGCAGAAAATGAGTTTGACTGCCTTTTTTTTTTCTTTTAAATTTAAATATGATCAAGGACTTCTTAGACTCTTGTCAAGAGACTAGTCGACAGTAATCAGCTTGTGCATATAGAGCACGTGCTCTTTAAAGATGTTCTTAAAGTTGGGAAGTAAGGAGACTCAAAAGGCTGGAGCCTTTGCCCTGCGTCTGACACGGTGTCTGGGATGGAGGCTGTGTGCAGCAGAGGCCGCTCCACTGATGGTATTAAGTCTCTCTCCCTTCGTTTTCTGATTGTGCCATCGTCCTGGCCTGCTCTTGGGTTCTTGTTTTCCCTTGACTGTCCCGTCAGCCTCATCCTTGTGGCAGCTTGAAGTGCTCAGAGCTGTCTTCTTCTATTTTAAAGGCAGTGTAAGGAGGTGGATTCATTTCTTTTGCAATAGTCCAGAGATACAACCAGGGCCAGTGGATGGAAGTGCCGTACGGGAAGTGGTTTTTGGGTGACCCTAAGAACTTTCAAAGAATTAGTGCTTTCTCACATTGTAATACAGCGCATGGAGTTCCCTGTCACCGGAGCTAATTGTCACTGGTCAGTTACTTTTGGGGGATGTTGTGGATTATTGTGTTGGGTGGAGTGTTGGAATAAAGTTTTAAGTTTTCTTCCAGTTCAGAGGTTCTCTGCGGTTCTAGGACTGAACTTGTTAGCATGTGGGATATTCAGTAGAACAGATAAATGCCCACTTGGGGAATACTTTATTTTCCCCTTGCTTCAGATAGCTATTCTCATGTCAGGTACTCCTGCTTTTTCGTTTTTCTTTTTAATCCCCCCTTTTCCTGCCAGTGAGTTTCTCTTCTTTAAATTCTTAGGTCTTCAAGGGTCGTATGCTGAAGAGTCATTGCCATTAATACATTTCTTCTTCCTGCCTTGACCTGAAGCAAGATCCTGGAACTGGGTTGAGTGAATAGACTTTGGAGCCTACTTTTGGAGTTTTTTTTTTAAATCCTCACCCGAGGACATGCTCATTGATTTTAGAGAGAGGGGAAGAAAGGGAGAGAATTAGGGAGGGAGAGAGAGAGAGACAGACAGAAACATTGATGTGAGAGAGGAACGGTGATTGGTTGCCTTTCATCCATGCCCTGATCTGGGATCAAACCCGCAACCCAGGTTGCCCTGACCAGGAATTGAACCCGTGACCTTTCAGTGTATGGGGTGATGCTTCAGCCAACTGAGCCACACCAGCCAGGGTTTTGGGGTCTACTTTTGGTGGCCTGGTCCTGATAACACCTTCCAGAAGTGGGTGACCGACTAACCACTAACACCTCGCTTTTCTCTTTGTCAAATAGAAGAAACTCATATTGAGTCACTTTCCCTCAGTCCAGGCCTGAGAGGAATCCTGAAACTCCTTCCTTCAGCCAGGCCTCACTGGCTGGGTCTGAGCACACAAACCCAGCCTGTGATTAATGGGTGTCGGACCTAGTGGGTGGGACATTGTGAGTATACCAAGAGAGAAGCCACATGATGCTGCGTGTGGTGCTGTCTCTTCTTTTTATCCCCCAAACATTTCCCTTGGAAGCCTTGATACCCAGGGCCAGTTCTCAGTGACCCTCTCTAGTAGGAAAGACTCCTCTGTGCTTCCCCTTTCCATGCAATTCACAAATCTGTCTGCCTGGGTTCCTACGATGCTCATGGCACATAGGTCACCATTCTCATGTTGGGGACCTGGCTCAGCACTCCAGCGTGATGGAGTGGAGGAAGTATGGCAGTGCTTAATTTATATAGTGAACTTTCTGACTTCCTGTCCTTGAACTTCTCTGCAGTAATCATTACAATTGCTACCATTAATGAGGGTCCATTAGGGACCAAGCAGTGTATCCCATCTTGTCTTTCTATCTTTGTAACAGTATTGTTATGTAGGTATCATTAACAACATTTTTCAGATGAGGAAACTGAGGCAGAGGGAGATGAATTTGCTCAAGGTCACCAAATAAGCCCTGAACTCATGTACTTTTTATTATGCAGAATTCCCTCAGCAGACCAAATCCTGTCTAGTTTTGTTCTGAGGGAGATTTTAGAGAGGGTAGATCATTTATGATGTGGTAGAAAAACACTGGGCCAGGAATCTGGTATGCTGGTTCTAATCCTAATTCTTTATCCAGCTGGGGTATTGGTTTTCTCACCTCTAAATGGGAAGCTGGAGCTCGATCTTCTGTAAATTGCACCTGGTCCTAACCCTTAGTGATTTTTATGAATGTGGGTAAAAAGTGAGTGTGTTTGCCTAGTCAGCTCCTTCTGTACAGAGCCTGCTGAGCTCAGCAGCTGTTTGGCGTCTGCCCTCACACCAGCCTCTTTCAGGTTGGAGTCTCAACTATGGAATGTACTTCTGTCATAGGTTAGATGGAGTCCTATCTGATGCTCTTTAAAAATAAATCATGTGGCAAAGAGGTCCACTCCAAGACACATCAGAATTATAATGCCAAAGGTTAAAGATAAAGAGAGGATCTTAAAAGCAGCAAGAGAAAAGAAGTTACTTACCTACAGGGGAGTTGCCATAAGACTGTCAGCTGATTTCTCAAAAGAAACTTTGCTGGCTAGATGGATTGGCAAGAAATATTCAAACTCATGAAAAGCAGGGACATACAGCCAAGATTGCTCTGCCCAGCAAAGCTATCATTTAGAATTGAAGGGCAGATAAAGATCTTCCCAGACAAGAAAAAACTAAAGGAGTTTGCCGTCAGCAAACCATTATTATATGAAGTGTTAAAGGGACTTACTTAAGAAAAAGAAGATCAAAACTCTGAACAATAAAATGACAGAAAAACACATATCTATCAACAATTGAATCCAAAAGAAACCAAACAAACTAAGCAACCAAGAAGAACAAAGATAGAATCATGCATACAGAGAATGTTTTGATGGTTGCCAGATGGTAGGGGGTGTGGGGGAATGGGTGAAGAAGTGAGGGGATTAAGAAGTACAAATAGGTAGTTACAGAATAGCCATGGGGATGTAAAGTACAGTGTAGGAAGTGGAATAGCCAAAGACCTTATAGGCATGACCCATGGACACAAACAGTGGTGGGGGGATTGCCTGAGGGAGTGGGAGGTGCTGGGTGGAGGGGGGCAGAAGGAGAAAAATCAGCTTAATAGCATAATCAATAACATATAATTAAAAATAAATAAAATCTTCTAAAAAATAAAAATAAATCATGTGGCAGTCAGAAATTTTCACTTTTCTCCCTATAGATTACTGCATGTAGCAGCACAGTCTGTGTCCTTGTTCATGCCTTTGAATTCTAGGAAAAGAGAAGAGAAAATGCATCTAGAGAATTTGCTACTTCTCTGGGTTCCAAAGACCAACCCAGTGTTAATTGTTTCAGAGTAGTGGATGGCAGGCACCTTTAGTCTGCATATGGCACCAACCCATGAACTCTGGTAGGAGGTGTGGTCTAGGGTGTATCCATCATGATGAGACATA
The DNA here is from genome assembly GCF_022682495.2 of Desmodus rotundus. NCBI lineage: Eukaryota > Metazoa > Chordata > Mammalia > Chiroptera > Phyllostomidae > Desmodus > Desmodus rotundus. The sequence goes on from NC_071392.1 coordinate 140,605,283, forward strand.
GTTGTTTTTAGTGCTTTATATAAATCTACCTGTAACCAAGATGATCTGGCTCATTAAAAATAAAATGCTCAGGTTGAGTCAGATTGGGCCCAGAAATCTGTTCGAGATTTTTTTTTTAGCAGTTTTATTGAGATATAGTTCACATATCTCAATACAGTTCAGATATAATAGCATACAGTTCAACCATTTAAAGTGTACAATTCAACTTCCAGCCAAGATGGCGGTGTAGGTAGACACACTGAGCCTCCTTGCACAACCAAAAGAAGGAAAACAACAATTTAAAAACAAAAAACAACCAGAACTGACAGAAAATCGAACTCTATGGAGGTCCGACCGCCAAGGACATAAAGAAGAAACATGCATCCAGACTGGTAGAGGGGCAGAAACAGGCTGCCGGGTGGACAGGACTCGCAGCAAGGCAGAGGCTGGTGGACCCAGCGACTTGGCGGATTGTGGAGCAGGGTGGGCAAAGCTGCAGCTGGCAGCAAGGCAGCAGCTGGTGGACTGGGTGACAGACTGCACAACCCTGAGTTCCAGCATGGGGAAACAAAGCCTCAAACCACTGATTGAAAACACCTGTGGAGGTTGAGGCGGCAACAGGAAAAACTCCCAGCTTCATAGAAGAGTTCGTTGGAGAGACCCACAGGGGCCTAGAATGTACACAAACCCACCCACTTGGGAAGCAGCATCAGAAGGGCCCAATTCCCTTGTGGGTAGCGGAGGGAGTGACTGAAATCCCGCAGAGAGTGGAGTAAGTGTCATTGTTCCCTCTTGGACCCCTTCCCCACATACAGCGTCACAGCGCAGCAACTAGCATTACCCCACCCTGGTGAACACCTGAGGCTCTGCCCTTTATGTAACAGGCGCACCAAGACAAAAAAATGGCCCAAAGGAAAAGAATAGATCAAAGCTCCAGAAAAAATACAACTAAGCAACGAAGAGATAGCCAGCCTGTCAGATGCACAGTTCAAAACACTGGTAATCAGGATGCTCACAGAAATGGTTGAATTTGGTCACAAATTAGATGAAAAAATGAAGGCTATGCTAAGAGAAACAAAGGAAAATGTACAGGGAACCAATAGTGATGGGAAGGAAACTGGGACTCAAATCAACTATGTGGACCAGAAGGAAGAAAGAAACATCCAACCAGAAAAGAATGAAGAAACAAGAATTCAAAAACATGAGGAGAGGCTTAGGAACCTCTAGGACATCTTGAAACGTTCCAACATGTGAACTTTAAGGGTGCCAGAGGAGAAGAGGAAGAGCAAAAAATTGAAAACTTAATTTGAACAAATAATGAAGGAGAAGTTCCCTAATCTGGCAAAGGAAATAGACTTCCAGGAAGTCCAGGAAGCTCAGAGAGTCCCAAAGAAGTTGGACCCAAGGAGGAACACATCAAGGCACATCATATTTACATTAGCCAAGATTACACAGAAGGAGAGAATCTTACAAGCAGCAAGAGAAAAGGACACAGTTACCTACAAAGGAGTTCCCATAAGATTGTCAGCTGATTTCTCAAGAGACCTTATAGGCAAAAAAGGGCTGGCAAGAAGTATTCCAAGTCATGAAAGGCAAGGACCTACATCCAAGATTGCTCTATCCAGCAAAGCTTTCATTTAGAATGGAAGGGCAGATAAAGTGCTTCTCAGATAACTGGGTCAAGTTAAAGGAGTTAAAGGTCAAGGTAAAGGAGTTCATCATCACCAAGCCCTTATTATATGAAATGTTAAAAGGGGCTTATCTAAGAAAAAGAAGATCAAAAATATGAACAGTAAAAATGATAGCAAACTCACAGTTATTAACAACCACACCTAAAACAAAAACAAAAGCAAACTAAGCAAATAACTAGAATGGGAACAGAATCATAGAAATGGAGATCACATGGAGAGTTGCCAACAGGGGAGTGGGGGGGAGAGAGAGGGGGGAAAGGTACAGAGAATAAGTAGCATAGATGATAGGTAGAAAATAGACAGGGGGAGGGTAAGAATAGTGTAGGAAATGTAGAAGCCAAAGAATTTATATGTATGACCCATGGACATGAACTATAGGGGGGGAATGTGGGAAGGAGGGGGTGTACAGGATGTAGTGGAGTGAAGGGGGGGAGATGGGACAACTATTATATCATAATCAATCAAATATATTTAAAAAATAAAAAAATAAAGTGTACAATTCAGTGGCTTTCAGTATATTCACAGAGTTGTGTAACCAAAACCACACTCACTTTTAGAAATTGTCCCCTTAACCATCACCCCTCAATCCCTCCTAACTCCCTACCCTAAACTCTGGGCAACTACTAATCTACTTTCTGTCTGATTCCCCACTCTAGACTTTCACAAGAACAAAATCATACAATATATGGTCCACTGTGTTTGACTTTGTTTGGTTAGAATAATCTCTTCAAGGTTCACCCATGATGTAGCATGTGTCAGGATTTCATTTCTTGTCGTTGAATAATATTCTATTGTATGGATATACAATATTTCCATTTATCAGGTTATTTCCATTTTTGACTATTAGGAATAATGCTGGTATGAACATCTGTGTACAAGCTTTTCTGTGGACATATGTTTTCATTTTAATATGTACTTAGGAATGGAATTGCTGGGTCATGTGGTGAATGTGTGTAGCCGTTTGAGGAACTGCCACATGTTTTCCAAACGACCGCACCATTTTCCATTCCCACCAACAGAATAAGAAGGTTCCAGTTTCTCCATGTCCTTTGCCAGTGCGTGTTGTCTGTTTTTATTTTAGCCATTCTGATGGGTGTGAAGTGGCATCTCACTGTGGCTTTTGATTTGCATTTACCTGACGGCTAATGATGTTGAATATCTTCTCATGTGATTATTATCTATTTTCACATCTTTGGTGAAATACCTATTCAGATCCTTTGTCCATTTTTATTTGGGTTGTCTATTTATTATTGAGTTTTAATAGTTCTTTATGTGTTCTAGATACAAGTCCCTTATCAAAAATATGATTTGCAGAAATTTTCTTTCATTCTGTGGTTTATCTTTCACTTTTTTGATGGTGTCCGTTGAGACACAAGCAAGAAAGTACGCACTTGTGTGCACTTTCCTGTTTAATTTGGATGTCTAATTTACCTTTTTTTTTTGCTTTTGCTGTCATATGTGAGAAGTCATTGCTTAATCCAGTGTCATGAAGATATATGCCATGTTTTCTTCTAAGAGTTTTATAGTTTTAGCTCCTACATGTAGGCCTTTGATCCATTCCGATGTAATTTTTGCATATGACGTGTGGTAGAGTTCCAGTTCACTCTCTTGCATGTCAATATTCAGTTGGCCCAGCCCCCGATGTTGAAAAGGCTGTTCTTCTCACATTGAACTGTCTTGGCACCCTTGCCAAAAGACTGTAGGTATGAGACTTTCAGTTCTATTTCAGCTGATCTGTAATGCCTGTCATTATGCCAGTACTGTGTTGTCTGGGTTACTACAGTTTTGTACTAAGTTTTGAAATTGGAAAGTCTTCCAACTTTGTATTCTTTTCCAAAATTGTTTTGGTTAATCTGGGCTTCTTGAATTACTATATGAATTTTAGAATCACTGTCAATTTCTATAAAAAGGCAGCTGGGATTTTGATAGGGATTCCATTGAATCTGTAGATCAATTTAGGGAGTATTACCATCTTAACAATATTAAATCTTCTGATCCATGAATACTGGGATTTTTTTTCATTTATTTAGGTCTTCTTTAATTTCTTTTGATAATGTTTTGTAGTTTTCATGTAAAAGTCTTATACCTACTTGGCTCAGTTTCTTCCTAAGTATTTCATTCACTTTGATGCTATAGTAAATGGAACTTTTTTCAATTTAATCTTAAGATTGTTCATTGCAAATGAATAGACATACAACTGATTTTTTTGTATATTGACCTTGTATATGCAACTTTGCTGAACTTATTAATTCTGATAATTTCTAGAGGATAATTTTCTATGTGTTTACAAGCCTTCCTTAAAAGTATTGTTTAGCTTTTGGCAGTGAAACTAACATTTGGTACTACCTGTTTCTCTCTCCTCTTCTTTCTCCTCCCTAACCCTCCCATGTGCCCTGAAAGAGACCTACTAACACGTCTAAATGGATTCTCTCTCCTTCTTGGAAGTGACCTTGTTTATTGTTCTGAATTTGGAGTAGAATCCAATGAGTAAATTCTTAAGTAGCCATCTTGAGAACATTTTAGTATTTTCTAAAGTGCATTTAGGATTTTCAAAAGTATGAATCTGATAGGTGGGGGAAAGATGCTCTTAAAGTTTTTATTATCAGTGGTCTTCACTGGAAATTAAGGAGATGTGAAAAAACCCCCAAAACAAACAAGTACAAGGAACCACCCCTCCATCTAAAAGGGCAAAAATAAAAGTGATAAAATCCAACATGGCAGGATTATTCAGAGACAGTCATGCCATGTCCATATACTGCTAGTGACACTGTCATTTGTATGGTAAGGACCATAAACTGAGCCTGTTCACCTAGTTCAACACCCAAGGATATGACTCAGAAATTAAGACCTATTCATATGAAATCATTTTAGCTGTGTTAGAAGCTAGTTATTTGGAGAGAGAGAGAGAGAGAGAGAGAGACCCCACATCTCACTAGTGAAGTGAAGGGACTTGACTTTGGGTGGTGAGTGCGTGATGTAGTATGCAGGTGATGTGCCATAGAGTTGTACACTTGAAACCTGTACGGTTTTATAAACCAATGTCACCTCAATGCATTCAATAAAAATGAAGTAAAATTAATAAGATTATATATGTAAGAGTGCTTTACAATTTGTAAAACACGTTATAAAAATGTTTTTTAGCCCTGGCAGGGTAGCTCAGTTGGTTAGAGGATTGTCTTACATGCCAAGTTTGCAGATTTGATCCTTGGTCAGGGCACATACAAGAATCAACCAATGAGTGCATAAATAAGTGGAACAACAGACCTCTCTCTCTTTATCTGGCTCCCTCTCTCTCCTTCCCTCCCTTCCTGTCTCTCTGAAGTCAATAAAATTTTTAAAAACTGCTATAGTTGTTATTTCTATTATCCTAAGGTATATTATCAATTTCTTCCAATATGCAAATCAAATGTAATAATAATAGTAATAATAATCACCTTGAAAGCACAAACAAAAAAACCCTTCCACATGGCAGGAATTGGCAATTGCAGCAGTAGACTTGGAAACCAGTTTTCATCAAAGGGAGGCCAGGGACAGCAGGACCTTGAAGGCTAGCACTCAGTGGGGACAGCTAGAAAGCAAGAGGAGGAGGACTTAGTTGCCAGAAGGAACTTCAGGGAGTGACTGTACCCACCGTCTATCATAGTTGAATCCCTACTTAACAGCTCTGAGAAGGTTTTCTGCTTGGCCTTTTCCAGGGGTGGGGAACCCACTATCTCCCAGAGCGAACCATTCCATCTGGACAACTCCTTTTGATAGAAGGTTCTTCTTTATGTCTAGCCAAAGACCTGCCTCCCTTTATGTTCCACCTTCTGATCCTATTTCTGACTGATCTTTGAAGCCCCACAGAACAAGTCTTACCCTAGGACAGCATTTAAAGGCAGTTTTTATACCTCCCAAGTTGCCAGGTCTCCAGGTTGAGCCTTCTCTGTGATTCCAACCATTCCTTATTTAGTTGGCATCCATCCCTTTCCTGATCCTGGTGCTGACCCCTGGCTGTACCACAGTTTGCCATCATTGCCTTTATAGTGTGCTACCTGGAACAGAATACCATGCGTCACAGAACTGCCCAGTCATATGTGTCATCTACCTGGGGTCTCTCGTCCTAGTGCAGCCTAGGATTGCATTGGCCTTTTTGGCATCTATTATTGTATCATTGACTTCTGTTATGCTTATCAACTAAAACCCACATGTAGCATTTTTTTCCTCTTCAACATTCATAGAGTTGCCAAGCCACATCTCCCACATCCTGCCGTTGTTTCTTGGACTTTAGATCTATAGATGTCAGCTTCTCTTTGAGCAGTTTTTATTGTTAGCAATAATCTGCTGTGGGTAACTTCAGCTTTTATACACAACATAAAGAGGCACCTTTAAGTGTTTAAAATGAATTGAGCATCTATACCAAGTGAGCCACAGAGTGGTTTCTTAGTTAATGGGGAGGGATTGGGGAGCTTGTCAGTCCCTGTATACTGTCCCTTCTTCCTCAGTAACGTGCAGGACTCACTTGGAAGGCTCTGTTCCTCAGACACTTCCAGTATGTTGGAAGAGACTAGAAATTAGCTGTTGTTTGCATAAATAATTACATTCGTTGATTCCTGGAATATTAGAGCTAGAGAGGTGCTGAGAGAGATTTTAGTTCACTCCCTCCCCCTTTTGCATGTTCGGAACAAAGACCCTAGACATATAAAGAGAATTGTTCGAGTTACTAAGCAAACTGGTTGGTAGAGGCAGCTTTAGAACCCAGGTCTTCTAAGTTACATATAAACTAGCTTATTAACTTTTGTCTGAATGGTAGCTTTCAACTACTTCATAATTTTTTGCCTTGGCCCCTTCAGAGCTAGCTGACTTTCTTGAATTCCTCCAGCATGTGAGTGATTGACACCCTCTTAGATACTTAGCAGAGAAGCTGGGCAGGATACTGTCTGGGACTTCCAAACCCTTTGCTGACTTTCTACCAAGTACTTTCCTTGTGGAATGACATGGGGTCCCACCTCCATTACAGCTGGTGGGAGAAAATGAGGTCACCCTGGATCACTCAGGTGCCAGGGTGGGGGCAGTTTCTGAAAAGTCCCCTGGAACTGGACCTGCGGGAGCACTCAGCACAGAGCCATCCTCTGGCAGCTAGTGTTGGGTGTCGGGTGGGTGGCATGTTCTGATGGCCATGGGAAGTGTGTCTCCTCACAGGTCTCTGAGGTAGCACTTCAAATGCAGGGTGGGCAGCCAGCCGCACGATGGGGAAGAGCCCCTTACAGGCAGGCAGTTATGCTAGTCTGGCATGTGTCAGAGAGATTTTTATTTGTGATTTTTAATGTTCATGTACATTTTTCCTCACTTGACTGCAGATTCTTGGAGGGCAGAAAGTCGAGTCTCTTTTCATTACAGTATTCCCTCACTGCAGCCGGCACTGTATTCAGTAGATGTTTCCAGATTCAGGCAGTGTCAGGAGGTCTGTTTACCGCTTTGCTGCTGCTACCTGGATGGAATAGAGTGGGCCCCTTCATCTTCTGGGGGGTCGATTCTTCCCCTGTAAAACGAGCAGTTGGAGTGAATTCTGAAGGCTCTGGGATTCTAAGGGCCTATACAACTCCCCAAATGGATCTTTATTATGTATCTTAAAGAAGTCATTCTCCCTTCTGTAGGACTGTTACTGAGAAGGTCTACCCAAGGGCTACCACCCTCACCATCCTTCCCCAGCACACAACAGGAAGGGCTTCTTCTTTCACCATCTTTTAAAAATTGGCAAATCTGTGAAAATAAAAAGGAAGAGAGGTTGTGGAGGGGAGCTGTTAAGACCAGAGCCAGTGGTGAACACCTCAGACGCTCCTGGTCTTCCTCTGTTCTTTCAGCTGCTGTTTCTCGGCCGTCAGGCTTGGTTGCAAGAAAACCATCCCAGGGTCAGGGGTAAGAGTCACTGATGAGCTCTAAAGAGTACAGTCTCTTGACCTCTCAGCCAGAGGTCACGGAGAGAAAGAGAAAGTCATTTGTGGCCCTGGGATCTGCTGGGGAATTTGAGCAGAATGGGATGATCTGGAAGGTATTTCTTGAACTCAGCAAGGTTCTTTCTCTTAACTAATACAGAGGAAAAGTAGGATACAGTTAAGAAGATTCAAGTTCCTGTCTTCTGAGAGCTTGTTCTTGGGAAAGATAGAAGTAGATACAATTTAACTGCTCAAGGTCCAAGAAATTAGTTCAAAGGCAAGGATTGTTAATCCCAATCTAAGGAACAGGGAGGTCTTCCTGCAAGTGTCTGTATATTCCTCCACCCCTCCCAAGAATGCATCACCTCTGCTCTGTCCAGGAGATCTGGAAACAAATGAGTGTGGCACCAACTGGGAAGGCTGGGAGGTAGAAGCTGAGTCAGCGCAGCCTGGCCAAGTGAACTTTGCACCTTTTCCATTTTCATAAATACAAGCTCTCACATTGTACTTAATCCATATAGTACAGTCACCCTTGAGCTACTGTGACAATGGCTGCTTCTGCCCCAGAGCCCACCACAGGCTTGGAGCTAAAGGCCCCAGCCACTGGAGGTCTTAGCACTGACCCTGTCCCCACAGCTACCATGTCCACGCAGAGACTCCGGAACGAGGACTACCCTGACTACAGCTCCACTGATGTGAGTCCGGAGGAGAGCCCATCCGAGGGTCTGAACAACTTCTCTTCCCCGGGCTCCTACCAGCGATTTGGGGAAAGCAGCAGCACAACGTGAGTAGCTGTTTCTTCTACCCTCCTTCAAGTTCCTAAGTTCTGTATCAGTAACATAGTCTACCTTGGGGTTATTTTTTTTAAAGATTTTATTTATTTATTTTTAGAGAGGGGGAGGGAGAGAGAAAGAGAGCGAGAGAAACATTGGTATGAGAGAGAAACATCTATTGGCTGCCCCTACCAGGCACTGAACTCGCCACCCAGGTACATGGTTCGACTGGGAATCAAACCGGTGACCTTTCACTTTCCTGGACAATGCCCAACCAACTGAGCCACACCAGTCAGGACCCTTGGAGTTACTTTTGCTCTCTATTTGACTAATTCCCCCACTTTATAGATTACAATAAGATATAGAGAGGTTGGGTGATAAACAGTACAGAGATTTCAGCTCCTTGCCTGTCAGTCTATAGTCTGTCTCTTATTCTTTTTTCATTTAAACTGTGTTGGTCCTAGAAGGCTGGACCAAGTCATGCCGAGTAAGAGCACAAACATAAAAAAAACTTATAGAGAGAACATTCTCTTAATTTAGAGCCGTGGGTCATCTGTGATAGAACCTCAAATACTTCGAACCCAACTGAAGCCTCCTTTGCAAAGTTTCTCCCAGACTGCTGTTCCTATCACCAAATAGCCAGTTCATTCGGCTGAAGAAGTGGGAAGAGGGAGGAATAACTTTTCCTGCACTTAAAAGAAATCAAGGGGTTGATAGAGAAGAGGAGATCTGCATTGTATTCCCTAAGAAGGTGTTAGGTTTCATCCCCCGAAACTTGAATCCCAAGGCTCATCTGCACTGAGTTTGGGCCTCAGTTTCCCCAAATGTAAGATAACATTGAGGACCTCACTGTGAAGCTGTGCTCACCACCTGGTGTTCTCCACTCAAACCAGAAGATCGAGAGGAGTGTTTCCTATTCCACTGAGTTGTCCGATTAGATTCCCAATCTCAGCAGACCCGTGACCTTTCCTTGGGATCTTCACTCCCCATCTTTTTCAGTCCTTCTGTTTATTCCTCAAGCTTCACTATCACCCTTGTGTTCCCTTGTGGGTTGTGTGTGGCTTTCTCAGGGATCCTTTGTGACCTAGATTTATTCTGTCCCCTGTGACTGCCCAAGGGGACCATGGAAGCTTCTTTTGGAGTTCATTACTGGTGAAGCCTCCTCTGGCTGCAGTCCCTCCCGGTGTAGGGCTCTTGGTCACGTGAATGGGGACAGAACTAGAGGATCTGGACTGTTCACATTACCAGCTGCTCTCCACCACTAGCTGATTTCTGCTTTCAAATCTTCAGTCTCTGCAGTTGATTTATCATGTGGAATGCATTTATAGATTCCCCCATGTGCTTACATTGTTTGCTGATGGAAAAGATTGCTTAGAGCACAACTGGGAGCAGCGAGGGCCCTCTTTCCTCCCAATATTTTCCTCCCAGCTGGCTTTCCCCGGGCAGAAGGAGCTCCAAATGCGGCCAATGACGTGTGATAGCTTCCCTTTAGAAGTCACACTTGTTATTGTGAAATATTTCTTGCAAGCTTCCCTTTATAGTTTCCTTTCCAGTTTTAAAGGGATGTTTCTGAAGTTCAACTAGCTAGCAACTTCAGAATGGTAGCTCATAGGATTTTTTTTAAAGCTACTTTATTTTTTTTAAGATTTTACTTTAGAGAGAGATAAAGGGAAGGAGAAAGAGAGGGAGAGAAATATCAATGTGTGGTTGCTTCTTGCACGCCCCCTCCTGGGGGCCTGGCCCACCACCTAGGCATGTGCCCTGATTGGGAATCGAACTGGTGACTCTTTGGTTCACAGCCTATGCTCAATCCACTGAGCTACACCAGCCAGGGCTGGTAACTCAGTGATTTTATATGTATTGAAACTAATGCACGCCTGTTAGCTGTTCTGAATATCTCTTTTTTTTGCATTGGCTTATAAGTAGTAGTCAACCTCACATTATTTACCTGTGTTTGTTGGAAATCAAACAAATCAGAAGATGCCTTCCTTAGGCTTTTATTGGGACATTTTCCCAGGGTATACTTTGTTCTGAGGGGCATCCTTCCCTGATATTGTGATAATAGGGAGGTGACCTGAAAGCCCATCTGTAAGTGATGGCAAGTGTCACAGTCCCATCATAAGTGAGACCGTCACCACAAGAAAAACAATCAACAGTATGTGTTGCCCACAATAAAATTTGAGCTTTCAAAATTAGAAAAAAAAACCTTGTATTCAGCACTGTGACCTGAACAGCTTCCCACTACTTAAAGGTTTTCTGATGAGATCAGTAACGATATTAATAAATGTGGTTTTTGTCAGGATGGGCAGGGTAGGACAAAATGGCAGCCGGGCTACAACCTGGAGGAGACGGCTGATGTCAAACCAGGGAACCACCAATGATAGATTTCCGATTTGTTCAAGGAGACCAGTCCCTAGCCCCCACGTAGAGAGCCAACCAGAATTTGGTGCATAAAACCCTGCCATATTCCCTGCTTGGGCGCGACTTCCTTAGCCCACTCTGCGGACCCGGGAACCTCGCCCGGGTGCGCAAACCCCAGTAAAGCTCTGTACTGCCTAATTTTGCGGCTGATTGGCATTTCTTCCTCGGCGGAGCCTAAGAAAACCTTTCAGTTTTGACATTACAAGGTAACGTGTCAGCATTTGGAAGATCAACAATATCTTCCAAGAGCCTAAGTGTGATGTTAGGAAATTGAGCATGGGTAAAAGATCATTCAAAGAGCAAGATCACCTGTGGGTTTCAACATACTAGAAGATGAAAAGTTCAGATTCCACATTGCAGTTAACTTCCAAGTAACGACCACATGTCGAGTTTTGGTGTAATATCAAAGAAAAATTACCACAATTTTCTGAAGAGGTGATTAAAATGTTCCTTCCTTTTCCAACTGTGTATCTGTGTGAGGACAGGCTTTCTGTGCGCTTCAACCAAAAACAACACATCACAGCAGCGGGAGCGCAGAAGTAGGTAATCCGGTTGTCTTGTATTAAGCAAGACATGAAAGAGGTTTGCAAAAAAATAAAATAGTGCCATTCTTCTAACATTTTATTTTTTTGGAAAATTGAGTTACTTTTCATTAAAAATTTGTTATTTATTTATATCACGATGTAACAGGTTTATTGTTATTTGAAATTAATATTATATAATTTCTTGGTTTTAATTTGTAGTATAGTATATATCAACAGACATAGTCCACGTAAGCAAAAGCTATTTGGTGTCCTCAATAATTTCTAAGTATATTAAGGGATCTTAAGGCCAAAAAATATAAGAACTACTGATTTAGAGCATAAACATAACCACGGAGATTTGCAAGGCTTATTTACCTTCTCACTCTACTCCCTCACCCTCCCCACAGTTAAGACTTTGCAGTCCCTGGAGTTGATTTTGTGATACTCTCATGACTTTGGGTAATTCCAGCTTGGGGCCATTGAGTAAAAAGAGTAATTCTGGTCAATTGCCTAGAATCCTGGTGTTTCAGAGCTGAAGGGACCTTGAAGAATTTGTTGTCCTAGTCCAGTGCCCTCACTCTACAGATGAGACAACGGGCCCAGAGAAGGGAAGGTAATTGTCATTTGGAGTTAGTGGCAGAGCCAGGGCTAGAGGGACCTGATCTCCCATGAAACCCAGCTCAGACATTTAGGGGAGGGATCTGGGAGGCAGGTTGCTTTGGTACAGAGCTTTTCCTTGCTAAGACAGAAATTTGATTGGCTCATTATCCTGCCCATAATCCCCTGGTCACTGGCTGCTGATAATGAAGGAGTCACCCCTGGGCCCTTGTGGTCTGGTCCTTAAGCTGTTTCCTCAGAATAGTCCAGAAAAACACTCAGCCTCTTGTTTTTAGACTCGAAGCAGTTTCCTTGATTTTTCCTGAAAAGCTTGGGGACAGTAGAAAATTTGAGAGGTTTTCTTCCTGGAGGTAGAAGGAGAAAAGTTACCAAAAGTAAAATTCCTTCCCAGAGGGTAAAGTTGGGTTTGATATGGTCAGATAACATGTTATTTGCTTTCTGTTTCTCCTGAATTGCAGATTTGAAGAAACGTGCTTAAGCATCATTTAGGAGGGATTTAGGTTATTTGTGCAGAAGAATTTTAAGACAGTGCCAGGGGTGAAATCTTGAGTCAGTCTGTGATTTGGGTGAAAGCCATACCATATATGACCTGGTCTGTATTGTTCTGGAAGTAACAAAGAACAGAAAATGCTGAAGAGGAGTCCACTCCTCTGCTGTCAGTCCTTTGAGGTCTTCCCATTCCCTAGGGAAGAAATAGAAATTCGCTGCCCATCCTCTCCCCCACCGGAGTGGCCTGAAACGGACACACCCTTCCATGTTGGTGTCGCACGTTTCTCTCTAGGCTCACGTTCCCAGGTCTTTCTTCCTTATCAGCACAGTTAGAAACCCTGCCTGTCTTGCGGAGCTCTGCTCAGGTCTCTCTCCTCTGAGCCCTCACCTGCCTCCCCTCCGTGGACATGTTCCTGACTCTTCAGATAGGGATCTCTGCCTCCAGACTTGTTCGTTTCTAGAGACCGAGGTCCTTATCTGGTTCTCACTTATTTCCACCACTGCATTAACACAAAGTTTTACACAGGATAGACTTTGCTGGGTGAAAAATTAAACGAGGGAGTGTGGGAAGCTTTACAATTGCACCTTAAGGGAACAGCTTGTGTAACAGGTGAGGGGAAATCTGTCCTCCAGGCAGAAGGATCAACCAGGTGACTGAAGAGGGCTCCAATCCTAGGACGCTGGCATTGGACTTTTCTTTTTCTTAGGCAAACTGTGCTAGGAACATTTGGCCTGTTGAGGTGCTACATGGCTTTACTCTCTTCACTTTCCATAAAACTTTCTTTCTTTTTTAAACAGGTGAAAATCAAACTTTAATACATGTGCAGGGAATTCACAGAAGCATGAAAATTCTCTCCATAAAATTTCTGTTAAGGGTTTTGGGCATCTCCTTTTTATTTCCCCTGTTCTCGTTTACTAGTGTTGCCCTTCCCAGCCAAGCTTGTCGTCTTCTGTTACAGCATGGGATCCGATTCTTCCTAGTGGACAGGTCTGTGGTGCAAACCAGGCCCCAAGCCACTAGGAAAGGACAGAGTGCCTGGAGAGAATCCTACCATCCCTCTGATCTGATCTCCAAGAAAGAGGGGGTTCTCAGAGATGCCACAGGGAGCGGAGCTTAGAGTGAGCTTGGGGATCAGACCACCCGGGTTTGGATCCTGATTCAACTCTTTACCAGGCGTGTGACCTTGAGCAAGTTGCTTTTTCATCCGTAAAATGAAGTTAATCCACATCTCATAGGGTTGTTGTGGAAACTGAATGAGGTCATACATGGCACTTAGCACGGTGCTACGTTCTTAGTAAACGCCAGCTCCCATTGTTGTTAACGTGCCCTTGTCTACCTTCTTCTCCCTTCAGGTGGTTCCAGACCTTGGTCCACTTGTTAAAAGGCAACATTGGCACCGGCCTCCTGGGGCTGCCCCTGGCGGTGAAAAATGCGGGCATTTTGGTAAGGGCCTGCGTCAGTGGGGGGAAGTTTCACGACAAATTAAGATAGTGGACTTAACTTTTTTTACTTCATTTAAAACATCGTAAATGGGAAGCTTTTAAAAAAAATCAGCTGAGAAAAATCAAAATTCAGATGTTCATTTATCTAAACATATTTATTGAGGGCCTTTTGTGTGCCAGGCAGCATCCTTAGGATACTACCAGTGAATTCAAAAGAGATTCCTGCCCTCCTGGAACTTACTTTCCGATGGAGAGGATGTGCTTAAAATGTCTCAGGCAGTTCCTACCAATACTGTTAACTAAAGAATTAGTAACAGAAGTCCGTCCGTTTTCTACACAGTCCTTCCGCACCCCATCTCTAGGTGGCCAAGTCTGGAAATATTTTTCTTTTATGATTTACCCCCTGAAGACTGCCTGTCCAAAGCCATTCTGACTTTTGTTAGAGTTAGAGATAGCTCAGAGATGGGGCTTTTTCTTAGCTAGGGGCTGTCTTTTTTGATCTGGTATTGCTCTTAAAAGAATTTTGGCCCCGCCCCACACCTCTTAGCCCATCCCTTCTTCCCAGCCTGCTGTTCTGTTATTGGCAGTGGTCTTAGAACAGCCTTATCTTGTGTCATCGTCCATGAGATTATTCTCTCAAAGGCATGCAGAGGTTCAGACGATGCCTTTCTCACTGAGTCTCCACAACCACATTTCTGTCTCTGATGCTGTGCCAGAGGTTCTGGGGCTGGAAAGTGCCTTGGTAGCGTAGTGCTCTCATCATTAGCAAATGCAGTCTGTGTTGGCTCACTCCTAATTCTTCCCACTTGTCTCTCCCTCTCTCGCCCGCAACACCTGTCCCAGGTGGGTCCCCTCAGCTTGCTGTTGATAGGCATCGTGGCCGTGCACTGCATGGGTATCCTGGTGAAATGTGCGCACCACTTCTGCCGCAGGTGAGAGCCCTCTGAGCAGCCTCTTGAGTGACAGATTGTCCTTTCAGATTTCATTGCTTGAAAGTGAGCACGTATACAGATCAGCCTGAATTTTTAATGTTAGCTAAATGTCATTGCTGATTAACAATGCCCTGTTATTTTTGTTTCCTTTTCCGTCATGCGTCATCTGTCAAATTTACTTACGTCAAGTGGACAGAGAGCACATTATATTTTTATATGCTTTGTAATACAGTATTTACCCATCGAAGTGGTTCTACCAGATGGTTCTTAATTATAATGGAAGTAACTGTCCCATCGACTTGACACTTGTGGTCCTTGAAAGCATGCAGTCCAGCATTCAGTGCTGTCTCCAGGGTGACAGATGGGGAACTGGCCCAGGTCTCAGTGAGCTGCCTTTGTGCTGTCTTTGTCTAACCCACACACCCGCTCTTCCTGTCTCCCCTCCTCCTCCGAGACTGAACAAGCCCTTCGTGGACTATGGGGAAACAGTGATGTATGGACTAGAATCCAGCCCTGTCTCCTGGCTCCGGAACCACGCTCACTGGGGAAGGTAACTGGTTTCCTCTCATTGTGACTGTAGCCCCTAGATGGGGTAAGATGTGGGAGACTGTGTAAGTAGTGGAAAGACCATCATTTGGCTTAGTAAACTTGAGTTCCAGTCCAGCCCCTTGGTAGTTATCTTAATGACCTTGGGCTGTGTGACCCCTCCCTTCTCTGGGCCTTAGTTTCCTCATTGGCCTGAAAGATCTCTATAGGTCGTTGCAGCTTTGACAGTCTATGAGCAGGGATTATATTTAATTCCTTCATTGTTCAACAAATACACCTATATATATATAAGCACTCTCTCATAAGTGGTACAAAACAGTTCTAGGTATATGGAGGAGGGATTCTCTGAGGAGAATTAAGTGGTCCCGGTGCTCCAGGGGCTTGTAGTTTTTCTAAGGAGAAAGGTGCATGAGAATCTGGTGAACAAGAGATCAGGACTGGAATAAACCAGGAGGAAGAGAGTGTCCTGAGCTATGAATACATCCTAGGCACTCAGAGGGGAGAAACTTTCAAGATTCTCTTGTACACTGTGGCAGGTGAGGAGTGCACATGATAGGTGCTTTATGAGCAGGGTGCTGGGCAGGAGAAGGAAGGCTTCAGGGAGGAGGTGAGGTGAGCTAGAGCAAACGGGTTCAGTAGGGAAAGAGACATGTCAGGTCGGGAAATTTCTCCTCATGGTAACTTGTCAGATGCCTGGCAGGAAATATCCTACGTTTTGCTTCCTGTTTGAGGAAACAGTACATTTAGATGTAGAGAATTGATACCATTAAGGGCTGAGTCCTTTTTTTTTCTAATTGAACCACATTAAAACTGTATTCTTCAGAAAAATTCCCTTCTGTGGTCGCAGGGAGACTTTCACCGTCACTCATTGTCAGCTTCCTCCTGTGGCGGAGATTTATATAGTTCTACCAGCAGAATCATTTTCTGTGATTGGGAGATCACAGATTGCCAAGTGACCGCGGTTGGTTGGTTGATGGTGATCGATTCTTCCCTCTCCCTCCCTCTCTCCCCTCTCTCCTTCTCTTTCCCTTCTACTTGGTCTTCTTTTCCCTTTCTCTCTCTCCCTCTTTCCCTCTCTCTCCATGGCTCGCCCTGTCCCCTTTCTTACTTACCTTCTTGCTCCCTTCCTTGCTTTAATAAAATTCATGTGTACTTATGGTAAAAAAAAATATTTTTGAACAACATAGAAGGGCATAAAGTGAAAAGTAAAAGTATATACACTGTTCACAGTTGCATGGGTATCCTTTTGGAATATCTGTATATATAAACATGGACATGTTCTTAATTTTTTAATATAAATTAACCATACTATGTATACTGTTTGGAAACTTATTTTTTCCTTTAAAGGTCTTAGTCATTTCTCTGTTAGCCTATATAGGTTTAACATACGCTTTTTACCTACTGTATACTGTTCCATTTAAGAATGGTCTATAACTTAATCATTTTTCTTTTGATGACCTTATAGGTTGTTACCAGCTGTTGTTATTGTAACAGTGCTTCAACCAGGAGTCTGTTAGGGTGCATCTATTTCTGTGTACTCATGTGAGAGTAGGTTGCTTCTTGGATTCAAGTTATAGAAAGAGACTGTGAAGGGGTCGACACTTCCCGGGCTGTTATGCTGAAGGTTCCCTGTGGCTTTAGAACAAACGGTGTGAGATGGGACAGGCGGGCCACAGGGAGAGGGAGGTCAGGGGGCTGGGCGATGGTGCTGGTGTGTGTGCTCTGCTCAGGCCCTTCTAGCCTTGGGAGTGCCTGACCTCGTGCAGCATGGCAGACAAGAAGCCAGGAAGGGGACCTGGGAAACCATCAGATAGCAGCTCCTTCACCTTCCTCCAAAGGCCCGACCGGAGGCACTTAGCACAGTTTCTCCTCTCACCAGGGCACACTCATCCTTGTCCCCTGATGGGACGGGTCTGTGATGACTGGGGCGAGAGTACTGTTCAGACGCCCATCTCTCTGGGAGTCTTGCTCTTTATTTTCATGATCTTTCGTATCCTGCCTTCTCTACCTTCAGGCACACCGTGGACTTCTTCCTGATTGTCACGCAGCTGGGATTCTGCTGTGTCTATTTTGTTTTTCTGGCTGACAACTTTAAACAGGTACGGCCCTGGTTATGGGAGATGGACAGGGGGAGGGAAACGGAGGGGAGAAGGGAGGGAGAGAGAGAGCATGGGTGTGGAAGAATGGTGAGAGATAAGTGGACTTTCTGTTAAGGACTTTTTTCCAAACCAGTTTTGATCAACAAAAGAATTAAGATTCTCTTCATAGAACAGTGTCTTTTGTTTGATTGCATCTGAAGACCTAGGGCATTGAGAAACTCCAATATCTTATCCATCATCCTGTCTGTAGGTTAGATCTGATCAAACCCAGCTCAAATAATTGGGTTGCTCTGATAATTGTGAAGATCTCAGAAGACAGTTCACCAACGCAGACTTCTACACGGCCCCTTTCACACACTGAACCTGTAGTCAGGAAGCCCTTCTAGCCGGAGGTTCACTGGCCTTTGTCATTTGAGAGGCTTTTTCTGTTTCTTGTCTTCCCCCCCTTCTAGGTGATAGAAGCGGCCAATGCAACCACCAATGACTGCCACAACAATGAGACGGTGATTCTGACACCCACCATGGACTCCAGGCTCTACATGCTCACCTTCCTGCCCTTCCTGGTGCTGCTGGTTTTCATCAGGAACCTTCGAGTCCTGTCCATCTTCTCCCTGTTGGCCAACATCACCATGCTGGTCAGCCTGGTCATGATCTACCAGTTCATCGTTCAGGTACGAGCCCATTGAGTAATCAAAGAAGCAAACGAAACAAGGAAGCGGACCATAAATAGGGATAGGTTAACTTACATGTCAGGTATTCAGTATTTACAGTAGGGGTTCTCAACTTCAGCCCTATTGCCATTTTGGGCCAGAGAATTCTTTGTCATGGGGGGCTGTCCTGTGCCTTGTGGGATATTTAGCAGCCTCCTCGGTCTTGGTCTCTACCCGCTAGGTGCTAGTAGCAAGCCCTCCTCCCCAGCTGTGACGGTAAAAATGTCTCCAGAAGTTGGTAAACATCTCTGGGAGGCAGAGTCACTCCTCTTGAGATCACTGATTTAAATTTTTCCCCAATTGGGCACTTAATACATACATCATTTTATAAGATTGGGAAATAGAGAACAATATTAAGATAAAAATAAAAACCAAGTCTTCTAATCTATGTTTAGATAAAATAATTCGTTACCACTCCAGTTTCGTATTTGTCAAAATTAGAAATCTAGTTATGGTTCCCGCTCACACGGCCCACGCGGACAGGCCTGCAGGCCGGCGCACGGGAGGACGGCTGTGTACAGACGAGCAGGAGGTCAGGCTGAGAGAGACGTGTCCTTAAACCCTGTGGCTGTTTGCGGGCAGTGCGTTGCATGTTGCCAGAACTTGAGAAAAGGCAAAGAGTGATAGCAGGAGAATAAAAGCACAGCTTTTCAAAAAGCATTTAAATTTAATTCCCCAAATAACTCATCAATACATTCTCACTAAAGCGCAGGCATTGCTCACTTTGACAGCACGTGCACTAAAACTGGAACGGCACAGAGAAGATTAGCACGGCCTCTGCGCGAGCAGCACATGCAAATTCGTGAAGCGTTCCATATTCCTCTTTCTCTAAAATACATACATAAAATCTTGAAGTGCGGGCGACACCAGTGCCTGCCGAATACCGCATCCCCACCCTGAGTCTCCTGGGCTCTGTCACCATGGGTGTGACTGGTCTGCCTCCTCCTAGGTCCTCCGTTAGTGTGTACAGAAGTATAGAAAACAAACACATCTATGTTTATTTTTTAGTATAATTAAAACTATTATTATATGTAGTTTTTGTCTGCTTCTTTTCCCTCAATGGTGCCTTAGAGAGCTTTCCATATTGATACCCCTGGCTTCACCTCAATAGTATCTCGGACAATAGATGTGCTCAGTTTATTTAACCAGTCCCCAGTCAATGGACCATCAGGTCACTAATAATTTTTGGTGTTATTTCAGTATTACGACAGTGCATTTTCTTACACCTTCCTTTTTGTGAGCATGTATAAATACTCCTCCAAGATATTCATCTAGAGATACAATTGCTGAAGAGTTTGCACTTTTGAAATTTTTACATTGTCAAGTTACTTTTTCCAAAAACTATTTGCCAATTTCACGTAGACTCCCTTCCACAGTGTAAGCTTTCTATCCTAGCCAGCACTGGGTTTGTCAGTCGTTTCAATTTTGGTCAGTCTGACAGGTGAACTTTGCCTCACTATCACACAGTTACCCACTGATAGGGTTTCTAGGAAAACTGGGTCGTAAAAAGTAGGGACTTACGGTGTTAAAGAAGTGACAATGAATTTAGATTGTACTTAGTGAGCATTTACTGTCTTTTCCTGGTCCTAGTAAGTCAGATGGGTGGCAGATACTGACTCTTCTGCAGAATTGTTGTTTAAAACATAAAATAAACAGGTCTGTGTCCCATTTTATTATGAGACTGGAAGGAGGGCCTGTGAATGAGGATGGGTTATTACCAGAGAGTCTTTTTCCCCTGCCTCTGGCAAATTAAGTTAAAACAGAGAAGGGTGAATAAATTCTTGATTTACCTTGTAATTAGAGATCTCAGTCAGTGCCTAGGAACCACCGCAGCGGACATTCAGGACGAGGTGAGTGATATACACCTACCACATTTAATTATACGCCGGGGTCGGACTGTGGTCGTTGCCGAGCACGGAGGGCTGGGGAGGGAACACGGGTTGTGCTAGCGTCCCAGTCTCGGTGAAGGTGGCGTCTGTCCAGAGCACTGTCAGCGCACACTACGCCCTGCTCTTTTGGGTGAGGCAGTCCTGCTGATCTCTTGAGAGCAATTCCGAGCCTGCCTCTGGGCTCAGCCAGGAGGCATGTTGTGATCAGGTAGTGCTGTCTGCCCTCGGTGCAGCATGGGAGAATGCTGGTTCAGCGGTGTTGAGCAGCTTCATTTTGACGTGGCGCAGAGCTAAAGATGTTCCCTCTTAGTTATTTTTGTTGCTGTTGCTGCTGTTCCTCCTGCCCTTTCTTAGCATTTTGCTCTGCTTACCATGAGGATTCCACTGCTGTTTGATGTTCCTGAATTTTTACCTAGTCCTGGGCATGTATGTGATCGGTGCTCTTGCTCCTCATACACTGCCATCATAGGAAGCTGACCGAGGTCTTCCACCTGGGCAGGTTTTCTGGAACAAATGGACGGCGGCACGGCTCTGAGCAGAATGCCTTGTCCAGAGGGGACTCCCAATAAATGTTTTATCACTGCATAGCCTTAGTTCTGAGATGCATTTTTTCACACAGTGCTTCCACAATTGGAGTACACCTTTCCGTCCTTACATACATTTAACAGCATTTCCTCAAAAAGCTGTTGTTATCATTGACAGCTGTGTAGAATTGAGGCTATGACATGTTGACAGTGAGCTGATTTTAATTTGTATGTTTCTTTGCATGTTAAACTTTTTTCATTTACTTGATTGGTTATAAGTCAGTAGCAATGATTAAGTATGCAGAACTTTAAGTTCCTTCTGCTGGTCTCATTCACGCCCAATTCCCCAGACATGAATCCTGAAATTCCCTCTGATAGGGCAGCCTGACCTGACCTGCAAACCTGAGCAGTAGTCCTCCCCTCTCCCGTTCCCAGGAACCTGTGGCTCAGGAATGATAACAGGGCACTCACTCTCCCGTCTCTTGGGAGTCTCGTGGGAGAGCAGGAGTGTTTGTTGTCTGTCATCATTCCAGTTACTGAAATGCTTCTGTAAAGAGACCTAACTGATTTATTAGCAGAGGCTCAGAAAAAAGTATTTTTGAAATTCTGTATGTTTCAGGGAGACTATAGTATAATTACTTTGAAGCCTTTCAAAGAGAAGCCTATTACAGAGATTAGTGCTAGATTTTCTTTTGTTCACTCACACTAGTCTGTCAAACTGTTAGAACATGCCCCATACTTATTTCATTAATTCCTCTGTAGTTAAATCAGTTTTAAAACATTATAAAAGGCTGTTGTAAAGTCAGTTTTTAGTTTAACCTAAGCAGTGTGTACACGTGATTTAAAAAGCCAGATTCTAGAAGGACAGCAGCTTCTGCCCCACTCCACGTCCTGCCCCTTCGATGCTCTCTAGTGCTGGGTCCCGCTGCCCAGTGGCGAGCCAGGCGGGGTCCTGTGTCTGCACCTCCTGCTCCTACATCCTGACCTTGTACCTGTGGCCAACAGTTGCCTTGGTTTTTATTTGCCTATTTTTTAAATGTTCTTTATGCTATTTTTCCCTCAGATGTTTCAATACTCCTATCATGTGCCTGTCAATATTTCCCAAGTATTTGAACTTATGTATAAAAATTTTTTTAAAGAAAGAAAATTAGAGAAAAAAAAGAAAAAGAGCTCATCTAAAAATTTACCATCTTCCCTTCCACTTTATCTGTGTGGAGTGTTTATGTAGCTATATCATAGTGAATATGTACATTTAAGGATTTTTTTTTTACTATTATTTCATAAGCAGTTTTCATGTGCTACTTAGTTATTGTAGTTTTTACTTTTTAAATAATGCTTGATATTCTGTGGTATAGTTGATCGGCAACATTTAGGTTGTTTTTAGTTAGTATTAACTTTTTTCTATTTTGATTTTTTTTTCTACTAAGATTAAATTTCTAGGGATGGGATTACCTAGGGAAAGAACGTGACTATTTTTATGCAGCCTTCACTATTTGAGTTTTTATGGTACAGTGGGCTCATCGCCCCCCAAAGCAAGTAGGGTTCTCTCAGCCTGAAGGGAAAAATGTACACAAGCTACACGTCTCCCAACCATCTGTCAGGTGTCAGGTTTTTCTCTCTTCAGAGACTCCAGGATGTAGATAACGTTGGGATCCAGATCTTGAAGCTCCGTAAGTATAGCCTTTGCTTTGTTTTCTTTCCTCTCTTTCAGAGGATCCCGGACCCCAGCCGCCTCCCCCTGGTGGCGCCCTGGAAGACCTACCCTCTGTTCTTCGGCACGGCCATTTTTGCCTTTGAAGGCATCGGGATGGTAAGAGTAGCACGGTGATCCTCGGTGCCCTTAGTGGCCCTGAGGTCTGCTTTGAGGAATGCTGAGGAAATGCTGTTGGAAATGCTCTTCTGAGACTTAATGGCCAGTTAGTGAACGGTGTTTTAGGGATCCCATGGAAGCTCCTCAGCTCCAGCTTTTGAAAATAAGTTGTATGTAACTTGAGAATGTTTACATCCACACCAGCTCTTTTGCACACCCACCTCCTGTATGTTCAGTAAGCAATAGTACATGGCAATGAGGAGTGCAGGGTCTAGACTGGGTGAGTCCTCCTGCCGAAGAGTAGCTGTGTGGCCTTGTGCCCAGACTTAACCTCTCTGAGCCTTCACTGTTTGCCTCTGCAAAGTGATTTTTAATGATTAGTAACTGGTGGGGTTAAGTGAGATATGTGTAAAGTGCTTTGCACAGTTTCTGACACGAGCATTAAATAATACTTATTTTTATTAATAATACTATCGATTTTATTATTAAGTTAATAAATGTGTGAATAATTTTTCTGTCCCGAATCATTTATGTGTTGTATTTTCTTTTTGTGTGCGTGTGATGTATTTTCTTTGTGTGAATGAACAGCTTTCACTCCTAGCTCAGCTTTCCCCCATCGTTGCTGTGATTTCACCAAATTCTTCTGAAGAGGGGGATCTGCCAGTCACTTGTACCTAATTTGATTTTTATTTGTATTTTTCATAATAAAGGTACAGAATTGTTCTCTGAAAAAAATTATTAGCTCTGCTGGTCAGGGGCTTAGGAAATGAGAAGGCGCTTCCCCTTTCATGGTATTTCATTTTCTCCGCTTTGGCTTCCCTACCATGTTATATGTGCTTTTAGGAAAACCTAGAGGCCTGACACATTTTTGTCAGAATAGTGAGGAATTGTCCCCAGAGTGTTATGGACTACATTAAGGCTCTAACGTCATTGGGGAGACTTTCTGAGTGATGGCGTACAGGTTGTTGTCTGAGGCTTTAAACTTTTCTTGTGTTCCTTCTTGGGACTTCTCTTCACCAAGAAGAATGTCTCGCACCACCAGTGCTTTCCCTGCCGCTGGGGCAGAGGCCTGAAATGGGTCCGTGCTGCAGCAGTGAGAAAGAGGCCCCAGGCACTCAGGACTGGGGAGAGGAGGTGGAGTATGTGTGGAAAGATGCCTGGAGATCCCAGCATTGTCCTGAGTTTATCAGTTTTCCCTAATAGCGCAGTGCAGAAGTCATTGATTGCTTCATTTTGTTAGGCAAGGCTTGAGTACAGAGTCGTTCTGTAATCATCGTCATGTGTTCCTTCAAGATCTCTCTCTCTTCCACTTCTACAATAGAGACAACACTGCTGTTTTGACTTGGTTTGGATTTGGGGGCTGTTGAGCACGTCCGGGTATAGTGCCCCTGCTCACTGTTCACCACGCTCTCGGTGTTTGCCCCGCAGGCCCAGGCCTGGCGGACATGGAGGACAGGGGCTCCCTGCTGTCTGTCTCTTTAGACTGTCCACAGGAGGACACTGAAGGAAAGCTTAGAAACGGACTCTTACTGGAAGTGGATCAACTGTAGCTTGAGAGCCTTGAGCGGGTGGGGTGGGGTTTGCTGAAGGCCAATTGGAAATGCAGAGCTGTGGTGCCCCTCAGAGCCCTGGGCTTTGGCCTGTGGGTCTGCTGGGCTGTGTCTGGCACAGGCCTGCTCTGCCTCGTGGCCACAGGCACTCAAGGCAAATGAGTGTGATGACAAGGCCAGAGATAGTTTGCAGTCTCTGCCCTGCTTTGCTTTTCCTTGTCTGTCATGCCAGAAGCAGTTGATGGCAGATTGTGAAGACTGTCACAGTTATACCTGCTTTATTCACTGTCGAGAACCAAACTTCCTGATCTTTCCTTTGCTTCAGTGAAAGTTAAAGAATGGCCTCTGCTCTGAGGGAGGAGGCGGCCAGGGTCAATGTTTGAAATGGGAGTCTGGAAGCTGGGTTTTGTTATATAGCTCCAAGATCCTGAATATCCAAGGTCCTCTGTGAAGTCCTGCCACCCCCAGCACCTCAGTTTCTCTAACTTGGAGGTTTGACTTGTCACTGCTGGTGCCTACCCTCTTTGAGGTAAGGACACAGTATCTGTGGACTAGGGTGGCAGTTGTCCCTGACCTTTGTTTTGTATTCTTTGGACAGGTTAGTGAAACTGTGGTCTCAGGTGAGGTACAGCTGGCCTGTGCCACCACCAGCATCTGTTCCAGGTGGGCATGATGCAAAGGGCCTGCTAGTTGCAAGGTGGCTGCATTCAGGGAACAAAAGAGAACTCCCCACCTGCAGGGATCTCATAGCAGGAGGCGGAGTGCCACCCTGGACCAGAAGTCTGGGCTCCCGTCCTGCCTACACTAGTGACTCAGGACTTCCCGACTGGCTTAGGTCTCCAGATCTGCGAGCAGAACCCCTGAGGAAGCGGCTTGCTTTTATTTGTTTGTCTAACGAAGGGTGGATGTGCTTTTGAGGAATTCTAAGGATGAACTACTGTTTTCTGAGAATATGAAATTGTTGTTCTTGGCCATTAATATTCTTTTCTGTGTTTTCTCTTCTTTCTCACTATTCCATAGGTTCTGCCCCTTGAAAACAAAATGAAGGATCCCCGGAAGTTTCCAGTCATCCTGTATGTGGGAATGGCCATCGTCACTGCCCTCTACATCAGCCTGGGGTGTCTGGGGTACCTGCAATTCGGAGCTCATATCCAAGGCAGTATAACCCTCAACCTGCCCAACTGCTGGTATGTGGGGGCGGATGGAAGCCTGGGGGCACTAGATATTTTTTTAAGCAGTTTTTTATTTTTCAGTTACAGTTGATATGCAGTATTATACCAGCGTCAGGTGTTTACCCCAGGGACTAGACACTACGTAACTCACTAAGTGATCATCCCAGTAAATCTGACGTCAAACAACAGCATCCTACTGATTGGATTCCCCATGCTGCACTCCACATCCCCTGACCACTCTACAATAACCAGCCTCACTTCTTAGTCCTCCTCCCCTTCAGCCACCCTTTCCCCCCCCTTCCGGCAACCATCAAAATGCTCTCCGCATCTGAGTCTGTTTCTGTTCTGCCAGTTCATTTGTTTTGTATTTTTTTTTAATTAATAGGTCAGAATGTGGATTCTTTCTCCTACTGATCTCTTAAGTCAGCCTGCGTCACTTTAGTCCACTGCTGCCACCACCCGCAGGGCAGCACCATCCCTCTATGGCCGCCCACCAAGTCTTTTGACCCATCTCCCGGCCTGAGTCTTAATCTTTCTCCAGATCGGGGCTGCCCCTTGTTACCTGGGTGAGCTGCCTGACACTCAGTCAGTCCAGTTGTGCTTTCCCTTGTTGAGAACTCCTCAGAGGCTCCCCTTGCCCTCCTTAATGTGCCCATCAGGGCCCTGCAGGCTCTAGCCTAACTCCCACTCTGCAAGGAGGACTTGGTCTAAGAATCGCTCTTTTTGAGAAACTCTGAAGTCTCACTGACTGCAACTTCAAGTTTCAGTCAGATGCCCCTTCTCTCTGATCCCACAGGATCCCATTAGAATCCTATTGCACTTTTTATTCCGTCATGTTGTAGCTGTTCACTTACCTGTACTGTGATCTCCCTAAACTACAAGCTCCATGAGGGCAGCAGCCATCCCGCTTCCATTTGATCCCAGTACCTGGTACATGATCATCTCCTAGTGAATGCTTTTGAACAAAAAGGAGGAATAGACACTGTGACCGAGGCATTTTCTAAATGAGGAGATGTTATCAGGAAGCACCTGGGGCACAGAGGACAGCGGTGACCTGCCATGTCCTAGCTCTGTGGCCTTGGACAAATCACAGCTTCTCGCTGCCTCAGTTCCCTCTTTTGGGAATGAGGAATAGTCATTCTTCCTGCCAGGGTTGTCATGAAGGTCAAATGATATGCGTGAGAAACAGCTTGTGACAGTACACTGGTGTGATGGAGAAGTAGGCTGCGCGCTGAGCTTCACTCTTTGTTTGGGTGAGTAATTCGTACGGAGGCACATCCGGAATGGATTGTTTGATCAGCTGGCAGATGTACCATTTCTCCCTGGAAACCCGAGCCTAGCAGGGCCAAGTATCTAGTCCATTCCCTTTACACCATTCCAAATAGATGGGGCGAGAGAGCACATCTGCTTAGTTCCCCGCCTGTGCCGCGCCCCTCCTGTGCAGTCGCTGACTTGTGCACATGGAGGCCTCCCACCGAGGGCCTCAGCTTGTCGGGAGCCCGTCCATATCTCACTTTCCTTAAGTCTTGGCTGCTGTATTTTGAGGAAACACCGAGACGTATTGAAACGCTTCCCCAAAATGTAGATGTCACGGGGTGTGTCCTAAGCAACAGTTCTGTTTTGAACATTAGAATTTCATCGTGGAGAGCAGCTGTGAGCAGACACGGAGACGCTTGCTGAGTGCCCTGGGGATCAGAATTACCTTTCGGGCTGGCTTGGTTGTTGTCACTGCTGTTGTCAGTGTTGTGCAAAGGGTGTCCTACTGAGCAGGGGTCTGGGGACTAAGTTTGTTGTATGGCCAGCCAAGGGGTAGCCCTGAAATGGGTCATTGTTTTTAGAAACTCTTTCTCTTTCCCCCGATGCCTGCTTTTACATTTCCAAGTGTTCTTGCCCTGTCGATAAGCAGATGGTAGCTTGGCATAACAAGATAAATGGATCAGGAGCAGCAAAAGCAGCTCACGTAATCTAAAGACATAGACGAGCATCTGTCTTTCCTCTGATATTTCAAACCTGGCTATTCTAATCTTTCTGCCTCCATTCGGCTGCAATTTACTTGGCCATCCCTGCAGGTGACTATCCTGATTCCAGGCTTTCCTGCACTCCAGCAGGCTTTGGTGCTGTGCTGAGTTTAATTATAGAGCCACCAGCTGATTTTTCCAAAGAGTTTTTATCATCTATTCTTGGAGCAAGTGAGACCTTTTGTCAAACTCAGTCGCTCCCGGGGTGTTTTCCTGCTTCTAGCATAAGAACATCTTCCAGGTATCAAGATCAACCACAGAGAAATTTAGTGCATATTATAAACGATATAATCACCACTTTTAAATAGATTTCCAACAGGAGGGAGGCCAATGTTTCTTGCTGCTCAACACATTAGGGTCTTTTTTGATGCGGAGTTTTGCTTAGGGGCAGGGTAGTCTTCCTTTTATGATCATGTGAGATCCATAAGGACTTACAAGACTTCTTTTCTACTCTGCATAGTCTTAGGCACGGATGGGGTAGACAGAGGTATCTCATGGTGAGACAGTGGTCTTCCTGAGAAGCTACACATGGAGCAGTGGTAGGAAGAGGGCTGTAGTGGGGCGGGAAGGTGGATTCTGCTCATGCCTCTTGGTTCTGCGTGGTCACCTGCTGATTCTGGGGAGCTGTGAATTGAATGGGGAGGATTTGTATAAACAGTCTTGCCACATCTTAATTGTATTTTTAATTGCTTTTATTTTTGAAAGGCTATATGCCTCTAGTAAAGATTCCAAATGTTCAGAGGATATATAGAGAATGTTAAGTTTCCACTCACTTCCTCTAGTCCCCAGTTCTACAATTTTCCACTTCAGAGTCAACCGTATTAACCAGTTTCTTATGTTTCCCTCTGGAGATGTTCCATGTATGTAAGAATGTCACACATATGTGTATGTGAGGGAAAATGGTTTTTCCCTTTTTTGGATGAATCGTAGCACACTGTAGAGACTGTACAGCGTCATGGTTTTTTCACTTAATAGTGTATCATAAAGCTAATTCCACGTCAACACTTAGAGTTCTGCCTCACGCTTTTTAAGTGCTCTGTGGGGACACCATGATTTATTTAACCAGTTCCCCACTGATGAGCATTTAAACTGTTTTCAGTCTTTTGTACTTAAATAATGCTGCAATGACGTATTTTGAATGTAAGTTTTTGTGCACATGTGCAAATATACCTGCAAGATAAATTGCTATACATGGAACTGCTGGGTCCAGAGGACACGTGCGTTTGGACCTTGGATAGATACGGCCAAATCACAGTGGGACTGCTTTACACTGTCCCTGCTCATACATGTGCGTGTGGAGCCAGCTTGTAAATGTATCTGGGTTCTCCCTGCAGGCTGTACCAGTCAGTGAAGCTGCTCTACTCCATTGGCATCTTCTTCACCTACGCCATCCAGTTCTATGTCCCAGCCGAGATCATCATCCCCTTCTTCGTGTCCCGCGTGCCCGAGCACTGGGAGTTGGTAGTGGACCTGTCCGTGCGCACCGTGCTGGTCTGCCTGACGTGTGAGTAGAACTCAGGGAATTGCCTTGTTTGTTTATTCCCAAAGGCCATCCAGCCTCCAGGGCTTCCCATGAGGGAGAGCTTGCGCTGGAGAGCACAGGAAGCTTGGCATGCTCTCTGTTTCCGAGTTGAGGTGTGTCCTGATGGTGAGGTGAATTGATGACATGCGTGCTTTATAGGACATGGGAATAGGGACCGTTATTTATCTATCAACACGCTATGAAACGCTACAGAGGTAGTCCAAAGTTACAGATGTTGGAACTGCTATTCCATATGAAGTGTGATAAAAGCCTAAAAGAGAGCCATTTGGCCATATCCGTAATGAGTACATGTTACTTTGATAGTGCGTACGTGTTTGATTTTTCAAGTAGTCAGTTTTGCGGTGTAACAGTCTGTCCTTGGATTTCATTTCAGGCTCCGTGGTACTCTTCTAGACATTTTGGGGTGTAGGTCTATATAAATGTGTTTCTTAGATATTTTTCTATCAATTAACCAGGTGTTTGATTTATCACTTTGTGTTTTATTCCTCTTCCCCGGACCACACACCCAGGGGTGTGAATTATGAGCATACCCTATTTGCTCTTGATTGAAACCAGTATAAATTTAAAACAAAAATTAGTCCTATTTTTTCAGAGTATGTGAGTTGATACAATAGAGAACCCCAAATGACTTGATCTGTGCTATCTAATTTAAATTACTAGGATATTTGCAGTTGCTTTCCAAACTGAAATGCTTGAGTCATATATTTGTCTTTAGGCTATATTTGGCTTTTTATGTTATTTTTTAAATTTTTATTCTTTTGGAACAAGATGTCTTGCTTAGTACGTTGAGACTTCCCCAGAGATTTTTTTATTACTCATTTTGTCTTTGGAATAAATACAGGTCTCCGTGATTTTTTAAAAATTGAACCAGAATTGAGTGTTTAGGGAGAAATATGTGAATGTTGTCTGGCTTTCACTCATTGTATGGGAAATCAGAAATGATTTTATTGGTTACCTGTTAGCAAGAGAAGGGCAGGCAAGAGACTATCCATTCTTTTCAACTGCCCAAGCAAAATAGAGAGAACAGGCTAGTGTCTATCCCAGAATAGACCCCTCAGGGGAATAGCCTAGTGCCTATACCAGAATGGACCTCCCTCAGGGGACAGATTAGTACCTATCCCAGAATGGACCTCATCAAGGGAACAGACTATATCTATCCCAGGATAGACCTCTTCAAGAGAATGGCCTTGTGCCCGTCCCAGAATGGACCTCCTCAAGGGAACAAACGAGTGCCCCTAACAGAGTGGACCTCCTCCAGCCACCTGAAGTTCTTTTTTGTGCTACTTAAAGGGTGTGGGTGGAAGCTTATCATCCTGGATATCTGTGTGGAAAGAACTCACTGGAGTAAGAGACTAAAGGCCTTTCGTGACTTTGTGATTTCATCTTGGGCAGCACTCCTGCTGAGGCTTTCTATCTGACTGGGGCTGGGCAGGAGCTGGGCAGAGGGTGGACACTTTGATTTTTCCAGGCCCAGAGAGCTGATGACAGCCAAGAATCTGACTTCAACTTGTAGCCTTTGTTTGGTAGATCCTCAGTCTCTCTCTAGTCCAGGCTATAGAAACAGCACACTCAGCAGCTAACCCAGGGCTACCTGCAGGTCACTGCTGGCCCAGAGCTGCTGCAAAGAAAGGAAGGTGACATATCTTACTTTTCCAGTAAATGGCTTTGATGCGTGCTGATAGGATGCTTGGACTCTAGATTTTACCCCTGTCTTCTGCCAGCAACTCTGGATGCTTTGATTCAGATATGTATGTTTCTTCTGTGGATGTATTAGCTCTTAAGTATTGAGGAGATGGATTCTACATGTACGTGTTTATAATGTCAGCTCTCAGGGCCCCAATTCTGGGATCTGACGGGTGTTGGGAGAAAAGATGGGGATATTTCATGTAACTGGCTTTCTTTCAAAGTGGTTCCTCTAGAAAAACCAGGCCCGTCTAGGTGAAACATGCTGTCACTGCCTAGGGAGCAGCTTCTCCCTGACCTGAGAGCTGGGCAGTGATGCTGGGCCTGGTTTCTCTCACTGCCCCATTTCCTTCTATAATCTTGCTTCAGCCTCCAGTAGCATATGTCTTGCTTCCTGCCAGCTTTCTTTCCGTTGCACCCTGCAGGAGCCACCACTCTCTGATTCACAGACCTCATGCTGTCCTTGCTTGCCTCTTGGTTTTGCTTCACTTTTCCTGGCTCTGTCTGTGGGTCCCACCTCCCTCTGACGACATGCCGCTCAAAGGACTCGAGCTGCTTTTGATCTTGAAGCAGGCGGTCAGTTGTTTTTTCCCTTCTGTGATCTCTTGTGACTTTGCATTGAATTGTCATCCTATTAAAGGATGCAGCCCCTTCATCTCTGAGCACTCTGGCTTCTCTAACCTTCCCTGGAGACTTTGAAGTAATTGTGGGATTCAGGAGAGGCATTTCACTGTAGCACCCATTTAAATGTGATGTGAGTTCATTTTGTTTCTGTTTCTTTGTACTTCCATAACTTTGTGCACAAGGTTACTTCGTACATGATTTCAGAGCTTTGGTATAACTCATTGTTTTCACTTGTACCCATACATTTTAATGGCAGCTTTTTATTTCTGGTGTTTTCTTATATTTTTCCCAATTTTTCCTCCTCTTCCTCACCCTTCATCCTCAAGGGGAGCAGGGTGATTTGGTCCAAGCCTCATTTTTTTTCCACTTGGAATTGAACTTTCTCAATACTCTCCCCTACCCCACAAAGACTGCTGTGTCTACTTTTTGATGCTGAATTTCAGACTGCGAGAAGGAGGGGTTGGGAAAATAATGCATGCCAGGGAATGGTGCTCATTTTGTTATGATTTCATATGGAATAGTATTTACTTTCAGCCTATGTGTTTAGAAATGCCAACTCAGCCAGTCACCTTATGTCCAGAACTTGTGTAGAAGGGGAGGCTGGGAGAGTCTGGCTCCACCTGGAGAGCTCAAAGGTGCGGGAAAAATAGTTTCTTAGGATTCCATGAGGCACTAACCTGTCCTTCAGTGGTTGCTACTAATTCTCTGGCATTTGCCATGTGAAACATTTCACTTCAGTTAGCTGTGAGAATATCAGAAACCTATTGTTGAAGATGTAATAACATAAAACCATACCAACTGAGAGGCCTGTTGAGACCAGAATGTATAGCCAAATGTAAAACATTCCAGCAGCCAGACCCTTTAGAGCAGCGGTCCCCCATCTTTTTGGCACCAGGGACCGGTTTTGTGGAAGACAGTTTTTTCCACAGACCAAGGGTTGGGGGGTGGTTTCAGGATGATTCAAGCACATAGATTCGCCTGTGAGAATCTACTGCCCCCACCGATCTGACAGGAGGTGGAGCTCAGGCAGTAATGGGGACGATGGGGAGCAGCTGTAAATGCAGGTGAAGCTTCGCCAGCTTGCCCACCACTCAACTGCTGCTGTGCGGCCCAGGTCCTAACAGGCCTGGTTCGTCCCCCGCTATAGAGCACAGAGCTGCCAGGTCCAGAGTAGCTTCTGGCCTCACACTTAGCGGCCTTATGGCTAATGAAGAAGCGGAGCAGCGTAAATGAGTTGTGCCTGTGCCCCAGCCCCGGGGACCCTCATGAGGCCTCAGTTTCCTCAACTGTAAGGTATGGCGGGTATCCACTAAGGTTTTCTCTCAAGTTCAAAATTCTGTGACTCTGCACAACTACTTTGAGCCTGATTTTAGGTTTTGACCAAAATATTGCTTGAAAAAAGAAAGTTAATGTAAAGATATTTGGAGAAGGTTTAGATCTAAGGTTATTGAAGGCATTCCCGGTATCCCACTGTCCTAACGAAATAACTTTCTTTGGCGTTTTATCATCTGTGTTAATCCCCTTGCATGCATTTTAAAAATAATTTCAACCGTAGTATATCTAACTTTGTCTTTTGCATTTTATTTAATATTAGATCATGAAAATACATATTCTTCATAAATATTTTCATGACTGCATGATAGTCCATTTATTGATGGATCATATTTACTGAATTACTTCTTTAGTGTTGGACATGTAGGTTGTTCCCCTGGCTTTTCTACTTTTCAAATTTATACCCCCATTAAACGAAATTATATATCTGTCTAAGACTATAATTAATTTAAAGGTAGATTTCTAGACATATAAGAGTAACATGGGTGGGCTTTACGAACATCACTCATAACAGAACAGCAGAAAGAGCCCTGGCTGGTGTGGCTCAGTGGGTTGAGTGTCAGCCTGTGAACCAAAGGGTCGCCAGTTTGATTCCCCATCAGGGCACATGTCTGGGTTGTGGGCCAGCCCCACAGTGGGAGTGCACGACAGGTAACCACAAATTGATGTTTCTCTCCCTCTCTCCTTCCCTTCCCCTGTCTCTAAATATAAATAAATAAAATCTTTTAAAAAGCAGCAAAAAGAGCTTCTGGACACACAGAAGCTATTAAGTGTCCAATTGGTATATGATTTTAGATCATATTTCTGTAAGTTTGTTTTTGTACTCTTAAGTGCTTTCTCTTCTCTTGTATATTAGTCAGCTCTTTCTGTTCCTGGTCTAAAACCACAGACTCCAGAATCCCAATTGGTTCCTTCTCTGAGCACGGCCGTTTACCTCATGTTATCTCAGCCGTTAAAACATCCTCTGTGTAGTCTTTTAACCCAAAGGGAAGATGTTTTGTAATACCATTGGAGCCCTCTTGACTAATCGTGTGGTCCAGTTGAGTTGTCCTCAGCCCCCACTTTCTGGACAGGGTGCAGCTAAGCTGCTGCAGGGGCCTGTGGACCTGCCAGTTGGGAGTTTGCTGTCTTCCTGTTCTGTGGGCCCTTTTTTGTGGGGGGGTGCAGAGAGAGTGGGGAGAGGGTATTCCTAGTTGGCACTTCTTGAGATCCCTACCTTCTTGAGTTTCTCTTTCTAGAGGGCTTTAACTCATAAATACATTTAAAGGTTTTAGTCGCTCCCGTATCTTTCCTAAGTACATGATTCTGCCTCTGGAATTAGTTAAAACTAGTTTCTACGTTTCACATGGTGGCAAAACAGATATCCCTGCTGTTGAGCCCTTGGGGCTTTATGCCAATCTGGGCCTCCTCTTTCTCTTCCCCATATTAGTGGGAGGCCTGCTCTTTTTGCCTCCTCACATTATCTTTCTCCAATGACAGGCTTTATTTAGGGCTCAGTTGTGGTATCTGGTCCATCTAGGGCAGGGGGATGGTCTTTCTTTTCCAGCCCTGTGGTCCTGGCTTTAAGAGAAAAAATTTGCCTGTTTAAAAATATCTATTAAACAGGAAAATAGAGACAAATGTACTTGAACAACAATAAAATGTATATATATATTTTTAAATATCTATCAAGAATATTTTTGTTAAGCATGCTTGTCTTATATATCTTTTGTAGTAAAAACAAGAACCAATTTTTAGATTGCTTTTAAAATATCATGATGAAGTGAAACATCTCTTCAATCTGAGAAAAGATTCTGATCACAGGAGCTTCTGTTTCCGTTTCCACTTAATTCTTATCGCAGAGTGTGTGGAGCACATCTGACTTGACTTCACACTCTATCGTGAATGTCCATCTGTCCTTCAGGTTAATGTGACAGATGGAGAGGAAATGACAGGCTCAGAGTGGGAGGGGCCAGGCAGGTCATCTGACTTGTCTCCTCTGGCTACTCACTGTCCCTGATAAAGGCCTCCCTTCGGTCGAGCGGGCTGGAGCAGCCGCAGAGACCAGTGGAATGACGCGCTCTCCTTTTAATGGTGCAAAGCCAGGTGGGCTGGAAGCGACGTTTGGCACAACCATGTGTCTGGGACAGGAGTCCCATGGCTCTGCTGTGCCACCCTTGAGCAGCACACAGTGCTTTCCAGTTGACAGTGAGTTGGGGGACACATCCCAGAGCACATTCCTGAGATACTGAATCTGCATTGTGTAGTTGCTGAAAATGCAGAGGTGGGCGAGACCTCAGCAATCAATCAGTATTAGTACCATCACCTATTTCATGGGTAAACAAACTGAGTCTCAGAATGGTGAGCCAGTTTACC
Source organism: Desmodus rotundus (assembly GCF_022682495.2). Classification (NCBI taxonomy): domain Eukaryota; kingdom Metazoa; phylum Chordata; class Mammalia; order Chiroptera; family Phyllostomidae; genus Desmodus; species Desmodus rotundus. The sequence continues at coordinate 140,639,923 of NC_071392.1, forward strand.
CTGGGTCACAGCCTGCCACTAAGCAGGGATGGTAATTATAGTAGTTGACATTTATGAAGCATTCGCTATGTACGTACTTCTCTAAAATCTTTATATTTGACCATCCCTGTTCAGCAGTAGGGCAAATAAGAGTCTAAAGGAGGGTAAGTAACTGACTGGTTTGTGGTGGGCCTGGGATACAAGCCTGGGTTCTGAGTCCAGAGCCTGACCTCTCAACCACAATCATGCGTGGGCAGGTGGAGACCCAGACCCCAGAGAGGGCAAGTGTCTTATTCCGGGACACACAGCAGATCAGCTCCCGTTGAGCACTGGTTTATCCATGAGGAGAACACTGTTTTGTCATTAGGCAGTTTACCTCCAGCTTCCCTCCAGATTCAACCCTGAAGTTTTGAGGAATGTCACTAACTCCGTTTACTTGGAAATGTGAGGGCTGGAAGAGACTGTTGTTAAGCGGCTGCACTTTTGTAGACCTTCTGACGGCTTCAGAACAGTGAAGGTGTTGTGGGTGACTGCCGCCTGGGCTGGTCGCTAGAGGTAGGAAAGAGGACAGGATTGCTCCAAGGCTGTGAAACCATGGCAGGGCCAGGTCTGAGGCGCAGGACTCCTGTACTCTCTGTTGTTACAGGCTTCAAAACCCTGTGTTATTTCCTTTACAAAGCAGAGAGAGGTCTGGGCTGACTATGTGCAGGATTCTCTGCCAAACCATTGTGGTGTCTCCCTGGCAGAGCTAACCCAACATCTGACTCCCCCAGTTCTTAGACAGGATCTTTCTGGTCAGCCAGATCCGCTGCTCTCCCTCCTCTTGCAGGTCTCTATATTGGTCTCTATTTTCTTACTAATCAAGTTCTTGATGGAACTGTACCAGGGGCTTGAGGTCCTGGATTCTAGTCCTAGCTCTGTCACTTTATATCATGTAACCTCTCTGGGCCTTTCTTTCAATGGGAAGATAATCACGGTGTGGAGTTATATACCCGTGTAGCACAGGCAAGTTCAGCTCAACGAGTAGAATGCGGGTTGTGTAGTCGGCGAGACACTAGATGTTCTGCCGTGATGGAAGTATTCTGGGTCTGTGCTGTCCAGGACAGTAGCCGCTCGGCACAGGTGGCTGTTGCGTCCTTGGAATGTGGCCAGTGTGAACGGGGAACTGAATTCACTTAAAGTTCAATAGCTAGTGACTAGTAAGTGCAAGACAGGAGATATGAATCTGCCCCTCCCCTAATAAATCTCGTTTCCCACAGGCCTCTCCTCTTACTGCCAGGAGTGGTATTCCAGTTTAAAAGCAAGTGTTTCTCGTAAAGCCTGGCCTCTAAATGCAACCCAGGACTTTCCGTCTGATGCTCAGCCAAAGAGGCAGCGATCCATTGATCGGTTCAGAAGTCCCTCTGAAGGGGAAAATTGGCTGCGTTGGACTCAGATGTTCTGACAGTCTCACCAGTGTGACGCCTTCCTCTGAGCAATTTGACTGCGTTTTTGCTCTATGAAGTTAGAACGGAAACCCCCATGGCCAATGTAACTCGTTAGGGCTCAGGGAGGTGATTCATGTGCCCTGGGTTGCCGTTCTAATGCTGAGGACTTCCAGTTGGAGGCCAGCAGTGGGGAAGGCAGGCTTCGAAATGCATCTGAGTACTAACAAGTTAAGGATGCACTTTCCATGAGCAGTGAAGAACACACTCAGGATGATAGTATGAACTGTGTTGCATGCCTGCCACACACTAGGCCTTTTGTTAAGTGCTCGTGTGACCTCCTTTAGTCCTCATGACATCTCTGTGACATAGGAGCCATTAGTATTCTCATTTTGCCCACAATAAAACTGGAGAATAGAAAGGAGCCATAGCTTCCCCAATGTCACTCAGGTAGAACCAGGGTTCAAACACAAGAGCCTAATTCCAGAGCCCATAATCCTCAATAAACTTGGGAAACATTGGCCTTCACCTCCCGTGGAAAGCTGAGTTAGATAGGATGGTGGGATTGCTGGGCACTGGCTCGATGTGACCAGTGAAACCTGTTCCCCTTGGTTTGAACCACACTGTCCGAGCAGCTTGACAGCGGCGCGGTCGTTGGTGTGGCAGGGAAGCTGATGCCGTTCTCTAGGGCAGCCCCTGTTCATCTTTGTCATCCCCACCTTCCTCACGCACACCCGAGCTGGAGTCTCAGGCGTGGGAACCACTCACTAGCTTGTCCTGGCACGGGGACGAGGTCATCGTGTGTGCGCTCAGCCTGCACACAGAGCTACTTCTACTTCCCCTGTAGGATCATGCTCTGTGAAATGGGGTTTACCATGGCACCGTTCCAGGGGGAGGCTTTCCCCATTTTGATTCTTGTCAGTCAAGTAGAGATTTTGTGTTGGAGGTATGCTCAGTGGTAAGACAGTGAGCAGTCACTCGGAAATGGTCCACTTCCTTTTTTGCTCCACACTCTCTCTCCTTTGTAGGACCGGAATGCATTGGAATGTCATTTGGTTCCTTTTGGGGGGGGAGATGAAAATCATGTATGGCAGTAGGAAAGCTGAAAGGCAGGTGACTGGAGCCAGTCCCAGTTTTGCCGAACTTGCAGGGAGACCCAGGTTCCTCCCCCTGGGCATTCATTTTCTCATCTGTGAGATGAGAGGTTGGGCCGGTGTCTAAGTCTCTCTGGAGCTCTCCATTCTGTGAGGAGGACACTTGCTAAATTTGCAGGACAGTGAGGATGTTCCTTCCAGCTCTGGGCAGCCTTGAACATCCATGTCCTCTCTTCCGCAGGCATCTTGGCCATCCTCATCCCCCGCCTGGACCTGGTCATCTCCCTGGTGGGCTCCGTGAGCAGCAGCGCCCTGGCGCTCATCATCCCGCCCCTCCTGGAGATCACCACCTACTACTCGGAGGGCATGAGCCCCCTCGCCATCGCCAAGGACGCCCTGATCAGCATCCTGGGCTTCGTGGGTTTTGTGGTGGGGACATATGAGGCTCTCTATGAGCTGATCCAGCCAAGCAATGCTCCCATTTTTATCAACTCCACCAGTGCCTCTGCATAGCTGTCTGGGTGCATCCCCTGCACCTGCCCTCCCTACCCCCGTGTGTTCCCTAGCACCTGGACCCAGAGCCTTAGGGAGGGTCCAGGCTCTGGGAAAAAGCAAGGTTGCTGTTCAGGAAGCCCGCTACCTGGCGCCCAGGTTCCCTGGGCCAGGTAGGATTGAGAGCGGGGGGAGAGTGGCTAGCAGATATGCAGGAGGTACCTTTAGTGGCAGTGCCATCATTGTTCATTTGTGCTTATTTAACCCAGAACCTTAGAGCTGTTTTCCCTCATCATGCCTTCTCCCTTCCCTGCCTCTCTCCTCTGACCCTCCTCCCCGAAATTATTCTTTTTGCACAGCCACTTTATTTAAAAATTTTAACATTTCATTTTCTGGTCTAGGTCTAGACTAAATAAGTAAGAACTCACTCTCTTTATAAAGTCGGGCCTATCTCTCCCAAATATTTTACCTCAATATTCTCCTACCTATTCAAGTCTCCAGCAGGTGTCTGGATCTACCTAGTAGTTTAAACCAGCCCCCAAAGCTGGAGTTCTTAATCTTCACTCTCTCCGGCTTGCTGTGACCCTTGGCAACACCTTCTCTTCTCTGATTTCCTTGTGTAGGTCACGATACTGTATTCTTAGTTGCTTTAGCTCCCAAAAGACATCAATTGCTGCCTCAATTGAAAATATTTATATTTTATTTTATTTAAAATTAGCTTTTGTTTTTAGACTCTCTAGATCTGAGGTTATCGTGAATCACTCCTTCCTCAGTAAACTTGCATCAGCTTTTTCCTGCTGAAAAGAAACTTGTTCCAGGAAATGTCTGCGTAGGTCCTCAGCACACGAGGCTGAGTACCTCAGATATCAATCAGGATCTTCTAAATGTGTACCTCTGTGGGGAGGCCTGCACTTGGCCTCCCATGGACCAACCTGATTTCATATTGAGTAGATATGAAGGACTCAGGAAATACCTGCTAGTGCACTAAAGCCAAAGGAAAGTACGGCCGAGTGTTTCTGCCCACGGGAAGCTTATGAAATGGTGGCTTTGTGCGTTCAGGCCTCTTTTTCAGCCTCAGGCGCTGGCCTGCAGACAGCATGGCCGCATTCAGCTGCCGTGGTGCCGGGAAGACACCCACACTGTTGCCATGGGCGAGACCGTGAGGCCAGTGTGCACAGGCAGTCGAAATTAAGTTCAGAGAATTTCCAGCTGCTGGTCTGACACTAAGTGCAGTGCGTGGTTGTTTACAATCAGCGGGCGATCAGGCAGGCACAGTGCCCTGTCTGGCTGCCTTTGTGACCTGGACTCTATAGGTGCCACTTAGTTGGGATGTCAGTCCCCTGTGTTCTAAACACTAATTATGATGCCTGTCCCTCCCCCTGAGTATCAGAAATAGCCTCAGGGTTGGCTCACCTCAAGGTCAGCCTTCAGATTTGGGAAGAAGCTGCAGAGAAGGCAGAGGATGGTACACTGCCTTGCTTTTGGCTGCCCTGTCTTCCCTCTAGGTGTGAGAAAGCATTCAGAAGGGCGTTAGTTGTCGGCTCTTTATCTCCTGAGCTGTGTGCGTGTATGTGTGTGTATATGCACATGTGGTAGGGTCCCGCTGTCCTCCACTCCTGTCACTAGGCGCTTGCTTACTTACCGGGAGCTACGGTTTGCCCTGAAAGGTAGGAGAGCAGCACAACTTTATCAGGGCTTTTTTGGTTTTGTGTTTTACCAAAGCTCCTAAGGGCTCTGACCCACCTTTGCAGCCCCAGCTTTTTCTTCCTTTTCTGTTCCAAAGCCAAACTTTCTCACTGTAGTGACTCTTGAGTCCCTGACAGTTTATTTACTTGGAAGATGTGATCAGTGGTGACTTGGTCTCCTTTAGGAGAAGGACACTTTGCATCCACCATTTCTGCTCATTGGTGGTCCCAAACAGGTGCTTATATGACCAAGATTCTAGCTGGGGGTGGCAGCAGCCCTGCCCTCTGAAGCCTCAGGCTTAGAAATTACCAAAGTGGGCTCAGGAATCATCATCTCCTGTTCGCAAGCCTGGGCTCCAGCAGTCTTTCCGCAGTGGTCCCGAGAGTGAGAAGGTGCGAGTCAGTAGAAGTGGGTCAGATGTGTGTCCTGCCCACAGCCTCTGTGGTGGAAACTTCTGTGCATGCAGGGAGCTGCTCGAAGCTGTCCTGTCCAGATGGGCAGTCACACTGGGACTCTGATGCTGGAATTGAGGGGTAGGTAGCACAGTACTGAGGTCCTCTGACCCCAGGTCTTAGCTAAATGCAGACTATTGCTTCAGGATCCCTGACCCAGAGAATGTGGTGTATAGGCGAGGTGGCTCGGGCTTTGGGGCATCTGGAAGCTATTTGGCTTGGCTTTCCCTCCGTTTGATCTCTTTTCTGTGCTCCTGACTTGATAGCCTGATCACCTGGCTGACTCAGAGGACCAGGCAAGATGAACCCAGTCAGTGGGCCTTTCGGTTGTGCAGTTGCCCTGCAGTTTGGCGCTGAGTAAAGGGGTCAGCCTGAGGATGGCAATGGGAGGGATCCCTTCCTCCTCTTCTGGAAGCAGCCATCTGGGCCCGCTGAGGGAAGCTTCCTCTTCTGCTGCCTCTGGGCCTTCTGTAGTCAGGGAGCCCTTGGTTTCTTCTCGCCACTCTTTAGGAACCAGAACCACCTGCCCAGCCGCTTCCTGTGCCTTGCTCCAGCCCCTGGAAAAAAGCTCCAGCATAAGCAGGAGTCTGATCAGGAGCAACAAAGCAAAGGCTTACTGTAGTGTGAGGCTGCATCTGCCAAGCCAAAGGCAAATCCTGGGTTTTCTGGCTCAGTACTGTTAGGCTCTGTGTCCCTCCCCCAGTCTCCTCATGCAGCCCCAGATTTTTATTAGCTCAGAGGTCGCTACTCAGAGCCCCCTGTTCTGACCTGCAAACGCCACTATCAGGAGCCAGTTTCCAGCTCCCTGTCGGCAATGTACCTCCCCTTAAATGCAGGTGCTTGCTGGGAAGAGCATGACCTGGCATATTCTATTCAATTTGCCTAGAAGTTGTCACCATTCACGAGCAATGTGATTTATAATGTGCCGCTGTCCAGCTGCTAGGACCCCTTCATCCGCACAAACCCTGGCCCGATATATGTGAGTGTAGGGCACGTCTTAGCTGAGCGGCTTATGCCCTGCCCTGTCATTCACCTCCCCAGCCAGATCCACTGGCTGGTGCTCACTACTCTCTGCCTTCACAAAAGGTAAAATCTGCAGTTTCAGCAATTGTCTTAAAGTGATGATCCCACCGGACAGGTGTGTTAGGAAAATCTTCCCCCTCCCCTGTACTCCTGTCTTGCTCTTTTCTCCTCCAGTTCCTCCCCAAATTAGAGAATATCACTTCTGTTTAACACTACATGTTTCTTTGGAAGTGCAAAATCTCAGTCTATGTCTGTTTACAGCTTTCTGTGTCCACTTTTCACGGCAGGGGGTCTGTGTCGGTGGGTTTATGTCGTAGCTGGTAAGCAGGCAGCAGCATTCACCCTGGCCAGAGCACGACGCTGGGTGCTCACAGTGCAGACACCCAGTGCAAGGGGCACGCCCTGCTAACTGGCGAGTCGGCTCCAAGTCTGCCGCAGAATTAAATTTTCCGAAGGACGTTACAAATCTCCAGGACCGTGAGGGGAAGAAGAGACAGTGTGGTTTTCCTTTGCGGTCCGTGCTCGATACTCTCAGGCAGTTAGTCCTGCGGGCGGCAAGGCTGTTTGCTCTGACAGAGTCGGTTTGTCGCATTTCTTCCCTGTCCTTTGTACCACGGGGTCCTCCTCTGGCCGGGGGACACAAATGGTGCTGATACGAGGTTATCAGAGTGTGGGGGGTGGGGCGGGGGTGAGGGTGGAGGGTGCCTATCATAAGCTGTGTTTTCTCATTTAAATCAAGGTGATTCTGGGGAAGCCATTTTCTTCTAGTGAACGGTACAATTCTGTGACTATTGTAAACCATGTCAGTGGGTGTGTGACTAGAGGAGTATCAAACCTGCCGTCCAGCAGGTTGTGACAACCACACAGTGCTGGGCGTGTTGTGTGCCTATACGAATGTGTGCTCCCACGTGGCATGTGCAGAAATCGGATCGTGCAGGAGCTCCTAGAGGGTGTCATTTGGGGTTCTGCACACGGATCATGTGGTAAACTTTTCCTTTTCAATAAATGAATTTTATTTTTTATTTTTGAAGGTTGTGGTCTGTGTCTTTGTTTTCACTTTTTTTTTTTTTAATGTCACCGAGATCCCCTTACTTGATCTTACGTCAAAATGTTTCAAGTTTATTTCATAGAGTTCATGATTGGGGGCGTCGTGTGAACAGTAGAACCACCTATGAGATTGAGAGTCCCACAGAGAAGGGCCAGGTGACAATTTTCCTATTAGACAGTCCTGCTGTTCCTGTCTGCTCTTCTCACCGTCTCTGAATACTGAAGGGCCGCACATACCAGGGGTGACGCTTAGTTGTATGCGTCAGTGTGGCTAGGCTATAGTATTGAATAATCCAGTTATTCAAACACTAACCTAGGTGTTTCTGTGAAGGTATTTTGTTGGTGTGGCTAAACAATCAGTTGCCTTTAAATAAAAGATTATCCTCAAAATTGGTGGGCCTCATCCAATCAGTTGAAGGACCTTAATAGCAAAACTGAGGTTTCCTTGATGAAGAAGAAATTCTTGCCTCAAGACTGCAGCATCAGTTTTTGCCCAGGAGTTGCCAGCTTGCCACCCTGCCAGCCTCAGCAATCACTTAAGTCAATTCCTGGGAATCTCTTTCTCTCTCTCTCTCTCTCTCTCTATATATATATATGTATATATATATATGTGTGTGTGTATATGTATATGTATATGTATGTATGTATATATATACACACATCCATCCATCTTACTGGTTCTGTTTTTCTGAGGGGCCCTTACTGATACGAGAGGTAACACTCAATTTTCTTGAAAGGGGAAGATTGATTTCAAGACAGTGGAAGCGATGACTTCCCTTCTGTTTTTGTCACACTTAAGGAGAAAAGCAAGACCGTCTGACTGGCCCTTGGGTGATTTGAAAACTGATCTTTGTTAATGACCGAAGTAGACTTGTTCAAAAGCAGAGCCCTCAAAGAACACTGTTAAAGTACAACACTTTCCCAAGAGAGGAAGGTAGGACGTGTATTTTGACCATTTTTAGTTATCAGTATTATTGCTGGAATGGAGGTCAAAGAGATTCAGTGACTTCCAAGTCACCAGCCACTAAGTGGCAAAACTGGTATACACACGCACGCCCTGTGATTCCAGAACCCCAACACTTCCCAAGGCACTGGCTGCCTCCCCCTCTTTGTTACGGCCTCAGGAGGGAGGTGTCCTTTAGGGATTGTTGTGAGGGTTAGAATATTATAAGGTGCCTGGCGCGAAGGGCTTATGAAACATTTTTTGAAATATTAGCTGAATTGAAGAAAACCAAGACTCAGAAGCAGTTTTACTTGTTTTTCTGGTTATGCGTACGTTATAATCGTGTCTTGCTCACCTCATATAGAGCATTCAACCCTTTTTAAATTGCTTATCTCTTCATGTTTTTATTCCTGGTCACGTCCATACTTAATGGTCGTTACCCTTCCAGGTAACCAGGGCCATCCAGGTAAGCCCACTCGCTGCTGGAGGCATAAACTTGAGTGACGGTGGACTGAATTTGGACCCTACACCTGGGGCTCTCTACTAGTTAGGCTGGCTTCCTTACACTCAGCCCGGTGCAGGCGCCTACCAAGAAACTGTGTGTCTTTAATCAGTGAGCTTTGCTAGACCCTTAGCTATCAGTCTCCCTGCACCATTTATTTTTTGAAAAAAAATTTAAGGTATAATCTACATATAATAAAGTTTACCTGCTTTTTTAAGGGTACAGTTTGATGAGTTTTGACAAATGCATGCAGTCATTTGACCGCCACTCAGTCAAGATGCAGAATGTTTGCTTTACCCCGGAAGTTCCCTAGTGCCCCGTGTAGTTAATCCCATCCCCACGCCACTCAGCCCTTTGCAACAACTGACCTGACTTGCTCGTCTTTAGTTTTGTCTTTTCTAGAACGTCATCTAAATGGAACCGTTAAGCATGTAGTCCTTTCTGTCTGGCTGCTTTTCCTTGACACAGTGCTTTTAAAATTCATCCTGTTGTTACATGTGCCAGTAGTTTGTTTCTTCTTTTTGCCAAATAATATTCCACTGTATGGATGAGCCACAATTTATTTATTTAGCAGTTAGTGGATGTTTGGGTTGCTTCTAGCTTTTGGCTGTTACGAAAAAAGCTACCATAAATATTCATGGACAGATCTTTGTGTAAACCTAAGTTTTTATGTCTCTTGGGTAAACACCTAGGAGTGGAATTGTGGAGTTACATAGAAAGTAGCATATACTCGCTGTATAAGAAATCGGAAAGTTGGTTTCCCGAGTGGCTGTGCTGTTGGGATTGCTACGAACAGTTGATGAAAGTTCCCATTGTTCCATATCTGCGTCAGTACTGTGTACGGTGGTCTTTTTGATTGGAGCTGTCTGAATGGATATGTAGTGGCACCTCCTTGTGGTTTTAATTTGCATTTGCCTAATGACTAATGATGTTCTACATCTTTTCCTGGGTTTATTTGCCATTAGTCTATCTTCGTAAAAGAAGCATTTGTTTGAATACTTTTCTTCTTTCAAAATTTAGTCTTTTTAAGAAATTTCAAGCTTCTCGGTTTGAAGTAATTGTCGATTCACAGGAAGGTGCAAAGAAATATACAGGGAGACCCGGTGCTCCCTTCTCCACGTCTCCTCCAGTGCTCACATGCTGCATGACTATAGTTCGTCATCAACACCAGGACACCAATGGTGGCAGAACCCATGGAGCTCGTTCAGGTTTCCCCAGCTACATGTGTACTCATTCTTGTGCATGTATGTGTGTGTGGCTTCAAGCAGTTTGTCACGTGTATAGTTTCCTGCACCACAGTCGAGATGCTTAACTCATCACCACCAGACTCCTCGTGCTACCCTTTATTAGACACATGTTGTGTGCTCTCCCATCTCCCTAAATCCAGGCAACCACGAATCTGTTCTTCATCTCTGTTATGTTATTTCACGAACACTACATAAATTGAATTGTGTTGTACGTATCCTTTTGATGGGCATCTTTCACTAGGTACAATTTCCTTCAGGATCATCTGAATTATTGCCTGTATCAATTATTTTTTCCTTTTCATTACTGCATTGTATTCCATGATATGGATGTACCACCGTTTGGTTAACAGGTCACCATCGAAAGAAATTTGCATAGTTTCCAGATCTGGCTATTACAAATAAAGCTGCTGTGAATATTCATGTACAAGTGTCTACATGAAAATAAATCTCTATTTCTCTGGGATATATACTCAAGGGTGCAGTTGCTGAGTTGTATGGTAAGCCCAGTTTTAATTTTAGAAGGAACTTCCAAACCAGTTTCCAAAGTGACTGTACCAGCCATGTCTGAATGATATAGTGTCTCTGTATCCTTGTCAGCATTTGGTGGTGGTATTTTTTTTTTGCCAGTTATTAGATTGTGTAAATGTTTTGTTTGATGTATGCCAAAGAATTTAATTTTCTTTGGAGTGATTGTAAACAGTACTGTGTTTTTAATTTCAGCTGCCACGTGTTCCTCGGTAGTGTATAGAAATTGACTTTTGAGTGTTCCTGTTGTGTCTTGTGACCCTTCTGCACTCAAGAACAGTTCTATGGATTTCTGGTTAGATTTCTTGGGATTTTCTATGACAACAGTTGTCTACAAATAGAGATAACTGTATTTCTTCCTTTCCAATCTGTACACTTTTTTTTTTTTTTGCCTTATCGCAATGGCTAGAACTTTATGCTAAAAAAGAGTGGGTACGGTGAACAGCCTAGCCTTGTTCCTGACCTTATTTGGAAAGCATCCAGCCTTTCAACTTTAAGTACGATGTAAGCTGTAGGGTTTTTATAGAAGTTCCCTCTATTTCTGTACTGAGAGATTTTTTTTTTTTTAATCAGGAACGGGTGTTGACTTTTGTCATGCTTTTTCGGCATCGATGAATATGATCATACAATTTTTTTCTTCACCTGTTGATATGGTAGATTAATTATATTGATTTAGTTTTGAATATTGAACTAGCCTGGCTTACCTGGAATAAATCCTACTTGGTCATGGTATATTATTCTTTCTATATATTGTTGAATTGTCTTTTGTTTTTTACTCACCCTGGTATTTACTCTGACAAATGTAGAGTTCAGAATGGTGCCTTTTTGTAAACGTGCCAACTGTCTGCCATAACTGCTGTTCTCGATAGAAGGATACTTTTCCCCAGGCCAGGTCCCGCGGCTCTGGTGCTACATAAAAGCCAATGTGGTTCCTTAGATCAGAGTTTCTCATCCTCAGTGTTATGAACGTTTAGGGCTTAATAATCTTTTGTTGTGGGAGCTTTTCTGTGCCCCGTAGGATGTTTAGCAGCCTCCCTGGCCTCTCCCCACTGGATACCAGTCACATCTGCCGTTTGCGACTGCCAAAAATGTCTCCAGATACTGCCAAAGGTCTCCTTGTATATGGGGTAAGGTGGGAGGGGGTGGAAATAGCACCCCTCTCCTGTTGAGAACCACTATCTTAATATATTTAGCCTCTCCCCAGCCCTAGCTGGGGGGGACATCCTTTCTTGGCCATGGAACAAAGGTAGGTGTGTGGTCAGGGAGACTACAGAAAGATCTTCCTTTTTAATAGTGATGGTGAAATAAATATCTACCATCTCTTTGAATATTCACTGTGCCAACTACGTTAAGCACTACCTGTATTATGTCCTTTAGTACTCAGATTCCGTGAAGAAAGGTCCTGGTAATATCCCCAGTTTGCAAACTGAGACAGGAAGGTGAATAACTTGCCCAAGGTCACATGTTTCTAAGTGGAGCCAGCTCTGTCTGTCTCCAAACCTCATGCCTGTGCCCCTGAGATCTGCTTTCCTGCTCCAGATTCTGTCACCGCACCCCTCCCCTCAGTGGACACAGCACATTTCCAGGCCCTAATCTGGGTACCGAAGTCGTCCCATATTCCAACCTGCCCATCAGAAATACCCGCCATTGCCCAGATGCTCAAGACGTTTAGGCCTTCACTTTAGGCTGTTCTCTTAGCCTCTCTGACTCTACTCTTAGTGCTAAATCTGAAGTTCAGCTTTAAGACCCAGTTCAGATGGCTGCTCCTCTCTAGAACCTTCCCTAGCCTCATCAATAAGAATTTATGGTTCCCTCCCTAGCAATGCCATAACGGCCCCTCTTTGGCTAGCCCCATCCCTACTTATGCTAGAAAGGTGTGACCACTTGGCCAATATCGTGAGCTGCTCGAAGCCTGAATCGGGTCAGGCTTGCTCTCACATGGCCTGTCCGTGGGGCTAATCATGTACCTGGAATTAGTAACCAAATTCAGCATAGTCTCCTTCGGTGCGGAGTGTGGTGCCCTGGCCCCTGAGGAGTTGACATCACTATATTCATTTTGAGTTTGACACCAGTCTAACTGGGCACTCCTTGCTTGGACCCTGTAGATGTGTTGACGAGTCTTGAAAAAATTCTAAAGCTTGTCTTTCTCTAGCCCGGTCCCTGAGAAAGTCTGCTCATTCAGAGAGACAGCTTGTACCTCTCCTCGAGATGGAGCTGGCACGGATGTCCGAGGGCTTCCAGCATCTGTCCGTAGGCACTGCAGTGTGGGTTATTGTTGAGCACCTGGGCCCGGTGCCCTCAAAGGTGGCATTTCACCAGTTCGTCATGTGGTGTAAGGAAGATGGGCCGGCTGTGCTATATTGAATTCACTGTGGGCCCTGGCAAGTCACTGTATGTCTGAAAATTTTATATACTCTATCCCCTCTATCTTTCACAATCTCTATAATCTTCATCCAAAAGAGAGTAGTTTTCCTCCCAATGCCTTTGGGTCTGCCCTTCTTACTGAAGCTTCTTCGATCCTTTTTTGAGGTTCTAGCCATGGCTTCAGTCTTCTCCCCATGACCTCATGTGTCTCCCTCCAGCACTGCTCTGGTTGATGGAAGGTACATCTGCCTTGTGTACGAGGCCTTGAAAAACCCTACGTGAAGGCACAGTTGTGCGGGCCGCTCACTCCACTGCCACCTGGAGGAGCGGTCTCAAATCCCTTTCCCATTTGTCCTGATGGATCCCAGCTGCCCTTTCTCACAGGACATGGTTGTAAGTCCTGCCACCCACCCCCACCCCTTCCCTGGCTGCCCCCTCTTGCAATGCTCAAGGTTGCCGTGAGGCTCTTAAGGTCCAGCCCCAGAATGGAGCCAGAATTACAGGAGTGGCCTGGAGGTCAGCCCCAGGTTTGAACAGAGTCCACCTTCCTGATTCCGGACACCCTGGTTGTTAGTATGGCCTAGAATTATGGTGATGTTCTTGCCTCTGCACTCGGTGGGATCATTGGATTAGGCCCTCTCAGTCCTTCTTGCTACTATTCCTCAGCCCACTGATATCCTGTTTGTAATTTATTTTATGAACCCAAATATAAGGTGTGGATCTGGAGTCAGGCAGCCCTGAATTGAATCCTAGGCCTGTCAGTCATCATCTGGGTGACTTCACTTTAAGTTACTCACATGAGTTACGAACTACTTAATTTCTGGGTGCCTCTGCCCCTCTGTCTAAAAAATGGGCATGTTGATCCAAGATGGCAGAGGAGTAAGTAGAAGTTGCTGGGGGGAGGGAGGCATACAGGGACTAAATCGTAATGTGGAAAAAAATACAATATAGAATAAATTAAAACATAAAAAAATGGAGATGATAGTACTTACCTCAAAAAAACCTCATGGTTTTTTTGTGAGAATTAAATAAGACAGGACATGACAAGTGCTTGCCCAGTGCCCGACGTATAGCAAGTGTCAGTAAGAGGTGGCAGTGAGGATGACTGTGGTGACTATGAAAACACCCGTCTGGAAGTCAGGAGCCCTGGGTCTCTGCCTTTCTCTTCCACTGTTATGCTGTGTCATTCTCAGGGCGTTTGGAGCACCAGTGGCCTGATGTGGGAGATTTCCCTGAAAAATCTTTGGGTCCTAGTGGGCTGGGTCATGATCTCAGAGAGCCCTCTGGTGGCTCATCGAGGAAGGTGCAGTCTCCAGAGGACAAAAGGTAGGAGGGGCCTGGTTTGTGGAGAGGTGGGCTGGGCGGACAGAGGCTGAGAGAGTGGTTTTGTAGGGAGATTCCTCAGGCTGGGTCTTGTCCCTGTGAAGTTGTAGCTGTGGGACCTCGGACGAACACCTCCTCCTCGGTGGGTCTCAGGGTAAGGAATGCTGGGAATGGAGATGGACTAGATTAGTGTTTCCCAAACGTGCTGCAGGGGGCCCAGGACGGTCACTTTTAAAAATCTGAGTGGAATGGATTTTCACGTGTGCTGGATGAAACCTGTGCATCTTTCAGCTTATGGGTACTATTGTTTGAAGGGGAGTAAAAAATTTAAAAAACTAAATGTACTAAAAGAAAAATATTGAGTAAATAATAGTACAAGTGGTATTCTATCGGGGCCAAATCATAAAAGTGGTTAGCACAACAACAGAAATTTAGGCAACACTGGACTAGGTTATTTGTAATTTCCTGTACAGTTCTGATAAAGTTAATCCTACCTGCATACTACCCGGTACTATTTGTTAGCATAATAGTCACCATTTATTGTCTATGTTGCTATAAGTTCTTTGAGTTTATTCCTCAGAACAGTATTATGGTGTAGGTGTTATTTACTGTCTTAGTTTTACTGAAAAATGAGAGGCCAAGTCATACCCGCCTGAGTGAGAATTGGTTTGGACCCCAGAGCCACAGTCTGCAGTGGGGACCTTGGGCAGGGACCAGCTCTCCAGGCTCAGAGCTGGTTAGCGAAATGTTCCCCTGGCTGTGGACAGTTGCTCCAGAATCGGAGGCATTTTTTTCCAAACAGCGTGCTGGGCCCCGCCCCCAGAGGGTCTAATTTTGTATGTCTGCGGTAGGGCGTAGGGATCTTTATTTTCGCTGTTTTGCTAGATTTGGGGATGACTTCTAGGGTCTCCCCGAATCCTGTGAACCTCAGCTTGGAAGGGCCTGTAGGCCCTAGTGCATTTTCTCTGACTCAACCCCAAACAGAGTAAGTGACATAGAAAATAACAGTAAAAAAGATATTTTATTGTTAAAAAAAAATGACCACTGAAACCATGCACACCGTCATTCACGCTCACATTCACACGCACAACCACAAGCCACTCATACGAACACGGCCTCACCCACACAGCCTCCCTCCCCTGTGAGCAGCAACCCTGTGGGCGAGTCTCTGTTGCTCTTCCTTTTGACTTTCGTCTCCAGAAACAACACATGAAAAAGCAATGGACCAGAGAAAGGAATGGGGGGCGAGGGGAGTAGCGAGGCCACCAGAATTCTCTGGTCGCTGCCACTGCTGGCTACATACAATCTACACATGTGTACAAACATACTATTCACGGGTGCCCACATGTGCAGACATGTGCCCACATTGACCCTCCATGCGTAGGGTTGAGTCGCTGCAGGTAACACTTAGAGACAGAGGGGCAGGCAAGGGCAGGGTGTCCGGTCTGGGCACTCTGCTGTTTGACGCCCTGCCTCCACCCTCCCTGAATGGACATTCTGAGTACCTTGTGTCTACAGAAGAAAACTCCCTTTGGGGCAGCTCATCCAGACAGCAAGGTTGAAAAGTGCCTAAAATCCTTTTAAATGATGAATTATATCCTTCCTTCCTTTGTCCCAAAGTGCTTGAGAAACTTGGGATGAAGAACCCAGAGTTCCATGAGGTCTGAATTCTTTAACAAAGAAGGTCCAGGGCTCTGCGAATCCTGGCTGGCCCTGGTTGGTAGAAAGTCATGTGACTTAAAGAGGTGGAGCAAGTTGCTGTGTTGGAATTTGGATTAGAGATTCCAGGAGACTGAGGCCAAAGTGATGCTCCTCAGGTACCTTTTGTCACCCTCATTCACGATCTTATCCCCATG
The DNA here is from genome assembly GCF_022682495.2 of Desmodus rotundus. NCBI lineage: Eukaryota > Metazoa > Chordata > Mammalia > Chiroptera > Phyllostomidae > Desmodus > Desmodus rotundus. The sequence continues at coordinate 140,655,880 of NC_071392.1, forward strand.
CCCGGCCCAGTGCCTGGCACGGAGCGGATGCTGCCGTGGACATACGAATGAGGCAGGGTGCATAGGTGAATTTTGGTAACTGCTCGCCTGCTGCTCACCTCTCAGTGCCTAGGAGGACACCGTGTGGCCCTCCTGGGACCTGGTCTTTACAGTGGGTGTAGCGGTAGCCTGTGAGGCAGGAACCTGCCTCTGCCTCCAGAATGGAGCTGTAGGCAGGTGTAGGAATGTGCCCCGATGGAGCCGACCCAGTATTTCAGGCCCCTCTTCCCTGGGCACTGAGAGATGGCACATCAGAGACAGGCTACCTCTCGCCCATCTCAGGAGGCAGTTTTTCCCAGTTTTCCAGGATAACTGCTCTGCGCATCCCCTTTCTGCTGGGGACCCTAGTGCTGTTTTTGGAGCTCTGCCCTCTGCTTCCCTCCAGCCTCAGGGACTAGGTGGGGGTCTGGAAGAGCACATTTCAAAGTATGGCAGCCTGGAATGGGTATGGGGGCTTCCCTCCCACTTTCCCAGCCATGCTCTGCTCACTCTGTGTAAGACAGGAGGAAGGTGCCAAGTCCTTGGCCTCCCAGCTGCCTTCCTCTGAGGACAGCTAGAACATGACCTCCTCACAGCTCCCATAATCACTCTCTACCATGTCAGAGCCCTCATAGTTGGGGGGTGCCTGAGGCTGGCCTTGGCCTGTGGGAAGCCTACCCCCGACCTCGCAGTCGGCATATGAGGGCCCAGCCCGGCTGAGGCGCATACTCACCCCCTTGTAGCCCCCCTCTGCCAGGCAGGGCCCTCCCCCTCCCTGCTGGAACTGCGAGTGGTAGTAGCTGATGGCTGTGTACTCATTGAGACAGGGGGCCAGCAGGCGTTCCCGGGGACTGGGGGCCCCGGGGGGCATCAGATCTTCCAGGTTCTGATTGCTATAACGGGGTGGGAGGGGTGCCCGCTTGTTTTCCAGCTCCAGGGGGAAGGGGAAACCTCCGTAGAGGCCAGCAGGTTCTGGCATCACAGCTGGGTTCTGGTGCCGGTGAGGAGAGGATGGCAGATGGCCTGGGGTCACTTCCGAGTGGGGGTACTCCCAGCGTTCCTTCCTGGAGTAAGTAGGGGGCCAGACTGCGGCTCCTCCCGGGTACACTGAAAGAGAATAGCAGTACACGGTGAGCTTTGCATTTCCCTGGTGAAGGTTCCAGCTGGCCTGATAGTTGCTATATATAACTTAGCAAGAGGTAGAGATGGCCCAAGGAGTCGGTGAATGTATGGCCGGTTTAAGCGTGTTATCTCTGGCAGCTTAGGTCTATATCTAGAATCCAGTGTGGCCAAGTTCAAGGCCAGAGGCTTAACCCAAAGCCAGTCTGTCTTGTGACTGATCGAAGGGTGAATGGACAGGGAAGAATGTGGATGGCTTCATGCAGCCCACCCCTGGCGCTGCAGACAGCAGCTGCATCCCAAGGCTTACTGGTGGGTTTCCTCTCCTTATTTGAAGGAAACAGACACACAGTTCAGAGCAGGTGTGGTGGCGTGTATCAGAGAGCATGAAGGAATGGGGTATGTCTTGGAAGCCTGGCGACCAGGTGTCTTTGGTCCCAGTTGTGCCCCTGCTACTGAATCGTTGGGTGAGTTAGGACAGGTCACTGTATCTTTATGGGTCCTAGCTACTCTTCCGGCAAAAAGTTAGTGCAAATACCTGTTTTAACTATTGGTGAATACACCAGCAATTATAAAGTGCTTACATATTCACCTCCTTTTGAGCCAAACATGGGAGGGGTGAAGGTGCCTCCTCTCAGCTAGCCAGGTCTCACCTAAGGGGCTGCACCTCCAGACTGGGCAACCAGAAAGTTGGACTATGGCTTCTCTTTCCCTTCCTAGAAGAGCGCAGATGTGCAGAAGCCCCCTTTTTACCCCCGGGATCCTACCCACTCCTATCCAGAGTCTATAGGTTTCTGCCATTCACATCAAACCTGTGGAGTATCTTGGAATTTAGAGGACTGGATTATGATGCAGCAGAATGAGCCACAGACTCTGAGTCCACAGACCTGGCTTCCGTTCCAGTCCACGAGTGCACTGTGGCCTTGAACATAACCCTTCACACCCCATTCCAAGGGATTGGACTGAAGGTGGCCAAAATCCCTTGTGCCTCCAATGGTGAAGTGCTTAGGTCTACCACCCCATTCCATCAGTCCCCGAGGCTAAGGGCCTCTGGCCATACTGACCCATCTCTTCGCCTGACCAGGTCCTCTTAATGATGGACTCGTTGTCAGAGCGGGGAGGAACCGCAGTCGGTGGGAGTCTGGGAGGCACACTGCAGACCACTGGCTGCTGCTTAGAGCTGGGTCCAAAAGTGATGAGTTCATTTGGACCTGAGGTCTTGCTGGGCTCTACTTGGTTCAAGTTGTTGCAGGAGCTGGTGCTCAGGGGGTTGAGCTCAATGGCAGGCATGGCTTGAGTGTCAACGCCAACACTCCTGGCCAGGAGGTCTGGGTCTTCCATGGCCACAGGCTTGTGAGACTTGTAATGGCGGCAATAGAAGAGAAGCCCAACAGCGGTGACAATGGTGAACAGTAGGGCCACTATGATGATCAGAATCTCCTGCTGCCCCCAGTCCCCTCTTTTGATGTCAGGGGTGACTAGGCAGTATTCTTCTACGCAGCCGCTTGCCTTAATTTCACACCTGCTGAGACAGAGAAGTAAGGTAGGGGGCTGAGTCACTTCCTTTCCATGTCCCCTCTTACAAAGATGAATGGGATGGAGAGCCCTACACTCAAGCTCACCCTCTCCAATTTTCCACCAAAAATGTGTGTATGGTTATCAAACACACTCACATATCGACTTCAGAACTTTCCATCCTTTAGCAGGACCCAGCTACACCCTTATTCACGACCATTTGGATGTGGACTCTGAGCACATGCATTGTGTTCACCCATGAGATCCAGACGTTGGATATATTCTCCACCACTGAGATCAGGTTTCCAACCACAAACTATGATAGATACGGCAGCCAACACACCTAGCTGTCCTCTAGCTACAATGGCAGGGGTCCAGATGCAAGTTAGCAGTCACTCAACAATGGTGACCAGACACCACCAGCAGGCCACAGGGACCCCCGTGGCTCTGCATGGATCTTACATTGGGCCGCCTTTTCAGAGAGAGCCCCTGGAACTGTATGACCTCTCGGGTCACCTTCAGCTTAGTCTTCCATGGTATGAGGCTCTTAGGAGACTTCAACGGCCAGCTTTATCCACTTTTGAAAAATTCACTCCATTCTACTTGAGCCCAAAACATCTCCCAGTGCCTGAAAGTTCAGCACCAGCAGTTTGTCCTTTGGGGTTTAACATTGTCCTCCCCAAGTTCCTCTTTTAAAATGCAAACGCTGCTTGCAGCCAAGGAGGGTCCTCCCCACACATCTACCAAAAGGAGAGCCTTGTGTACTGCAGAGCAGTAAGTGAAGTGCGGCCAAAGGGCCAGTTGCTGAGAAAGAAGACTTGGCTCATAAACACATGGAGGAATCTTGGGGAAGCCCTTTCCTTCTCTGGGCCTCAGTTTCCCCAGCTGTAACATGAGTGGGTGGACTACATCATTAGCTCACTTAGGCACAGACGGACCGCAAAGGGATCCCTTCAGAGTTTGTAAAAAAAAAAAGGATCCCAGGCATCATTCCTTGGAGATTCCAAATTAGTTGGTCCAGGGATGTACCTTTTTCACCAGTCTCCCTCGTGATTTTTTAAAGGCTTGTAAGTTGGGGAGCCAATAAAACCAGATAATTGCCAAAACCTCTTGATCTCTAGGACCCTTAGATGATTTGCCTTCTCTTGCAACCCCTGCACCCTCCCACCCCCCACCCTCAGGCCAGCATAATACTAGGCACAGGTGGCTTGCAGTGGGGTTCCTGACCCATAGCTGTGCCTGTACCAAGTGGTCACTGTCCCAGCTTATTTTCTAGGAAGTCACAGTCTAGAGCAAAAGAGTAAAAACTTCAGCTATTTTCAGACTTTATCAAAGATCAGAACGGCCTGAGGAGCCGGTTAGACATGCAGATTCCTGGGCCCCAGCCTGGTGAGTCTGTTTCAGTAGGTTCAGAATAGGGCTTGGGGAATATCTTATTAATAAGCACCTGCCTCTTCCAGAGTGTTCTGATACAGGTGGTCAGAGGGAGAAGCCTTGACCCGTGGAAAAGGCCAAGAAGCCAGGTCCTGGAGCACTCAGTCCCTTGCCTCCCATTGGCCTTTCCAGAGTTCAGAGTGCAGAGCTCATTCCCTAAGGGTGTCACGCCCAGGGTGAGGAGCCAGTGGCATGCGGCCTCTCCTGTGCTTACCTGCCTCCTTCAGGGGAGGAGGTACAAGTTCCATCTTTCTGGCAGGTTGTCCAGGTGCAGTTCTCCCCTTGTTCACAGTGTGTCCCAGAGGACTGTGGGGGGCACTTGCAGACATAGCCTGGGAGGAAGAGAAGGGAGTGAGAGCGTGCACTGGCCTCGCAGTCAGGCAGTCCGGGCTGAGAGGCGCTCCGGGACAGAGGGGAGGCGTCAGCACGCGTGCAGATGCATGTGTTCACATTTATTTACCTAGTGCCAAACACCAGTTAGGCACTGGTGCCCTACTGGACAAAGACTGGATCCCAGCCCTCAAACAACTTCCAGTCCTGCAGACAACAGGCATCTAAAGGGTAATGCATGTCCTCCTCATTTACCCAGACAACACTTACTCTAAGTGAGACTCTTCACGGAGGAGCTTATTGGAGCCTCGTGACAACTCCGAGATCTTTTACTGTTATCATCCTCATCAGGGGACAGATACAAGTTGATGGCAGGTGAGGAAATGAAGCACAGAGAGTATATGACATTTGCTTAAGGCCGTGCAGCTTAGTAAGTGGCAATATTGGGGTTTGGACCTAGACAGTTATATATAATAGCAGTGTATTAGTGATTATCATGAAAATTAGTTTTATTGGAAGGAAGTGTTGGGGGAGGTTTCCTGGAGCAGACACTATTTCTGCTGAGACTTGAAGTGAACGTTAGTCAGACAAAAAGATAGAGGGGCAAAGAGGAAGGTGTTTCAGGCAGAGGAGAGAACACCTGTAAAGTCTTAGAGGAAAGGGTGTGGTGAGTCCCAGGAATGAAAATGAGGCCAGGGTGAGCGAACCTGCTGGAAAAGGGGGGAGTGGGAGCTGCAGGCCAGGAGAGGGGAAGGGCCGGGCATCAGGGGTATGAGCCATGTGCAGGAATCAGGAATTGGGGCCCTATCTGAACAATGGGGAAAACACTGCAAGGTTCCATGCAGAAAAGTGACGTTCTCAGATCTGCACTATATAAAGACCAGTCTTTTAATATAAAGTGCCCTCCCAGAAGAGGCAGGTGGAGGGAGAGAAGCAGGGGAAGGGAGGTGGCTGGTGTAGTGGAAGGGGAGAGATGACAGGGGCTTGGGTCAGAGTGAGGACAGGGTAGTGATGACACTGAAATTCGTGAGGAGTGCAACCGTCTACACCAGAGGTCCCCATCCACACCCTTCCTCCTTCCAAAAAAAAAAGTAGAAAGAAAGACTTAGTGAGTGAGAATTAAGACTCCTGGCTTCGCTAGTATAGACCTGGCAGATCTCATCCTGTTACACTCCAGGCAGAAAGGAAAAGAGAGGGACATCTGGAATCAAGGAGCAGAGTGTTTTTCTGAGATCTGGAGCCAGAGCATGCCTCTCTCACTTAACTGCCCTGTGACCAGGGCAAGCTCCTTTACCTCTCTGGGCTTCCCTTACATAGCCCGGCAGTTTCCTGAGCTGTAGAATGGAGCTATCAATGGCTTTCTTCCTTCCCTCCCCTCCTCCCTGCCTCTTGGGGCTGTGATGAAAGAATATGCTTCGTAAACTCTATAGTGATATATAATTGCTAGTCCAACATGCCAGGGTCCTCTGAAGAGCCTCCTGAGATAAGCCTTGGTGTCAGCCCTGAGCCCCTACCTGTCCCTTGAGTCAGTAGGCATGTCCCACCATTGAGACACGGGCTCTGGCTGCAGTCTCCACTGTGGAGGCAGCACTGGGTGAGGGCCTGCCTCTCCAGCAAGCCTGCCGCCTCCTTGCCACGGGCCAGCAGCTCCAGTGCCTGTCCATTGATTGTGACTGCGTCCAGGCAGCCTTCGAAGCCCTGGGAGACGTTTGCGGGAGAATGAGAGAGGACAAGGCCGCCTAGAAAGAGGTCTCTTTCAGGCCTCAGACCCTGGCAGTTCTCTGGGAGCACAAGGGAGCCGTTGCCTGAGCTGTCAACCAACAGGAGAATGGAGGTGTCCGTCTCCTTCACCAGAACGGAGTGCCACTCTTGGTCATTCACGTGGAGCGAGGAGGAAAGATTTGCAGAGAAACCACCAGGGCAGCGGTATTCCAGCTGGAGCGCTCCATCGACCAGCTGCAAAGAAAACCCAGACGGCCATCAGCACAGCCAAGAAGTCCTCATAAAAAGCCCTGCTCTCAGGCTGCCAGTGGGAAGAATGTGGGTTGTGTTTCCATGGGTGGGAGGGGTAGTGTTTGGTGATTTTCAAGGCTCTTTTAGGTAGTGTGTTTGTAGAGAATAAAAGCCTTCAAAGTGCTCTTCTGTCTATGGTTTTATTTGGCCCTCACTACACTCCGTGGGATGGTCTGGGCAGGGATGACCTCTGCATTTCACAGATGAGGAAACAGGCCCAGAGATGCCTTGCTGTCTTTTGGATTCTTCTTCACAAGCCTCTCCCATGTTCTACATTCCTGAACATTGGCCTTGAAGGATGCCAAAACTTCCCTCTCATTGCCACTCCCGTATTCAACAGTTCAGCAGTTCTTAGAGTAGGTCTCCAAGATCTACTCAGGGGATGTCCAAGGGGAAACTATTTTCATAATAGACCTAAGACATTATTTGCCTTTTCTACTCTCATCCTCTCATATGCATGCAGTGGTGACTTATCACAACAGACGAAGGCAGAGGTGGATATGAAGAGCCAGCCGTCTTCTATTAGGCCAGACATCCGAGAGATTTTTAAAAATGTAAAGCCTCTTTTTTTTATTTTGGAAAATGTAATTATTTTTCATAAAATATGGTTTTATGTGACCATGTCATGGCTTTCTTATTTTTAAATGAATTAACAAATAAATATTTTAACATTTGTCAGTTTTAATTTCTAATATTGAAAATGTCGATAACTACATATAACCCATATAAACAGAACTTCCTTAGGATCTTCAGGCATTTTTAAGGAGTAAAAAAAAGTCCCGAAATCAAAATGTCTGCGAACCATTGGGTTAAAACATTTTAGTTCTCCTCACCCTAAGAAGTGGGGCAGCTTGTGGTCAGACCTTTTTCTGGCTACAGGCTAGGTAGCGCTTTCTCTGGGTGCAATCTGACAATACAATGCGGTGTGTTCAGGAGTCAGCCATTTGTACACCCCCTTCCTGATTTTTACCCTGATTCGGTACTACCTATATCATTATTTACTTTAAAGAAAGCTTGCAATTATCCAGTAAATAGAAAAATAGAACAGCAAAAATAAGTACAACTCAACTCATTGTCCTTAACTCCTTTGACTTTACCCAGGACCCCAATCCATGGATCCCACCACCTTTTCACTGTCTCTCGCCTGCTCAGCAGTGTCCTCCCTGCTCTCCTTATCCAGCTTAAGTTCCATAGCCAAGTTCCCATCCCTCTCTCACTTGGTCGAACTCTCCTGGCAAACACACAAATCTGGTAAGACTCAACCCTCCCGCTATTCTGAGCATCCTGGAGCCAACACGGCTGTGGAGAAACACACAGCCTTACTCACGGGCCTCCCTTTAGTTTCATGACCTTGAGTCTCAAGTGAGCCCTTCACGCTGCTCAACAATCGTTCCATCTTCCTTAGTCCATTTCCTCTCCCAGACCCTGAATGCCTCCCTCCCCATTCTCGCTCTCAGCAATCAGATGGGAACTTGCGGGCACTCTCACAGTCACCACTGTCCACCTTGGTGAAAGCCAATCTCTCCATTCATGTGCTAGATTCCCCGCCCCACAACTTATTTCCTCAAGGATAAGACGCCACCGGCTCTCCTCTCTCCTGCATCTTTGTTCATTCTCTGCTGGATCCTCCCAATTGTCATACAAACATTATTGCTGTAATATTATTTTTTTTAAGTTGACTCGAACCCACTTCTCTTGCCCAATATCACTTCTTTTTTTCTTTGCTTCCCTTAGCAGCAAAATCCCACCCCCACCCACCACAACACTGAAACCACTGGTGTCAGGGTATTCAGTGACCTCTGTTGCTAGATCCAGTGGTTCATATCACTTCCCATCTTAGTTGACTTCTCAGCAGCACATCGCCCAGCTGATCACTCACTCCTTCCTTCTTAATACATGTTCTTCGTTTGGCTTCCCGGATACAATACTCTCTTGTTTTTCCTCCACCATCACTGGCTACTCCTTTTCAGTCTCCAGTGTTGGATCCTCCTCTTCCCCCGACACCTCATTGTTTGAATGTCTCCAGGATGACTACTTGGTCTGCTCACTTACTCATCTGTACTCCTTGGTGATCCCCATCTCAGCCCAGGCCTTTCTCACAAACACTAGACTGATTTATCCAGCTCCACTCAGAGGTCTAATAGGCATTTCAAACTTACATGTCCAAAACCAAGCTCCAGATCTTCCCCCCCAAACCTGCTTTACTCATATTCTTCCCCAGGTCTCTTGGTGGCAACTTCATCCCTTCTAGTTGTTCAGGCCAAAAATCTTACTCCTTGTTTTTTCTCCCAGTCCTCATTCAATTGACCAGGAAATCCTGGTGGTTGGCCTTACCTTCAAAAATCTATTCAGAATCTGACCTCTTCTTCCTAGTTCCACTGTCATTACCCGGATCTAAATTGCGGTCATCTCTCACCTGAATTGTTGCTTTTTGACTGGGTCTCTCTGCTTCTGTCTTTGTTCTTCCAAGCCTATTATTAGCACAGTAGCCACAAGGACCCTTTTTGCATATGTTAATTCTCCGCTCAAAACCTTCTGATGCCTTCCATTTTGTTCAGGATAAAAGCCAAAGTCCTTAAATGGCCCATGAGACCTTTATTGATCTGGGCCCATTTCATTACATCTCTGCCCTTGACTCCTACCACTATTGTCCGCTTTGCTCACTTCAGTCAAGTCAAACAGTCCTCTGGGTTGTTCCTTAAGTATGCTAAGGTCTTCTGCCAATTACTATTCCCTCTACCTACAGATATCTAAGCTAACTCCCTTACCCACTTCGAATTATTACTCAATTATCACCTCAACAAAGCCTTCCCTGACCACCTTATTTAAAATTGCAGCTCCCCAGACTCCTGATTTCCCTTAACCTTTATCTTTTCCTTTTAACCCAAAGTACTTGTCACACTCGGACAAACTCTATAATTTCCTGGTTTATTATGGTTATTGTCAGTCTTCCCTGTAGGATGAAAGTAAGAGGGGGTTTTGCCTTATTCACTGATGAGACCCAAACACCTAGAACCGTGTCTGTCACTTAGTAGATGCTCAATAAATATTTATTGACTGAATTAAATTCTAGCCAGTCTGTTTCTCTTTGTCAAAGTGGGAGATTGACAGGGGTGCCAGAGGTGTTAACATCAGGAGGGTAAACTGAGACTTTCTAAACGACATAATCAGAAGGATTGAAAGACCATTAGAAAGGAAATTCCTTTTTCTTCCATGTAACGCAATGCTGGGTTCGTCACCTGGAGCACCCCGCTGGTAGCCAGCTTCCCCCTTTTTGGAAACACTGTTCTATTACTCAGCAAAAGTGATAAAAGCCCTAGGGCTAGGTGGCCCCACCCTTCTGTCTTCCTGTCTTCAGATACTCTCTTATCTCATAGGACAGCCTGACCTCTGCTGTTGTACTTGGACATATATCTTTAGGTGAGATGCTTTGGCCACCGTGACTGGAAGGCCTCGTGTCTGGACCCAAGAGTCAAGACCCAGCATCCCTGAAAACCATGCCAGGATTTCTCTGCAGAAATCAGCCTTCTTGGCCATGCTCATGTTGCCCCCACCTTCCCAGCCTGGCTCGCTCTCATGAAGTGTCTCAGCTGGCAGGGCCTTACCTTCAGGGAGATATGCACTGTCCCATTGCTGAACAGGACAACGGCCTGTGACTGGAGTGTTTTCAAGTGGAAACGGATGTGCCAGTTCTGAGTCCCTGGGGGACTGTACCGCCCGAAGCTCTGACCGCTGAACCTTGCGGCAGTACCTGTGAAAAACAACCAGCGGTGTCACCTCCATGTGAAACGGTCCCCACAGAGCCCTCCAAATGACTGTCTCATTCAACTCTTGGATGGCCAGCAGAGGCATTGCTCATTTTATAGATGAAGAAACATTGCTGGGGGGTCACTTATCCAAGGTCATACAGCTAGACAGGGGCCATCACCCTCCTTTGGCTCCAGGGACCCCTGCCTTGGTCCCAGCCTGGGTCAGAAACTATGACTCACACCATTAAGAATGCAGGAACCAAGCCAGAAATGTAATCAATCAAGGGTATGAAAATCAAAATTTCTGTCCTACATTGTTTCCATGTTATTTCTGACCTCCCTTGGGAAGAAGGAAGTAGAATTGGAGAGGATTTTGCGTATGTATGTGATTTCAGGAACACCCCAAGGGGTTATTTTGCCTCAAGATATCTCCATTATTAGGAGTGTAACAATTTGGAGTAAGCACTTTCCAAATAACACTCTACCGAGGGACCAAGAGACACTCTGTGATAAAGGACGGGATAGATCGAGTGGCCAAAACTTCCGAGAAGTCCCTCACGCTCCAGCCCCTGCAGAACTTCTGGGGCACAGTTGCATAAGGAGTCTGGAACTTCACCTACACTGAGTTTCTCAAGTTTATATGACCACGGGACCCCCTTATGTGGACCACCTATGCATAGTCCTTGCAAAAAGCATTCTGTGGAACCCCCCTTTGGGAAATGCTGTGTTATATGAAGCACTGCCCTCCTGAGATTTTAAAAAATCCACCCTCCCTACAAGTGAGTTCAGATTTTAAATTCCTGTGAATAAGCTTAGAGTTGTGGGGTAGGGGGAAGGATTAGAGGTACAGGCCGGGAGACCTAGGAATTGTTGAAGGCTGAAATAGAAGAAGGAAGAACCAGAAAGCCTGAGGCATGCGGGATTATAAAATCCTAAGAGGCTGTCTTCCCAAAGGTCTAATCTTCTCTGACCCTGGCCATTCCCTTGTAGTAGCTCATTACTGGATGGGACCTTGAAGGTGATCTAGATGAGGAATTCCCAAACCTGGCTGAATATCGGCATCACCTGGAGAGTCTTCAAAAATACAGAATGTCAGGCTCTCCCCTCAGAGAGTGTGACCAGTAGTTCTGGGGGCACGTGGGAATCTGTATGTTAGAACGCTCCCCAGGATGGGTGCAGGGATTGGAAGAGAGGCCAGGGGAGGTGTCGGAGATGCTGGTCATGTTCTGATCCCTGATCTAGGTTCTGGTTCTGGTTACACCGACATACTTGGTTTGTGGAAGCTTGTTGAGCTGTGTACTTATGACACGCAGATATTTCTACATGTCATAGTCCCCTAAAGTTAAAAAGCGAACAGACTTCTTTCCAAGTGATTCTGGTGGTCTGTGAGCCAGTCCATCTAGTATTTCTTAAAGTGCCGCCCTTGGACCACCTGCTTCAGAATTGACTAAGGTGCTGGTTAAAACTGCCAATTCCAGGCCTTGCCCAAGACTTTCTAAATAAAAAACTCTGGAGGTGACACCCAGGAGCAGGTCTCTTTAAAAACACACTCCCTGGGTGACTTGCACAATCTTTAATTTTAGGATCTATTGTCTGATGCCAGATGGTCAAGAACAAACCTTCAGCCATCACAGCTTCCCCTGCAACCCACCCGGGGGCAAGAGACACAAGAAGGGAAGCTCCCACCCAAAGTAGCTCACCCAGCTGAAACACAATAGGCCCAGAGAAAATCTGCAAATCTGAGAATTTCCCTAATGCAGACCTGCGGACCCAGAGTGGAAGGCATGCCAGGCAGGGGGCGATGATGAGCCAAAGAAAGTCATTCTCTTTTTGCCAATGCCCATGTGCATTGGCTTCAATGACAGGGCCACTGGAGTGAATCCTGTCAGAAAACTGAGTTTCTAAAGAGATGGGCAGAGAGCTCAGGCTTTAGAGCGGGATGCACAGATATTTGAATAACTAGCCTGGGAGGCTGTACAGTTTCAGGCAAACCAATATAATGTAATCCCCACATTTCAGTTTCAGCTGTAGATGGAGCTATCGCCCTGCTTCGTAGGGTTGCGGTGACCAAGAGTTTAGGTAACATACACACAGAGCCTGGTACAAGCAGAGTCCTCATAGCAATAACTGCTACCCTGTGAATGACAGCCACCATTGATGGGTTGCTTATTACGGGCCAGCCAGGGGGTAAAGGGCTTTTATATCCAGTAAGTAACTTACTCCTCAACCAACTCACGGAGGCAGATGATAATACTTCCATTATTTTATGGATGAGAAACTAAGGCTCAGAGGATTTCACAAAACCCCCAAGGTTACACAGCTAATAGGTGATAGAGCTGGGGCTTGAACACGAGCCATCTAGTCTAGACCTTCAAATGATATCCACCAGGCTACAGCAATATAGTGGCAGTGGTAGGAACTACTGTTCATTGGCCACTTCCTGTATCAGGCACTCTTCTAAGCAAGCACTTGATATTTAATGCTCGTTTAATCCCTACAACAGCTCAAAGGCACACAGAGGTTAAGTGTGTTCCCTGAGGTCACGTGGCTAGCAAGTGGCAGAGCTGAGATTTGAACCCAGGCAGCTTGATGCCAGAATCTGTACTCTTAGCCATGATGCTAAACTGCCTCTTGTATTCTTACCATTATTTTCACAATTCCAAAAAGTGGCCAGGAATAGGGTGCTATTCTGTGACTAGATTTTGTGAGGCCTCACTAACCTCATGGTGGTGGTCCCTGGCCTTTAGCCCTGTTGAAACTTCCCTCTCACTACCCTGCAGACCCCCCCCTGGGACCTCCATCCCTGGAGTCAAGTGGGTCAAGCCCACCATGCTGGCTGCCCTGGGGAGGCCCATTCCTCACCATTGCAGGAGCAGCTCCTCTCCAGGCGGTGCCGTGGGGTTAGGATGCTGAGCCTGGCTGTGCTGTACGTGGGCCCGACCCTGGGGTCCAGGTGCACTGTCTCTTGGCAGATTTGACCCTGGCAGCCTGGCCCCTGGCAGGGCACCACAGGCATGGCTGACCTCATCTGAATTCCCACTGAGTGCTCCATCTCCTTGGCCGAGTGAGTGATGATGGTTGCCAGCTCCTGCAGCTTGTGGAAGGTCCCGGAATGCCCCTCAAAGACCAGAAGCACATCCACCCCCGCTGTGGCCTCTGCAGGCTGAAGGCTGGCCAGGTGAATGTTGGCTCGTTTGATGTCCAGCTTGTTGCTGAGGAACCTCTGCAGGTTCCGCCAGTGGTCACTCACCAGCTCCTCCGGGGTGAGCTGGTGGAAGCCCATCCACATGCTCTGCTGCAGGGCCTGCGGCCCCACGTGCCACACATGGACGTGGACCCCCGCAGTGGTTGTGAAGGTGCCATCGCTGACTGTGACAGTGAACGCGTAGTGGCCTCGAGGCAGTCCCTGGGCAGCGATGATCGTGCCGTCAGACGTGCCCACTGAGAAGCGCCTGCGCAGGGTCTCCTCTCCCGCCAAGCTGTAGGTCAGCGTGTCCTGCGGGTCCCGGTCTGTGGCATGGATTTTGCCCACCATGCCACCCTGGAACTCCTGCTCCCCGATAGTGATGAAGATCTCCAGTGGGAGGGTGGAGGGTGGGTAGTGGCTCTGCTCCGTGACATGGACTCTGACAGACGTGGAAGACGAAAGGGGAGGGACGCCGCTGTCTGACACCTGTGGACAAGAGAGGCACTGCGTTACCATGGGACTGTGGCCCAGACAAGGCTGGCCTCCTTGGGGAATCACGTCTCTCTACTTGAGAGCAGGCTCAGCATGTTGTCACATTTGAGAGACGAGATAATAACTCCAAAAGTACCGAAGGTTTCGTGGAGGGAGTCACATGCGCACCACACAGTAAAACCGGGCTCCACTTCCTCATTCGACATCTCTGAGCCTCTCCCTAAGTCAGTCCCTCCAGACATGATCTGGCCTCCTTCCTCTTGAACTTCTCTCATTCCCTCTTTATTTAAGTGGTCATCTAAGGTCTCCTAGTGACTCCAGCGTGTGTCCTTCAGGGCCCCTGTCAGCCTCAGGAGGTTCTCTTTGGGATTCCCCTCTACACTGTCATTGGGCTCGGGTTTGGGCTTGGGGTTGGGTTCTCCTTCAGCTCAGCTAACAAATATTTGTTGAGTGCTTCCTATGGGCCAGGCCCTCCACTGTGATCAGGGAAAAAGAGACACTAAGTTGCTAAATAAACCGGAGGACGTCAGACTTGGATAAAGTGGTATGGAGGGAATAAATGGAGCAAAGTCATGGAGACATAGAAGATGGAAAGAGGTAACTTAGATCAGGTGGGAGAGAAGGTGTCTTGGGGGAGGGAGCACTTGGGCTGAGTCCTGAGGGATGAGAAGAGGTGAGGACAAGAGGTGACAGACAGGGAACAGCTGCGGGGGAGGGGGGGGCGTGGGAGGAAAGAATGTGGTGTCCTTAAAATAAAACAGAAAGGGGCCACTGTTGCCGGGGGCAGGGCAGAGGACTGGAGGTGAGGGCAGAAGAGCAAAGGTGACATTTTATGTCAGAGCCATGAAAAGCCATTGATGGTTTTACGCCAGGCAGTGACATGATCTCATTTAAATGCAAGGGAGATAATGTAAATAAAAATTTCATTTTCTGCCCTGGGCGGTGTGGCTCAGTTGGTTGGAGCATTGTCCTGTAACCCAAAAGGTTGTGGGTTTGGTCCCTTGTCAGGGCACATACGAGAAGGCAACCAACCAATGTTTTTCTCTCATGTCAATGTTTCTCTCCCTCTTTCTCTCCCTCCCTTCCCTCTCTAAAATCAGTAAGCATGTCCTCAGGCAAGGATTTAAAACAATTAATTTTTCTTTCACATTTTACCAAACTGTCCCTGCAACTTTCTGCCCAGATAGCAAGGATGGAGTTTTTCTTCCTCTCCTCAGTGACGTTATCGCTTTACCGATTGTCAACAAGGGTCTCCAATTTTCCCTGTAGTAATACCTTGTTCACGTGCATCCCACAGCTTGGAGTGAGTGAGCAGGCTGTAAAATTACACCTGCTGCTGGGAACTGTGCACAATGGCACCGATGAATATCAATAGCAACAATAATAATTATTACTACTACTAAGTATAATGTAGAACTACCATTAACAGAGTACAAACTGTGTACTTTAAATGCATGATCAGTTTGTCTTTCTTATGAGACAAGAGCTGTGAAGTCTCTCATTTTACAAAATATATAACTGAGGCTCAGAGGGGTAAAGTAACTTGCCCAAAGTCACACAGCGGGTAAGGCCAGAGCAGCAAATGAACAGCCTACCTGTGTCCATAGCCTGTTTCTTTGCTGGCTTATAGTGCCTCCCACTGAACAGGAGTGGAATTGCAGGACAAATCAAAGAAATGGTGATGCTGCCAATAGTTTCTGAGGGATTGTCTGGGCCAGGATACAGAGGTCAGGAAGCTGTTCTCTCTAGTCTCTCCCTAGGCAATAACATCCATGCCTTTGGCTTTGAGCATCCTTTACATTAGCCCACATCTGTCCTCTAATCTACAGACTCCCAGTTCCAACTACCTATTACACACCTCCACTTGGATGTCTCATGGACACCTGAAAAGTAACATGTGCAAAACAGAGCCCTCATTTTGCCCTGCAGACGTGTACTTCTCCCATCCCTGCCTCCGTCTCTCCAGTCTCATAAATGGCCCAACCACCCAGTCTTCACTGGAGCCAGGAACGTGGGGCTCACCCCTGATTCTTCTCTCTCTTTCCTCATATTCAGTACATCACCACTCATGTTTATGTCCATGCAGAACTTTCCCAAATCTGTCCACTTCTTGCATCTTAACCATCATGTCAAGGTCTCAGCACGACTGTCTCCAGTTAGGATGACTTCTCGTTATTATCCCTCAAACACTCTTGCCCCTTCATTTGCTCCTTCTAGAGCTTCAAAAAGGAGCCTCTGAGACCCAAGAAGGGTCATTTCCTTTTCTGAGACCCTTCACCACTTCTCAGTGCACTTAGATTAGAATCCAAAAGCATTGCCACAACTTATACTTAGAGTGACCATCCTTCCTTGTTTGCCCAGGACAATCCTGATTTTCATCTGTTGTGGACCAGTTATCGCCACTTAACTATTTTCAGTGCCTCTCTCATTCTCAAGAGCATGACAGTTTGGGCCTCAAAAAATACAGTCACTCAAGCTGTGAGGCCTCCATGATCTGCCTGCCCCGCTCATCTCTCCAGGGTTATTCCCACCACTGCTCACTGTGCTCTGACCCTGTTGGCCACATCTCAGGTCACCGCCAGCTCTCTTCCAACTCAGGACTGTGGCTTGTCTCGTTCTTCTCACCTGTGACACTCTCCTGTCCACTTTTTTACATGGCTGGCTCCTCTATTCTCAGCTCAAAATGCCCCCTTTTCATGAGGGCACCCATCCTTCGACTATGTCTCTCCCCTGTGCCTTAAGAGCCTCTCGTCACTTTTTTTCATCTATTTATTGGGTCATCTCTATAGTTAGAATCAAAAGTCTGTGAGAGCAGGAACCATTCCAGTCTTTCCCCTGCTTTATTACTAGAAGCTAGCATAGGGTTCAGTATGTGAGAGGTGCTCAGTAAATATGTATTGAAAGACTGACTGACTGAATGAATGAATGAATAGCTGGCTGGCTGAATACAGCACCCTGAGCCCAGAGAAGTTCACAGACTAGCGAGGTCCACTAGACTTGAGATTTAGGGAAGGGATTTGGCAGGGAGTGAAATGAGAGAGAAAGGTTTGACCATCATCTTGGCCACCATCACTGGGCAATTCTCATGCAACCCATAACAATACCACCATAATCCCCTACACGTGGATGTATGTTCTCTCACTTGACCCCACACCAGTTCTCGGGGGTAGGTCTTTAACAACACCTGAAACTCAGAGAGCTGTCCTGACCAGCCTCAAGGAGACAGAGCCAGGTGGAGCGTGTTCTGCCTGGGAACAGGGCAGAAAGTAAGAGCTCAGTTTCTGGGGTCAGAGAGTTTGGGTTTGAAGCAATCTACCTCTGCTCCTCATTAGCAGAATAGTATTACTTTGAGTCAGTCACTTAACCTGAGCGCCCCAGTTCTCACATCTACAAAGTGGGGGTGATAACTGTCCCTGCCCTAAAGCATGCTGTGAGGATTTAATGCAACAATGCAAGTTCAGCCAGTGCCTGGCTCATGGTAGGAGGTTTGGACATTGTTTTTTTCTAATCATTGAAGCACTGGTGGTGCTTTTGCCAGCACATCACTGTCCCCATGGTCACCACTGCCGGTCCAACAGAGTTCTTACCTCGATCTGAAGCTGATACCATTCCTGGACTCTCCTGCTCAGGTACGTGGTGGTCACCAGCCATCCATCTGGGGTCACTCGGAAGGCAGAGCCGTCGTTCCCCTTGGTGATTTGAAAGGAGTAAGGGGGGCCATTCTCTGGGGAGTCTGGGTCACTCAGGATCAGCTGCAGGACTTTTCTGCCGATGGGGCATTTCTCCTGAGACCGAAAGTGACAGAAAATCAAATTGCAAAATGAGTCCCAGTTCTTCATCTCAAACCTTTCTGGATCCCCTTCTCTCAGATGAGTCCTCGGCACTCTGGCTGTTCCTGGGCCATACCTGCCCCCTGCCCTGAGCTGTCATTCATTCATTCTGCCTGCCAGGGAGATAGTTGCTGACTTTGTCAGTCTAGACTAGTCACAGCCACTGTTGGGGTAGACTGGTACCAGCGGTGAGCACCCTCCTCTAGAAGGTCAGTGAGGGGACGATGGGTTCAGGATGCCTTTGGAAGGTCAAACGTACCTGAACAGAGGTGCTGTAGTTGAGCTGGAAGAATCTCGGTGGGTTATCGTTGATGTCAACAACTTGGATGGCGACGTCTACGTCCTCATGCAGTGGGGGGCGCCCGCTGTCGGTGGCTCGGAGCCTCAGGGAATAGCTAGAAGTCTTGTACAGCAAGATACCCAGTGGAGAGTTAGCAGTGAGACCCCTCAATTCTGCCCACTAATATTTTCAGGAAAATAAGAAACACTCCCCTCCGCTTACCCTCATTGCCCAACCATGACATTTTAGAGCCCAGGTTTGGGAGTCAGGCAGAAATCGGTTTGATTTCCAGTTCAACCATTTACTAGCTGTGAGACCTTGGGAAAGTGACAAAACTTCTGTGACAATGATATTAGGACCATGTTCTAGGAGTCTTTTAAGGACCAAATGGCATAATGAATGTAAAGCACTTAGCAAAGGTCCTGGCACAGAGCAGGCGCTCGGTGAATGATAACGTGTTATAATGGTCTAATTAATGATTCCTGGTCAATGGTGAGAAGCAGGCCTGAGCTCCTCCAGTGAAAATTAAGGGTCACTCAGTCCCTCTCCTGCCTCTGGCCTCACAAGCCATAGAGACACCACAGAGAAAACAAGTGGGGGTGGGTCTGGAGAAGTGTGAGCAAGAGACGCTAACTACCAATCATTCTCCTGACCTGTAGCAGAGCTATATTCTGCTTTGATGAGCTCGAATTGGGCCCCTCCCACATGGCTCACCTGTTCCCAATCCAAGGCCCTGGCCACCTGTAGCTCCCCCTTCTTGGGGTGGATAGCAAAGTGCCCGAGCTGGTTCCCTCCTACCAGGCTGTAGGTGATGGCACTATTTAGGGGTCCATCTTCATCAGTAGCTGACACCTGCAGCAGAGGGGGGGTTATGGTGGTGAATTGAGGGGCAAGAGCGACCAGAATGGCATCTTGGCCCCTGGGAGTATAGGGAGCGCAGATATGTCCCCTCCCCAATAAATGGACCACAGTCATCTCTCCAAAGAAATCTCATTATTTATAACCTAGTATGGACTTCAGCATGCCGTGGTTCATTCATTTATCCATTCATTAATTCATTTACTCATTGACCCATACTGATAGGGTGCTAGGTTCTGTGCTAGGATGCGAGGAATGTGGCAAAATGGATATGCCCACAAAAAGCTTAACATAATTTTACGGATAATTCTACTTTGGGGGCAAAGTAAGACCAGCTTTAGAAAGCTGACCAGCATAGAAAACACAGTGGTAGATTCCAGTTAGGGAGATTGAAAAGGGATTTGTGAAGCCTTGAAGGATAAGGATGGCTTCTGGGAGGGGAGCCTGCATCCCAAGCAGGAGAAACCATATGAGCCCAGGGGTGTGAAAGTACAGCGGGTGTTTGGGGAAAGGCACGTCTTCCTGTGTGGTTGGAGAACAGGGTGCAGGTCAGGGAGGGAAGGAGATAAGGCCAGAAGGCAGAATGAAGGAGGCTCGTGGAGAACCTTGAATTTGGCCATACAGAATTTCATTCCCTGCGGTTGGGGACAACTATATGTGTAAATGCAAAGAGTGTTATTTGTTGTCCCCTCTTTTCCTCCCCTCCCACAATGACACTCCCTGTCCTGCGAGGCCCTTTCCCATGTCCCACTCTGTCAGTACTTGATCTGGATCTCATCAAACACGTCCCTGAGACATTTGGTCATGAGAGACAGTTTGGCCGAATGGCTACAAGTCAGAGTCAAGTCTGTAGTGTATTAATTGATAAACTCATCCATGCTCATAGCTGACTGGGGGAGAGACAGGTAAGAACCCAACACAGGGGCCACATCCCCCGAACAGGAAAATTGCAGATCCTTACTGTGAGCACCGTGTCACCCACGATGGCATTCTCGAAGACCCTCGTGCTGTACAGATCCTGGGGGAATCTGGGTCGGTGTTCGTTGGTATCAGTGACATTGACCACGATTGTGGTCATGTCACTGAGGGAGGAAGAACCTTTCCGGCTGCACTCGATGGACAGGAAGTACTTGGGGCTTGTTTCAAAGTCCAGGCTCCTGTTGACGTACAGGATCCCTGAAGAAAAAAGAGAAGCATTGAGACCATTGGGACCACAATGGCAGAGGGCTGAGAGGCCTTGGGCCAAACGCCAGGAGAGGCAGCTCAATAGGGTTAGGAGACACAGATCCCCTCCATCACCTCCTCCATCACCTCCTTCATCTCCTTCGTCATCTCCTTTGTCATCTCTCCACCACCCCTTCCTTCATCTCCCTCTTTATTTACCCTCCCTCATTACCTTTCTCTGTCCCTCCACGTCTTCTCATTTTCCTTATTATTGTTCTCCACTGCAGTGTTTTCCTCATTTATTTCATTAATACTTCATTGAGACCTCATTGATACCTCATTAAATATGTAATATTAAATCTATGTGTGTTAGATCTAGAATAACCCTGTGGAGCATAACAGAGTGATTCTCATTTTGTAGGTGAGTCAGCTGAGACTCCCAACATCGAAGTGACCTGCCAAGCTCATTCAGCCAGTAAATGACAGAAGTTAAATTATAAAGAGTTCTGTAATACCCAAAGTTGTTCAACAAATTATTAGGGCATAGATTTATTATTCTGAAAACTGGAAAAAAAAAGTTTTTTTCTGCCATTCCTGGATAACCAAATAGTTAATGGAGGAAAACCGGTCTTTATAAGAGAATTCCAGTTAGTAATTAAGTGAGGAATGATAGGATTACAAAAATCACCATTTTGCAGCTCCAAATGAAATAATATATCTAGGAAATAATCATCAAAGGCTGCGAAAGCCATTAGGAGAAGAGCTGATGAAGAACTCTATGTTGGGTGAATCAGGCTGACAAACTCTAAGCCCACCACCAATGAAAAAGGACCAGTTAGCCCTCTGGCACAGTGCAAAGGACAGCCCAACATTGTCTACGAAGGGTTGTCACTAAAAAACCTGAGCCTGAACCTCGGGTCTTTGACCTTGACCAAGGCCTTTGATCCAAATGCCATTTATAAGACATTATGGAGGGATATGTTGTATGATGACATCATAAAGATACAAGTAGCCAATCCAAAATATAAAAAGTTCTGACTAACACATGACCCAAGTTTTTCATTACATCAATGACAAGAGGAGGAGGGAAATGTTAGAGATTAAAAGAAACTGAAGATGGTGCATATAAACCAAATGCAATAATATGTGGGCATTTGGGGGATGTTGACAGACAAACCAACTTCAAGAAGACATTTATGAGATAATTTGGCTAGGTATTAGATAAATTAAAGAATTATCTTTTGGGTGTGATAATGGCATTGTGGCTGCGTCTATTAAAGGAGGTCTTATCATTTAGAGACGCACACCGAAACGTTCCTGAACAAAACGATACGCTGTCTGGGGTTCCCTTTACAGTGACTCAGTGGTGGGAAGACGTGGGAGGGCGGCAGGTGAAGACGAAACTAGCCTGGTCTGTGTGCACAACTCCTGCAGCTGCGTGATGGGAACAGGTAGTTTACGCTGGTTTCTATTTGTTACTTGTTCCAAGTCTTCATAATACAAACTTTGAGAAAATAGTGCTCAACAATAAGGTGGCTGCTTTGGGAGGTAGACGGCCTTCTTGCCAGGGTGGTGTGGGGAAGACTCCACCAGGGCTTGGTCTGACCTGGGGAGCCTCTCGGGCCCTTCCAGGAGGTTCTGTGAGTCTGACTTAGACTCTTCTGTGGCTAGGAGCAAAGAGGAGGGACAGTCTCCTAGTTCTCTCTCTTCCTTAGAATAAGGGGAAACTCAGGGGTGCCAGGATATTTGGGGAGGGCTCCAGGAGGGAAGCAGGCAGCCTTGTCCTGGGCTGCTTAAGCCTCACATTCCAGTAAGTACTTCTACCTCTGCAGCCAAGAATGGAGAGTGGCCTCAGCCTCCTAGGGCTGGGTCTGAGCTAAAACTTTGAAGCTACAAACTGTAGGAGGAGAGTGGGTTGCCTAGGGTCCTGGGTGGAGAGGTGGGGGATAAGAGGGCTTCCCACATAAGGTGGCCCCAGGATGCAGAATGGACCTGGTACTTGGAGAGATGCAGAGTGAAGAAAGGGCCAGAGGAGGTTGGCCCAGGAGAGGTTCATGTAGCAGATACACCCTATATGTGAGGAATCCAAGTTCCCCAAGACTGGGGGCAGGGGCTGCCTTAGGCGCTGCCTCGGGCGCTCCCTCACCTGTGCGGGCATCCAGGCGAAACCTCCCCTGCTCATTCCCGCTGACCATGCGGTAGCCGGTCTTCTCAGAGCCCGGGCGGGTGAGGGTGGCCAGCTGCAGCACCTCTGTGCCCAGCGCGGCATCCTCAGGCACCTGCACGCTGTGCTCTGTGTTCAGGAACAGGGGCAGGTAGTCTTCGAGGCCCACCACGGACACTGTGACTGTGCCCAGTGTGGACAGTGGGATCGGGGTGCCCAGGTCAGAGGCCCGGACGGTGAGCTGCAGTGCAGCTTGTGGCCTGACCCGCAGGGGCTTCTCCAGCCGGATCACGCCCGTGGTGGCTTCGATGGAGAAGTGGCCTTCGGCAGAGTCCGCCAGGGAGTAAACCACCTGGGCGTTGGTGCCTGCGGGGGGAGACCAAGGGTGTTTGAAGAGTTAATGGTAAAGTGGTACAAGGTGAGAGGATGTGTCCTACAAGGGTGGTGGGATTGGAACATGGGACTGAAGACACTAGAGCTCCTCCACCCCGAAAGGGGAGGTTGGGGCTGAAGCAGATAGTCACCACCTCCTAGTCTTGGAGGGGCCATCATGGGCGAGGTTCTAGGTGATTGGTGTGGCTGCAGAGGGCAGACCAGACTGATGATGGTCAGCTCAAAACAGGTAGCACTTGCTAATTATCTGAGGTACCATGGAAGGAAGAGGCTGCCTAGGAAGTAGGGAGCTTCCTGTCTCTGGAGGTGAGCAAGCACTGGCTAACTGAGCATGTACAGGGCCTTGTAGCCACTAGCTGTGTTTACACTATGTGCTCTCCCTAGAACCCCTGCATCCAAAATCTCTTACCTCCGTCATTGTCAAGCTAAAACTCACTTCCTCTAGGAAGTCTTGAGTTTACTTTGCTGGGGTCAAACAAAAGAGGGTATTTTGATCCCATTTTTATCATCATTATTATCATATCCTATGCTGATCTGGCTACTTTGATCCAAGGGCATTTTTTACCCTATATCAACTATACAATTTGACTTAAGAAAATTGGACACACATAGGCGACATCTCATATACGTGTGTGTGTGTGTAACCACAATAAAACACTGGGTGGCAGAAGCTATAATTGGCACAATATGGAACAAATACTCCCAGATGAATCCGATTTGCCTTGTAAATTTTAAAAAGAAAGAATTAACCCTTATGAAAAGGATGTCATTAAAATTAAAATGTAAAATATTGAAAAGGATTCTACTCTATTGTATAGAAAATTGATCAAGGAACTTAGTAGGCTTAATGAAGTTTGTGCCCCAAATTCCTTTCTTACGGTGAATTAATCAGAGTTGAGCAATTCTGATTGGTGCATTTCAGATTAAATATTTGCATTTAAAATGGCCTTGAGGTTAAATGGCAGGACTGAAAGGGCTCCAGGTCTAAGTGGCAGTGAGAAACAACGGGGCTGAAATGCCCTGTGCTGGCCTCAAAAAATCGCCCAGATCTTTTGCCATATAGCACCGAGGTATGCGGTTTGTGGACTAGTTTTGCACTTGTGAGTGTCTGTAGACTCTGTGGGGAGGTACCAGCCCCAGAGCAACACACAGAGCCAAGCCCTGGACCAAGGTGACCCCGTGAGCAAATGGCTTCCAATTCTCACCTTGGTCTGGATCCCGAGCCAGTACCACCGCCACGGGGGTCTTAATCGTGGTGTTGTCAAAGACAGCCACAGCACAGTGGCTGGGGAAGAAGCGTGGGGCATTGTCATTCACGTCCTCCACATGGACCGTCACATCTGCCTGGCAGGATTGGCCGCCTCCGTCTGTCGCCTTGGCAACAAGGCTGTACACATCCTTCCTCTCTCGGTCTAGAGCTGTGAGAGTGGTCAGTACCCCTGGCCATAGAAATGACAGCAAGTGAGCTTTCTCCGGGGGAACATAACTCCAACGTGTGTCTTCTAGATATCTATGCAAGACAGAGTTTTGTCCTGGAAAAATCAGCCCTAGTGTATATGTTTAGGAAAGAAGCTCAGCCTGTATCCCCTCGCCCCATACCCTCTCATGTCCCTAATTCTCCCAAACACGCTCCACCACCACATCACGAATTTGACCTCCACACCAACAAGATATAAAGAGGCACAACATTTTTAAAGGACAATTAGAGAATTTCTAACAACACATAAAATGTGTTTATCCTTTGGCCCACAGTTTCACTTCTAGGAATATCTCCTATAGGATGATCAACCCAATAAAGATACTGTTTATAATGGCAACATACTGAAACCATCTATATGTCTTCCAAAAAGCAACTGGTTAAATACACAACGATTTAGCCAGACAGTAAACTGTTGTGCAACCAAAAAGGAATTATGATAGAGCTGTACATACTGCCTTGCTGATTTCTCCAAGATACTGTGATGTGAAAAAAAACACAGTCCCAGTATAGTAGTGTGTATAGAGATTTTGGAGATGCATGGAAAACTAGTATGGCAAAATATACACCAAGAATGCTTATGGGGGGGGTGCTGGTTATTATGTAGACTTTCCAATTTCTGCAGAATATACACCTACATTGTTTGAATTTTTGCACAATGAACATGGATTACTCCTGTATTCAGAAAAACCACCCCCTTTTTTTTTTTTGACTCCATTGATCATCCTGCAGCTGAACAAACAACAGCAGAAAGAGATCAGGTAACCCACCTGGGGTGACTCAGCATACCCAATGGGAGTCAGGAAGGACAATGTTGGCTCCTGTCTATTCAGACAGCTTCCTGGGACACAACTCTCACCTGCCACCTCCCTGCTCAGGAATCTCAAAGGCTGCTGGTTCCAAGTCAGGTGCTGGCAGCTGGCCCTCCGTGACCGGGTCCTTCTGTGCTGCCCATTCCCACACCCTCCCCTGCAGGAACAGGACAGGGACCCCACCTCCGTAGCCTGCTCTTCCAAGGGAAGCAGGCTGGACCCCACCCTGTCTTCTCCACCACACTCTCACAGCCCAACCTGTCCCAGGTATTCGCAGTCTATCCTGAAGGACTTCCTGCTTCCAGCTCTCTGATTTGTCTCCCAACTAACGACACTGACAATGGCAACCACATCTGTCGAGCTCTTATTGTGTGCCAGGCCTGGGCTAGGATTCCATATACTTCATCTCTGATCCTTACAACAATATAGGTTTTATCCCCAGTCTGCAGCATACACATCTTGACATCATGTCTCTGACCTTGGTGCTCACCTGCCTAAATCCTTCAATGGCTCTAAGGGTAGGATTTGGCCGTCCTGTCCCGAGGGTCGCATCCTTCGCCCCCTCTCCTCCCCTTGTGTGTACCAGTTTCCGGCCCTGTCGGGTCCTGATGTGCATGCTCTTTTAAAAAACCAGATCCTTGTATAAATTCGTCTGCCTGGAATGTCTGTTCCTACTACTTACCACTCCGTTATCCCCTGGCTAACTCCCGCATGTCCTCAAGTCTCACATAAAGTGGCCTTTCTTCAGGAGCTTTTACTTATCACACTCCCAAGCCTAAGTCAAGTTCTCCAACCAAAACTCCCTTTAAAAACCTGCATTTTTTTCTTGACTCAGCATATTTTAAACCACTGATTCAATGACTGCCTTTCCTATCAGATTATAAAGACCGAATTTTGTCTCATTAGTCTATTGGTTATGTCCCCAGCATCTAGTGCAATGCTTGGCACGTTGTGAATGCTGAGTAGATGGATGAATGGATGGATACGTTAATTCCTGTTTCTTTCCCCAAGGAGCCTCGCATAGTACTGGGCACTCGGTATTGGGTAAATAAATAGCTCAATCTGGTAGCTCAGAAAACCCACCTGTATGAGGATCTAGTTTAAACTCATCTGCCCCAGGACCGTGCAGAGTGTATGTGATCTGAGCATTGGTATCAGAGTCCAAGTCTGTTGCAGAAACTTTCAAAATGACGTGTCCTGGAGATATATCTTCACTGACTTTGCCGGTATAGAGAAGCTAGAGGTGGGAGACAAAGAAGAGGGAAATTGTGGGATATACACTGTTAGGTCGAGAGAGAGGCAGAGTGACAAAGAGAGAGACAGAAGCAGAGAGAGAGAGATTGGAGGGGACAGTTGGACACACACATGCACGCACACACCATGGGAAATTTGGGGTTGAATTACAAGAGGCCCTTAGGGAAGTATCCCTTATCAAAAATGTAACCGCCTTGTCTGCATGTTTGTGAGTATGGATAAGCTGGAGGAGGTTACCTGTGTTGGTTTGCATTACCCATGTAGGGACACGCACATATGAGCATGGGCGGCAATACTGGGTGTCTCTGGGGGCAGGTCTCTGGGGATGTGTTTGACAATAATGGTCCACGCTAGCAGGTTGATCTATGGAGGGGGTTGCCCATTCAGCATGGCAGATTGTGTTTGGAGAATGAAGAAGTTAATGTATTTCAGGATATGTTTTGCATAAAAATGACCCTTTCTAGGGAGTCTAGGGGGAGAGGTAGAGACCATGGGTCCTAAATTGCTTGACGACATTCTGCCCCAGCTGGTGTAGCTCAGTGGATGGAGCGTGGACCTGCAAACTAAAAGGTCGTCGGTTCGATTCCAAGTCTAGGGCACGTGCCTTGGTTGTGGGCCAGGTCCCTGGTAGGGGGCATGCAAGAGGCAACCACACACTGATGTTTCTCTTTCTCTCTTTCTCCTTCCCTTCCCCTCTCTCTAAAAATAAATTTTAAAATATTTTTTTAATTATTTAAAAAATAATTTAAAATATTTCTTAAAAAGAACTTGATGACATCCCTATGGGGAGGCCAAGGAATTATCTAGAATGCTCCCTGCCCAAGGCACTAGTTTGAGGCTAGCTGGGGAGAAGCAAGGGCATGTATGGTTGGTGATGGCCAGCATCAGAGATGGTCCCCTGAGTCCTTCTCCTTTCTCTTGCCTTTCACTCCAGCTTCCTTGCCTCCACTCCCACCCAACCCCTCACCAGGCTCTCACCTGTGAGCACTGAGGGCTGTTATCATTGATGTCCAGGACAAAGACTTCCACAATGACCGAAGCCTGGAACTTGCCATCAGATGCTGTGATTTGGAGCAAGTACTTGGCCATGTGCTCACGGTCCAGGGTCTTCCTCGAGAAAATCTTCCACTCATCTCCAACTTGGTCGATGCCAAACTGGCCCAAGGGGTCTCCCTCTAAAAACATGAGAGAGATTCTAGAAGCTGAGCAATGGGAATGAACCATGCTTTGTGCTACAGGTAGCTGCCCATCTGACACTTTTAGAATTGTTGGGAAAGACAAAAACTTCCTCTCTTAACCAGGGACCCACGATTCCACATTAAGTCAGTACTTTGCTGTTATGAAACATAACCATGTTTTCTGATGCCAAGGGCCACCTCTTGAATGGAATTACTAGTGCGAGAAGCACCACTCCAAAATATGTGGCCGAGGACAGGTTTCTTGTATGTCTGTGTGTGCGCGCACGTGCATATGTGCTTTGGAAGGACTTGGAGGAAGTTACAGGGAAGCATATTTTAATTCTGTATAAGAACCTTCTAGTACATGTTCAGCAGTAAAGGAGCGGAACGTGATCAGCAGTACTAAACTCTCTGAGGTTTCAGTTTACAACTGGGGACGCAGACCAAGTGGAGCGTCAGATGATTACCAGGTTTGCTTCCACGTCATCTTTCCTTGACAGTAGTCACTGGTAGGGGGAGATGGATTTCTGATTCTAAGATCCCAGAGTTTTAAGATTCAGCTTTTCTGAGTTGATGATATATTAACACTATTCTCTGATTCAGAGATTTTAAGTCTTTTGTGTTTTTAAACTTCTGATACGAGGTGATAACATTCCATTTCCCTAAGACTCCGTATTTCAAACAGCTCTGATCCAGGACCTGTCTCCAGGAGTCTATGATTCTTGGTTGAAACTTCAGACTCATGAACTCTCCTCCAGACAGCTGTGATAGCCAAAGGAGCCATGTCCATGGGAATGAGATGACATGGTGCCTGGAAGAGGGGACAGGGGCATTGAGAAGTAAAGAAACCCTTGGCCTCTGCTTGGCTGGCTCAGCCATTGGACGGGTTTTGGGGGTAATTTAGGGTTGCAACAGGCATCCACTGAGGAAAGCAGTTTGTAGGGTGTGGGTTTAATCTCAGCCCTGGCAGAAGCTTGGAGTGTGACCTCAGATGCGTTTCTCCCTCTATCTGGGCTTTGGTTCTCCCACATGTGAAATGAAGGGATTAGGCTGGTATCAGAACTAAGGAAGTGTTTTTATCGCAACACTTAGGTCCCATGATTGACTAAGAAGCATTTTCTACTACCCACAACTTGCTCTAGGCAAAATACTACTCGACAAGGACAGCCACCTGGCAGAATTGTCATGGATCATGAAGCTGGTGATGCCTTCTCCATCTCCCAGAAGCTGAGAACAGTTACAGTATCTCACTTCTATTCTACCTATCCACCTAAAGTCATAAAAGATTCTTTTTGCAAAGCACTTTCTAAGGTATCGGGGGCTCTCAGAACTTTTTCAAGTTAGATTTTACCAGCATCCCTGTCAGGTGAATGAAAACAGACATGACAAGTCTATAGATGAAGCAGTTGAAGTTCTGGAAGGTTAAGTGATTTACCCAAGGTCACACTGTTAAAAAGTGGCAGGGCCAGGACTTAAACCATGTCTTAGGGCACCTCTTACTGGACATTTTTTCAATGCACCCCAGTGTCTTCACTTCTAAACAGGTATCCTTACCTGTGATATAGCAGGTGACCTGTCTGTTCTGCTCGGAAATATCAGCATCAAAGGTTTTAAGAGTGGCCACAGGTTCACCAGGTTCACTGTTCTCAACCACAGATCCTCTGTAGTCTTCAGAAGCAAACTGGGGAGCATTGTCATTCTCATCTGTAACGGAGACTTCAACTAGGACCTGAGAAGATAGCTGGATGGTCCAACCATGGTCATAGGCTACCACATAAAAGTGGTAAGTCTGGTGGGTCTCACAGTCAAGTTCCTGGAGTGTGGTGATCCAGCCAGTCTCACTGTCAATGGCAAAGAGCTCATGGATATTGCTGTCAGGCTCCACTGGCAGCCTGTAACTCACCTGGCCATCATTCCCAGTGTCCTGGTCATTGGCAGTCACTTGAATGACTGCAGTCCCCACTGGCATATTCTCAGTGAGGACAGCCTTATATGGGTCAGCCTCAAATATAGGCCTATTGTCATTGACATCTTTCACTTGGATGTTAGCAGACACCAAGGAAACCAAGTAAGTGCCATTATGGGGACAAAGCGCCATCAGATCAATCTGGTACCACTTAGTGGACTCATAGTCCATGGCCTTCCTCACCTTGAGAGCCCCTGTGTTTCGGTCCAAGGAGAAGACACCATCCCTGTTGCTCTCTGGTGTGGTGCCCTGCACTAGACTGTAGATGACTGGATCTTGGGCTGCCACTGCTTTAACAGAACCAATTTCAGACCCTTCTGGAAGGTCTTCAGATGCAGAGAAAGTATATAGAGGTTCAGAAAATTTGGGCAAGGATACTTCATTAGCAACCACCTGAAGTCGTAACAGCACCTGAGAGATCCAGTGAGGAGGGCCCCCGTCTTGGGCTTTGATTTTTAAGTCAAAGGTCTGATTTTCCAGTCCCACCAGGCTCTCTTTCACCTTGACAACACCAGTGGTTGGGTTGACTTCAATGATCTGTTCATCCAAGTCCTCTATTGAGTCCACTGAGTAGGTGACATCTGCATTTCGACCTTCATCTGCGTCATAAGCCAGCACCTGGATAACCGGGGAGTCTTTACTGACATTGGATTGAATGGACACTGTGTACTCAGAGGCTTTGAACTGTGGGGCATTGTCATTCTCATCTGTGAGGATGATCTTCACAGTGCAGAAGGCCACTTTTCCTCCTCCATCCTGAGCCATGACCTTAATAGCAATGACTCTTTCTGTTGAATTTTCCCGATCCAGTTTCTGCAGAGTAGTGATCTGGCCATGGGGGTTGATGGAGAACTTCTCACCTGCGAGTTTATTGATGATGGTATAATCTATGGTGCCATAGGGGCCACTATCTTTGTCTATCGCTAGCAACTCAATAACCTTGGTTCCTACCTTTGCATTCTCTGCTAACTCTGCCTCATAAACGTGCTGCTGGAACTCTGGGCTATACTTGTTGGCATTTGTAGTGTTGATATACACAGGCACAGTTGCTCGGAAGACCCCATCAGAAGCACCTACCCTCAAATTGTAAGAAGAGTCCAGGTGCTTTTTGCAAAGGTTCCACATAGAAATTATTCCTGATGAGCTGTTAATGGAGAAGTGCCGGTCCTGATTGCCAGAGAGAATCAGGTACTCTAGGCGAGAGGTGTCCCTGCTGTCAGGATCAAGAGCTTGGACTTTGAGAACCAGGTGTCCACAGGTTGCCAGCTCACTGACATTGGCTTCGTACTGAGGTTGCCTGAACTCTGGGGGGTTGTCATTGATGTCAGACACACCGACAACCACAAGGGTATCACCGGTGAGTGGAGGGTTTCCTCTATCCATGGCCCTGACTTTCACCTGAAAGTGCTGTTGGGCTTCATAATCCAGCTCTTGAACTGTGGACATCTCCCCTGTGCTCCCATTGATCTGGAAGAACTTGGAAACATCTGAGCCATCCTCTACAATCTGATAGGAGACATCACGGTTCTGCCCCGAATCCTGGTCAGAAGCCAACAGTTGGATCACAGGGGTCTGAGCAGGCAAGCCTTCTGAGATTGAAGTGGTATAGACCAACTGGGGGAAAGTGGGAGGATTATCATTGACGTCCTCCACCAGGACTTCCACAGTGGCTTCCGAAAATGACCCCAGAGCTGTGTCCGTGGCTCTGACTGTGAACACATGTTTGGCCTTAGACTCATAGTCCAAAGGGCCTGTTACTGTTAGGACACCAGTTTTAAAGTCAATGGTGAACAGCATCAAAGGCTCTTCCTCCACAATGTTATAGATGAGTCGGAGTCCCTCTGGACTCCGGGCTTGGGTGTGGAGAATTGGGGTATAGAGTGTGATATTTTCAGGCACTCTGACTTTATAGTAAGGACTCTGAAACAGTGGGTTGGATTTATTTCTTACAATGACAAGTACCTCTTCCTCAGTCTGGAGGGATGGGGTTCCTCCATCCTGAGCAATGACTTTGAGGTGATACTTATTTAAAGCTTGATAATCAAAGGGTTTCCTCAGTGATATGTCCCCAAGATATGGGTCAATTCGAAAGTATGTGTAATCTTCTGCAAATGCATATGTGATAGCACCATTTACCCCCAGGTCTTGATCACTGGCAGATACCTGGAAGAGAACATCCCCTGGCTCTGTGCCGTCTTGGATGATAGTGTAATAGGGCAGATCTTTAAATTCAGGGTGATTGTCATTGACATCCTCAATAGAAACTATGACCAGAGCCTGAGCCACCCGCTGAGGGTTCCGATTGTCCCTCAATTCCACCGCCACCTCATGAGTGTCCTGCAGTTCTCGGTCAAATGCTACACCTCTTGTCTGCAACACGCCTGCTGACTTTATCATGTAAAACATATCGGTGCCATTTAAGAGGAAGTAGTAAAGGGTGTCATTCAAATGATTGCCCTGGACACCAAGCATCACCAGTGCCTTTCTGTCTCGCAAATTCTCCTTCACTGTTGCTCTGTAGACTTTCTGGTCAAACTGTAAGCTTGTGTTAAGAGGTTGTGTTAAAGAAATTTTTACCAGTGCATTGTCTTGATATAAGCCATCAGAAGCCCTAATGCTGAGCTCCCGGGAGTGTCTCAGGAAAACAGGATTCAACACAGATATTTGCCCATTGATGGGATGGATAGCAACAGCTTCGTCAGCATTGCCAGCTTGGATGCTATAATTGACTTCCGAGTCATCGTCACTGGCACACACCACGAGGAGCTTCATACCCCGATGGATGGGCTTCACTATTGCTACTTCATATATCTGGTCTGAGAACCTGGGGGGAGAGTCATTTACATCTCTGATATAGATGATGACCTGGGCAGGCCTGGGTGCAAATAAGACGGGGCTTCCTTGGTCATGGACATAGATGCTGAATTGCAAAGAGGGCATGCTCTCATAATCCA
Organism: Desmodus rotundus; assembly: GCF_022682495.2. Taxonomy (NCBI): domain Eukaryota; kingdom Metazoa; phylum Chordata; class Mammalia; order Chiroptera; family Phyllostomidae; genus Desmodus; species Desmodus rotundus. The sequence continues at coordinate 140,688,067 of NC_071392.1, forward strand.
TCTCTGATATGGTGGTTAGTGTTCCCATGCTGGGATCAATTTTGACAAACTTCAAGGCCTCTTGCTCCAAAATCTCATAGACCAACAAAGCATTAGCTTCTTTGTCACTGTCCGAGGCACGGATCACAAAGGGGTTGTTGTTTTCATCCATGATCATGCTGTACAATGGAGCTGCTTCACTAATTCGGCCCACAAAAGTCGTCTTCAAGAACATGGGAGCATTGTCATTTTCGTCAATGATGTAAACAAGAACCACGACATCAGCAGAAGCTCCTGCCATATTACTGCCTCGGATTTTCAGCTGGTAAGATGAAATTTTCTCATGGTCCAAGTTCTTCTGAGTGGAAATGAGGCCAGAATATGAGTTCATGGAGAATACACCATCCTTGTTTCCCTCTCTTAACTCATAGGTCACTTCAGAGGAGCTTGTAGCTGAGACAAGGAGGATTGGGGAACCAACAGGGATGGATTCAGGAATCTCGACAAAGTACTCGGCTTTTGAAAAGGTGGGGGCACTGCTTTCTGAAGGGTAGACGTGAATGAGCACTGTAGCCAGGTCATGCCACTGTGGGGAGCCTTGATCTTCCGCCTTCACTGTCAGAGTGTGCCGGGCATGACTTGCCTGATTAGGCTTCTGGGCTAGAGTGATAATGCCTAGTAGGGCATTGATGTTGAAGAAACCTTCACTGTTCCCTGAAATGAAAGACAAAACAGATTGAAGTTTATCACACCCTCAAGAGGTACCACTAGGCTTTCTAGATCAGTAAAGAGACTCACACAAAACTTGGGTAGGGCAAAATTAATGTCCCGTGCCCCTCTGGATTTAGCTATGATACAGTGTATAGGGTATATATATTTATATATATATGAGTTATATGTATGTATATACATACACATATATATAATTATGAATGAACATTATGCTTTATGAGGGCAGAGAGCAAGAGCATCAAAATTAGTTGGATACTAGATATTATTATCTTTTTTACATCAGTTATCAATGATAGCAATAACCCTGGCATTTGTATAGTATTCTACAGTTTACAATATATAGTAACATACATTTTTTCTTTTAATCTTTACAAATACTTTCTGACACAAGCAGTATTATCCCATGTTTGATATGAAGAAAACTACATAAGAGATACAAAATCATGGTGCGGCCTTAGCAGGAGAAGAAAATTACTCCTAAAACTATGCCATGCGTCTTATAAAGTAATTATAGGTCCCTTCCATTGTATAGGCGTGTAGATATTATATTTTTAAATATTGCATGCAAATATTGCATAGAGGATGCTTATAAGCATCCTCTATATGCATCGTCATTGGTGGGCTTATATAATAAACATGTAAATTCTCTCCAAACATGTGTGATCCCTTAGTTATTGTTCTTACCGTCTTTGGAAGTGCATTCGCTTAGATCATTATAGTCCTAGGGAATGCTCTAGAGTGATAACTTCCAAATTCATGCCTGTGGTGCTTCTCCTTATTACCAAAGCCCTACCCACTTCTGGATTTAAAGCCGGGCCTCTCACCTTTCAGAAAGGAGTAGTGGACCTCAGCGTTGGCTCCCCGGTCACCATCCATGGCTCGGACTTGGAGCAGCTCTGTGCCTGGGGCCGTGGTGTCAGGAACACTCACCTCATAGTGGAGCTGGGTGAAGTGGGGTGGATGGAGGTTTCCATCCTCAACGTGAATGGTTACCCATACAAAGTTCCTCTTGATGGGCATCTCCTGGTCTCGAACCTATGGCCCCAAGGAGGTAATAGGGTTAGGAGCAAATGGAATGGGAAGAGGCCTGGTTAGATTAAGGTCAGTGAAATAGAATGCCAGTGAAAAATATACCTGATTGTAGCTTTACTCCTTTAAACTTTGTTCTCATTTATGCTCTTTTTTTAAGCTTATTAATTATTGATTATTAGGCTTATGTATTTTTTCCTCTTCTATCTAATTTTATTATTTATTATTTATTTTTTAAATTTTTATTGTTATTCAATTACAGCTGTAAAGGCTTAGGTATTTTAATGGATAGTTTCACTTTAGGAGGAAGGCAGAAATTAACAGTGAAACAGTATTTTGCAACTTCCATTGCAGAAAATATTAGTTTTTCAAGATGTTAACATGTTAGGCAGGGGGAAAAAAGCATTCTATGGTCAAGTAAATTTAGGGAGCACTGAATTCAATAAAGTTACAGTATCTTTGCTGCAGGACTTCTCAGAGCCTTTAACACATATTAATGTGCCCAAAGAATGATAAACTACCATATAAAAACCCTGAGCCTCAAATCAGGAAGGCTCGAGTCCAGTTCTGGCGCCACCATAAAGAACCGTATGATGTGAGCACATCTCTCTTCCTCTGTGGACCTCAGGGGTAAGGTGAGAGAAATGGGTAGGATCAGGGCTTAGACCTGCGTGAGGCAAGTGAGGCATGTGGGGCGTAAATTTAAGGAGGCACTCTCTCTGTGTGTCTTAAAAGTGCAGACACAAGACCCTCAGAGTGAGTCCTCCTTAAATTGTGTGCTCTACATAGCTGGCTCGCCTCACCGTAGTGTTTGCCCTGGGTGGGATGGTCTCTGGGTCCCTCCCAGCTCTGATACTACATGTGGCCATGCAGTTCACAGAACAGAAAGACAGCTGCTGGGGGAGATTTGGAACAAGTCTAAGACTGCAGGAGATTTCTTGGCAGCTGTCCCATCTCTTTTTTCACTCCCAGGCATCCTATGGAAGGTACCTCTGGCAGGCTGTGAAATGTCACAACTCATCTCATGGGTTATCAGTATGAGCATCAGTACACCTGGCCCATCAGGGGAAATGGAGCTTTCACATGCCTCCGAGCGTCCACCCCCACACGTCTGCATGCGAGTACATCCTCACCCCATTTTTCAGTGAACTCACCATAACTGTCAGCGTGTGCTGGGAGGGGCCTGAGCTCAGATCCAATTTCCCCACAGTTACCAGGACACCACTGCTTGGGTCCAGCTGGAAGAGGCTGGCACTTGCTGGGTCTTGGCTGCCATGTATGGTGTAGATGAGGCCCTTGCCACTGTCCTGATCTATGGCCTGGACTCGGAGGAGCTCGACCCCAGGCAGTGTGTCTTGGGGAACTCTGACCTCATAATGAGCTTCCAGAAACTGGGGCCGGTGGTGGTTAACGTTGGCAATCATGACGATGTACACCTAGGGAGGAGAGTGCGGCAGAGGTAGACTGTAAGCTCTGTAAGGTCAGGGGCCCTGACTGTCTGGCTCCCCGCCGTATCATCAGTGCCTCGCACAGTGCCTGGTGCACAGAGCTCAGAAGGATTTGTAGAATGAATGGTACAATTTCACAATCACAAGGCTTTCAAGTAATGTGCAGGCTAGTAGTTTTCAAAACAATTTTTTTTTGTTAAAGGGCCTTTTCTTTAAATGAAATTTTGTGTGAAATCTCAATATATAAAACAGATAAATCTCTGAGAGCCCCCACTTGACCACCATTCCTCACTCTCATTCCCCCCATGGCACTCTCATCAAAAACTGCAATTTAGACAAACCCCTTTGATATACAGAGTCCCACAATGAGAACAAGAACCCTCCCAAGATCACAGAGGTAGAAAGTGTATCAGATTAAGACTGGGATGCACAATGGTTATTACAATTTAGCATTCTTGGAGGTATACCACCTCCACAGAAAGTCCTTTGTAGTTTCATCCCAACTAAGCAGAACTCCCATTTCCTCTCAACTTGGGAGGTCCCAAGTGAGGTTTCTAACCTGGGTGGCAATGATGTGGAACCCATCGGTCACCTCCACAGTCAGATTATAACTCGACCTCTTCCTCGCATTGAGAGGCTTGGCGATGACAATGCTGCCTGTGGTCTTCTCAATGTCGAAGTCCATGTCTTTGTCCCCACCTGGAGTGAGAGTGGAGGGGAAGCACACACAACCCCAGTGACTCAGGCGGCAGGAGCACACACAGGATTTGGCTGGTGGGTTTAGAGGAGGTGGGAGTAGATGCCACCCTTGGCTGGCGGGACTGCCAGCGTTCAAGGGTGAACCCAAATTGGGGATTCTAAGACTCTGCTCAGAAAGAGTATGACATGTGGGTGATGGGCTGGAGTTCATCCCTCAGGGGGCCCCAGAAAGTTAATTTGTCTTCTTATGTTATTGTCAAATTATTATCGAGACCCAGGTAATGATATGGAAAAAGGTGAACGTATATGGGTTGAAGAGTCCCAGAGGAAGACCAAAATTAGTCACAGAACATATTCTGCTGCTAGGATTGAAACAGGCGGGAGTAATGGAGCTCTACCTCCTGGCCCCCGGCAGTTTGCATGGTCTAAAGGTGCCTATGCCCGGCGGGGGAAATGAAAATAACTCTGCTCAAGAAGAGGGAACCCATTTAATGAACTATAAGAATCTAAAATATACAGTTAGCATGCAGCTATTTAAATGTCTGCTGAATAGAGATGTGTTTAGTGACATGGAAATATGTGCATCATGTATTTTTAAAAGTTAGAAAACAATATTTTAATATAACCCTAAGTGTATGTGTATGTGTGTGTGTGTGTGGGAGCAAAAATGACCAGAAGGAAACATCAAAATTGTAACAGTTGATTAGCTTCTGACTGTTGCACATTTAAGTGATTTTTATTCTCTTTTCTGCATTCCTTTGTGTTTTCTAAATGTTCTTTAGAGTCCGTGTATTTACTTTGTATACAAGTAAAAAAGCCAAACAATGAAAAGGAGCAGTGAATCAGAACTGGAAGTAAATGCAGGCCAAAAGCTTAGGACAAGTGCATATGCAATCTCTGAACCCGGCTGGGAAACTGTAACAGGAATCCATGGTTCATGGGGTGCTTTTTCTTAACCTGGAATCCCTCGCTGGGCTTCAGAGAACCTGTGAACCCCCTGAATTTGTATGTAAATCTACGTTCATGGGTGCAACTTTCTAGGAGGAGGGCTGCAAGCATTCATCAGATTCCCAAAGGGGTCTGTGACCCCCTCCCATGTTTTAACAAAACCTTGGGTTAAAGACAGAAAGGAGTTTCAGAGAAGGCCATTGGAGCTTGGAACCAAGTGTCTCCTTCAGTAAGAATGGACACTTTCCCCTGATCTTGAGCATGGAACCTGGGACCAGAACATGAAGCACGGCCCCAGGGTACCGCTGGCCTTGGGCTCATGGTCAGTGAAGTCAGCTCTACACTGATTTTCACATGGAGGCAGAAGAGGAAACATAAAACTTGTGCTTTCTCCTCTGGGTGTCTCTGGACCACCTTCTTAGGTCTCCCAGGTACTTGGGGTAAGCGAGGCACTGTTCCACTCTGGCTGCAGTTACTGGTGAGGCTGTGGAGGTCCCACCTGTGATGTTAGCTGGTGTGAAAGTTTGGCACAGGTGGGACTCCTACTACTCACTGGCCCAGAGAACCAGGGAAGAGGCCATCACTACTTGTGGCCCTAAGGGGGGCTTCCAGGGAGCAGAGTGTGACCTGGAGAGGACTCAGAAGGACCGTGCCATGAGGACAAGGGCTGGTCTGGGAGGGTGAGAGGGGCTGGCCCTCCTTGGGGCCTCACCTGAGATGTTGAACCAGAAGAGGCCAGGTCGGCCCTCAACACTGATGACGCCCACCATGTGGTTCACGGGGTCTGTCTCCATGACTGTGAAGCTGTAGAGGGGCTCCTCGAAGGCCAGTGGGATGGAAGAGGGCCGAGGCTGGGGGATCCACTCAATGTGGAGCCGGACGCTGGCTGAGAGTGAAGGCTGCCCGCTGTCTGTCGCCTGGATCTGAAAAGAGGCCAAAACTGAGAGTGAGGCTTTGTCTGTAGGGTTGGGTCCGAGAAACAAGAAGACCCAGGTGGCCAGACAAGAAACAGGGCGCCCGGTAACTCACTGAGCTGGCCTCTCATCTATTCATTCATTCATTCAGCACACAGTGGAGGGCTTACTGTAAACAGGTACCATGCTAGTGATTGCAGGCATGGCAGAGAATAAAATATGTAACCTGGGCTCAAGAACCTCATGAGTAGTAAAGAGATAATCAAAGCCACTACTTAGCTGAAGGCTTAGTATGTGCTAGTTCCTAGACCAGACTTACCCACATGGACCCTATACCCTTTCCAACAACCATAAACACAATAAACTGGAATTTATTGAGCTTTCCCTATTATCAGGCCCTGCTCTAAGAGCAGTTGGTGCCAATCTAAATTATATTAATCTGCACAACAGCTCTGAGAGAGGTAACATAATCTGGCACCTGCCTTTTGCCAGAGGAAACTGGGGCTCAGCATGGTAAGTTCACCACCTGAGGTTTTCTGCCTGGCTGGCAATGAAGCTGGGTTGGATGGAGGCTGTCTGATACAAGATCCCACACCCTAGCCACTTGCTACATTGTCCTCCTACAAAGAAAGAGTTCTTAGCCCCATTTTACCAACGATAAAGCAAAGGCCCAAGGGGGTTAAGTGACTTGTCCAAGGCCACACAGGTGTAACCTGGCAGAGCTAGGATTGGAACCCAGGCTTATCTTGATTGCAAAACCCCTAGTACTGTCACCAAAATCCTTATCTCTAGGAACAGAGTGGATTTCCCAGTCAAGGACCTTATTGCCCTCAAAGAGAAAGGCCCAGAATTCTGATCCTTTGGCTGAAGCTGGGGCTCCCAGTCTCTCTGGGAGTACCACCTTCATCCTGCCTGGTGGCTCTCTCTCCTGTATCCTCCAAGAAAATCCCTAACCGATAATGTCACCCCCCCACCACCACAAGGCCTCCATCCACCCCTCACCGTAAGGATGTTGTACTCTCCAGCTGTGAAGGTGTTGCTGGATGACACCACGCCTGTGACCGGGTGGATACTGAAGCCCTCCTTGTCACTTTCCTCAATACTGTAGGTGACCCTGCCATTGAGACTCTCATCCATGTCTGAAGCCACAAGCCTGTACACAGGCCCAGAGGTCACCGGGCTCAACCTCTCTGGAAGGCGGACATTGAAGAGCTTGTGGGAGAACACAGGGGGGTTGTCATTGACGTCCAAGATGCATACCACCACCCTGGAGGTGGACCGTAGGGAGGGCTCCCCATTGTCCAGCACAGTCACCTGGGGACAAAATCTAGCATGAGTTGCCAAATACAAACATTGAACATGTGTCACCACCCACTGCAACCCTACCACTACCCCTGCTTTCAACAGCCCGGAAATATCAGTCTGTTCTTTGCTGTATGCTCGTGGTTTTTATTATCCCAACCTCACCTACTTGGAACCCAGCTCCCTGGTAACCTTGCCCTCAGGAAAGCCAGCAAGAACAGAGAAGAAACCAGAAAGAACTGGAAGAAGACAAAGTCACCGAGGCTCTAAACAGAAGCTGGCCTACGGGCCATCTCTCGGAGACCATTTACTTTTCATTTGCTCGTAATTCTCATAAGCTCTGCCCTCCAGTTTCTTTAAGCTACTGGAAGGGAAAAACAAGTGAGAAGATATTTGTCAAGGAGTGGGTGGTGGCTTTTGAGTCAGGCAGGCAGCTTGATGCATGAAATGGAATCCAGGGTGAGAGAAAAGACATTAAGACAATTTTAGAATCAGGGAGTATTTTTGTGTAGGGGCGGATTGTCCCAAGCATCGGTGACCCCAAGAGTACATGAGATGGACATTTCTACTCTAAATGGTTCCAAATTTTTAGAATATGTTGGTGTTTAAAGATAAATGCCCTTACTGAACTCTGGAGAATGTGTCAGTATCTAGAAGGCCAGTTAGCTGCTGCTTACTAATAATACCTGTTCCTTAGAAAGGGGATGGACAGAGCCTGGGGGCACAGAAGGCAGAGTTTATATCAGTTCTGCTGAGGAATATGTGTCCCTCCCACCTTATGTCTTTAAGACTTTAAGAGAGATGCCTGTTCATCGGTTATGGATAGGCCAGGAGAGGGCATAGCTAGAGTCCTTTGATTTAAGGTCAAGATCGATGCCTCTCATTGAAATGGGCACCAGGCAGAGATGCTTATGAGGTTTTAGAGACACTCTAGAAAGAACACAGATCTAGAAGAGAAAGGTCTTGGTGTTCATTCTGACTACCACTGACCTGGTGTTTGACCTTGGGTGACTCTCTCTCTGAATCATGGGGATGGGCTAGAAACCAGACTGAAGTGCCTAGCACATGAGTACCTCTCCCTCTTCCTGCACTCACTGCAGGCATTGCTTAATCAGTGCTTCCTGCCCAGCACCAACATGGTTTCAGAGTCTTCCCCTTGACAGTGCTAAAGAGCCAGCAAAGACCCTAAGAGTCCTCACCACCAACCAGAGCAAGGCTCAGCTTATGTAGCAACCCTCCCTGAGCCTAGCTCCCTACTCAGCCACAGTGCTTAGAGATAGGCACGTGGTCCCAAGGCCTGACTGGCCTCCAGCCGGGCATCCTTCAGGAGGTTTTCAAAGCCAGTGAGTGGGTCCACCACAATTACTCACCTCCAGGATGTGCTCATCCTTGGTCTCTCGGTCCAGCTGCCGGGCGGTGGACAGCAGACCTGGGGAAGAGATGGTAGGAGGGGGACCTGAGCTCCTAGGGCTCCCAGGGCCACTTGACCGGGGGTAAGTTCAAGGGTACATTCAAATCCTTGATCAGGATTCTGGTCTTTGGAGAACAAGAACATTAAGGGGAAATGGAACTTTGGAGAAGGGGAAGGGCAAATGAGGAGGTGGGAGAATACGGCAGAGATGATGGCATCTGCGGGGGTCCCCACCCATGGCCCGCTTTCACCATGAGGAGGGTGCTGTGCACAATATATGGTTGAGTAGAAAAGGCGACTTGTCAGGAGTAACAGCAGGGGTCACAGTCATCCAAAGTGGTAGCTTTCTACTCCTCTGTTATTATATTATTCACCCGGGTGCTAGTGCCGGCTCTTCCCATGACCCGCTGGCAGATGAGCCAGAAGAGGGCTCCTCTCAGCTCATCTGTAAATTGAGGAAGGGGGACTTGGTAGTTTTAATTTTGTGAGGAACTACGGCTCTTCAATGAGGCCACAAAGGAGAGAGGGTGCCAGTTCTTTGCAAACATTTGGGAAGTCAAGACCGAGGTTAGTAGGGGCCCAGGGGGCATCCAAGCCCATAGACTAAGGTCATGGCTGGTAAGAAAGTTCTCTTTTAAATGAAAGCAGACCTATTTGTCAGTCAGTGGGTCATCTGAAAACTTTGAATAAGTTTCTTGACCTTGCTTAGACAATAGATAATGGCATAATGGAATGAAGCGTGGAGATAGAGGCTTCATGTGGAGAAGGGGATTCTGGTTAGATGGGGAGTCCAGTGCTGGGCCTGGGGTGTGATGTAAGGAGTGGCCTCTGTTAAGGACAGGCTCTTGTGCAGTAGAACCAAGTCATCTCGAATTTGTCCTCCCTAATTGAAGGCAGGCACGGGAGGGATCAGAAAAAGTCCCTGGGAAGCCCCATAGCCAGAGGCCCTTCTAGTCAGAGAAGGAAGACACCCTCCTCTAGGACAGTGTGAATACTGTCCCAGGTCACCCCACCCACTCATCCCCCAGCTAAGGGGCCAGGTGAGGAAGGGCCCACCATCTCCACCCCCTTTCCTGGAAGAGTACCGGGGCAAGGCGGCCTTGGCAAGAAGCCTTCCTTCTGGCTCAGTCTTTGCTTTCCTTTCTTCTCCTTCTCTCCTTTCTTCTCTTTCTCTGTTTATCCCTCCACCCCCTCCTTCTCTTCTTGTCCAGGTCTCCCTCTCTCCTCTTCCCATCCTTGCCTCTCTGAATCCCAGACACTCTTTCTCTGTCTCTCTGCCCCTCTGGTTTTTCTTTTTCTCTCTCTGCCTTTCTCCCATCACTGCCTCCTCCCACCTTCTACTGCCAGCATCCCTAGACTATCTGCCTGTCACTGCCTAATTACCAGCCACATCCCTGCTCTCAGACTGGTGTCAGGGGGCCTGTATGGAATGGAGACATTGCAGAGTCACCCCACAGGGCTGTGTGAGGGGCTACTAAAGGCTCTTCCTGGCAGGAGGTGGGTACTCAGCCAATTCAACGCTTGTCATTTCTCTCCTCCAAATAAATTTTTCCTATTACCTCTTCTTAGGCTCTTCTGACCCTCCCCTTGTGATCTTTGACCCTCCCCTTCCTTTTTCTCATCCAATAGTTTTCCAACTACTGTTGATTCCAACTGTAATGGATTCCCAATCCTTCTACTCCTTTTACCCTGACCCACTCCAATCTAGGTCTAACCCCAACTCCCTGCCCAGCTTTCTCTCCCTCTTGTACTTCATCAGGACCATAATGGCCAACACTCACTGATCTCTTCATGTCCAGGTATCCTTCTGCATTCCTTCTACATCTCTATTAACTCATTTAATCTTTACAGCCACCCAGGAGGTAGCTATTATCACCTCCATTTTACTGATGAAAAAGTCAGGCGTGGAGCAGTTAAGTAACTCTCCCAAGGTCTAATGGATAGTAAGTGCTGAAAACCAATACACCTTCAAAAAATTGACCTACTTGCTGGGTCCTCAGTAAGACCTGGGGCTTCTTCCCTCCAGGCTATTGCTCCTGTCACTCTCCTTGCCCAAGGGCCCTCCCACACTACTGCCTGGCAAAGCCCTCCCTGTTCTTCAGCTCAGTATAATCACCCCATTTCACGAAGCCGTTGCAGATCCGCCGCATGGAGCAGCTTCCGCTCTCCTCTGAGCAGTCACTGCATCACGCCTACATGTATTTCTAGCAAGTGCTCATTCACACTGGTTCTATAGTGTTTTATATTTGGATCTTCACATTCCTGATGGACTGAATTTCTCAAGGCCTGAAATTGTGTTGTATTTTCCCTCACTTCTCTCCGCAGCACATAGTTTAAATGAATGAATCTTGGGCTTAACAAAAGATTGTGGATGCTGGTGGAGATTCATTCATTTACTTCCCAATTATTTATTGAGATTCTACTGTGTGCCAGGAACTGCAGATATTACAGTGGGCAAAAACAATCAAAGTTCCTTTTCTAGAAGGCCTTTGAAATCCAGTGAAGGACATAGAGAGTTAATGGAATAATCACACAGATGAATATAATGCTCTATGTTCTGTGTAGTAAGTGTTTTAAAAAAGGAGGCAGGTAGATAGTGCTGGGATATGTATTATAGTGTCAGGAAAACTCAAAAGAAAGAACAGCTGGGCTGGGATCTGAAAGAAGGGCAGGAGTTAGCAGACAAAAGGAGAGGGGAAGAGACTCATGGAAGAAGGAGCACCCTGTGCAAAAGCTCGGTTCCAGGAGAGGGTATGGTGGCTCGAATCAGAAAGTGGCAGGGTGAGCAAGGCAAGATAAAGCCAGAAAGGTCAGCTGGGGCTCAGTCAGGCACAGGTGTGTGGGACACAGCAGGATCTGCCTTTATCTTCAGGGCATAGGGACGCCATTCATGGGGTCAAAGCAGGGAAGCGGGACAGTAATATGGTGGTGTTAAGAAAGCTGGGCTCGGAGCTCATTGCCAATTATTTTATTTTTTGACCTTTATGCTGGTAAAAGTTTCTTCTCAACTGCAGGAAGACTAAGAACATGTCTGCCCTCTTGGGCATTTTGCCAGACCCCTTGCCAGGGAACTGTTGACAATAAACAGAACAGGGATTTGGAAGACATTGAGAAGCTAATGCCTTAGGTGAGAGATCTCTTCCCCCTTCTGAAAAGGGAGGGACAGGGTGGAACCAAGTAGAAAGCCAGCTAGGCCTGTTTTCCAGGGTGAGGGCATCCTTCTAGGAAGACTAATTCATTCCCTGAGGTCAGAGGTTAACAGGAAAGTTTCCAACACCAATGTCTCTGTGCTAGTAGACAATGTATCCCTCACCCACTGTCTGCCCCAGGACCCTCAGGTTCATGCTTTTCCTGGTTTCCTTGTCTCAAGGACGGGGGACTGCCTTCTAGCTTTCTGTCCCCTTCCTCCAATCTTGCCAGGCTGAATTGTGGGAGCTGGAGAGCAGAATCTTAGATTCAAAGCAGAGAATGCCAGCCTTCTCTGCAATAGGGTTGTTCATCTTCCAAGGGGAAGATGCAGCTGTGAAGAAGTACCCACACAGTGGGGACTGGCTCTCAAATTCCAACTCCAACAGCAGCCGAGCAGGTAGCACAAATGCAGGGAGCAGCTGGCAGTAATGCAGTAGGGAATGGAGGGACTATGGGGACCAGAGGACATGTGACTGCTCTACCTAGGGAGCTACTGTTGCCTCTAGGCAATTGTGGTCCCAAGGGAATGCAGGGCTGGGGGTCAAGTGTTACCAGACCTTCTAGTTTTTTAAGAACAACCAGAAACCTGGAATGTTTTGTGGAGTTTCCTAATTTTTAAATGTTGGCAACAGCTTGAAAAGATCACTGTTTAAAGCATGTGCAAGCCAAACAAAACACCTGTGTGGGCTACAGTTGACTCACTGCTGCAAGCTGGTGACCTCGGGAATCCTCTGAACCACACACCTTCCTTACCCCAGATGGCCTTGGGCCCAGGACAGATATTTGTGAGATGGTTGACTCCACTGAAGTGGGTCCCTGTTGCTACCACACTGTGGGCAGACTGGAGATCACTTTGGAACTAGGGTTAGGAAAGTCTGGCTTATAACTCAGGGGAGTGGTCAATTGTGCACCAGGCAACTGGCTAGCATCCCTAGGCCTCAAGGAAAGAAAGCTGATATATCCTATTTTCCCATAGAGGTGGAGTTTGTTGAGCAGTGGTTCTCAAATTTAGCACCCATCAGAACCGCTGGATATCTTGTTAAAATACAGATTTCTGGGCCCCACCCTGAGTTCTGATTCAGTAGGTCTAAGATGGGATCTAAGAATGTGAATTTCTAATAAGTTCATAGGTATTGCTTACTATGCTGGTCCGGGACCACACTTTGAGAAGCACTGTTTTGAAGAATCCTATCCCCCCAGATTTCTGAGGTCCTTACCTGTGAGAGGGTGAATAACAAAGAAGCCCACATGGTTCCCACTGGTGATATTGAAGGTCAGCTTCCCTTTGGAGCTGGAGTCCGGGTCCCAGGCGTCCAGCTGAAGCACAGAAGTGTGCAAGGGCACATCCTCTGGGACAGAGGGATAGAACACGGGTCTGGACATCCGGGGTGGGTTATCGTTGACATCTATCACCTCAATGTAGACTTCAGTTACAGCAGAGAGGGGTATGGAGCCCCGATCCACTGCCAGTACCGTCAGCCAGTAGCAGGACACAAATTCTCGATCCAGGGGTGCCAGAGTCTGAATCATTCCTAGGGACAGTTGACCACCAAACCCAAAATATTTTAGAGCTCAAAGTAGCTTTAGAACTCACCTTACCTAACACTCCCCAAAGTGTTCTCTGGAAAGGATATAAAGAAGTATTCCACGAGAAAAAGAAACTGCTGGTGCCCTGGCTGGTGTGGCTCAGCGGATTGAGTGCTACTGCAAACCGAAAGGTCGCTGGTTCAATTCCCAGTCAGGGCATGTACCTGGGTTGTGGGCCAGGTCCCCAGTTGGGGGTGTGCGAGAGGCAGCTGATTGATGTGTCTATATTTCTCTCTCTCTCTCCTTCACTTCCACTCTTTCAAAGATAAATAAATATAACCTTAAAAAAAAGAAACTGTTGGCAATATGGTGTGGGAGCTGCTGAGTTAAACATGTGGGATTCATATCCTTGCTGTTGAAGCTCTCAAAGCCTTTCTCTGCTAAAACCGGCCCGTGACGCTGGCATATGGGCATCTGCAGGGTTTCCAGAAGACAGTGGTAGTTGACCTACTTTCTCCTGGCTACCTCAGCCCAAGTCCTACCGATTGCCTTATTTCACATTCTCTCAGGGATTTCCTTTCAGTTGTCCTCAAACTGATCCCTTCAAGCTTCAAGTATTATAGATACAATGTAAGGGTGAGGGATTTGAAAAATAAATTGCTTTTGCCCTCTCCATTATCTTTATGATTTTAGAGACTTAGCTCCACAAATTGCTTACTATGGGCCTGCACTTTTCTAGAAGTTGAGGGTCTATCAGTGAGCAAAAGAGGCTTACACCCTAAGTTCTCATTGGCCACACTCAGTAGGAAGGGCCTATGTGAGAGGCCAGGGCCTGTGGTCACAGCCCTACTATGTCAGAGCTGAAGGAACCTATTGCTTTGACAGGTGGGGAAACTAAGAAAGAACATGACTTGACCAAGATCGTGTAGCGATAGATGGAAGAGCTGGGTCTCAACTGACTTGCCGTCTAATGCTCTTTTCACCAGTCACTCTGCCCTCTACCTTGGAAGTAAATCATCCATCGGATTGTAAACTCCTTGAGGGCAGCGACCTACCTTTATTCACCAGGGATCTGCCCCAGGAGCCTGTGGCAGGACCTCACAAGGAGAGAGTGCTCAGTGATTGCTGAATTGCACTCATTTTCTATGAGGCTTGAAAGGAAAAACTAAGTTGGTTCCACCTCGTTGGAGGGCAAAGTAGAAATATCTATTAACATGGAAAGTATGCACTACCCTTTGGCCCAGCAACTGAATTTTTAATGGTTTTTCCTATAGACATTCATACATATGCATAAAAGTATATGAACAAGGATGTTACACCTATATGATGGAATGAAATGCAGCCATTAAAAGGGAATGACAGCCCTGGCTGGTGTGGCTCAGTGGATTGAGCACCAGCCTGTGAAATAAAGGATCACTGGTTCGATTCCCAGTCAGGGCATGTGCCTAGGTTGTGGGCCAGGGGGCATGCCAGAGGCAGCCACACATTAATGTTAAAAAAAAAAAAAAGGGAATGACAAAGATTTATATGTACTGACACATCAGATATCCTGGGGTTATGTGAACAAAATAAGTTTCAGAATATGTGTCTATTGTATTATATTTTCATAATAATAGCATGAACAGTGATCATATATCAGATATAAAGAAGAAAACTTTAGAAAATTATAGAACAAATTGTTAATAAATATTCTATCTGGGGAGATGGGTCACAGAGAAACATTAATTTTAAAATTATATATAAAAATTTATAACCACAATGTATTACTTTTATAAGCAAATATATGTAATATATATTTATATGTGTGTATGTATATATGTACATGTATAAACAGAGATACAAGTGATATGGTTAATTTGAATTAAATGCATATATATATATATATATATATATATATATCACCAGTATGATACAAATTAGATTAAAAATAAAATAAAAGGGACAGAAAGGAGAGCCCTTATTTACTGCTTTTCTTTTCAGTCTGACGTCCTTCAGGGCAGTCCCTGATTTCCCTCGATCTCATCCTGTCCCAGCACCAAGCCCTCCCTCCTATCCCACTCCTGGTACCTGTGTCCTGGTTGATGCTAAAGGCTGTAAGACTGGTGCCAGCCCGCAGGAAGTACTGGAGCTCCCCATCCAAGCCACTGTCATCATCATGGGCAGCAACTACTGTCACCTGGGTTCCCGGGGGGCTGTTCTCCTGCACCTGGCCCTGGTGCACGAAGGAGGCAAAGCGGGGAGGGTGGAGATTCTCATTTACATCCAGGACTATCACCTCCACATGGCAGAGGGTCCTGCGAGCCAGGGGCCTCCCACTGTCACTGGCCCACAGGCTCAGATTATACCCAGCCCTCCTCTCAAAGTCCAGCTCTTTCTCCAGAGTGAGGGCGCCCGTTATTGTGTTCACATGGAAGGTCCCATGGGCATCATCTAACAGGACATGCCGCACTTCTCCCGCTGGGCCCAGGTCAGGATCAAAGGCATCCAGAAATGTTAGGATAGTTCCTGGAGGCAGATCCTCTGGGACCTTCAGGCTGCTGAGTTCTGTGATGCACTGGGGAGAGTTGTCATTGACATCTTCCAATGTGATGGTAAGATCGGTGACAGAGAAGAGCTGGTGGCCCTTCCTGGGCTGATCCCTGGCCTCCACCTTGAGTATATACTGAGGTTTTGATTCCCTGTCCAGGTGTCCTGTGACCACCAGTTCCCCAGTGAGGGGATGGAGGGAGAACTTTTCTGTGGGACTCAGCAGGGTGTAGAGAACCCTCCCATTGTCGTCTGAGTCAGCATCTTTTGCTTTCAGCTCTGCAATTGTGGTTCCAACTTCTGTGTCTTCCGAGATGGTTATCTGGTATCCACCAGGAGGAAATCTGGGTGCATTGTCATTCCAGTCTTTCACATGCACTGTCAGCAGCTTCCAGGAGGACTTCTGGGGGGTGCCCAGGTCATACACTGTCACATTGAGGATATAGAAACTGGTGGCTTCATAGTCCAAGGGGGTGACTACAGTGAGCAGCCCTGTCTCCAGCTCAATGTCAAAGCAGCCCTCTTCATTGCCATCTGTAATCACATAGACCAGTTTGCCGTTAAAACCAGTGTCAGGGTCAGTGGCTGCCAGGCGGGCCAGGGAGGTGTTGAGAGGGGCACGCTCAAGGATGTCAATGGACTGTGGGAAGTGGTCCTCAAACTGCGGGGTGTGATGATTGATCTGATATTCACTTAAGGAAGTGAAGTCCTCATCGTTAGAGTCCTGGTTCGGAAGCCCAACAGAGTGGAGAATGGTCTTTGTGAAATGTTTCAGGGCCCCTGTTTTATCACACGTTATAGGAACCTCAAAATGAGGGTCTTTCACTATAGTAAGATTCAAAGTCATGGGCGAGGCGTAGTATTTCCCATCTGAGGCTGTAATTTTCAGGGAATAATGGATGGGTTGACCAGTAGTATGATTTATAAAAGAGTGTTTGAGGGATATCACTCCAGAGAAATGATTTAGATCAAAATGCTCCAGTTCATTGCCTGACACAAACTCATATTTTAGGTTCTGGAGCTCATCCACATCTATCGCTGACACAGTCATCACTGCTTTTTGTACTGGCCAGTCTTCACGGACGGACCCAGTGCAGTTGACTTCCTCAAACATAGGCTTGTTGTCATTCAAGTTATTGAGACTAAGAGAAACAGATACTTCCTTTTCCTGTCGAAATGGGGATCCCCAATCTGAGGCCCGTACCTGGAAGGTATAAATTCTTTTCATGAGCTCATAGTCCATGGGTTTGGAGGTGGAGATGATCCCCAGGTAAGGGTCGATAGAAAAGGGCACATCTTTTGGATGAATAATGGAATAGGTGACATAACCATTCTCTCCATGATCCAGGTCTGTGGCAGTAACTGTCAAAACACTGGTGCCTGGGGGGATGTTCTCATCGAAGGTGCCAGCATAGGAAGGCCTACTGAAGAGGGGGGCATGGTTGTTACAGTCCACGATGTCGATGACCACGGTGGTGGAGGCCAGGCCAGGTGACGTTTTGATGTGCAGCTGGTAGTGGGCTCGGTCACGGAAGTCCATGAGCTTCGTGGTGGTGACGAGCCCAGTGCGAGCATTGAGTTTAAACCCTGCACTCTCTGAGGATGGCTTTAGAACATATTGCAGGTTGGGGACTGCTCTGGTTACTTTCACTGTCACCACGCGGCTGCCAGGAGGGGAAAACTCGCTGAGCTGTACTCTGTAAATAGCCTTCTCAAACTGGAGGGAAGCTAGTGTGGAAGGAGGTAGGTGAAAGCCCCTGATCTGGGAATAAGAAGAGGGACCGCTCCCACTCCTGGCCTGCAGGCTGAGGTTGAATCCATGAAGGTGTTCCAGCCAGTTGATGTCTTTGACAGACACCAGCCTGAACTCACTGCTCCGGGCGTAGGACTTGATGGCTTTGAAGTACTTTCCAGGGTCACCATTAACAATTTCCACTGAGTCCACTTCAGCACCTGAGCTGTTTGCATCGACCACTACAGTGGCATAGGTGGCAGCCTCACTGCTGTCTGGCGGGGCCACCACCACAGAGGTGATGGCTGGGGGCTTCCTGAGGGCAGGCTCCACATGAATGGCCAGTGCAGCCAAATTGCCAAACCCGTTGCCCTCTGAGATTTTCCGCATGCGGTCCACAGCCAGCACCTGGAGTTCATACTTCCCTCGCCAGGTGACATTGAGCTTCCCAGCCAACGTGACCACACCGCTGGTGGGATGGATGGCAAAGAGGTCTGACCTCGTGTTAAAGGCATAATAGAACTCGGCGTTCTGGCCCAGGTCAGCGTCTGTGGCGGTCACCTTGCAGATGGGGCTCTTGAGGGGCATGTCCTCAGAGATGGTGACTCGGTATGAAGGTGGGGAGAAGAGGGGCTTCAGGTCATTCTGGTCTAGGATGTGGACCACCACCTGGGTCAGAGCTTCTAGCTCCAAGGTCTTCTCCGTGGCTTGGATGATGAGGGTGTAGCTGTCTTGCACCTCCCGGTTCAGAAGGGCTGTGTTGCTGCTCTTTGTCCTGATTCTCAGAAAGCAGAAGTTGCCCACCACGTACTCCTCCGTTTTGAACACATTGGCCACGTCTCCAGAGATGATCCGGTACCTCACTGCCCACTGGGGCTCGGCGATGTAAATGCCCATTTTCACGGGGCTCTCCACGTAGGTCTTGGGAGCAGAGTTTTCATAGATGGTCGCATTGTAAAGGGGGGATGTGAAGTGCCAGGCAGCAGAGGAGATGATCCCTTCTAGGGGCTTGTCACAGGTTGCACAATGGAGTAAGAAAATGACAAAATCCAACAAGACAATATTCATGGTGGAAAAACTCCAGAAATCCTGAGCAAAAAAAAAAAAAAGGAGGGGAGGTGCAAGTTAGGGAAAAATGATTTTCATGGCTATAGTTCCTACCTGGGGTGACTTTACGCCTTGGGGGACATTGGCCATGTCGAAAGATATTTTCAGCTATCCCAGCTTGGGGGTGAGGGTGCAAATGGCATCAAGTGGGTGGAGGCCAGGGAGGCTGCTAAACACCCTACATGCACAGGACAGCCCCCCACAACAAAGAATGAGCCGGCCCCAAATGTCAGCAGTGCTGAGAGTGAGAAACCCTGTGTTTGAAGAATAACAATAACCGACCAGTTTAAATGCCCTCTCCAGGGCCCCTGGCAGATCTGACCCAGTCCTGCCCCCTTCCCTGTTTTTCCCAAAAACCTTCAGTGGTGCTTCAGTGATAGTAAAATCTTCCAACCAGCTTAGCAATCTGTGGCTAAGTACTTCCTACTGAGCCCCAGCCAGACTGAACTGCGTCAGCATGCGTAGGGACTGCAGAAAAGCCAAGTGACCACGGTCATAGGCCTGGCATCAGGCTGCCTCGCCATCCACCCTGGTTTCACCATTTACCAGTAGGTGACTTTCCTGGCACATAGTTTAACTTCTGTGAGCCTCCATCTCTTCTTCTATAGAATGGGCATAAGAATATCATCTACCCCCTTGGACTGTTGTGAAAATTAGATGAAATAACAAAGTAAATGGCCTGGCAGGGTGCCTGGCACATAGTAAGTTTTAACTTACTATTAGCTCCTATTAGTAATAGGAAACAAAGTGTCACAAAGGGAAAGGAACTGCTCAGGGCCTTGCAGCAAACTAACTCTGGCTCACCTTGTAACCTTGAA
The DNA here is from genome assembly GCF_022682495.2 of Desmodus rotundus. Classification (NCBI taxonomy): domain Eukaryota; kingdom Metazoa; phylum Chordata; class Mammalia; order Chiroptera; family Phyllostomidae; genus Desmodus; species Desmodus rotundus. Next base: position 140,707,428 of record NC_071392.1, read on the forward strand.
CTCCTCAACTCCTGGGATGTCAGAGCTGACAGGGACCTCAGGAATGATGGGGTTCTGACCCCCCCACCCCTTGTGCCCAAATGGGGAAACAGAGCCTCAGAGGGGGGAAGCATCTTGCCCCCAGTCTCATGGGGGGTGGCCAGTGAGGACGAGTCCCTGGGAATTGTTGAACTAACCTAATGCTCTGCCCTCTAACATTTGCTGTTTCCCACAGTGCTTGTCCCTGAACCCAAGCCTGGGTCAAAATGTGAGGCAATCAGGGCCAAGGACAGGACAGAGCAGGGAGGAGGGCAGAGTCGCTTGCCAAACGGGGCCTCCTAGAAGTTGATGCCTGCCCACTCATGGGAGTCTTGACTCCAAGGAGCCTGGTGGCTGCCAGCCAGATGTGGGAGCATTCCTGGATGAAGCAGGCAAGACTTGTTTTTCCAGTTGCCTTGCTCTTCAAAGGCAGGGAAGAGTTAAACTTCCAGAGCGAGGGGGAAAGGGAAGGGCTTGGATCCTTGTCTGTCTAGAGTTTTGAGGGAACTGAATGCAGGTTCTTTAAGGTAGCTGGCGAGGGTGGGAGGCAGGATGGAAGCAGGCATGGGAAAGGCAGGCTGCAGTGGGATCTGAAGGCCCGTGGCAGAAAAGAATTGAAATATGCCCCATCCTCTGGCTTCCCTACTACGTTTCCTCACTTAAGATCCTGTTGGTGGGGCCCTAAGCCAAGGCACCTCGGGAAAGAGAGGGCAGGCGGGAGGCAGATTCTACACTTGGGGCCCTAAAGCCAGTTACAGAAAGAGCATCATCTGTTACCCACCCTTCCTGCTCCCCTACTCTCACTCCTTACTTACCACTGCACCCCAGTGGAGCCAGCCAGAGGCGGCATCCCTGACATAGTCCCCTGCAAGCAGGAGGGGACCCTGAGTTATTTGAACCCTACCCCTAGGAAGGCATTGTGTTTGAAAAGTTGAAGCCCCCGGGGGGAAATGAGTCCTTACCCCAGTCCCAGGTCCACTCGTGCCATGCGCAGCCCAGGGAGCCCAGGGTGCATGCAGCTTCCAGCTCTGCCTGCCCTGCTTTGCGGAGAGCTTCCTGTTCACCAGGTCAGTGCCCGTGTCAGGCAGGCCCCGACAAGACGCTCTGCTGAGCAGCTGCACGGATGGCTTACAGAGTGGGGGAGCCGTTAAGATGGACTGGAGGGAACAGAGCAGGGGTGGAGTCTCCCTGGAGGGGGATCACATGCAAAGAGAATGCACCTTTGGGTGGGGGGTTGGTGCTCTTGGCTGTATCAAGCTGTGGGACCTGCAGACCTGGCCACTAGTTTGCCGAGGGAGGGACCTGTGTCTAGACATTTGTTTCCTGGCTCCCAGATCCAGGCTAGTGAACAGGTTTGCAGGGTGCAGAGACACGCTGGGATCCCTGAGATACCCTTCCAGCCCACCACCTAGGACCACTATTTAGAAACACCTTAGAAAACATAAGTCAGTTTGTATCATTTTCCTGCTTAAAATTTTCCAGTGGCTTCCCATAGCATTTATTATTTTTTATTATTATTATTATTTTAATCTTCACTTGAGGATATGTTTATTGATTTTAGAGAGAGAAGAATGGAGAGAGAGAGAGAGACACTGATGTGAGAGAAACATCGATCTGTTGCTTCCTGTATGCGCCTCAACCAGGAACTGAACCGCAGCCTAGATATGTGCCCTGGCTGGGGATTAAGCCTACAACCTTTTGGTGTAGGGAAGGATGCTTCAAACAACTGAGCCATCCAGCCAGGCAGCGTCCTATAGCATTTAAATTAAAATCCAAACTCCTTACCACACCCAGGAAGGCCCTATGCCACCTGGACCCTGCCTGCTTCTCCAATGACACTGTCCAGCCCTGTCCCCGTTGTTCACCAAGCGGCAGATGCAGGGTTCCTTCCTCCTCTGCAAGCGCACCAAGCTGGGATCTGCCTCAGGGCCTTTTTTTTGCACTTGCTGTTTCCCTCCGCTTAAGATTCTCACATGGCTGGCTCCTTCCTGTCATCCAGTTTTCCTCTCAGGTGTCTCGTCCTAACCCGTCTTTATCACAACACATTTTCTCCATAGCAATTGTCACCACGCAGTATCTCCTGTTTATTTATTTAATGACTATCTCTTGCTCTAAACCCAGTGTTTAGAGCAAGGCTCCTTGAAGACAGGCGCTTCGTGTCTCTCATTCATGAGTGAATCCCCAGAGCCTACATCAGTGCCTGGTACATAAATACTAGTTGAAAAATGGAAGTATCTGGACTTAGGAAAAGTAGTAGCAGAATGAAAGCTGAAAGAAACTTTAGTGTTCATCCCCTACTTTTTGAAGCTGGAAAATAGCCTTAAAGAAAGAAAGGGACTTGCCCAAGGTCACATGGTAAGACCTAAAGCCAGGTTCTTTCCTCCCGATCGTGCTGCCAGAAAGAAAAGCTGCGGTCACACGAGTGCAGCTGTCGGGGTTCAAGCTCCAGCTGCGCTACTTGCTAACTGTATCATTGGGTGAGTCACTCAACATCTCTGAGCCTGACTTTTTTCATCTGTAAGATGAGGCTATTAAGAGCACTGCTTTCCAGGGGGTTTGTGATGACTGAATAGATCGTGCACATTGATCTCACCTGTAAGTGGAACCTAATCAACAAAACAAGCAAACAAGCAAAATGTAACCAGAGACATGGAAATAAAGAACAAACTGACAGTAACCAGAGGGGAGGGGAGGGAATAAGGGGGGGTCATCAAAGAACATGTATAAAGAACACATGGACAAAGCCAAAGGGGGGAAGGACTGAGGGTGGGAGGTGGGGATGGCTGGGGTGGGTGGGAGTGGGGGTGGAATGTGCTTGAACAACAATTTTAAAAAGAGAGAGAAAAAAATACATTTCAAATTAAAAAAGAGGGGGAAAAAAGATCGTGCACATTAATGTGCTAAGCACAGTGCCTGGCCCACAGAAAAGTGTGGGGAACCGTTCCACGCATGGAAAATGTGGCTCAGCCCCCACTCGGAAAAGCCAGTGGGGAGTGAGGTTGGCGGGCAGGACCCACGTCCATGGATAGGTTCTCCCGTGGGAAATCAGGCCTGCATTGTACCTAGACTGCTATGAGACTGATGTGGGGAACTATCCCACGCGTGGAATAGTTCCCCACAGAAAAGTACTCAATAAATATTAGTTATTATTAGTTTTCAAAGCCAAGGCAGAGTCAAAGCCTAAAGTTGGGGTGAGAGTGGTGTCCCCTGATAAGGACCGGCCTGCACCCTGGCGCAGCAGGAAGCCACTGGTCTCTGGTCGAGTCTAAGCTTGCTGGCCCAGCCACAGGCTGTTCTGGGAAGCTGCGAGCAGGCGCTTGCCTGGGGTGGGGCCTCATGCTTTCGGCTCCCCAGGCCTGGAGAGACATGGGCTTGTGGATGAATGTGCACATTTGCAAGAGATCACACACACGCTTAGGAGGCGAGTTTTGAAGAATAGTGTGGGCACAGTAGTTGTGCGCCCCTTCTTGACAGAACGAATACAATGTGAGTGAATAAACTGGTAGCAGTGAGGCTTGGATGTGCCCTGGTGTGAGCAAGTACGGGTGAGGGAGGACCCTTTTAGGGTACGTGTGCTTCAAACTCCGCTTTCTTGGCACTCCCAAGCCCGTTTCAAAGAGGGAGAAGACAACAGAGAGTGGTTCGCAACGCACAGGTTCTGGCTGTGTGACCTTGGGCAAATGGCTTACCTTCTCTGATCCTCAGTCTCCCTACTTCAGAATGCCATTGTGATAATGAAATCAGTTAATGTGCATAAATGCTGAACACAGTGCTCCCCCAGTTTTCAACAAATACCAAGTACTGTTACTTTCTGGCTGCTGACTCGGACTGTTGACTCTTGAGAGTGAGGGTAATGAAGACTCTCAGACGTATTATCACTGTTCTTGTGCAGGCTGACTTTCTGCGACTAACTACTGCAGGACTTGAGTGAGACCGTGAATAATTTCACCGTGTGTTCCAGCCCACCGCTCCGGTTTCTCCAAATCCTGAGGGTACAACTGGCGGTTGTAACATCGACGTTTTAACCCAAGTCACTGACAAAGGCCTGTGCAGAGCCGGGAGGAGCAGTGCTCTGAGACCCTTCCTGTTTTCTTGGTTGGTGATCTCTAGTGCAAGTCCTCTCAATATGGAGAGCTCCCCATCACCGGGAGCATCCAAGCAGAGTCTAGGTGGCCACCTGTGAAGGATGTGCTACTCTAGGGGGACATTTGTCCTTGGGGGAGATGAGAAGAGCTCTAAAGCCCCTTCGAACTTATGCAGGTGTAGGTCTTTGGCCTGTGCGAGCCTATAGTCTCTATTAGACCCCGAATGAGCTCTTTAAGGCAGTGAAGGGACTTCTTGTGCCTGTGGATCGGGGTTGTACACTCACCCTCACCGATGCTTGTTCGACCGTCAGTGTAGTAAGCTGACCTGGCTTTGGGGAGACCTAAATCTAAAGTCGCTCTTCCCTGTGTGGCCTTGGTCGAGTCTGTCACCGAAGCCCTGTGGACCTCTCTCCTCATCTGTAGTGACATGTGTATGTTGGAGGAAGGGGCTGGGATGGATCAGTGACTTCAAACCCCTCTGTTGCCTTCAGGGGCAGGACCTCTTTTTCCCTCATGAAATTGTACCTAGAAGCGCAATCCATAAAGAGATCAAAGCAGCCCTGCACTATTAGAAGCAGGGTTGGAGGCCTAGGACCCTGCTCCAGGCTTGTCCCTTATCCCCCTGGGAAGCACAGGTGAGAAAACTGGGCCAGAAGGCCTCTAAGAGCACCCGCCCCCCACCACCAACCCAAGAAGCCGGGGTTCTGCTGTTCTAACATTCTGAATCCTGTCGTTAAAAAGCTCTAGACCCAGGGCTGGCTGTGCTGTGACTCCAAAGCTCTGCGGGCTGTGTTTGTAACGGTTGGTCCCTGTGCAGTGACTCGGGCATTTCAGTTCTAGACGTCTATGGCTCTGACTGATTCTGTCCCTTCCATGCGGAACCACATGCACTTGGAGGAATTCCAGGCCAAATCGAACTTTACACTAAAGAAGCTCCTACCAGATTCGTTCAAAACGCTAGGCTTTGGTCCCGAGGGTGAAATTCCACCCTGCCACTTTGCAGGAGCACCCAGGCACAGGTCGGCAGTGACATTCTCCCTCGCAGCCCAACACTGCCCCTGCCTTAGGCATGACACAGGTGTTAACTAATAACCCACGTGATACTCCTAGGAAACACTCGTGCCCTTTTACTCTCCTATCTAAGAAAAGGGAAACTGAGGTTCAAATGGCACACCCGAGGCGACCCAGGAAGGTGGTAGCTGAACTGGAAGCCGACAGCCAGAGTCCCTAAACCGGCATGCTCTGGGGAGAAGCAATAAGATCTTTTCTTATGCTTGGAGAGCCTTCCATGAAAGCAAGAGCCACTGGGTTCCTTCCTCTGGATTGGAGAATGTCCGCCCTCCCCCAAAATCTAAAGGGAGAAAGACCATGGACTTGGCTACCTCAGTATGTATTTTCCGACCCCACTCTCCTGCCTGCTACCCCATCTGTGGCAGGCGTCCAGGGTTGGAGTTGGCTTTTGTGTCTCTGAAGAAGGGATCCTAAACATATTGCTTGTCACAAAAGCTTAAAGGTGGTGGTGTGATGGTGAGGGATTAGGAGGGATTGTGCCTTTGAACCAGAGTTAAAATCACAAGGGAAACAATGGTGGCATTCCAGGTAGCTGCTAGACAGAAAGTCTTTAGCTACTGAAATAAATTTTCCCCTTAGAAGTAGGGAGCCGTTGAAGGTTTTTGAGACGAAGCAGAGCTAGAACAGAACCACATGCGGGGAAGAGTAATCTGACATCAGATCCAAAGGGAGGAGTTCCCACTGAAGACTCCCACTCTGGTGTGGACTGGGTTTGAACACCAGCTCTCTTGGTGGAGGCCAGCTAGAACTCACTGTGGATAGGAAGGCTTGGTTTACTTCCAAAAAACTTGGATGAGCACTGGAGTCATTTGCTGGTTTGTAAACACCAGGCTCTCATGTAACAAAACAAGTCAAAGAACTGGATATGGGCCGGAAGAGGGCCAGTGGCTTAAGCCCTTGATGGGTCGTCTGACCTTGGGAAGGCCACAGAACCTCCTGTGATCCTCAGTTTCCCTGTCTGTAAAGTCCAGATATAATAGCTACTCCTCCCTACTTCCCAGGGCTGCAGGGAGGACAGATCATATGATAGACAAAAGCACAGGGAGGAGAGATGCAGAATAACACCTTATTAGCCCAATAATGGCTTGGTGAATGGCAGCCACAGCCCCTGCAGACTGAGGCTGTGTTAGCAGAGCTGTCTGTAAAAGCCAGGTGTGCACAAGCCTGGGATTAGAGGGAAAAGAAACGGCTGAAAAGGAAGTCTTTTCACCTAGGGCATGGGTAAAAGGGAGCTGGTACTGGGGGTCCCCTTCTTTATCGGTACTTTATTATTGGTGACAAATATTATACTGTCCTGTCTGTATGGTAACCTATAAGTTTTCAAAGAACATCTTCATGCATTATCTCACTTGGTCTTTGGGTAGGACGTACAGTACTGGGTAGAATTAATAGGAAAAATGTGGGCTCTGAGTCAAACAGAACTTGCTTCAAATCCCAACTCTATCCCTTACCAGCTGTGCAACCGTGGGCTGCTATTTAACTTCTCTGCTCCCGGAAAATGATTGAGTCCCAAACAACTCTCTCATGGAGTTGTTGAGAAGGCCGAATGAGCCAATGCATGGCGAAAGCCCAGGACTGGAATACACTCATGTACCAGTCTCACCCCAGTGTGACACCTATAATTGTTCTCATTTTGTAAATGAGAAACTGAGGCTCAAGTAATTTGAAGCTCTGCCCAGGTTCACGCACCTAGTAGGTGGTGGGTTTAAGTACCATCCCAGAATAGGAATCCGTATTCCGAGAAGAGACACCCGGGAGGCTGGAGTAGCTGGGGTGAATTCCCTAGCGCAGCACTCTCCAACAGCACCCTCTACGGTGATAGAAATGGTCTATAATTGAGCTGTCCAGGCGGGAATTTCCACCCACGTGTGGCTATCAAGTACTGGATACGTGGCTGGTGCAACCGAACAAGTGAGTTTGTAATCTTAGTGAATTTTAATTCACAGGGCCACGTGGGACTAGTGGTCGCCATATTGGCCAGCTCAGCTCTGGACAGCAGGGCACAGAAACCAAGGTTGCGTGGGGTCGGAGGGGGATTCGAAGTCCACCTGCCTGGTCGGCACAGCGGCACACTCAGGGCCCACAGTCCTTTTAGGGACCCATCAGAATTTGTCTTAAATTAAGAAGAAAGAAGACAAACATTTCAGTTGAAGGAAGTGTTTTCATATATAATAATATGTTCATCTTTATACCAATGTTGTCAGAAAATAATCTAATATTTTTTTGTAGAGGAAGGGACCTGTAAAAGATAAAATGCCTAGGGCCCTGGAAAGCCATAGCGTGACTCTAGGTGGTAGACATTTGAAGGAAGGCCACAGAACCTCCTGGAGCTTCCAGGAGCCTGGGCTTTGGGAAAGAAAAGGGATGGAGTAAAAGATGATGAGAAGTATTTTGTTATTGGGTCTCCTCTCCGGACCCTCGTTGGGCCAAAGTCATTCATTAATTTATTTAATCCTGTTTTAGTGGGGACCTACCCTGTGGCAGGAACTCTAGAACAGAGAACAAGACGGAAGAGGCCATTGCTTGTGGGAATTGTATTCTAGTGGCAGAGAGAGAATAAAAAAATATATACACTTTATCAGGTGTGAAAAGTGCTATGAAGAAAAATCATGCAAGGCAAGGTTAAAGAGTGATGTGTGGGGAATGCCATTTTGGAAAGGGTGGTGAGGGGAGTCCTACATGACAAGGTGACATGTGAGCAGGGAAAGGGCCACAAAGCCATCTTGAGGAAGAGTTCCAGGTAGAAGAAACAGGCATTGTAAAGGCCCTGAGGCAGGAACAAGGGGGTCATTCACATAGACTAGAAGGAGCAAGGAGGGATGTCAGGGAGGTGGCCCGGGGCCTTTCAGGCCAAAGAAGAGACTTGCAGTGGGGTGGGACCCATGGCAGGGTTTGCATGGTGGTTGCATAGGGAACAGAGGAGAGAGGGCTGTGGTATTGGACGTGAAATCCTCGAGTCGCTAGAACCAGAACCCGGGCCTCCTGTCCCGGGGGCTTTGCACAGCCAAGTCACTTCCCCTTCCCCAGCTCCTCTCCCAGGCTGTGGGCTCCTCGGGATCCCACAGTTCCATGGTCCTTCCACTCGGTAGGCTGGGGAGGAGGGAGGAGCCAGGCTTTAGGGTCAGACCTGCCCTCAATCTTGTCTCTGTTTTGTCTAGAGACTTTGCTTTCTCTGTCTTAGCCTCAGTTTCCCCATTTGTGACAGGGCTAGCAGTGCTCAGCTCACTGTAGGACTTAGTGAGCTTACGCATGGGAAGCATTTAGCATAGTGCCAGGAACACAGAAAGTAGTTAACGTTATCACCAGCATTAGATACTACTATTACTATTGTATGATTATAGTAACATCATCAACTATCACAATATGTGTTCAGAAATATGTGTGGGATGAGGGAGCCATTCTCTGCATGTGCACTGACTGCCGCCCATGCCCCAGCAGCCCCTGGCAGGAGCTCCCTTCTACACAGACACGCGTGCGTGCACACACACCTGTGGTGTTCGTGATGTTCCTTCTCTCCTTGCAACGATTTGCAGTAAAGCTCAAGCCATAGCTCATGCAGCATTTAAAACCATAATGGCTATCCCCGTCCCCCTGTGGGTGCAGCGAGGTCACAGATGTGATCTCACTCTGAGTGTGAGGGGTGGCAGGTGGGCATGAAGCAGGAAGGAGGGGTGGGTGGGGAAAGCAGGAGGTAGAGAAATGTCATGCACACCCTACAACAGCGTGGGCTTCCTGCTCTCTTTTGTACTGCCCCTCGGGGGACCGCTCTGGGCCTCATCTTATATGATTTGTAAAATGAGGCCATTCAGCATAGCACCCTCTCTGTCCAGTACAAAACACCCTTGCTTTCCAGGGAGCTAGCTGGCCCTTGGTCACCAGGGAGGCGAACCCTGTTCCCCTTAGCTGGTTCGGGGACCAAAGCCTCTACTAGTTGCTTATGCATGAGACTGTCAGCCACCCCTGGCTACTCCCAGCCAAGTCTGCATCTAGCCCAGGCACCCTGGGGGTGAGGAGGTTATAGTCAGGGCCACAAAACACCGAAGCCACCTGCCCAGGCTCTGGAGTAAGGCAGTCTGCTCTGAGTCCTGCTTTGGCCCATTGCTGGGCTTGACCTTGAGCAAATCATAGAACCTGACCAAGCCTCAGTCTCTTTGTATATAAACTGAGGAAGGTCATCATAAGGCTGTTGTGAGGGTCAGTGAAGACAAATAGTCAGCATAAGGCCGAGCACGTGAGCCCTCACGTGGTAACTGTTGTGGTGTACATGTCCTCTTTTATGGGGCTTCCACTTGTCCCTCTGGGGGTTAAGACTAGTCCCTGCTCTCCTATCTTACTGAGTAATCCTCCACTGAGCTATTGTCAAATGCTGCCCCGACGGTGGTGAGGTTTGGGGACTATGAAGTGCTTACAGAGGCACAGACACTCATCACAGCTGATGTTTATTGAACATTTACTATGTGCCAGGGCCTGTGGTAAGCCCTTGGCATGCATTATCTCTTTTAAGCTTACAGCAACCCTATAATTATCCTCATTTTGCAGATGGGGATAAATGAGACTCAGAAAGGTTACCTAACTTCCAAGTTCACAAAGCTAGTATATGGCCTAGCCAGGGTTAAAACTCAGATCACCCATGTGTCTAACAGTTCCCTGGCCTGCCTCCCTGTGCCCTCAGGTTAGAAAGAGCACTTAGGAAGAGGGAGGGCTGTAGGATCCCTCCCCCACACCGGGATCATACAATGATGGGTCCTCGAACATCAGCAAACACAGATTCTCAGCAAAGGCTTCATCTCCTGTTCTCCCTCTCAATCCCACCCCCCTCCGGCCTGGCCTAGCCCAGCTGCACTGTTTTTCCATCCAAGGCCAATCCCTGCTGAGCAGAACAGTGCAGGGACTCAAAGCTGGCAGGCAGGCAGGCAGGCCTGGGCAGGTGGGGAGCGGCTTCTAACAGTGGGGCAAGATGGGCCGATCCGCCATCTGAGGCACCCGGTCTTGCAGTTTTGCAGGCCCAGACTGACTGAGGGCCAGAGGCACTAGAGGGGTTGGGGATGATTTGGGAGCATCAAGGTGTATACTAATGAGATGCAAACAAGCCTCTAATGGTAGGCTCCAGGCCCAGACCCAGGTTCCACAGTTAAGCCCCCTGGGTTCTGTCCACACACATTCAAGCCCTCTGGGCTCTGTGCACACCAATTTTCTTACCCGTGGTAACTCTGTGCTCCACCCAGCCGTAGGTGCAAAACTCAGCCAAGCTGAGTGTTCTCACCAACAGGGCTGGCCACTGACCTGAACCAGTGCTTCCCACCATTGGGAATCCCCTAAGGGGGTGGGGGTTAAAAGGACATATGTCCAGCCCCACCGCAGATCTACTGAGTCAAAATCTTTAGGGGTGGGGCTCAGGGATAGATGTTTAACAAGCTCCAGGGGGTGAGTTTGCTACGACTGGTGTTTGGGACCTACTGGAAAAGGGAATCCCTTTCCTCACGATCTTGCGTTTTGTCATGCCTTATTTCAAAGCTGATATCCCATATGTGGCCCTCTCCTAGGCCCCGGTGGAGAAGGGGTGGGAAGTCAGGAAAAAGACCACAATTTTCACGACGTTTTTAGGCTAGAGACGTGTTTCTCAAATGGCGGTATGTTAACAATCACAGCTTCATCCTCAGGAAGCCCGGTTTATGATTTAGCAGGGCTGCCATGGGTTCCTGGTGCACGTTTTTTCCCTGTAGGTGGTCCCCTAACCACTTAGCAGAACACTAGCCCTCAGGCAAAGCGGACACAAGGTTATCTCTCAAGTCAAGTGAAAGAAACAGGAGGGGGAAAGCACCAGATCTGATTCTTGCACCTGACTTTCACCTGGAAGTCTCCCAGTCTGCATATCTCTCTTTTCAGCATCTCAGACCCCAGAGGCAACACTTTATCTTCCTGCAGACAGGTCTGGCTATGTCCCAGAGAGAGAATCAACCCCACGGTAGACTCAACCATGTTCTATTTGCAGTGAATAGAACTGAACCTCCACATACCTCGTGCGTGACCCAGCAATCCCCTCCCAGTTATATACCCAGCAGGAGTGAGTGCGTAGTACATTCACCAAGAGATCCACACAAGAACGTTCAGAGCAGCACTACTTCTGAGAGCCCCGCACTGGAAACAACCCAAATGCCCATTAAGAGCAGATGGATAAGTAAAGTGTGGTGTGGCCATACAATGGAATACTACACAGCAAAAGAAAGTGAAGTATTGCTCCAGGCATCAGCGCAGATGAACCCCACACATGTACTGTGGGGTGAAAGCAGCCACATACAAAACAATACACACTGTGCTATCTCAACAATATGCGGTGTAAAAACAGGCACAACCCATGGATTAGACTAGAATACGGTGCCCCGGGTGGGCGGGGGTGGAAGTGACAGAGGGTGGTGCACAAAGGCGTTCACAGCACATGGTGATGTTCTGTTTCCTTATCCGGGAGCTGGGTAGTTTCTGGAAAGTTCATTGGGCTGTACACTTAGGATTTGTGCACTTTTCTGTATGGATATCACACTTTATTTAAAAGTTCCCTAAAAATTCTAGTAAGGGACTTCAAAGAGGACTTGTAATAATAGGGAAGACATTTCAATAATAAAAGCATCTGACGGGCGAATTGCACGGGATTTCAGAGCTGTGGGATCTTGGACTCTTTCTGCCCCAGGAACCAGGAAGGAGACAGTTCTCGAAAACCAAGAAGCGTGGGAGGCGTGCCAGGGCACACCAGGGCTGTGGAAAACCAAAGCCTCAGCGGCTCCCTTTCCCCACCCCGACCTGGCCCGCCCTCCGCGGAACCGCAAGCACAGCGGCAAGCCCACTTGCCACTGGGTTCCCAGGTTCAACTGAGCTCCAGCTCATTGGGGGTTACTTCCCGCAACACGTTTCTGTCCCTAGAGCAGTTTTCGGGTTCATTTTCTTGTTTGATTTCCTCAAAGACCCTCTAAGGGGATCATGGGGAAGCTGGGACCCCGAGAGGGGTGGGGTCAAAAGACTTGTCCGAGGTCATCCTGCCAGCACGTGGCCTGGCTGGGACTCAGACTGCCACCCCACACGTCCTGGCTATACTGCAGATGGGCTGTTCCCGGGACGGCCTTCCCTGGGGGCGGACCCAAGGCAGTGGGTACTATTATTTCATTCCCACTTTGCAGATGAAAAAACTGAGGGTCCGAAAGTCCAAATGCCTTGGCCAGAGTCAATGGCCAGTAGGTGTGGAGCGTGGATTGGAACAAGCAGTCTGTCTGAATTGAGCCTGAGCTCCGAGCCACTAGTCCAGTCGTCCGCAAACCCAGATGGCCCTCCTCTGGCGTTCCCTTGGAACTCGCACACATGCAGGTTCCCTGACTCCACCCCGGACCTCACATTTTCATTGTGTAGACTTAGGGTAGGGCTGAAAACTCTGCATTTTTTAATAACACTACTAGGCATTTGGGAAGCTCAGCTCTAAATGAGGCTGCCCCTAAAATATAACAGTGAAAAGAAAACAACTTCAAGGTGAAGATTAAGTTAGCAACTTCCAAATTAACTCACTGAGCCTCTCTAATAATTAGAGTTCTCCTAATGATGGTGCACACCCCACAAGAAGGATTCGAGAATAAGCCGGCTGGCTGGGTAATTCTGGGACAGGGGGTCAACTACACTTGGGGGGGGGGGTAGTGAGTGGCAAAGGGTGCCAGGCGGGCCCTTGGGGGATTGGTGATGTCTACTTTTCGCTCTGGTTGCTGGTTAGCCATCGTTTGCATTCACTTGGTAAAATTTTATCAAGCTATAAGTTAAATTGGTACATTCTGGTTTTGAATATTTACAAAATGAAAAAAAATCAGGCTGGCCGTGCATCAGAGACACTGTACCAGGAATCTGCACAGAGTAGAGCGCGTTATACTAGGGATCAAATAGGGTTCTTCTAACTTTTCACTTCCAGGAGTTTGAGATTCTAGGGTTTAAATCTGCCAAGATGCTATGATTCTCTGAGTCAGTTCCTAAGATTCCAGGAGCCCCCACGTCTATAAAGCAGCTAACGTTTAGTGAGCTCCTAAAGTGGAATGGGTACTATGCTGAGAGCTTTGCATATGTTGATGCAGAGCAGCCCTGTGAGGCAGAGAGCGTGCTGCACCCCCACGCCCCTCGGGGAGCGGAAACGCTGTGCCCAAGGTCACAGAGGTAGGAAGCGGCAGTCAGGGCAGAGCCCGTGTACCCAGCCGTGGTGCCCTCCTAATATTACGCTCTGCCCCTTCCCCAGGCCAAACTTCTAAAGGTGTAAAATGATGTATTCTGTGCCATCTCGCCTTGCATTTGTTGGGAGGACCCCAGAGGGAAGGGGATGCTGCAAGGATAGACAGCGAGCAGCTCTGGCCTGGGACCTGTGAGCACACACAGGCCGACATGCACACAAATGCTGCCGTCACCCCATAGCTGCATGTCCAGTCCTGCTGTGCTTGCTCTGAGGCCAACTACTGTGGGCACGTGGAGCTGAGCGGGAGCTGGGGACTGGAGAGTTCTCCAGGGTGGGCTCCCTGCCCCCAGCCGGGGGGCAGCCCCCTCACTGTTGCCTCCCTCCTCCCAGGTCCACGCCGGTCTCAGGAATGGAAAAAGACTCAGCAGGAGGGATTTCTCTCTTCTGCAGGCTCCAAACTGGAAAATGCTTAAGGCATCCCCTCTTTCCAGAACAGATGGATTTGAGGAAATAGTTTGTTAATCAATGGGTAATGACAGAGAATCAGGCCCTGCAATTGGCCAAGGGGGAAACAAGACATCTTAACCTTCTACTCCGACCCCCCTTAAATTCATGCTGCACCCCACAGCCACACACACCTAGCCAAGGCGCTCTTTGACTTAAACTCTCTCAACACAGTCCTCCAATATTTACACAATACAAGCCATGCTCCTATGATGATTTTCTGAAGTCCTTATGTTTTAAGATATACATGGAAATATTTCCAGATCAAATTATATACTGAGATATGCTTCAAAATAATCTGGGGAGGCAAGGATCAGTGTGAGTATAGAGAAAACCTAATTGTTGAAGCTGGGTGATGGGGTTTTAAAAATATTCTGCGTACATTCATGTATTTCTATCATTTCCCATTAAGAAAAAATTACATATAAATTACATTTTTTAAAAAAGCCATACCCCTTGGCCTGGCACACAGGGCCCTCAACGACCTGGTCCCACCCAGCTGTTTTCTTTGAACCACTGTGCCTTTGCACATGCTGCTTTCTCTTCGTGAATTGCCTTTTACTCATTTAAGCCTTATCCAGCTGTCCAAACTGATGGTCAGTGACAGTTCCTCCAAGAAGCCTTCATTGATTCTACAACTGGTTTCCGGGCCCCACTCCAACCTGAGTTTGTCTCTGTTTTACTACTGACCTCAAGGTATTTAAACCATCCACTTATGGGCCTGCCTCCGCCAACTGCGAATGAAGTTTGGGGGCCTGACACGTGGTTAACGGCTCACTCAGTGTCTATGGAACTGAGTGTTTGTGAGAAAACCGAAGCTGTGTGACAAAAAGGAAGTGGCTTAGCTTCTCTGAGTCTCTATTCGTCTCCACACTGAAAACAGCAATAACAACCACAGAAAGAAGACACAGAGGATAGTCACAAAGGGCCTGCGGGGCAGGTGTGTGGAGTAGAGAGAAGGTACGTGCGAGACGGTCTAACCTGGTGACAGGTGTGCAGAGAGGCTCTGGAAATCAGGTTTTCTTTCCGACGTTTAAATTCCATGCTCAGAATGGCTCCCAGAAATGACACGCTGACCCAGAAACTAGCTATTGAATTTAGGCAAGTAATACAAAGCTGTGGTTTCATCCGTAAAATGGTACCAATAATTCTTGAAAGTAGATTTCAAGGACCTCCCAAGGACCCTTCCAGTTGTACAGCGGCAGATACCTGCTGACTCGCTGGCAATGGGAATGTCGTGGTGTGTGCACACGTGTGTGCGTGTGTGTGCACATGTGTGTTGGTGGGTGTTGGGGGAAGGGTCTGATGAATGTCCCCTGTCCTCTGAAGGGCAGCTTAAGCTTGTTGTTGATCCCAAGTTGCCTCCAGGGTCAGTGGGGGCAATTCACTGGCCTGCAAGCCTGACCACCCGTGTGGAAAACGGGGTCATATTGCCTGGGCTAGGCAGAGAGAGGCAGAGGAAAGTGAGAAGGTCTGGCTAGTGGTCCTGCCTCGCCCCTCACTGGCTGTGTGACCTCGGTCAAGTTATCAGCCTTGCCTGGTGAGGCCCCGGCGTCTCCCTCTGCCTGATTTGATTATCTCCAGGGCCCCTTCCCCTCCTGACTCCTGTCTGTGATTGGGTGGGGCTCGTGTTTAGTCCCTCGAGTGGCAGTTCTCCTCTAGGACTCAGAAGTGAAGATTCATTCATTCTCTCAGCAGGTATGCAGTGCGCTTCTTGTATGTGCCCGGCCATGGGCTAGACACGGGTGCTAGGGCAGTGAGCAGCGCTCAGTAGGGGAGACAATACCAAACAAGAAATATACAAATAACTAAAATTCCAACTGTAATTTGTCTTAGGAAAGAGTACTTCAGGGTGCTGTGGGTGATCTCCACTCCAGGGGAATAACAGATGACCCTGTTGAGGACCGTGAACATAATAAATAAGGCCCTACGCGTCAACTAATTCTCACATCAGTTCTCTGAGAAAAGGACTGTTACCACCCCCTTTTTCAAGTGAGAAAGCTGAGCTTTAGAGATGGGCCCAGGTCATACAACAAATACTTTGCAGGATTTGGACCCACACTTTTCTCTGTACACCTGTCTAGAGACCCCCATTATAAACGTTAGCATTAGTACCATTAGTCATAGAAATAGTGGTATTGAAGTTCCGAGCTAGCTTAGCTTGTGCTGGGGACCCAGGAAGCACGGAAAGCTTCCAGAGGCTCTGCCTGTCCAGTCCTGAAGAAATCCAAAAGGTAGGGCCCATGTAGAGAGTTCAAGTAGGTCCCTGAGTGCAGCAACCTCACTGACCCCAGCTCACACTGGCTTTCTCTAAGGCTTGTCGCCTGCCTCACAGTCTCTCCCACCTGACCACACCTGGCCGGCAGCAGAGCTGGTGCCATGGCCTGTCATGTAGCAGCTGAAAGGAGAATTTCCAGGTGGAGGTGAGTTCAGTTGCACTCAGAGAAGAGGATACAGAGAGCGGAGCATGGTGTTCCAACTCACAGGGGCCAGGTATAGGGCAGCTCGGGTATGGGGGGCAGCCCCTTGAAGCCACAGGAAGCACAAGCACAGCTGACACGTAACGATGGAGAATGTCAGTGTCCCTCTGCGTCTGGTTCCCCGAGTCCTCAAGGAGGCCACTGAGAATCATGGATCCAGCGAGGAATTCCATGGAGGACTTCACTCCCTCTAGCTATTCCCCTGGGATGCTCAGGGACGGGGGTGGTGGGGGGGAGGGTGCCCTCTGTTTCCCTCCTGCCAGAAGGGGAACCTGTGCTTCAGTGACCTGTGTTCCTGGAGAAACCCAAGCTTGCCGCTAACTGACCGTAGGACACTGAGCCCTTTGGGTTCCTCGCCTGCAAAATGCAATCTTTCCTGTTTTGCCTACCTAACAGGCTTGTCGGCGTGAATCGATTAATGACTGATCTTAACCATCCAACCACCTTTATTTTATAAGCAGAGAAATCAGTCCAAAGAGGCATTTGTTGTCCCAGGCCACAGAGCCTGTGAGTCATAGAGACACAAGTGGTGAAATTCTCCTTTCACCTTGCCTGCTTTGAAAACTCAGAATACTCAAAGGCACACTCGGCCCAGGGCCCAGTGCAGAAAGCACCGGGGAGTATCAGCTGGAATAATAGCTGTTAGTACCGTCCTGCGGGGAAGGCACTGCTAACCTGACCGGGCTCAGCTCCCCATCTGTAAAACCAGCTGAGGAACTAGAAGCACTGGAGTCCTGAGCCTGCTTCTCTACGCACCCCCACTCCTGAGCCCAGGCGTCAGTTCTGGAGTGTGGCTGGGGACAGAGGCAGGCTGTCAGAGCCCTCTGCAGACCCCAGGCAGCACCCCCGCCCCCCAGCGGAGGGCTGCACTCTGGTCTGGTGGCTCTGCTCAGCGCCCCACTCCAGCTCTCCTGCTTCTGAAGATGCACATGGGATCCCTGCATCCCCCAGGAGGGGAGCAGAGCTGCTCCCACTCCCCCAACCTCACCCCAGGGTCGCCTCTGGTGCCTTGAAGACTCGAAGCTTTTCACAGCCCTTGGAGACTGCAAGCACCCCCATTTCACAGCCGGGAAAGCCGAGGTTCTGATCTGGTGCCGCTGAAGAGTCGCAGGAGAGCCAGCACTGTCCAGCTGATCTGACTCTCCCTCCGGTTGTCCCTCCTCCTTACCAGGTGGCCCTGTCTGGCCCTCTGGACCCACAGAAGCGGCCAGCACCTCTCCGTTCTTTGGTGCCAGCACTTCCCCCCAAACCATAGGGAAAATGGCCCTCACATCCCCCTGAAGGCTCATCCCCAGAAAGCCCAAGCAGGGGAATTCTTTCTTCCAGGGACAAGAGTCCAACTTTCCATTCGTGCAAATATGACCTTACTCCTCCATGGGATCAAAGTCCTAGCCTGTCCCTTGCTGACCCCTAATCCCCAGGCCCAAGGCTCAGGCTGGCTATATCTCTGGCTTCATTCAGTGTCCCAGGTGAGCCAAGGCCCAGGTGTCCCTGTCCTAACCCTCCATGCCTGCCTCAGCCATGCCCGGGTTCTGTCCCCGCTTTCCAAGAGCCCCCAACGTGTGCCTTCTCTGGGACAAGGCACAAGAATGGATTAGTTTGGCACTCCCTCCCCCACCTTCCCACTCTCCAGCAGTTCTTACCTGTGCCCTTCAGGTAGGGGAGGGTGCCCCCGGCTGGGCTGCTGGGCTGGAGCCCCTTCCTCTAGCACGGGGCTGGCAAGCTCAGGAGGGAGGTGCAGAGAGGGAGCAGGAAGGCGCGCTCTCCGAAGAGGCTGCGGAGAAAGTTGGAGTAGGTGTGTCCCAGCCCAGGAGGAGGAGGAGGGAAAAGGAGGTGGGAGAATTGGGGCGGATCATCCCCTCCTGCCAGCTCTCTGTCTCACGAACGGGGAGGGTAGAAGCCAACTGGTTTGTGGCCCAGAACTCACGGTGGGGAATCGAGTCATGGAAAATGACGGCTGGAAAGTCGCTGAGAAATCAGGCCCATCTCCACCTCCCTTCTCAGTTTTACGGAGGGATAAAGTGAGACCCGAGATAGGTGGTATTTGCCAAGGACACACAGAGACCATGAGGGGACTGGGAAAGGGCCCCATCTCTCAGCTTCTGGGCCACTGTTCTCTCCACTGTCCTCCCCCGCACTACAGGTTTGAGAGACAGCTGCCACCCTCCCTCCCCCCAAGGCCTGACTGTCCTAGCTCTGTAGCCTTGGCGGAGTGACTTAATCTGAGCCTCAGTTTCCTTTTTGAAAAGAGGGAGATAATAATAACTCCTACCTCATGAGGTTGTTATGGGGACTAAACGAGAGAAAGTTGATGGAGAGCGTTTAGCAGAGGAAGCCCTCCATAAAAGGTAATTCTTCTCATTGTCATTAACTGTGACTCCCTCCATAAGCGACAGCCCCTCCAGAGCTTTCCCTGTGTGTCTGTGGAATGGAGGTAACAGGAGTCTCTGCTTCAACAGCTGTGCAGATAATGCATGTAGAGTGCAAAGCACAACGCCTGGCATCGCGCTGGGGAGCAAGACACCTTAGTTTTGCCATATTTTATGGGGTGCCTCTCTGCTCTGGCTCCCCAAATGTTCCAGTGTGCTGCTCCCTGTGTTGAAAACCTGTGTTTTAAGGGAAGGGAGGAAGAACTAGACTCTCTCTGTCTCTCTTTCTGTCTCTCTCTCATCGCCACACTTTCTTTGTTATAGATGCATTCATTTGCTTGTTCCCTCTGCCCACACACAGTGGAGACCCTGCACCTTCCCTTTCCCAGGCGTGGAGGACATAGAGGGAAATGAAACGGTCCCTGCCCCACAGAGCTGAAAACAGCTCTGCAGCCGTCCCGTCTGATCCCCTTTCTCCCCTGCAGGATTTGCAGCCTCTTGCAGCTTTCCTGGCAAATGAGTCTTTGCTTGCACACCTCCAATTATGGGGAGCTCATTACCTTTCCCCACTGTCAGTTCTGACTATTAGCAATTCTACTTGATGTTCGGCTGAGCGGCCACCCTTGAATCTGGTGAATAATCAGGAATTCTACATACCCGTATTATTACTGTTACTGTAAGCAATGAGACCCAAGGCAAATGACTTATATTTGCAAAGTCTCTGTTCTCTTATTTGTTGAATGGCCTCACAGCTGCTAGAGGCACTCAGAACAGATCTACTTCCTTTGCCATGTGACAAAAACTGAGGCCTGGGTCTATCTGTGGTTTAGGACCTGGCTTCGATCTGTCACTGGCAGCAGGGATGACCACAGGTGTCCAACGGGCTGCTGTGGTACGTTGCCCAAGACGTCCAAAGGAGCTCCCTGCGAGGAGGACTCTCCCAGGCCTCCCTCCTACAAGCTGCCTCAGCCCTGCAGGAGAGGCCGGGGCGGGTGGGGGGGGGGGGGGCGGCTTGCAGCCTGAGGGGAGCTACCGTGATTAACTCGGGTGGGAAGGCTAACCTGAGCCATTATCCACTTGGGTGATTGCCGCCCAAGTCTTTGAGCCTGGGCTGATTAGGCATTAACCTGAGGGAGAGTGACTGGGCGGCCCCATAAGCCCTTTGACTAGTCATGTGCGGAGTGGCAGGCGACTGTCTTTCTTCCAGCCCCCATCTGGGTCAAGACTGGCCTCCAGCCTGCCCAGTGCAGGGACTGTCTGCAGCCTGGGGTGGGGGCCAGGGGGAGAGGAGAAGAGTATTGGGATGGACTGCAGAACCCCATAATGCTATCGAGACCCATCCCCTCCTCTCCAGGTCCCCGCCACTGCTGGACCAGGCCCCAGTCCTTCTTCTCCCTGCTGGCCCCAGGACCCAACTGGGGGATCATCTGGCCTCTAGTCCCTCGTGCACCAGGAAATGGACTCCTCAGAGTCCCCCAATCATGCTTAGAAGCTTCTTATCCCAAGCCCCTGCTCACAGCTTCCTGGGCATCTAAAATTGTACCTATGCATCGTGATACAGCCCATCTGCCACCTGCCCTCTGTGAGCTCCCCCAACCACGCTCCTGACCTGATCAATTAGTAGTAGCAGTAGTAATAATAATAATAGTTAATCTTTATGTCAGGCACTCAACTCAGCGCTCTGCAGGGACTATCTAATGTCTCTGAACACTCCCACAATGGACTAGGCGCTGTTACCATTCTCTTTTTCAGATGAAGAAACTGAAGCTCACCAAAGCTTTAATCACTGGCCCAAGGTTGCTGGTCTCATCTAAGCTGAGTTTCAAGCCCCAATCTGTCTGAACCTAACCAGGTTCTGAGCTGCACTGCCCTGGGCTGCTCCTTCCAACCTGTAGCCCTCCGGTGGAGCCTGCTCTGTGACCCTCTGCTTGTGTCCTGCTTCTGCGTGCTCCTCCCTTCACTTCTAGTCCAGCCCCTGTCTATTTTAAGCTCTTCAGGGATGGATCTCTGTCTAACCCAGGGTTCTCAGTCAAGGCTGCCCATTAGCACCCCCATACCCCCAGGAGTCAGGGATGTGGGGCTTCTACAAATCCTGATGCCCAGGCCCCTCCCCAGACCAATTACACGGAACTCTCTGGGGGTGGGGCCCACATCAGGGTCAGGTTACTACACAGGGGCAGGCATGTTGTAGGCGCTAAAAAGAATTACATCTGATTCTGAATCTCCTATCTGGACATCGGTTTCCTTAGCTCAATGAAGCAGGTATTGAACTCTGACCTTTAACATCTAGCTCTGAGGCTCTAAAGTTCTGATATTCTTTGCAAGGATGTTGTAGGCTTCTAAAGAAAGGTCTGGCAAATAGTCGCTGTCCACTCACTGCCCCTGCTTGCCTAGGAAAGCTGCATTCTCCCCAGTGGCCTGGCTGAGCAGTTCCCCCTGGCCTCCTAGGTTTTCCTGTGTTCCCTGGCAGGGAGAGGATGAAGGAGGGCCTGAGCCCTGATGAAAACTCTAAGCAGGTGGCCGATTTTAGGGTGCCCACAGAGCCTGGGAGCACAGATAGTATTGTTTTCATTTTTAACAGACTGGGCCCCTTTGACTCCTTCTGGGGCAGGCTGAAGGCTCAGGCTTCTTTGGCGGAAATCATAGACCCAAATCACGAGACAGTGAGCAACACAGATGCGTGTGCAGGGTTGGCTGGCCAACGTCCTGGTTGGCCCAGGACCGAGGGGTTCCCAGGACATGGGAAGGCCCCAGGGGAAGGTGAACAGTCGGTCACCCTCGAGGAGGGAACCACTGTCCTGCTGCATTCCCCACACCTGTTGCAAATCCAGAGGAGGTGCCAAGTGAGTGTGGTCCACCATGGAAGACCAGTCTCCAGAGAAGATGCACTCACTGGGAACAGCTGGCTGATGGACTGGTTACACTGAGATGATGTGTTCAATGGCCATGAAATGCAAACTGTGCTTTCCAGGGCAGGGGCCCCTCTGTCATACTGCGTTCTCCCTGGGGAGGGTCACCCAGACAGGTGGGAGACAGGGACTGAGCAGAGACCCTAGAGTCTGTCTGGACCTGTGGACAGAAAAGGCTCCAGAGGCCTGGCTGTCAAAGGGACATGATGACTTTAAGGAGGATGAAGTCATGGGGCTGGGGTGGGGGCGGGGCTGAGGCCACCTGGCTGCTTGAGGGCTGTAGTCTGCAGCCTAGAGAGGGAAGCAGAAGGTGGAAGGCAGGTGGGCTGTGGGGGCGGAGCCTGGGATGTCAGCTCTGTGGCTGACAGACGGGACCCAGCAGGAGTGGGATCAGCCAGACCTGGCGTTGCCTGGGGTGCCTGGGAATGTAATCAAACACTCAGCAGACCCGCTGGCCATGGGCATCTGGATACCACCGGGCCCTCCAGCTCATCCCAACCCCCAGCTGGCAGTTCTGACAGGCTCCTGCCAGGAGAAGCGTCCGGCCTTCTTGGCCAGGCCCGTGAGCATGAGCTCATTGATCTGCCACCAATCCAGCCTGTGGTCCGGCTGCCCCAGGCTGGCGCTGGCGGGTAGGGCTCTGGTGCTGAGAGCCAATGGAGCCAGGAAGGCTACTTCAATGGCCTTGGTTAGGTCGCCCCAACAGGAAGTCTGGGAGGTGGACTTGAAATAGAATCTCTGATGTTATCCCCACCCTTACCTGCCCCAGACTTGGGGCTCTGATGTGGCCCTGGCTCCAGGAACCAGTACCTCTCCCAGGCCCCCTTCTCCACAACCATGAACTCCATTTCCAGCATCATTTCCCATTTCTTCCTGTTGTACAGTAACAAAGACAACAATAACAATTATGGTAATAATAACTAATACTTGTTATGATTTAAGTACATCAATTCATTTAATCCTCAAATAGATCTTCTGAATGAGGTACTATTATTATCATTCTCATTTTGCAGAAGAACCTGAGAGTCACAGAGATAGATTTAAGTGAACTATCCAAGGTCATCGCACCCTTAAACAGTAGAGGCAGGATTTGGACTGTTTATCTCGCTCCAAAACCTGCAGTCTTGCCCTCACCCCAATGTTCTGCTCCAGCCGGATGCTGCATGCATGTTGAAAGGCCCTGTGCTTGATTCAATGCTCTGCTGTTTCTATCTTGCAAACCTCAGTTTTGAATAGGTTCTCACATTGTCATTTTGCGCTGGGCCCTCGTAGATGATGTCGCCGGTTTTGCAGATCAGCTGGCTCCCTGGCCTCAGCCCAGAAGGGTCTCCACCCAGATCACTGTCCTGCCCACACCTACCTGGTGTCTCTCAAGGTTGCCTGCTCAGTAGCACCTCCTAATCTCCCCCACTATGCTTCCTTATGAGCTGCTAGCGGTTCTGTGTCCCGGTAGAGCACAGATTGCTCTATTCTGGTCTCCCAGGGAGGTCGGGGCAGGGTATCCCTGTGTGGTCCTCACCCCCCTGGCTGCACTTGTGGAGGGTGGGGAGCACAGGGTGAGGGTTGTTCTTGAAGTTAGACAGCAGGATTCAAACCCAGCTCTGCCATCTTGCAACCGTGTGGCCTTGGACAAGTTACTTAACCCCTCTGGGAAGCAGTTTTCTCATCTGCCCATTGGAGATGGTAACAGTTCCTGTCTTGCAGGGGTTGTCAGGATTAAACAAGGTGACGAATCAGTAAAACACGAAGCACTATGCCTGAGGCAAAAAATGGTAGTTTCCTAGATCAGTTTGGTGCTTAATTTATCCATGAATTTCCTATAGCTCTTCATATCATGATAATGAAATATAATAGGTGCAGAGGATGGATAGATGCAAAACTACTTTGGAAGTGCCACAGTGTCACACGTGTGGAGAAATTGGACATGATTTTACAGATGAAGAAACTGAGACCTAGTGAAATTTGCTGCCTATTCAGGCCCCCCTGCCCTCCCTCTTTGCCTGCTTCTCTTGGGTCCTGCTGGGTCACTTCAGAGCCAGCAGGGCAGAGAGAGGCCCTCTGGGGCAGGAGTCTACTTTCTGCTGCCTGAATTCCCGAGGCAGCACTAGCAGCCCAACCAGCCCTGTCTCCCTCCACAGCCGCATTCCAGACATTCTGCCCAGGCTAGAAAGAGGCTGGCCCTGAGGGAGGAAACCCT
Source organism: Desmodus rotundus (assembly GCF_022682495.2). NCBI lineage: Eukaryota > Metazoa > Chordata > Mammalia > Chiroptera > Phyllostomidae > Desmodus > Desmodus rotundus. The sequence goes on from NC_071392.1 coordinate 140,731,252, forward strand.
GGAACCCGGGCTCAGACAGGGGCCATGAGGACAGAGGCCGGTGTCTCCTGGGAGCAGGGATTGCTGGCCACTCCGATTCCTCAACCTTTCAAGCCCTTTGCAAGGAGAAGGCCTTAGGTTCACCCAAGGCCCAAAGATTCAGGGAGGGTTGCTCAGGGGGAAAAGACTAGTAGCCTAGTAGTGGTCTAACTTCAGACTTCGTAGGAATCATCTGGTAGGAGTGGAGGTGGGGTGTTAAAAATGCATATTCTAGCCCCTCCCTCACCCCCCCATTCTGGAGAAGCCCAGGACTCTGCCTTTTTAAATGAGCCTTCAGCCCTGGCTTGTGTGGCTAAGTGGGTTGAACACTGGCCTGCAAACCAAAAGGCTGCTGGTTTGACTCTCCTGGGTTGCGGGGTGTGGGAGAGGCAACCAATCGATGGTTCTCTCCCTGTCTTTCTCCTTCCCTCTCTCTAAAAACAAACAAATAAAATCTTTAAATGAGCCTCCAAGAGGGTGCAAAACAAGGGTTGGGAGGTGCCGATTCAGTCCACTGTATCAATGATACACAGAGAAGCTAAGGTCAAGCTTCCAGCTTCCTGGGTTATTCTAGGGCTCACTCAAATTTGAGAACCTCTGAGCTGGATGAATTCTGATACCACATTTTAGGAGTCTGACTTTGACATAGGGCAGGGGCAGTGGGATATTTCCCAGGAATGAGGGTATGTCCGGCCTAATTGGAGGGCCCTTGGCACTTGAAGCTGGACCCTACTGCTCGGATATTCCCTAGCAAGGGTGTGGTCCCCTGGGATCCAGCCAGGACCTCCTACTTCCCTTCCCTTACCACCCTCAGGGCAATTTCCTTTCTCCTTTGCCATCCCTGGTCACCTTGATGTCATCTATGCAGGCGAGGCTGACTCAGGCTCTCCCCACCACCCGGAAGGCAGCTCCCCTGGCTCTCATGGGGCCTGACTGGTTTGACTTGGTGAGGCAGGCTGTGGTTCCCAAATACCTCCTCTCCAGGGCCTTCAGGCATGTACCATCTGGCTCTGTGGGGAACTCCACAGCGGCCTGGGTCCAGAGTAGTGACATTCTCTTCACCATCCTCAAGGTTCTGCCACAGCTGTGAGACCTTGAGCAAGCCCCTGTCCTTCTCAGGGCTTTCCTCTCCCTATCTGTAGAATAAGGTCATACTCATTAATTCCTATGCCTGCAAAGAGCATCTAGTAAGCAAATCTATGCAAGATTTGTTGCATGAATAAAAGTTGAAAAGTCTGTTCCAACTCCAAAGGACTGTGAATTCAAGCCAACTAGAGGGAACAAAGTGCTTACCTAGACTGGGAACTGAGGGGGGAGCACCCTGCAAAAGACATGGTCCTTGCAAACAGTGGGGGTTCTAGTCATCCAGTGAATCAGTGTTTCCCTGGGGTAGCATGGGGTAGGAGTGGAGCCAGGTCAGGGCAGTCAGGGAAGGACAAGGGGTCCACCCCCAAGCGATCAGGGAGGAATGTGAGTCAGGAGAGAGGCAAGTGGAGATCATGGACACAGAGCCTAAGGGTCCTGCAGAGAGGTTGGAGCAGAAAGTGTCCGTGGGAAGATGAGGTATCTGGAGACGGGACACATATAATTGCATTTGACACATGGCAGACTCTGCGTAAATGTTTGCTAGGTTTAGTAGACAGAGTGTAATAAAGACAAATCATGATAAATGGATACAGGAACTAGATGAGTGTATTAAACAGATGACAGATAGAAATTAGCTGATGAAAGTAAGCAATGCATGGATGGATGGACACATGTATGGATAGACAGATGAATGGATGATGGACAAATTGATGGGCAAGCAGAGAGACAGGTAATCTTGGTCCAGGATCATTGTATTTAGGCTCAGATGTCCCAGTTTGGTTTTGGGCCCTTCTGCTTACTGACTCTTACTGGCCACATGACCATAAGGATTTTGTGCTAAAAACAGGGATGACCAGTCCAGATTGCCACCTTCCCAGGAAATGATGAGAATTGCCTGAAATAGCAGGTGGGAGGGACCTCTGCCTAAAGCTGCACGCAGGTGTCAGAGCAGAGTGGTTATAAGCAAATCTAAAGGACTGCTCAGGCCTAGATACACATCAGTAGGACAATGCAGGAGGTTCACAGCTGATACGTGAAGTGACTAGCAGAGGAACAGACGTAGGAGCGGGAATTCATATTGCGCAACAGCAGCTCCTACTCCATCAAGTAGCGGTTGAGCAAACTGAGTCTGACGTTTTGGGGCTGCTTGAGGTCAGTGTCTGGCTTACTCACTTTTGTGTCACCAGCCAAAACACGCCACCGCTCCCCGACAGAGCCCCTTCTGCTGTGCTGCTCAGCTCTGCTCCCCTGTTCACCGTCACCTTGGTGCCTCAGCCTCAGCATCAGTTTCCAGAGTCCGCCGATGTCAGAATCACTTGGATGCCCCCTGACAAATGCAGATTCGGGGGTCCCACCTCTGTCCGTCCTCTAAATCAGAGTACTTTGATGTGACCAGCTTGACGATAGAACAATCCCCAATGATTGTTTATTAACTGTCTGTTCACTTTGAGGTGGTTGTTGCTTGCCCAGGTTCACTGGTTGGGGTCTGGCAGGGATGAGACTTGAACCTGGTTCTGCTGCTGCCTATTCCAGGGCCCCTGCCAGTGCCTCCTGCCCAGGCACTAGGAAAAGGCCCAAGTGACCTCCCCATGGCCCTAGACTCGGTGATTTCAGACTCCTCAGCAGCTCCCAGAGACAAGCTGCTTCAATTGCCTGAGGATTTTGAGCTAAGCCCTCCAGCTTTCTCCAGGCTGCTGCTGGGATCCTTCAATACCCGGGGATAAGGGAGGCCTAATGGAGATAAGCGGCTCTTGTTCCTCCTCCCATCTGGCTGCTGCCCAGATGGAGGCCATGCTAATGCCTGCACTTGCCTCGGCCTGCGAGGCAGTCAACGGGGTCCGCCGATATACCTGCAACGGATGAAAAGGGATGGGACAGGAGGCGCGAAAGAACGGCAGCAAGACAAAGGATTCTGATCAAGCTGCAAATTTATTTCAAAACGGAGGGAGTTATATAGAGGAGGGCAGTAGAGGAAGTGCAGTGGATAGGTGGCTTCAAAGCGTGCTCTAGCCTGCGATTGGCCAGGGGGTGCATGGCGGGCGCGTGATCAAGGCACTGATTGGTGTGCCACCTGCATGTTCAGGGGGGAGGGATTCCATGGCTCCTGACCGCAGCATCCTGTTTATTCCGGCGCAGCTCTCAGGTCTGATTGTATCAGCCTGTTTCAGGCTTATCCCAGCCCCCAACATCTCCTCCCTTATTTTCATTTTTAAGGTGAGGAGTGGACTTTAACCGGCTAGGGGAGGCAGTGGTCTGGCTCCTCCTGAGCTCGTCCCGAGCTCTGAAGCACCCTTTTCGGAGGAGAGGGTTGGGGCGCTGACCTCTATGCAAGCCGACTTGCCTCTCAGGAGACATGGCAGGGCCACCTTCGGGGTAGCTTCTCCTTGCGATGCTTTGCTCTGCACCTAGCGGTATCCATTACAATTTATATGTAAAGTATAATGCCAAGAGTTATACTGTCCTCGTAGGAGGTGGGGGTGCAAAAAGGAGCTTATGCGCGAGGACATTCTCGGAGAAGACGCTGCGAGTCAGTGCCAGGTTCATTCATTTCTAGCTGGTGATAATGTATCTGGATAGGTTTGCCAAGAAGGGAGTTAAGTTGGTCTCGGATGAGGTTTGTGGTGCGCCTGAGAACCCAGGGAGCAAAGGTCAGGAAGAGAATGATAGCTATTAAAGGCCCGAGGAGAGGGAGAAGGGGAGTAGTCCGTTGAAGGCTGTAAGGAAAGGGCTCTCAGTCAGAGCTTTTCGTCGTCTTTCCAGATCTTCTTGAAGGATCTTGATCTTGTCCCGGACGATGCCTGACTTGTTGGCATAAAAGCAGCATCGTTCCTGTAAAGCTAAACAAATGCCTCCCTGCTCTGCTGTGAGTAAGTCTAGACCTCGTCTATTCTGTAGGACTACTTCTGCTAGGGAATCTAACTGGTCTTGAATGTCAGTAATAGTACTTGATAAGGCTTGGACATCATCGACAAGTTGTTTGGAAAGTTTTGTATAGGAGTGAACTGCAACTCCTAATCCTGCAGTTCCGGTACCTACTGCTCCAGAGACTCCTAGACCAACAAGCAGGGGAATAATAGCTAAGGCTCTCTTGTGTCGTCCTGCGAAGTGGTCAAAAGCAGGAATGGGGACAGGCTCATCTCCTGGGATGATGTCTATATCAGGTAATAAGGCAGCTAGGACGCATAGCCCTGTCCAGTTGGCAGGTAAGGCAGTGAAAGCTAAATTATTACCACAAATGAATGCTCATCCTGGACCAGGGCAGAGGGATGTGCTATAATTAAGCGTGTGGCTACAATTGGTAAAACTAGCAAAACCAACAGAAATATCAAAAGAATTATTTTGTAATTTCTTATAGATGCAGGGGGAGGAGTAAAAAAGCATAGGCTGAACTCTAAAGGGTATGCTGAGGGTGCAATTTTGTTCGGTGATATTCAGGGCTGATATGTTGGTGGGGACAGCTAGAGGCATGGGGGTGCCTTGGCTTAAGCATAACCAGCAATCTTGAGCTAGTGTAGGGTTGGAAATATTTAGCGCCCGATGGGTGGCTGTCAAAATGTCTGTCGTTTGGGTATCTAGAATAATTGGCAGGAATGGCAACAGGTGAAGGGAGACCAGGCTGTAGGGCTCCCATGGGGACCATAATTTTATTGACGGCTCTGAGATCTTGCAGAAGACGCCATTTTCCAGATTTCTTTTTAATGATGAAAATAGGGGTATTCCAAGGGGAATTAGAAGGCTCAATGTGCCCTGCCGCAAGCTGTTCCTGCACTAACGTAATAGCAGCGAGGGTTTTTTCCTGAGTAAGGGGCCATTGATCAACCCATACAGGGTCAGTGGATTTCCATAATATTTTATCTGCATGGGGTGCAGGACTGTCAATGGCCGCTAGGGTAAATTTTGGGTATATCCTAGACCTGTCTTATTAAACTTTGGATTAATAGAAATGGGTTGAGTGATGCCTTGATGGTTTTTCTCTAGCCCTTGGCCGGGTAAGAATCCTTGGTTTAGCATTTGAGTTATAGCAACGTTACTGGGGCTATCAGAAGGGGAGCTGTCAGAGTCCTCGGGGTTGTCACTGTCAGGAAGGGGGGTAGCTGCAGCCGCAGCTGAACTATTTACATTCTCGGTCCTATCTGGGCGAGTCTGGGATCTAGTAACTGGGAATGCTAAAGTCTCGTGGGGAGGGGGACTGATCGTAAAAGCGGAGAATTCTTTGGCAATGGTTTTAATATCTCGGATGAAAGTGAGGGTCTCTTGAAGGAAAGGCTTTGGAAGCGGAGTGAATGTGGTGGTGGCCGCCAGGGGCAAGGTAATGGGTGCCTTGCACGCCGCGGGTGAAATGGCGGACGCGCCATGCGCTGAAGGCAAAATGGCGGCGGCGGGTGCGTGAGAGGTACTATAAGGAGGCGGTTTGAATGGCGGAAGGACTGCCGCCACGAGTGGTGGCCAGCCAGGATTATTGTAGCGAGCGGCCTCGTCCTCTAATTCTGCCTGTTCAGAGGGATCTAACTGGTCGCCGGAGTCCTGAGAAACGGGGGGTGGAGCAGAGGAATAGAACTCCTGAAGGGGAGGGTGCAGAGAAGGGGCCTGAGGGTCTGTATCTATTTGGATGGAGACAGAAGGGCAATTTGAAGGCGCTCGTGAGGGGGGTCGCGAAAGCGAGTCAGCATGAGCGTCGGGGAGCCGTGAACTGAGGGGGCTTTTGAGGGGGCCGGGGAGTGACTACGGAGAATTTCTTGCCCTTCTTTGCAAAGGCGCTGTATGTCAGGGGAATTATTGTGGTTTTTAAGGATGTCTGCTATGAGGTTATAATAGTTAAAGGCAGTTATAGGGACAGTCTCGGGGCCAAAAACCTTATAATAGTCATTTAGGCAGTCGCCTACACGGTGCCAGAGGCGGGAGTCAATGCTACCCTCCTGAGGAAACCATGGGCAGATTTTAAAAACGAAAGTGAAAAAGGAATTCAAATCTTTTTTACGAACCCTTATCTTGCGCACCTTGAGAGATTCTTTTAATTGAGCAACGAACAAATCATGTTGTGAGCATGCCTGTCCCATGGTTGGGTCTTACCTTTGAAATGCCGCTGTCGGGGAACGGGGGTCGTCAGGGAATGCCGGCGCGCGGTCGGGTAGTCGCGGTGAGCCGGGCGAAACGCTGCGATCGAAGGGGACAGCGGTCCGCACAGGCGATCAGTCGGGCCCGACGTTGGGCGCCAGTTGCCTCGGCCTGCGAGGCAGTCAACGGGGTCCGCCGATATACCTGCAACGGATGAAAAGGGATGGGACAGGAGGCGCGAAAGAACGGCAGCAAGACAAAGGATTCTGATCAAGCTGCAAATTTATTTCAAAACGGAGGGAGTTATATAGAGGAGGGCAGTAGAGGAAGTGCAGTGGATAGGTGGCTTCAAAGCGTGCTCTAGCCTGCGATTGGCCAGGGGGTGCATGGCGGGCGCGTGATCAAGGCACTGATTGGTGTGCCACCTGCATGTTCAGGGGGGAGGGATTCCATGGCTCCTGACCGCAGCATCCTGTTTATTCCGGCGCAGCTCTCAGGTCTGATTGTATCAGCCTGTTTCAGGCTTATCCCAGCCCCCAACATGCACTGAAGTGCCAGGCATGGAGCCATGGAGGCCATGCAGGAGAAGTGGAGCCTTTCGGCGCCCACAGAAACCCGGGCTGTTGAGAGCAGCTGTGCTTGGCCCTCGCTGCTCATTGGAATCACCTGTGGAGCTTTACGGCTTAGTAGGTGAGACAGGTGCCGACAGACAAGTTTCTATTCCAGTGTGACATCTTTATAGGGAGATGGGAGCGTGCAGCCGAAAGAGATGCTAACTCTCATTTTTTAATTTTGCAAATAAAGACTGCGAGGTCAACCAGAGAGGATAAGAAACTTGTCCAAGTTCACACTGCAAGTCAGTGACAGAAATGGAACTAGAATCCTTTCCCAGCGTCCACTTCTTTGCACTTGACGTTTCCATCCCTTGCTCACTTGCTCGGCAAATATCGCGGACCCTCTGTCAGATGGCAGGAGCTGCCTGGGTGCTGGGAGTGCAGTCGTGAGCAAGACAGACAGATGTCCTGCCTTCCTGACCTTTCCACTGGGAGGAGAGAGAACAGAAGTAGATCAGCAAACCAATCAACGGGATGACTCGAGCGAGCTGTGTCCTCTAGAGAAAATAAGGCAGAGAGAGGGCCTGAGTAGCTCAGGGACTGCTCCAGGAGGGTGGTCAGGGGAGGCCACTCTGAGTAGATGACCCTGTGGGGGTGTCCAGGGAGATAAGGAGCCGGCTGCACAGACCATGGAGGCAACATTCCAGGCAGAAGGAAGAGCCGCAGCCAGGCCATGCTTTTTGCTACATCCAAGACCCAACCCCTTACTCCACTCTGAACCAAAGAGACGGAAGACAGCTTGAGGTATTTATCTTTTTGGGTTTTGTTCTAGTTTTGGCTTGGCTGGTGTTTGTCAGCTGAACTAGATGGAAGCTCCAAGAGAGGAGGCGCTGTGGGGTCTTGTCTTGTTCACCACTTCACAACGGTGCCCAGCAGGGTGTGTGGGCGGGAATTGAAGGGGAACGTGGCAGGGGAGGAAATTCTGATGAAGGTGTGGAAAGTAAGAGTGTTTACCTCTAAGTACTCAACTGACAGACTGTAAATGAGACTTTGCAAGATGCCAGTTGGTTACCAAAGAGTAACAAAGCCTCCCTCTTACCTGCCATAATTGCCCCACTTAATTCATTAAAGGATTATCCAGAGACAGGGAGGGGGGGAGGGGGCCCGACCTGGGGGTTCTGGCAGCAGCACAACTCCTCCAAGGCAACGGGGAGACCTGGGGACCCCAAGTGATAACAACAGTCAGGTCAGGGAGTGGGGGGGGTTCTAGTCCTGTCTCTTCTGAGTGACTGACTGAGTGACCCTGGGCAGTTTCCTCCCCTCTCTGGGCCTCAGTTCTCTCATCTGTGCAATGAATGAGGATGGGCAGATGAGGATAAAGAGTGGTTTTAGACTCTGCTTGGAGCAGCCCGGGAGTCCCATAGAGGAGTTCTTAGAGCCTGTGTTGGAGGAAGGGGCAGCAGAAGGTAGACAGGACAGAGAGAAGTGAGACCACACTCCTTTCAACCAGAAGGGCCCTGCTCGAATCCGTTTCACACTCTGGGTTTCTTCATAAGCAGGGGATATATGTATGATAATACAAATAAACACCGAGCCCTCCCACGTTGCCGGGCAGATTACATGCAATATAATGCACGTGAAATGCTTAGCGCACTAACGCTGTGTAGCATTTGTATCTCAGTTTTGCAGATGAGGAAACTGAGGCTCTAAGACATTAAATAGCTTCTCTAGGGTCTGATCTAGGCTGCAAATGCTTGCAGTGAGGCCCCTGGGTCGTCACTTTAAGGGTACAGATGTTTTGTGTTAAACTGACAGGCTCTTGGGGGCTTGCTGTTTACTGACACTGTGGCGGTGAGCGCCTGGAGGGTTACTGAGGGAGACAATGCACAGGAGATGCTTCCGGACGCCTTGGCTTATGGTAAAGGCTCAATAGTCATTAGCCATTACTATGATTATTAGTATTTTAAATTCATGTGAAGACTGACTCTACTTCTGAAATGTTTCTGGAAAGGACTGCAGGGGCCGATTGCTAAAGAGCTTCCAGCCCCGGCAGTCTGCTTCTCAGAGGGAGGGATGATGCTGTGGGAGGATGCCCAGGGTGATGCTGACGGAAAAGGTGTTCACGCCAGTTTTTACAAAATGAGAGAGAGAGGACAAGCCGGTGAGATTTTCGTAAAGCTCACTTTTCACTTAAAGGACTGTCCTTGAATCGGAGATGACAACTTACCTAACACTAAAAACGCTTGGTGACTTTTGAGCACTCCCTGGGCACCAGACCCCTGCACAGTGTTCTGGGCTACGTCCCATGAACTCTCCATTTAGATGAGGACACTGAGGCCCAGCACAGTCAACTAATTTGTCTGCAGTCCCCAGCTAGAAAGTGGCAGAGCTGGAACTCACACTGAAGACCTCGGGGCACCAGAGCTCTGCGCTCTTAACCAACATGCTGTCTGTCTGAGGGCCCACTCTTATGTTTAACAGCTCTATTGAGATATAATTTACATAACATAAAGTTGACCCATTTAAAGTGTGCAAGTCAATGGCTTTCAGTTTATTTGGAGTTATGCCACGATCACCGTAATGTAACTGTAGAACCTCTCCATCATGCCAAAAAGGAGCTTCATACCCATTACTAGTCACTGCCCGATCCCCATCCCTCAGCTCCAGCCCCTGTCAACCCAACCACAAACCTACCTCCTGTCTCTGTAGGTTAGCCTATTCCGGACATTTCGAATAAATGGAATTATACTATATGTGTTCTTTTGTGGCTGGCTTCTTTCACTGGGCATAATGCTTTTGAGGTTCATTCATGTGGTAGCGTTATCAGTATTTGATACCTTTCTATGGCTAAGTAAAATTCCATTGTATGGGTATGCCCCGCTTTGTTTATCTGTTCATTAGTGGATGGTCATTTGGGCTTTTTCCACTTTCTAGCTATGGAATAATGCTGCTATGAACATTTGTGTATGAGGGTTGGTTTGTTTGTTTTGAGTTTCTTGTGGATATGTGTTTTCATTTTTCTTGGGTAGATACGTAGGAGGAGAGTGGCTGGGTCATATGGTAATTCTATCATTAGCGTTTGAAGAATTGCCAAACTGTTTCCCAAAGCAGCCATTTTGCAATCCACGTAGCAGTGTAGAAGGGTTCCAATTTCTCTACATCCTTGCCAACACTTGTTATTATCTGTCTTCTTGATTATAGCCATCTCAGTAGGTGTGAAATTATACCTTATTGTGGTTTTAATTTGCATTTCCCTAATGACTGAGGATGTTGACCATCTTTTCATTTGCTTATTGGCCATTTGTGAATCTTCTTTGGAAAAATATCTATTTAAATCTCTTGTCCAGTTTTAAATTAGGTTATCTTCATGTTATTGAGTTGTAAGAGTTTTTAAAATATTAATATATTCTAGATACAACTTTCTTATCTCATATATATATGTAAGTTGCAGATATTTTTACCATTTTGTGGGTTGTCCTTTCACTTGATGATGTCATTGCAAACACAAAAGTTTTTAATTTGGATGATGTCCAGTTTATCAATTTTTAAAATTGCTTATGCTTTAGGTGTTGTATTTAGGAAATCATTGCCTAATTCACAGTTGTAAAGATTTACCTCTATATTTTCTAAGTGTTTATAGTTTTTTAAATTTAGGTCTATGGTCCATATTGAGCTAAGGTTTTTATATAATGAGATACAGGACTCCAAATTGATCTTTTGCATTTGTACATCCAATAGTCCCAGCGCCGTTTGTTGCAAAGACTGTTCTTTCCACATTGCATTTCCTTGGCACCCTTGTCGCAGTCGGTTGGCCACAGAGGTAAGGGTTCACTTCTGCACTCCCCATTTTCTTCCGCTGCTCCAGATGCCCGTCCTGCCTACTACAGCTTCATAGTGAGTTTTGAAATGAGGAAGTATGAGTCCTTCCACTTTGTTCTTCTTTGTTCAAGATTGTTTTTGGCTTTTCTGGGTCCCTTGCATTTCCATTTGAATTTTAGAATTAGCTTTTTAAATTCTGTCAAAAAAAAAATAGGCCCCACTTTTAAGAGAGTTATTTTTCTTATGAAATGAAGTGATAGAACATAGTAACTAAAGTTTTTAATGGCCTTACTTGACAAAGAAAAACAATCGTACCTTGGGCCTCCAAAATCGTGGGGAATTTTGCCAGTCTATGGAATCCAAAAGTGACCTAGAAAGTCCTGGAGAATGGGCCAGATGCTGAGGTAGGATGGAGAGTGTATACTGCTGGGAGGAGGAGGAAAGTGGAAGACAACGAATGGCATCAAGGAGGGATGGAGGCGCCTCCCTGGGCCTGTGTTGTTACAGCTATATCTTGGAGTATCTGAAGAGCTGAGAGGTGGGATGTGGAAGATCCTATTTTCATGAAAGGCCCAAGAGATCCCTGGGGAAAAAGTCACTCTCAGGAAAGGGACCCAGATCTTGGCCCAAGAGTGGCATCACTTGTCAAGGTGAGGGAAAGAGTGATATCTGATGTTCAAAAGTAGCTAATATTGACTGAGTACTTACCTTGAACGAAGCACTTCACACGCAGCACCTCGTTTAATGCTCACCACGATCCTGAGCTCACATCGTGGTTGCTTGTTTAATTGCCTAACACAGAGCTGTTCAATAGAAATACCATGTGAGCCCCATATGTAATTTTCTTTTTTTTTTAAGATTTAATTTATTTATTTTTAGAGAGAGGGGAAGGGAAGGAGAAAGAGAGGGAGAGAAACATCAATGGGTGGTTGCCTCTTGCACACCCCCAAGAGGGCACCCAGCCTGCAACCCAGGCATGTGCCCTGACTGGGAATTGAACCTGCAATGTTCTGGCCCACAGGCCCATGCTCGATCCACTGAGCTATACCAGCCAGGGCCACATATGTGATTTTCAATTGCCAAAAGCCAAATTTAAAATGTAAGAAGAAACAGGTGAGATTCATGCCAATAATATATTTTTATTTAACTCAATATGTTCAAAATGTTATCATTTTCAACATGTCATCAATATTTAAACTTTTTTAGTGAGATATTTTTTTATTCTTTTTTCTCACTAACACTTTAAAATCCAATGTGTTTTTATACATGTTCACATCTTGATTCAAATGTGAAATTTTCATCATCAATATTTGATCTGTATGTAGATTTCACAAGTTGGAAAAGTAGCTTTATGTTTCAGGGTTATTTTAAGCATACTTAAAAGTGAACCAAATACGTTATTAAATCAAAATTAAAATTAAATAAAATTCAGAATTCAGATCCTCAATCACAGTAGCCCGATCTCAAATGCTTGGTAGTCACGGGAGGTTAGTGGCCATCCCATTCGTCACACAGGCCAAAACTCCTGTCCCCTCCTGTGTCATGAAGGCCGTGATGAAGTCAGCTTGTTGACCACTGCGCCCCTTGCACTGCGTGGGCACATAGTAGGTATTCAGTAAGCTTCATTGACTCATGCGTGAGTGGATGAATCGATGAGCAAATTGAGCTAATGAACAAATGAAATGACTAGGAAACAAACAGTGGCACTAACTGGGTCACTTGCCTACAGCTAGTGTCATGGAGGGACTTCAAAGCCAGGTCTGACTCATTCCAAAATTACTGGCGGCAAGAGCCATATGTGGGTATAGGAAGGGAAGACGGAAGCCTGGACCACTGAGCCAGGGACCGTCAGGGTTCCCCAGAGCCCTGCCAGGGCTCCACAGCTCCCTTTTGCCCACCCACTCGCCCTGACCTGCTGTGCCGCCTTCCCCCGGCCAAGCTGCGGGGGTGTTCCAGGAGCCTAGTGGACAGAAGGCTGGTAGGGCAGGTGACGCCATGTACATGGGGACAGCCAGCCACACCAAGCACAAGGGCAAAACCCCAGGCGCAGGAAAGGGGCACCTGCCGCATAGACAGAGCCCTCGTTTGTCTTGAAATCTGCAAGACTGACCTGGCCTCAGAGCTGGTCACAAGTCCTGGGGCTGGCCGCAGTCTGGGACAAGAAGCCAAGGGGAGACTTTAGTTTCAGTCACAGGACTTCAGAGCTGGAAAGAGTTGGAGGGATCACTCATCCAAAACCTTCATTTTATAGCTCAGGAAACTGGGGCCCAGGAAAGGTAAGGCCCCATGCATGGCTGAACAGTGGTCTCTTTAAAAGGAGAGGCCACAGCTTAGTTTTCCTGTTGCTGGTGATAGCACTACTTCCTTTCACTGAAACAGTACCAGGTCCAGGCTCTTTCCAGCCCTGCCAGTTTTTCTGCTACCCCCATAATGCTGGGCCCCAGCGTTGTTAGAAAAGTAGCCACCAAGCCGAGAGTTTCAGCTGGTTCCGCTGGGAACTTTTGCCCACTGCCCGTTCTGCTGGAAATGCCCTTCCTCCCTCGCTCTGTTCTACTTCTCAGCCTGTCTGCATAATGCCCACCTCCAAGGCTGGGCTCTCATGTCACTGCTTCCCGGAAATTTCTTCCTATCCCACTGAACCTGTGCGTCTCCTCCTGTCCTCATTCCATGAGGCCCTCCACGGTGGCTACTGGACAATGGAGAAAACCAGGTGGCTTCGGGGACCATGGGGGCCCCTCTGGGGCTGATACCCGAGGTTGAGAGGAAGTTGTGGAAAATGATTGGCAGGAAAGACTGGGGCAGGATGGGAGAACGGGGCAGGCTGGACTCAGGTGATAAGTGAGGATGCAGAGGCCCTGCTGTGTCTGCCTGGAGTGGAAGTCAAGGGGTCTGGGCCTGTAACGGGGACATTTCTCTGGGGACTCCCTCGATCCCATTTTCACAAGGAGATGGAGAACAACATTGTTGAAGACACGCTTCCTGGCCCTCCAGAGCTTCCACTCTAGTGGAGGAGACTCACGTATTTATTCATACAGTTAACAAGTGCTAACTGAGAACTTTACCTTGTGCCAAGGCACTGTCTTAGGCACTATGGATAAAAGCAGGTTAGTGAAAGCGTGTGTATGAGTGTGAATGTGTGTGTTTGTGGAGAGGAAAGAGCAGACACAGCTATTAATTCTTTCAGCGTGCTAAGTACTGTTCTAAATGCTGGGGATACGAGGGACTGTGGGTAAGGCAAGTATGTTCCTGCCTCAGGAAGTTCCTGTTCTGGTGAGAGGAGACAGAGACTGAATAAGCCAGGACAAGTTTGACAAGTGCGGTGCATTTTATGAAAGGAGAGGAAGGGGCACTCCGGGAACATGCAGCAGGGGAACCTGTCTTGATCCGCAGTCTCCATGATGAGATGACATTTCATCCACCCCTCACAGATGAAATGTGAAGATTTCAGAGAGGAAATGGGAACTGCAAGGTGCAGGGGACCTTGGGAGCACACCAGGAGGTCCCTAAACTTCGATGGGGTTGAAAGGAAAGCCTCTTGGAGGAAGTGGCACTCGATGCTCACCTGCATGGGTGTAAAATTACAGAAGGGACCAGATACAAGGGACAGTGAGAGCCTGTGACTGGGGATCTGAGCTTTCCTGAGGAAGTGATCTTGGGTTCAAGATCTGAAACATAAGAGACAGTTAACTGGTGAGAGCTGAAAGACAAGCAAAGGGACCAGCATGTGCAAAGGCCCTGGGGTGGGAGGGCGTGTGGCTTGCTGAGAACCATTTTCCTCTCTAAGCCACTTAGCGAGGATCTGCAGGTCGAAACCTTCAATGCGAGCAGAGGGCTGGTGCTAGGAGAAAGCCCGCAGAGCTTGCTGTGCTCTCTCCATGGGACTTTCAGGGCACGAGAGACATTTCCCAAAGACTTGACCTTGGACTAAGAGCCTCTGAAGAAACTTTACACTTTCATTGTTTAGCATTATCCCCCTTTTCCTGAAAGGGAGTTGAAACTCAGAGAAAGCAAGGGACTTACCACGGTCACAGATAATTAATCCAATTAATCACTTACTGAGTACCAGACACAGTGCTAAGCACTTTACTATTCAACATGAGGCAGAGACAGTTATTGGTATCATGAGACAAATGATAAAACTGAGGCTCATGGAGGGGATCTTGTCTAAGGTCACACAACTGAAACATCCCACAGATTTGAAACCTGAGCAGCTGGCTGCAGAGCCTACACTCCTATCTAGTGGGACTCGTTGGCAGAACTTGGCAAGCACCCAGGTATTCTGTCATTCAGGCCCCTGCTTCTGCCCTTAGAGGGGCAACTTGGCGTGACATACCCCTTCGGGGAGGCAGGCCCGCAGGGCTGTCTGGATTCAGGCAAGCCCATCCCTAATATTGCAGGGCACCAAGCAAGAGTACAGAGGAGAGCCCCATGGCTCCAGCCCACCTGCCTTCCCTTCCTACCCCTTCTCTTCCCACAGCAGGGTGCTTATACCTCCCAGCCCAAGTCACACCACGTCGCCCTAACTCCTGGTGCCCAGGAACAGCACCAGCCTGGCCCCTCTCGAGCACCCCGGGGTGCACAACCTGCCCTTGGAGGAAGATGCCTGCTGCGCAGGCCTAGGAAACCAGCTAGGGGCCTCTGAGCATGAAATCGAGGTCTTGGGTGACCAGAATGTGATCAGAAATTGGGGGTCACAGGCTTTTGGTGGGCTGTCCCCTTGGCTCCAAAGATCCTTGGTGCCCTGGGGAGAATGCAGCTGGAAGAGGGGCAGGGCAGGGTCCAGTACCTCCAGTGTGAGGGGGACCCTATACAGACAATTCTGGGGTCCCCCTCTCTGCCCACATAAGCCCACTTTCCAGGTGGGCCGATTAGTACATATTCCTTGGGCTCTTGCCAGACACACAACCCACACCCACACCTTCTCTGGGGCTCTTACCTAATAGGGACCCCTACCCACCCCCCACCAGAGCCACCCCATCCACACCTAGGGCCCTGCCCCAACTTGTACAAACCGCAGGCCTCTGTGCTGTGCTAAGGCAGGATGAGTCAGGAAGAACTCGAGGCGCAAGCCCTGGGAAGCTGCTCTGAGGCGAGAAGAGGAGCTCTGCAGCCCCTAGATGGTGAATCAGGTGGGAGTGGCTCTGATCTTGATTTATGGCCTCTGTTCAGCAAATGCCCCTCACAGCGATGGGCGTTGGGGAGGAACCCAGGCACCCCCGCTCTCGGGTCAGGCAGCATAGAGGAAGTCTACTTTTCCAGGAGAGTGTGTAGATGTCATCTCCAGTGCTGCTGAGACTGCAGTTTGCTTATGGGGGAGAACGTAAGAAGGCTGTGTGCGTGCACATGCGTACTCATGTGTACATGTATGCAGGTGCCTATGATGTGTGTGTCTCTGACATGGGCACATGTCTGCACAGGCGTCTCAGTGTTTGGGTCTGGAGCGTGCAGTGTGTGTATCTGTGCGCATGTGTAGGTCACTCTGCTTATGCCTGTGTGGGGGTCTGTACGGTTTTGTCTCTGTAACTTAGGGTGTAGGGTGTGTCTAAGTACAGCGAGCAAGGGCCCCCCAAGCTCGGCCCTGGACAAATGAACCTGGAACCCATCATCTCAACCACTGCCTGTGACTGTTAGCCCCTTGCGGACGGGCACCACTTCCGATTTTTCTCACTACTGTGAGAACATAGTAGATACTCGATACCTATTTGTCGAATTACTATCTCAGAGAGGCCCTCATGTGGCCCTGCTCCCTGGAAAGCTCCAGAAGTCCCAAAGAGGAGACCCGGTGTGGGAGAGGAACCAGCCTGGTCCCATTCCTAGGTCAGGACTTGAGTATCAGCTGACCTCCCCAGCCCTCAGACTTTTGCTTGGTGTCCCCCTCTGCCCCGGTCAAAGTGAGGAAACAAAACCCTGAGCTCTGCCACAAGCTTGCTGTGTGACCTTGGGTAAGTCACTTCCTCTTTCTAGGCCTCAGTTTCCCTATCTGTTAAAAGAACAAGTTCGATGTATGGACATCAAAGGCCACACTCAGACTTGGCGTGGTGTGGTTTCCACCTTCAAGCCTCTCATTCAGGGGCCCCTGCCCATTTGGATGTTGGCTGCATTTACCTTCCTCTCTCAGCTCCTGCTCCTGCTCCTGAGCAACTTCCCCTAATCCCACTCAGTCAGTGAGCACCCATTAGTAACCCCCAGGCAGTGTAATTAAGATCACCTTTGCTAAAATCACGCAGGCTGACACCTACAGGCTTGGGAAGGGAACATCTTGGGGAAATGATGAAAAAGGCAGTCCTCTTACCCCTTGGCCTCTGGGCCTTTGGGGGAGAAAGCATTCTGTGAGCTCATTTTTCCAGAGAGCTTTGTTGGGGAGCAGGGAGGGGAGAAGTATTACTGATGAATATGCTAAATTTATAAAAAGTATTTCAAGTGCGAATCTTCTCTAGGTGTACTACGTGCTTCCCTGCCTTCTCAAACAAGGCTAAGCACGATTTCATCTTTACTTGATGACTCAGGGCCATTATAAAGCATTAATGAGTGAACTGAGTTTTAATACAACAGTGTCCTCAAGGGCTGCGAAAGTATGTTAGGCCATTGCCCCTCCACTGAAAGAGCCAGGGTTGTGTTTTCTTTTTCAGTTTTATCTTTGCTCACTGACAGAGTGTCAGCCGTCACGTGTTGCAGGGGCCCTTCTCTCTCTGTCCTCTCTAACAGTGATGCTGTTAGTTAACTGCGTGTGCGCGCTGTGCAGGAAATTAGTGCATTATCTGTGGGCAAGGGCTCTCCTATGAGTGAAATACAGGATAGATTCCATTGTAGCTACTTAAAGCCCTTTTTGTCTTGTTAGCCACATAATCCTAAAGTAGATCATTCTGTGGCTCAGTTTTCTGATCTATAAAACGTGACTAACAATAGTATCGGCCTCAGAAAGTTATTGCAACTGAACATAAGTTTATATGCAACTAAAGCATTTAACAGAGTGCTTGGCAATACTAACTTAACTACTCCGTAAATGTTATTTGTTTTATTCTTAACTAGCATTCTTGTCTGAGTTTTGGATCAGTGTCATTGCTGGATAGCTATTTGAGTTCTGCCTGAGTGAAATGACTCATTCATAAAGAATGTTTTGTACTGCAAATAACAGAAAATCCAACTAACAGTGGCTTAAACAAATAAATGTTTGTTTTTATTATATTACAAGAAACACGCAGGCAGATTGCTTTTGGCATTCATTCAGTGGCTCAATGATGCCAGGATAGGTGTCACTGCAATTCTTTCAGCCTCTGCCTCATGGTCACAAACTAGCTGCTGCAATTCCAGCCATCGTATTCTCTTTCAAGGCATAAAGAAGAAGACAGGGTGATGCTGGCTATGGCTGCTTTCCCAGATTCCCTTTATGTTTCCTTCCCTAGCAGCTATCTCTTTGTTTCATGGCCTGGAACTGGGTCACATGGCCACCATCAGTAAAAGGGATCTGGAAAAATAAAAAGCAAGGGTGTTGTGATTAACTTTGACCAAACATAACATCTCTGCTGGGACTTTCCTGTCTCTCCCTGCTCCCATTCCCCATCAAGGGTTCTCTCAGTGAAGAAGGCAAAATAGATATTGGGTCAACAGCTAATAGTGCTTATCCCAGTAACTATCATCATTCTTTTATTGTCTTAATTAGGAAATTTTGATTGCAAGGGGCAGAAACTCAAATCAGACTGGCTTAAGCGAAAAGGAAGGCTTAGATAGATAGAGGAAATGGTAGAAAGACAAAAGAAAGAAAGAAGGAAATGAAATGTAAAAAGAAATAAATTGATGCATATTCCTAAAAAGTCCAAGAATAGTTTGGCTTTAGGTAAGTCTGGGGCCAAATATGCAAACAGCATTGACAGAAGGCTGCCCTTTTCCACCTTAGGTAGATTCTCCTCACCTGATGGTGCCCACGATCTCCAGGGTCTCATCCTCTCAGGCTCTTGTCCAGCAGAAAAGCAAGCGAGTCCTTTCTCCCCGCCACTAAAAGCAAAAGTTCCAGGATGAATGTTGGTTGGCTGGGACTGGGTGACAGGCCCACCCCTTGTACCACCCATGGTGACAATAGGGAATTCAGGGCTCTGATTGACAAGGCCGAGTCTTAGACTCGCTGGAGCACAGGTTGGGTCAGCTGCCCCCACACCACACGTTAAAACTGAACGTTAGAGTGGACTGGGTCCCTCATGAAAATCAAGTGGAACGAGAGGATGGAGAGTGCATGCAGAGCAGGCATGGAGCTTTGCAGTTCTCGACGTAAACGTATGAATTAGGAAACGCAGGGATTCGGGCCCTATTTTGCAGTGGGTAAGACTGTCAGGTGAAATGACGTGTCTGGAGCCATTTAGCACACAGGTGGCCTGGGTGAATCCCAGCGCATCTAGGCTCCAGGTGTTTCCTCTCCGCTGCATCCTGAGCTGACTGACAGCTGGTCAGTGGAGGGATTGTCCGGGAGCCACGGAGCCATGGGAACCAGCCAGAGGGACCACCAAGAGAGACCACTGGCTCCACATAGTCCTTTCTAAAGCTCCAGTACCTCCCTCATCTTGGAGCTTCACACTGCCCTGTGAGGAGGGCAGGCCCGGAAATAGCAGAAGAGGAGGAAGCTACTAGCTAAGAAAGATGACGAAGCACCCAAGGTAGGAGTGATAGTCACTACTGTCATTTCTCCAGCACTTTGGGCCCCACTCTGTGCCATGTCTTCATCTCTCCGCAGTGCTCTGAAGCAGGCACAATCAGCACTTCCCTTTCACAGACAGGGAGTGCGGGTTCAGAAAAGTTAACCAGCTCGCTCAGGGTCACACAGCTCATAAGAGGAGAAGCTGGGAGTGGAAGCAGGTCTGCTTAAAAACCTGGGCCCTGAACAAAGTTGCCTCCATTGG
The DNA here is from genome assembly GCF_022682495.2 of Desmodus rotundus. Lineage (NCBI taxonomy): Eukaryota > Metazoa > Chordata > Mammalia > Chiroptera > Phyllostomidae > Desmodus > Desmodus rotundus. Next base: position 140,750,672 of record NC_071392.1, read on the forward strand.
AGTTGTGTTCTTAGGCAAAACAGAACTGCCACCTGCAACCTGAGGAGCAGAGGGGGTCAACACGTGGGACACCTGGAGCTACCTGGCAAAGGCAGGGATGGGTGTCAGCTCAAGAAGCATCAGGAAAGAGGTCCTTTTTCCTGCTTCCAAGACACCTGGAACCTTGCCCTCCAACATTATCTATTCATGACAGCTTCAACCCAAAAGACTGTCCCCAAACTCCAGATGAGCCCAAAGGAAGGGATTGAATCTGGGGATCTGGGGACCTGCATCGGAGCCTCTCCCTAACTCGCTGCTGGGTGAACCTAAGAAAAGTCCCCTCTCGTGCATGAGGAATTAGTTGGAATTAATAATCTCTAAAGCTACTTCTGGCTCCAACCAGAATCATTGTCTCAGGTTCAAGATTTCTCCACCCCTTCCAGTAGCTTCAGGTTTCTTGCCTGGGGGCAGAGCTAGGGCAAGTTGCTACAATTCAGCTCTCTCACCCGCAGAGAGGCAGAACTCCCAGCCCAGCTAGGAGGCTTGCCTAACCTCAGCAAACTGAGCAAATCCCTGGGAACAAAAGCTCGGTGGACCTGAAGAGGGAGGGGATTGACTGAGTCTACTGTGGCCTTGCTGAGCCAACGTTAACCCCTTCCAAACCTCCCCCAGTTGCGAGAGGGCAAGCAGGTTTTCAGGGTAGGGCATGCTGAGGCTTCCAGGAACTGCTGTGCCTCCAAAACCAACTTTCCATAAGGGAGTCCTCCCAGGGAGCAGCTGTAGCTGGGGATGTTATTTGTCCTTCAGAGTCCCAAACACAGGGCATCAGAGCTGGAAAGAGCGGGGAGGAGCCCACCTCCCTCATTTATAAGTCAGGAGACTGAGTTCTAAATGCCCAAGATCACACAGCTTTAGACTCACAGGAAGGAGCTTGGGCTAGTACAGACACCTAGATTAATACCATTTGTTGAATGGCAGAAACCTAGGCCTCCTTGTTGATATCATATTGCCTTAAATCAAAGTTCCTCAAATCAAAGTTTCCATCCTCAAATTAGAAGCAGATTGTTGAGGCCTGTTCGTAAATTCCTCACTTGAACCTGCAGTAACTAATTCTCCTGGGAGTATGGGATCAAACCCACCATGGCTATTAAAAATTTAATGCAAAGCCCCAGTGCCTCGGGGCTGTACTTTCTTAATAGCCCTGGAACAGGGCGAAGCCTGCACAATCACTCTGGGTGAGCCAAGAATGCAAGGGCTGGAGTTCCATCCCTGAGAAGCTCTCTGGGACAGCTCCGTTCCCCTCTAGAGGCATCCTGGGGAAGGGGTGGGACATGCTGAAAAAGGAATATGTTTTCCCTGTACCAGTGCCAACCATAGACAGTGTGGGGAACCCCTCAGCCAGCAGAAGTCTGGATTAATGCAGATTAGCCTCCTCTTCCCCCAAGTACCCCCACCCTAATATTTCTGCATGGAACCCACCTTCCACCCTTGGTGCAAAACTGACTCCCAGGTCTCCCAAGGGCCTCTGTGAATGTGTGTGTGGTCCACAGGTGAAGAAGGGGATGGGGTCGAGAATGTTGGTGAGTTTTCATCAGTGGGCATATTTTTTAGCTGAGGAAGCAGCTAGGCTGCATCGACATTGGGGGCCTGGGCTCCTGCAGCCAGGGAGAGGGCAAAGTCCAGGAAGAGGGCTCTTGGGGACCTGGGAGTGGTAGTGGGGAGGTGGCAGAGCTACCTCGCCTACTGGGATGGGTTAATCATGGGACTATGAGATAGCATGTGGCTTGCGAGCCCAGGAATGCCTTCTCAGCCTGGCATCGCTGTGAGGTCCCTGGGATTGTTTGTGACTGTCATCAGTGCACCTGGCATTGTGCTAGGCACCAGGGGTGCAGTGACAAAACCCACATGGCTCCTGCCCTCAGGAACAGTGGCATGTGGGAAATACAAAGATCTCCCTAGTACCTTTCACATGTGCCTAAATCCCAATGCTGAGCCCTTCGGCAAATCAGCACGCCGCAGGGATCACTGAACCACGCTGACTATTCATCAGACAGGTCTTAACTGCATCCCACATGCTCCTCCCTTTCTGGTGAGCACGTCCAATCCATCAGTAAGTGCTCTTGGCTCCACCTCCAAAACATACACCCTGAATTCGACAGTTCCTCTGCCCTTGACCTAGACTCTGCCATTTCTCCCCTAGGCGGCTGTTCTCCCTGCCTCCTCTCTCGCCTCCCTGTATTCAGTTCCAAGGAGCAGCCGGCCAGAATGATTTGCTCTAAGGTATAAGTCACTCTTCTTCTAAAACCCTCTGTGGACATCCTGTGGCTGCCCTCAGCATGAAACACATGCTCTGTTCCATGACCCCTAAACGAGACCTTCCCCTCTGTCCCCTGCCCACTGACATCTTCCCCTCCACGCCGGCCTTCTTTCTACTCCTGGAAAATGACGCACTGGTTCCTTCCTCTGGGACCCGGCAATTGCTGCTATCTCTTGGAATGTTTGTCCCAGCTCACTGTCATTCAGGTCTCAATTCAGAAGTCACCTCCTCAAAGAGGTCCTCCTTGACTACTCTAACCAAAGCCTCCTGTCTCCACCCGCCAATCCTCACTCTCCACCACATGCCCTTATTTTTATTGTCACAGTACTTGCCAGTAACTGGAATTATTTAATTTGTTTCTATGTTTATTGTCTGTCAATCTCCTTCCTCTAGAATGTACACCCCTTGAGAGCAGAATTTCCATCTTATTTTTCTTACTACTGTCTACCTAGCCCCCAGAGCCCAGTAGCTAGTAGTGCCCCCAGAAATTGCTGTGGCCTCATTAAGTGACGAGCATAATGCTCAGATGTGCATTTTTGGAGAGGAGCGTAAAGCTTGAACCTATGTACACATATGTCAGATGGAAAAATGGATATCCAGAGAGACAGCAGGATTTGCCCAAAGTCATACAGTACAGTCAGTCATTCATAAAGTTGATAAAGAGATAAGAAGAGGTAGCCCTGAGGGTATAAAAGGAAAAGCTAGTACAAAGGGCCTGGGGAAGAACCTGTACAGGAAAGCAGGTAGGAGATGAGAGAGACTAAAGCAAACTAAAGAAGAAGAGACATGTGAAGCTAGAGGTCAGGCCATGCAGCTAGGACTTTATTCCCCCGGAAGCAGTGGCGTGAATCTCTCTGCCCACTTGGTTAGGATGCATAGAGAGCCTGGACTCCAGGAGACCAATTAGGCACCTGTGAGAAGTCCCAGGTGAAGACCCTGGGGTTGAGCAAGTCCCTCGGAGTGTGCTTGCCAGAACACCCAAGGCGCCATGGGCAGCGGCAGCCCGGCTGGGCTCCGTCAGTGTGTGAGGACTGCACCCAGAGCGTGGCTCCTGCAAGCACGGCGTTCTCTGAAATCACACTGCCGCTGCCAGTCCACCTCATGCCAAGTGGCGGCACAGTTACTCATGCCACGGGCTTGGGACCAATAAAGTGAGCAAAGAGGATGGTTAACAAGAAGTAAACAGTGTAAGTGCCCACAGTTATACCTAGGCTTCGCTCTAATACATCTAAGTGGGAGTGCAGGAGGGCATGGGGTCTCCTTCATTCTCTATGGTCCACCCACTGAAATCTCTTCCACCCAGCCCACCCTGCCCCATGCCCGGCTGATTGTCTCTGTGTGTGTGTGTGTGTGTGTGTGTGTGTGTGTGGGAAGACCTGCATGCTGGGTTCTAAGCATTAGGGTTACAGCAGAATAAAGTCAAGTGCCTGCTCTCGTAGAAGAGATGTTTTAGTCAGACATTCATCAGGTAAATGAATAACTGTGAAGTGCATATTCACTGTGAAAAACATTGATGTGAGGTAGGGGGAATGGAGAGCTCCTGGGGGTGTCAGTTCACACAGTGTGTCCAGAGAAGGCCTCTGATAAGGTGACATTTGAGCAGGGACCTGAAGGAAACCAGGGAGTCATCCAGGCAGGTACCTGGGGGAAGAGTATTCCATGCAAAGGGCATGGCAGGTGCAAAGGCCCTGAGACAGACTTGCAGGGGTAGGCTGCATGGCTGGAGCACAGCGAGCCATATCTTAGAACCACGTGGGGCTGCGCAGCTACAGGGAAAGGTCAGAGAGGGTTCTGGGCAGGAGAACAGCAGGTGCGGAGGCCTCAGGAGAGAGACAAGCGCTTTCTGTTTTTCAAAGTACTTCACCTTATCTGATCCTCAGAACAAAGCCGTCAAGGTAAGAAGGGTAGATTTTTTTTTCCTTGTACAGCTGAGGACCTGTAGCTCTAGAATGTCTAAAGTTCAGCCCGGATCACACAGGAGTATCCTGACTCGGGAGCAGAAGTCTGTGGTCTGCATGACCCTTTCCGGTCAGATCTGAAGCTCATTCCTGTTGACCCCAGGCCAACGTGGGCTTCCAGAACAAGATCAGCTGTCAGGCAAGCCTCTGAGTGACAGAGGTCACAGTGGGGCCCCGTGGGGCAAGGCTGCCAAACAGTACAGAATGCTCTGTGGAGTCTGTATAGAGAATTAACGCCCCACCCCTGCGTCTACGACTGTAGTAATTTAACTAACATAACTGAAAAACACAGCGTTTGTGTTTTGAAGAAACCTTTATAGAAACACTGAAAGTTAGAATCATGTTTGTGTCAGATGGCTACTTAATATTTCTGAAATGAAATTCTTCTCAAATACAATGTGCACACACATATGTGTGTATATACATACATGTATACATACATATCTCCTTTGGAATTCCTCCAAGAAGCTTCCCACAGAACAATCTAAAGCAGCATATGAAAGGTGAACTTGAGAGTGCCACCAGAAGACCAGCCTCCCCTGCAACGGACACTTGCACGGATGTTGCGAAAGTTTTCACCAACTTTTCTCCAGGCGCAACGTGGTTTGGCATTGTGTCCATGCCACCCATCTTTACCAAGTTCCTGACATTATTATTGTCATTTTCATCATTCAGTTTCTGTTAGTCACCATATCAAGTGAGAGTGGCTAGATGGATTGTCTCCACGTTCGGAGAGGATGTTTGTGAGCATCTTGTGTGACTATAGTCCGTGCAGGAAACTCACACACTTTGCAGACGTTCCGGATCTGAGAGACGCACCGCAGCTCCCGGAAAGCTGTGGGAAGAGAACACAAAGAGGGAGTGAAAATTTGAGTCCCGCGTTGCAAGTCACGAGGGCACACGCTCTGAATCGCAAGCACTGATTTGTGGCGGGGCTGGTTCTCACATGGGCCCCTCGTGTGGCATCACCCAGGGACCTCTTCCCTAGTAATGCTGACGACTCCGGCAAGCAGCACCCAGACCGTACCTCCACAGGCCGCTCCCGGAGAACTGTGCCTGCCGGCGCGTTCTGTTTAGTGGCAGATGGCGCTTCTCAAGCTTTTTGGTCTGGGGACCCCTTGACATGTTATCTGATTAGAAATTAAGATGAGGAGAACCTGCTAAACATTCATGTGGCGATTAAACATACCAATAAGCCTATCACCCATTCACAGAAAATACTATGAAAATATTGTCAGAATAAAAAACGAGTGAGAAGAGTGGCTTTGTGCTACTTTCGTGCAAATACGGGCCAGAGGCCTCTGGATGCTCGCAGCTGCTTGTTGTGGTTTCACAAGTCACGCAGCTTTTGGGAAACGCCACTGCGCGCTCGTGAGAGAATGAGAATGGAAGAAGCAAGGGAGTTCTCAGTGATAATGAAAATTATTGTGGGGCATGTACAAGGGTCTCTGGGCCCCCCCACAGGTCCCCAGGCCACTCTGTGAAAACCAGTGGTGCAGGGATGGAAGCCAAACTGTTGGGAACTTTGGGCAAGTCATTCAATCCCTCCGTGCCTCAATTTTCTTGCCTGTAAAAATATGGGGGGTAATAACTGTTGTCATAAGACTCTGACAATAAAATAACTTCATGTGGGTGAAGTACCTGAAATATAGTAACAGCTCGATTAATACTAGCTGGTACTATGAGCCTTCAAGAGCGACCAGTTTCATCCTTCCCCCAGTACAGAGCAAGCACTCAACAAGTCTTTCACGCATAAATGGAGGCACACGTGAACAAGTCTCTCGTGTGAGAGGGCTCTGCAGCCCTTCCTGGGACCAAGGAGAGTCAGTGTTCTTGCCCCTATTAAATAAGCTAACCAGATCAGAGAGGCCAAGCAACTCATTCAAGGCACTCAGCAAATCCCGCTTGCTTGTAGCAGCTGATCTCGATTCTCCTTTGCCCCCACACTGGGCTACATCCAAAGTCACCTGAGCACCTTTGGAATGGAGATACTTGCAGTATCTGATTTTGTCTTCATACGAAAGATAACACACCTGCAGCCAGAGGGCCTCCGCTTAAGATACCTGAGCTCTCCTCCCCCTGATGTGCCTCCCGGGGAGCACTTCTAGGTTATTGTTACACACTGACTTATTTGAGGGACCCTCTCGATCTTTTCTGTTTTGATGGCTCTGTGCCTGGGATGTAGTAGGGGGCTATGTAATATTTGTATGTTCTTTGAAGGAAAGATAAAATAAAGTTACATCTTTTCATTGACAAAAAAAGGACAACTTAGTTTTTCTAGATACTTAGATGTTAGGGATAGAGGAGAAAGGGGAAGAGAATGGTAAAAGGTTAAAACAGAAAATCAAGCAAAGACAAATACAGTCTCAAGAGTTAGGATGTTGTCCCCTCATAGCCCTGGGTCTGCTTGGCTTTTAAAGGAATCACAGGGATGACAATCACAAGAGTGGCTCACAGTTACTGAGAGCTCACTGTGTGCCCGGCACCACACTAAGCACTCCGCATGCGTCATTTCATTGAATGCTCACAGAGATCCCTGGTCAGCAGATAATGGTGTTACTCTCATTTCACACGTGAAGAGTCTGCGTGGGTGAGTGACTGGCCTGAGGTCCCAAAGCCCGCAAGTGGCACAGCGTTGGCTAGCCGTTGTCCAGAGCCCTGGGTGATAGCATGCAAACGGGAGAGGGTAGAAGGAGGCTGGGATGGGAGGGCAGCAAGCAGGTTGGGGTGCCAGACACCCAGGAGGCCCAAGTGCTAGAAGTTCAATTTCCCTGGGGCTGGAAACAGGTGAGCCAAAGGCAAGCGCTGCTGACTTATTTCTGGGACCCAGCGCTGACTCAGGGCACCAGATGCAGAGCCTGAGCAAGCCTTGTTTTACAGAAGGGAGCAGTGAGCCTCAGTGAGGGAAAAGGCCTGACCCAAGGTCACACATCAAGAAGAGCCCAGCCCAGCCCCTGCTCCCAACCCAGCAATTTCTGTGCTCTGCCTAGTGCCCCTCTCCTACTAACAGATTCATGCACTTCTGCCCTGGGCCAGTTCTCCTGAGTCCCTGGCTCCCTTCAGAGAGGGCGGCGTGGGAAGGAGCAAAGCATTGCCTTCACTCCAGGCTTCCCATCCCAGGGCAGGAGGGAGACAGCAGCAGGGGCATGACCAGGCCTGCAGCAGCCTCCTGGGGTTCTCCACTGCCTCCCCCAACAAAGTATAGTGAATGAGAGCAAATTACAAGGGCTCTGAGAATGGAAGGGGCCCTTTGATGGCCTTGGCGTGGGGGCTGGGGTGGGATGGAGCCCTTCTCTGTCCTCTTGTGCAACCCCCTTCTTCGAGGAACAAGCTGGTACAGGATGGCCCTGGCAGAGGCACCCATCACCATGGTCGATACTGGGGCTTCGGGTTGGGCTTCCACTCCTCAAGTTCTCCATTTCCAAGCTGCCAAAAAACACAAAGATTTCTGAGGGCCAGGCAGCTCGGCAGAGTTCCCCAGCCATTCCAGACATGGGGCTTAGAGGCAATTTGGGGAGAAGCTCTAGCGCATCCCTAAACCTCTGGAGGGGGGATCAGGGCTCTGAGGATTGCTCTGCATCACCCCTGTGTCTGGTTCACGGTTCCCTCCGTGGGGAGGGGCAGCTGTAGTCATGATTGCTAAGATGTATGAAGTTCTTAGTCTGGTGCTGGCACAGCGCGAAGGGCCTACGTTCCTTGATCCCCACAATAAGCCTGTGAGATGGGAATTAATCAGATTCCCCATATGGGAGGCTTAAGCAGCCCCCTGTCAAAGTGCAGTTCCCACACCAGCAGCAGCAGCATCACATGCGAATTTGTTTCCAGGAATGCAAGTTCCCAGGCTCTGTGGCTTTAGAGAGAATAGGAAAGGGGCCCAAGGTGCCAGAGCAGCAGGTGGCAGACCCAGGATTCAGAGCTCGTTCTGACCGCTCGTGGGCTCACAGTCTAACCTCCAGGCTGTGCTGCCCGTGGCCCGCAGTCCCCCGCTCCCTTCTGGGAGGGGATCATGGCCAAGAGGCGCTTAAAGGAACTTCTGAAGGACAGCACTGGGGAAGACGGGGAACAGGCTGAATGTCCACCAGCACTGGGCTGGTTAGATCAGCCGTGGGGTGTCCGCGTGACAGAGCATCGTGCAGTTTGTCATGGAGGACTCATGGGAAAGCTTTGTATACACTGCGGAATGGCCTCCACATAACAGTGTGAAGTAGCAAAAAGCAAAGTGCAAAACAATGTGTGTCATAGAAAGCTCTCATTTGTGTAAAAAACAAAAAGGAGAGAATGTGGAAGCAAATTCATTTACGCACACACACAAATCTCAGAGTGAGGAGCTGATACAATGGAGAGCCCCCTGAAGTGAAAGAGGATGGGGTCCATAGGTGGGGGAGTTTCTTGGGTGCTTCAGTGTGAATCAACTACTCGTGTGATCAATAGAATATAATTAGAGTTTAATAGAAGAAGAAAGGGGGTAAGTGGGAGCTTGTGAGAAGGGCAAGGAGTTAAGGACCAGAAAGCTTGAGGGCTTATAAAATGTCAGGCACTGAGCTAAATGTTTTATAAGCATTATCTCCTTTAATCTTCTCAACAGCCATGTGAGGTGGTTTCTATTATTCTCCCCATGTTGTTGACATGAAAACAGAGTCACAGAAAGGTTATGCGATTTTCTCTGAGTCACAGAGCCGGCTAGTGGCACAGCTGGGATCTGAACCTACCTCTGTGCACTTCCAGAACCCAAGCTCTAAATCACTGTACTATTTTGTGTATATATTCATTTAAGTGAATGAATATATGAACTTTAAGTGAATCATTAAAATGAATATACATATTTATTTACAACTCCCAACTCCCTTTGGAGGAAGTTATGATTTTCCCCCCTCTTTTATACATAAAGAAATAGAAGCCCAGAGAGTTTAAGTGACTTGCTTAAGGTCACACAGCCAAAGCATGACCAACCAGAAAGAGAATCCTTAGAAAGGATGAACAAACATTGAGACCTGTATTTCCAAAGTCCCAGTAGAAACGACTTCTCCTTAATAAGCTAGAGGGGAAAGACTGTAACTGCCACTTTTATAATGGCAGAGACGATGTCCTCGTGCTGACTGTCTCCCTAGTTCCTGGCACAGTGTCTGGTGCGTGCTGACCCGAACAATCGGGAAGGCAGAGAGGGAATGAGGAATAACAGCGCTGAGCAGCGAGCACCCCACAAAGGGCTTTGTAGATCAGCTACGCCAGGGAGGTGAACTGAAGCTTAGAGATGGGGAGGGGCTCGCTTAAACAGGATCCAGAGGAGTTCTCAGGTAACTGGGAATGAGGGTAGGTGATATTTTTTAATGATCCACTTACCTTGAGAATTGTCGTGATTTCGTTTTCCCTCCCCGCCACCCCCAAATAAGGATGGAAGAGGAGAGAAACTGGCCATTTTAATTGGGGTAGGAGGAAGTAAGCCATCAGAAGATTGGGTCCCGTGGGGAGGAGGTCTGTCAGCAACTGTGGGGCAAAGGGAGGCAGGGGGTATAAGCAAGAAGCTCAAAAGGAGGCAGCTGAGATGCAGATGGAAGGTCGGAGGATTAGAAATCGAGGGACCTGGGTTCTAGTCTCAGCTCTGCCTCTTCCTAGATATGTGGTATGGGCAGTCACTTCACCACTCTGACCCTCGGTGTCTTCGTCTTTAAATAGTAGGATTGTTGTGTGACCCACACGAGAATGCACAACAAAACACGCTGGACAATAAATAAAGCAAACTGTTAATATGGGGACTTAAGGACGCACAACAGCGTGGGTGACGATAAACAGTGCATGACAGGCGACCTGCCTGTCACCAACAACTGCATATGTAGTACGGAGCTGAATCCATGTCGGTCTCCCTTATTAAAGGTACATCGCCTGCCCCCTCTCCTGAGGCTTTTGCAGACCTGCCTTCCTCCAGGGCAGCACTCACCACCCTCCGCGCTTAGTTGTCTGCCTCCCTCACTAACTGGTGATTGAGGGCACTGACCAAGCAGTATGCATGACTTAATCCTTAAGCCTAAAACACAGTGGTAGGGACGTGTGGATGGACAGACAGCTGAATATTTTCAGAACCCAGAGAAAAGATCATTCTGTTATCTATCATCTGATTCTAAGATAACACTTCTTGGAGTGGATAGGTTTGGACTGAGCCTTTTAAGGGTGGGTAGGGTTTCAGCAGGGCGAGGAAAAGAGGTTGGAAAGTTAGAAAGGAGGAAGTATTTGGGGAGGTGAGAACAACCTACACTAAGGCACTAAGGCCTGGGACCAGAAAGTTCATGGTGCTCGGTAACAGCTGCAAGTGGTCTGGGGTTGATGGAGCACAAGGAGGCCTGCGGCCAAGATGCAGCTGTAAAAGTAGAACCCGGCTAGAGAAGGCCTGGGAAGTTGGGCAAAGGTGTCTGGATTCTTCCATCTCCCAGGCAATGGGGCACCACGGAAGCTTTTGTAAGGGAGGAGTGACGGGGCTGTGCCCTGCGCTTCCTGGCGGCATATGAAAGGACAGGCCAGGACTGGGCTCTGGGAGGAGGCCCCACTCCTGCTGCTGCTTGCACAGCCTTTCTGAATTGCTGCCCAGGGCCAGCCAGACAGGGCTCCCAGTCAGGCTGTGCAGCTAGGCCTTCCAGCTCTGCTCAGGGCCAGGTGTAGGAGGCTGTAGACTCTGCAGACCTCCCCTAAGGCAGCGATGTTCAACCTATTTCATCTCATGGCACACGTAAACTAATTACTAAAATTCTGCAGCACACCAAAAACAACGTATTATATTTTGCCCATCTAACAGCAACAAAAACAACAGGTATAATTTTGATTCATTCATACCAGACGGCTATTGTTGTCTTGGCTGTCATCATTTTTTTCATTTGACTATCTAAGGGAAAAGAGGTCAGTGCCACTGACTAGTCAGGTAGTGCGCGTTTTGAAACTTCTTGTGGCACACTGGTGTAAGACCACTGCCCTAAGAAATGGCCAGGGTGGACACCAACCTCCTGGGTGTCCATCCAGCAAGACTTACTCTCCCGTTCTCCAAAGCACACCAACAGGACTGACTGCCTTACCCTGGGTTCAAGTGCTGACTCTCCTAGTGACCGTGTGACTGGGGCTAGTCCCTGCCTGTCTCTCTCAGACTCCGCATTTCACAACTCCGGGAAGTAACGCTCACATGGAATACAATGCAACGATGCCCCAGAGTTGTGCAACCCGCGGCCCTGCCTCTGATCTCAGTTTCCTCGGACGTGCAAGTGAAGACAGAGGTTAGTGTGGGTCATCTCTGAGGGCTGTTCTAGGCCTCTCCTAGCAGCGGTCTGAGCAGAGTGTGGGGCCTTGGGGCTGGAGGAGGGGCAGAGTCGAGGCCTTTGCCCAATGCCAGAGGCAGGGAGAGAAGGTCTAGGAGCTGGTGGACATCCAATCTCCAAAGCAACAGGGACCTCCTCCTCCCAGAGCCATACTTGGATTTGCGTCCCTGACCCTATCCCTACTCTTCTTTCCAACTGTGTGTAACCTCACCGCTCTAGCCAGGCTTTCTGCCGGAATGAACCGGGGACAAAACAGCCCTCATAGGCTCACTGCGAACGTTAAAAGAAGCAATGTGTGTGAAGCATGTTGCAGAATGCCTAGTTCCCAAACCGCTCAGTAAACGTTATGTTCATCACTAGTTCTGTTTTATTTTGTAAAAGGACTTAAATGTATCTGCCCTAGTGGTTCTCACTTTGCTGCAAGATCATAAAAGGCCCACCAGGGGTGGCCCCACAGCAGAACTCCGAGGTCCTCTTGACAAAAGCAGCCAAGGGGTCTGGACATCGTCCCTTCCCACGAACAGAATGACCCTGACCTTCCGACGAACTCTCAAGGTGGACGTGGCTACCCAAGAAATTTGGCCAATGCTTAAATTAAAGGAACTGAGCACTAACTGGGAAATTTCAATGCACGGAGGGTTATTGTCCTGGCCCCACCACGTCAGACTCCGTCAGCGGCATACACAGCATCTAGTCCTTGGACAAGACCCAGCCCAGCCTCTGAATGTGCAGGGAAGAGAAGGAACCATCAGGGAAGGCTCAGGACCTGGGTGTTTTGCTGATTGTCATTTGGGAGTCACAGCACCCTGCTGAGGAACAGAGTCAGGTTCTCCCCAGCCCGGCCTAGCCCTGCCCTGCCCCGCCCTGTCTCACCCCACCCTGCCCTGCCCCGGCTGCTGGATGAAAGGAAGCCAGGTGTGGGGCACAGAGGAGAGTTCCATCTGGATTCTGGAGATTCTTAGAGCAGAAACACCAGCAAGTGAATCCACCAATAAGGCTAGTCAGACTTCTCTGTAGTTTCAAATGTTACAGATTTCTCACATAATTACACAAAAGAACATTATACATTAAAAACCAATATTGGGCTGCTCTGAAATTCCTAACATGCGGTCTCTAATCCTGCCCCTGCCACCAGAGGGCATCTATGTGAGGTAGAGCAAGTCAGTCCTCTCCTCCGAGCCTCAGTTTCCACACTGTACAGTACGTGGGGGTTCCCTCCTCTTCCAACAGCCTGTACCTGTCCAACTGGTGCCCACAATGGGGTAGTGCGATTATAAATGCCTTTACTTGTTGCTTGTCACATCCCTTCTTTCCATACTTAAACTAGAAGCAGACTGAACCTTCAGTGACTAATTTTCCCAGGAGTGTGGGAACATGTGGATTTTTCATAGGGGTGGGTTTGGATTCTAGAACTAGATAAAATTTGAGCTCTTCAGCACAGTCAGTGTGCTGCGTCCGCCTTGTCCCACGGTGCAGAGCAGGCCAGTGGGCATCACTATGAGGCCTGGGAATGGGCCCTGTGGGATCTTCCACCTGCCTCTCCTACCTGGGTGTGCTGGATGCAGAGGCTTAGATGCCCTGCACTCCCAGGTCAGAGGTGAGGAGAGCTGAAATGCCCCTCGCGGCAGCACATCCGGTGGGTCTGGCCTGGCGATGCGCGAGTGGAGAGGGCAGAGGAAAGGGGCACTAAGCAGGAGGTTAGGGTGGGAGAGAAGGGGTTAAAGGCCTTGTTCTTGTCTAGTCTGGAAGAACGTACCAACCTCCTAATACAGCTTCTCTCTGCGGGCAAAGATAAGGACGTTTTCTTTTTCACTTCTTTTTTTTCTGCTCTGTACTTAATTTTTTTAAATATAGCAAATATGAAAAAGCAAATACTTTTAAAAAACTATCCACAAAAAGTGCCAGGGAAACAGCGCAGGTCCTGAGTGTGCGGGGCTGACTGGTGAGTTTCTGAAGAGGGTATGGTGCGTGGTGTGTCCCACATTTGTCTGACCAAAGACCCTTTGGGGAAATGCTGCCCCGAAGAGAGAAAGACAGAAGAAGTCTGAGCCCCTGGTATTTGCTGGACGCTGTCACATCAACCTGGAACTGCTTGTGTCCAAAGTTCTTTTATACGTAAGGAAAACAAAACCTTTATGTGTAAACTATAAAAACTATGCATCTGAGTGGAATTCTAGTTGATCCCAGAGCTTGAACGATGCCAGGTACTTGAGAAGTGGCCAATGGCTGAAACCCTGATACTGTCTGCTCTCCCATGGGGGGCTTGGGTTTCATCCCCAAGACAGAAGCTACTTGCCCAAGCTTCCTGCAGGGAAGTCCTCACGTGGCTCCTGAGCACAAACCAACTCCTTTGCTCCCCACACTCCAGCTGAATGAGTTAGGCCCAGAGTCAAGCATTGGGGCTGGGAGCGAAAGCCTGCAAGCAGTCACAGGCCAGGCGTGTCAGAACCCAAATATGTGTGGACTTGACGGAGCCTGGAGAGTTCTTGAAACCACAGCCACCCAGCTCACCTGAGGGAGGCTTCCCTGAGGGGTGAGAGCACAGGCTCTCGGTGCAAGGAGAGAACTCCATCCTCCAACTTCATGTATATCCCTCCATAGCATCCCCTCCAAATGGCCCCCCACTCTCTACCTGAGTATCTCAGTGATGCTGCTCACCACCTCCCCAGGCAGCCTGGCCCTTTCTCAAAGGATCCAGAGAAAATTCTTTCTTAGGTTGAATGCTGGCTTCTACCCTTGAGCCCTGGTTTTGCCCTCAAAGTCTTTCATTCTTTGAAAGTGTTTCTCCTTAATTAAACTAATTATAACAATAATAGCTACCACTACTGTGGTATTTACGGCGTGCTGGACACCATGCTAAGCACATTGACACGCTGCATCTCGTTTACTCCTCACTGAGGTCCCACGAGTGGGGATTACCAGTGTCCTGTTCTGCAGATGACGAGTCCAAGTCTTGGAGAAATGAAGAACCTTCCAAAGCCTGCTCAGCTAGCAAGTGGCAGAGCTGAGCTGAGGAGTCCAGACTTTTCAGAGCTTAACCACTGCACTCTGCTACCTCCTGTGCATGCCCATCTCCCACCAGAACATGTGTGTGCGTGCGCACACAGGCATGCACACACAGGCACGTGCGCACACACACCCCCCTCATATTTTCTTCTCCAGCCATATCTACACTGGCAACTCTGCAAAGTAGCAACCAAAATTTCCACATGGTTCTGGAAGAGCCAGAATCTCTCAGGCAATTCTGTCAGCCCCTCCCCTGGTTCACTCACCTCTCCCCTACTGTCAACAGCTCCTAAACCAGCCTTTGGTTTCAGCTCCTCACATGGCTCTCCAAACAGTCCCTACTGTAGGGTGTGAGAGTTATTTTTTATTTGTCCTGCAGGCCTTCCTCTCTCCATGCCAAGTGACTTGGAGGGGCCCATTGATTGCGTTGTCCCCATCTAAACCACCATGGCAGGCACATAACCAGGCTGGGCTGGCTCTCTTATGCCCCTGTTCTGGCACCAGTGATTGGTACTGAAACAGACCATCCCATGACCTGACTGTGGCCAAAGAAAATCTTCCTCTGGGGGTCCCATGGGGACTGTGGGAGAAAGAAACTTCTGCCCCCGTGGACCACTGGACTAGTACTGAGAAGAGGCAAACCCAGGATGCAACGCCATCATATTAGTTTCCTGTTGCTGCTGTAACAAGTGACCACAAATGTGGTGGCCTAAGAGAGCATCAATGTATTATCTTATAGCTCTGGAGGTCAGAAGTCCTAAAACCAAGGCCTTGGCTGAGCCACATGCCTTCTAGAACTCCAGGAGAGTACATTTCCTTGACTTTTCCAGCTTGTCCAGGCCGTCTCCATTTCTTGGCTCATGGCCTCTTCTTCCATCTTCAAGGCCAGCAGGGGAGCCTCTTCAAAGCATTGTCCCTCTCTGTCCCCATCTCTTCCTCTTTCAACCTCTGCTTCTGTCATCACAGTGTCTTCTGCTCTGACCCTCCTATCAGGCCTCTTACAATTCCATTGGTCTCACTTGGGTGACCGATGCTAATTGCTCCATCACGAGTTCCTTCACTTAATCCCACACGTAAAATCACTTGGACCTGGAGGGTAACATATGTATGAGCCAGGTGTCAGGACATGGACACCTTTGGGGGCCCTTATTCAGCCCACCACACCCATCTGTGCAGAGGAAGCTCAGCAGCAGAGAAAGAGAGAGAGGCCAGCAGGCAGAGAGAGCAGAGCCAAGAGATGGAGAGAAGAGAGCCCTTGGTCCAGCCATGCCTGAAGTCTCAACATGTTGGTTACATGAGCCAATGAACTCCCTTTTTCCTTAAGCTCATTCGATCTCAGTTTCTGTCACTCGCAACCTAATTTGCTCTGACAGCTGTGCACACCCACCAGCCAGGGTTTTCCTAACCAACTCCGCTCTGAGAGCAGGCTCTCTGCATTGTTGCCATGATGACCTTGTTTCACCCCCCCAGCATTGACACCCTCCACACAACAAGCACATGTGTGTGTTTGGGGAATAAACGGTGCAGGATAGAAAGATCGGGGTGACCCTAGGAACTCGAGTGGAATAGAACAAAGAGCATTGCCATAGGAGTCAGGGGACTTGGGTCTAATCCACGCTCGGGTGGGAGAGACCCCAGGAAACCACGTGGCCTCTCTGGCCTTGCCCATTGTCATCTATACAAGAGGATTGTGTGGCTGAACGCTTGGGTTGCGCCCTGCTCTCTCCTTCCCTGTTTCCGGTAACCGAACCTGTTTCCAGAGACCTTGGTGCTGGGAATAGTCCCGGTGCCCTGTGTTTCTATCACGCACAAAGGCACCACACTAAACCCAAACGAGACGCTGGGCTTTAGTGGTGCGCGGCCAGGGCTCACTCTCTACCCCTTCCCATCTCCTTCTCACCCAGCTGGGGCAGCAGAAATATGACTTTGAGAAGAAGCCAAGGGGGAGGGACAGAAGAGAGGCAGCTCTCTCCTCTAGCTGTTAAAAAAAACTTACACATATATAAAGCCCATCTACCATGTAGCCACCTGTACCCCTAAGTCACTATGCAGGGCAGGGAATATACTGTACGCTTGCTTGGTATGTTTATTTTTAGAATTTTGTTTTGCAGTAATAAGCTGCTAATTTAGGAAATCTTTAAAATAAAGTTTCTTTCTCTCTCTCTCTCAAAGCAAACTTAAAACGATCAGATCTCAAAGGGCCCTTCTGGCACACTCTTGTTAAGCTTCTTGGGAGGGTGTGATCGGGGGGAGAGGTCATGCCAGAACCCTGGGAACAGCCCGGTGAGGCAACGATCCCCACAAAAGGCAGGTGCCCTCATGCCCTGACTCCAGCATCCTCTGGGTGGGGGCAATTAGACACCCCAGTGGTCTGCTCCACAGGTGCTGGGGCTGCAGCCCAGAGGGACGTGTTCTATGCGGGAGGCATTGCTTTTCCTGGCCTGCAACGTGGTGGCAGGGCCTTGAACTTTTTCATTTTGAGACAGTCATTTCCCCTGTTGGGCCTCAGTTTTCTCCCCTGCAAAATGAAAATATTGCAGCAGAAATCAATAAGACTCTTTCCAGGAGACAGGAAGGGGCTTCTGGAGAGCTGGGAATGAGTGTTCGATTTCTTGAACTGGGTCCTGGGTACAGGATGTGTTTGGTGTGTGAGAACTCAGTGAGTTGTACATTTATGATTTGCTCAGTTTTCTGTATGTATATTTTGCTCCAATGAAAGATTTGCTTAAACTATAAGAAAGACAGGAGGAGGGTGGGCGTGAGGAGAGACGGAACAAAATGGGACATGAATTGATAATGCTGCAGCTGAGGGACCAGCGTGGGGGGTCACCATGCCATGTGGTGCACCTTTGTATACGTTCCAACTTCTCCACGGTGAAAGTCACAACAAGATCCCCGCTTTCTCTAGGATGCTCTTGTTTGCACGGCGCCCACTGTTACGCAAGAAAGCAGAAGAAAGGTTAAAGGCAAACCATAGCTCCCCTAACATGGCCAAAACCGAGGTAGTCGCTGTAACGGAAATGGGAAGCAGAGCACCTCTTGAACATAGCTATTTGTTTTGTTTTGTCCTAATTTCAGCTATCATTTGATACATCCGTGTCCGATAGAGCAAATTTGCTCCGAGTGCTTTGAGACAGGACTGTTTCTTTAAGTTAGCTATGAAAATGCTGGCAACGTCTGGTGCTGGAGAGGCTTTGGGATGTCACACCACGCACAGCTGTCTCCCTTGCCCCAGTGCCCCCTGTGCCAATTCATCTGGTGGCACAAAGTAGGAGAAAGGGCAATTCCATAAGGACCCTGGAGGTTTGGTTTGACCTTCAAATGGTTGCAATGTCACCCTCCCCCTTAAGGGGGTTGTGAATAAAATACCACAGAGTGCCTGGGGTTCATTCACTGCACCCCAGCCACTGCTCCATGCCAGGCCCTGGACTAGGGACACAGCAGTGCCCTAAACAGACAAAAACCCTGCCCTGGGAGAGCTTCTATGATTCACTACATCATATAAAGAGTTACTTGAAAAAATTTAGACATCTAACAGAAAATTTACCATTTTAGCCATTTCCGAGTGCACAGTTCCTTGGTGTCAAGTGTACGGATATCGTTGGGCAGCCAGTTGATGATGTGTCCTCTTGCTTAAGGGAAGCTCTGTGCCAGTAAACGGCAGCCGCTCTCTGCAGCGCCCTCCCCTGGTGGTCGCTACTCTGTTGCTCCGGGAGTCGCTTCATCACTGTGACTCCTCTGCGTGCCTCATGGAAGTGGAATCCTGGAGTGCGTTTGCGACTGGCTTATTTCACTTAGCAAGATGTTGTCAAGGTTAATCCACGACTTAGCGTGTGTCGGAATGCCCTTCCGTTTTCAGGCTGTCATATTCCACTGCAGTACTATGTCACCTTTGCTTTATCCATCCATCTGCCGACGGACAATTGGGTCGCGTCCACCTTTTGGCTGTTGTGAATGGTGCTCTATCAACGTGGGTGTACAAATATCTCCTGGAGACCCTGCTTTCAGTTCTTTGGGGTGTATGCCCAGAAGTGGAATTGTAGGATCACAGGGCAATTCTAGTTTTAATTTTTTGAGCAACCACTGTGCTGTTTTCCACAGTGGCCGCACCATTTTATATTCCTACCAACAGTGCACAAGGGTTCCAGTTTCTCCTCATCCTCACCAACACCTGTTCTTTTCTGTTTTGTTTTGATAAGAGCCATTCTCATGGGTGTGAATTAAGACTATGTATTAAAAACTACTTGTACAAGCTTAATTACAGAACAACGTGGCTAAATCAAGTCAGCTCGGACGAGGTAAAGAATGCACAGCTCAGCCTCAGCATTTTACAAGGGAGTAAACAGAGGCTTCTGAATAAAGGGCCTGGCTCAAGGCCAGGCCCAAGGGACTGTTGGAGGGGACCAGGATTTGAAACCAGGAATCAGCAAACTTTTTCTGTGAAGGGACAAAAACAGTAAATACTTTAGACTCTGTGGGCCATACGGTCTCTGTCGCAACCGTATGTATCAGGAAAACAGCCACAGACAGCATATACAACCAATCAGCTGTGGCTGTATTCCAATAAAACTTTATTTGCACAAACAGGCAGTGAGCATGCTGCAGCTGACTGATCCCCGATATAAACCAATAAGCTACAGTGTGCCAGGCAGGCGTGGCAGTGTTTCTTGCTTCCCCGGCCACTCCTGGCAATAGCCCCCTCATTCCCTTTTGATGAATTGCCTGCCTGCCTCTTGTCTGTGATTTTGGTAGAACCACCAGTCAAGGTAACGTGCCCAGCGCTGGCCACGAGGTGGGTGCATGACCCAAACTGGGCCTTTCTATCTGGGGACTTTCCATCTTGAAGCAAGGACAAGACGTGGAAGCTGATGGCACCTGTGGCCCCTGGTGACTCTGCTCAAGGGTTCCTCCTGCCCGGCTCCCCACAGCTACCCCATTCCCAGCCCTCTCCCATCCTAGTGTCTCAATTCTTCCTTCTCTTCTGCAAGAGGCCCCACCTCCCTCCAGTAACTTCCTTCTGCTAATTAGCTGGGATCCATTTCTGTTGCTCACAGCCAAAGAATCCTGACTGATCACTGACTTTTAAAGAACAATAACCTATATAGTTGATTTCACTACCATACCCCCAAGTTACTACCCCCAAGTTAAAACAGGACCTGATTTCTTCAATGCGGTTGATTCAGAAGTTGAAGGGCATCTCCGATTCATAGACTGAAATTCGGCTCTCCACCCTGGCTAGTGTGGACATGCTGCAGGGCTCACCATTATCCCTGTTCCTTAGTCCACCGAACATCCCAGCTCTGCTCAGCTCCCCCTGTGCCAGTGCCGTGTCTTCGCTAGGCCTCAGTTTCTCCATCTATAACTCAAGGGAATTGGCCAAGGATGGTGACTCAGGTTCCATCAGCTCCAGGCTTTTGTCAGGGTCCCCTACTAGGCACCTAGTACTCTGCCCTCAAGGAGCTTGAGGCTGAGTTGGGGAGATGTCAGGCCTCCCATGAACAGTGGTGACGCGGGGCTGCCTGTGCAAAAGGCAAAAGTGGAAGCCAACAGCCATCAGAGTGCAGAGGGAAGAAAGCTGCTATGGATCAGCAAGGACTTCAGCTGAGCCTTCAAGAACAGGTAGGCTTTGAACAGGGTGAAGGAGAGGAAAGACTATACGCCCTTCGGAGGCCTGCTCAGCAGCCCTCAAACGGAGCTCTGGCAGCAGTTCCTGGCTTTGTCCCCCTCCCCAGAGCAGCAGCAGATGAATGGAACAGATGCTGCCGACAGACCCATGGGGCGCTCAGGTCCAGTTCCACGGGCGACGCTATTTGTTGTTCTGTTAGGTCTTGCAGGTGTCTCTAGTTGGCTGCAGGGAGCAGGGTGTGGGTAGTGCTGAGCTTTTCAGCTGGAAGATCAGAGCCTGCTGATCTTGCTTGTGTTCTGCCCATTCCAGCTGTCCAAGCACTGCAGAGGGCCCCTGGGTCCCCCCCACCCCAGGATGGCAGGGTGAGGGGACAGGGGCTCAGACGGTGCCGTCCAGCCCCCCAGGAGGCGCCTCTGATGCAGACTGTTCCCTCACCACAGGGAAGGTGGGTAGGGGCTCAGGGAGGTAGGGGAGGGTCCTCTTTCCCCTACATGCCATCTTTCTGAGTGTCATCTGTTCCAAATCCCAGGCCTGGCTTTCCGCTACACCCAAGCCACCCGTGGGACTGGTTATCCCGAGCACAAACAGCTCTTTGTTTGCTGCTTGTGTTTGTTTGTTGGCATCGGAACAGTTCTCTGTGGTTCAAGTTTGAGGCTGTCCTCAGGCGAAATGAGACTGGCAGAGGTTGGCGTGGAGGCCACACCTCTCTTCCACTCTCCTGCCCCCAAGCCTGGACCCCCAAATTTCCCCCTTCATAACAAATTCCACCACTGCAACCCTGGGAACTTCCTTCTCCCTCAGGATCCCAGTCTTTGCTTTTTCACCCCAGCTTATCTGAGAAACAAATCTCTTCTAAGGGATGAGATTTTGATGAAGAGTTTCTGCTTTAACAGGAGTCTTTCACAGATAGAATGTCCTGACTCAGATGAAAGAAAAATGGTTGGGAATTTCAGGCCGTGTCACAGGTTTTTCAGGGCAGATCAGAGGGCCCCTCAAAGTACGCTTCCCCCACCTGTTCTTCATCTGTACACCAGGTACTGGGGTCCACTCCTTGTGGGCCCAGCTCCCTGTGGGTGGAACTTTGAATGGAGATGGGAGTGAACAGAAAGAGCCTAACTCTGGAAGTGAGACGAGCATTCAGTTAGAAGCAGCAGCCACCCTGGGAGGGTCTCGCGGCAGCTTGTGCAAAGGCCCAGGGGCAGGAGCTAACCAGGCCACGGGGCCTGTTTGGAGGCCAGCAAGGTCAATGTGTTTGGAACTCAGTGAGCTAAGGGGACAGTAAGACAAGAGGCTGGAGAGGAAAATGGGGTTGGACCACACAGAGAGATTTATGGATTTTTATTTTGAGTGTAACAAGAAATCATTAGATTTTTTACATTTTAAAAAGATCATGCTGAGTGCTGTAGTGTTGTCATCAGCAATAGTTTGTACCTCTCTGGGGCACCATTTACTGTGTAGCCAGTGTAAACACGGAGCCCCCTGGAGTTGTGCAAAGAGAAGAGCCCTATTATTCGGCCCCAATCCCTGTGAGCCTTCAGGCTCTGAGAGTCCCAAGTCCGAGTCATCCTCGGGGGACTTTGATGATGTCAATCCTCTGTCATCTTCGAGGAGCCCAAGGGGAACTTTGGCCTCTCCAGGGTGTCTGCACTGACCCCTGTAAGTGCTTCCTTCTCCCCAACTCTGTCATCTGAGAGGTCGTGCCAAGTGGCGGCAGACGCTCCCTCACTCTCTCCTCCCCTCAAGCTGACACTCTCTAAGCCTTTAAGAAGCTCATAACTCCATCATCTCAGCGCCCCTTGGAAGGGAGCAGCCAACAGATTAAGCGATTGTGGAATCCAGGCGCTGAGGAATTTGGGGCCTCTCAGGTTTCTTGGCAGGAGTTACTAGTACATGCAGAGACTCTTCTTCAGAACAAGTGAAAATAATTCCTTCCAGGGGCAGAAAAAGGCATGCTCTTGGCAAAGGTCTTCGTAAGATATTATCTCAAGAGACTGCATGGGAGCCCTGGGAGGGCAGGCAGAAGCTGCTAAACCAGGTGGGGAAATGGATGGGCAGGCAAGGAAGGTTCCCATAGCAACTCAGAACTGGGTCTGCTAACAGGTGGCTCACGCACTTTCCACTCTCCTGCGAGTGGGTTGGGAGAGGGAAGGAGAAGGAAGGGATACAAGGGAGGGTTGAAGAAGAGAGATCTCAGGGCCTTTGCACAAGCTACAGAAGTTTGAGACCCAGTCCCTAAGCTGGACATCTTAGAGGAAAAACTCACAAATCTAGAAAGTTAGGGCTGCAAGTTAGGGCCTCCCAGGTATAATCCAGTCCAACCCTCTTAGTACATGGATAAACAGATCAAGCCTGCAAAGATAAGTACTTCCCCTCACTGGCCAGTAGGAGAGGAGACCTTCTGCTATGCCAGAGGAGAAAGTGGAAACTGATGCGTTTTAGAGAAACATCTTGCTAACAGCTGTCAATGTTTTAAACACATATATATTTCTGACTCAGCATTTTACTTCCAGGAATCCCCCCTACAGAAGTGCTTGCACACGTGTACAGAGCTGTGTGCACAAGGGTGTTCCTCGCACCATGCTTTGTCATGCAAGAAGCTTCATGAGAAAGCATAGGGCCTAGTTGTCAGCAGGTACAGCATTAAATTGTGGGGCATTTGAATTATGGAATGCTGTACAGGCACTGGAAGGAAGGAAGCATATATATATAATTGCTATGGGAAGATTACTCAATATTTTAAATTAAAAATAACACATAATAAAATCTAGTGCCATGACTGGCGTGGCTCAGTTGGTTAAATGTTGTCCTGCAAAACAAAATGTCACCGGTTCAATTCCCAGTCAGGGCACATGCCTGGGTTGCAGGTTTGGTCCCTCATTGGGGCATGTGTGAGAGGCAACAGATTAATGTTTCTCTCTCACCTTGATTTTTTTCCTCCCCTTCTTTCTCTCTACCTTCCCCTCTCTCTAAAAACAAAGTTTTTTCTAAAATTTTAAAAAATTTAAATGTATAGTATAACCCAATTTGTGCAACAAAAAGTACATATACATATATATGTACACACCTATACCCTTATACATTATATTATTAATGTATTTCCAGAAAGATAACATAAGGAATATTAATAGTTACTTTAGGAAATGAATTAGGAACTGAGGAGGAGACATTTTACACCATTCTTCACAGCTTGAAGTTTTTTGTTAGGTGAGTACTCAGCCCATACGGAGGGTGCACCTCAACTACCCAGATAGGGGAGGCTGTGCCACTGGACCCTACAGGACACCTTCTACATTAGGCCACACTACCAAGACATAAAGTCAAAGCAGCTCTACCTAATACATAGAAACAAACACAGGGAGGCTGCCAAAATGAGGAGACAAAGAAACATGGCCCAAATGAAAGAATAGATCGAAGCTCCAGAAAAAGAGCTAAACAAAGTGGAGATAAGCGATCTATCAGATGCAGAGGTCAAACACTGGTTATAGGGATGCTCCAGGAACTCAGCGAGGACCTCAGCAGCATGAAAAAGATCCAGTGAGAAATGAAGGATACACTAATTGAAATAAAGAACAATTTACAGGGAAACAGTAGTAGAGTGGATGAAGTTGAGAATCAAATCAATGATTTGGAACATAAGGAACCAAAAGACAACCAATCAGAACAAGAGGAAAAAAAGAATCCCAAAAAATGAGGATAGCGTGACCAGCCTCTGGGACAACTTCAATATCCAACATCAAGGTGCAGTCACATGATAGGGGTGCCAGAAGGAGAAGAGAAAGAACAAGAAATTGGAAATCTATTTGGAAAAATACTGAAAGAAAACTGCCCTAATTTGGTGAAGGAAACAGACATGCAAGTCCAGGAAGCACAGTGAGTCCCAAACAAGATGGATGCGAAGAGGCCCGCTCCAAGACACATCATAATGAAAATGCCAAAGGTTAAAGATAAAGTGAGAATTTTAAAAGCAGCCAGAGAAAAGAAGTTAGTTACCTACAGGGGAGTTTCCGTAAGACTGTTGGCTGATTTCTCAATAGAAACTTTGCAGGCTAGAAGGGATTGGCAAGAAATATTCAAAGTCATGAAAAGCAAGGACCTACAGCCAAGATTGCTCTGCCCAGCAAATCTATCATTTAGAATTGAAGGGCAGATAAAAATCTTCCTAGACGAGAAAAAACTAAAGGAGTTCAGCATCACCAAACCATTGTTATATGCAATGTTAAAGGGACTTATTTAAGAAAAAGATCAACCTAGACTGCCGGCCAACATGGAGGTGTAGGTAGACACACTGTGCCTCCTTGCACAACCAAAAGAAGGACAACAACAATTTAAAAACAAAAACCAACCAGAACTGACAGAAAATCGAACTCTGTGGAGGTCCGACCGCCAAGGACATAAAGAAGAAACATGCATCCAGACTGGTAGAGGAGTGGAAACGGGCTGCCGGGTGGACAGGACTTGCAGCAAGGCAGAGGCTGGCAGACTCAGTGAGGTGGCGGATTGTGGAGCAGGGTGGGCAAAGCTGCAGCTGGCAGCAAGGCAGTAGCTGGTGGACTGGGTGACGGACTGCACAACCCTGAGTTCCAGCATGGGGAAACAAAGCCTCAAACCACTGATTGAAAACACCTGTGGGGGTTGAGGCAGCAGCAGGAAAAACTCCCAGCCTCACAGGAGAGTTCGTTGGAGAGACCCACAGGGGCCTAGAACGTACTCAAACCCACCCATTCGGGAAGCAGCACCAGAGGGGCCCAGTTTGATTGTGGGTAGCAGAGGGAGTGACTGAAAACCGGCAGAGAGCAGAGCAAGCGCCATTGCTCCCTGTCAGACCCCTCCCCCACATACAGCGTCACAGTGCAGCAGTGGGCAGTACCCGGCCCAGGTACTGCCTGGAACACCTAAGGCTCCACCCCTTTATGTAACAGGTGCACCAAGCCAAAAAAAAAAAGGCCCAAATGAAAGAACAGATCAAAGTGCCAGAAAAAATACAACTAAGCAACGAAGAGATAGCCAACCTATCAGATGCACAGTTCAAAACACTGGTAATCAGGAAGCTCACAGAAATGGTTGAATTTGGTCTCAAATTAGATGAAAAAATGAAGGCTATGCTAAGAGAAACAAAGGAAAGTGTACAGGGAGCCAATAGTGATAGGAAGGAAACTGGAACTCAAATCAATGGTGTGGACCAGACGGAAGAAAGAAACATCCAACCAGAAAAGAATGAAGAAACAAGAATTCAAAAAAATGAGGAGAGGCTTAGGAACCTCCAGGACATCTTTAAGTGTTCCAACATCTGAATTATAGGGGTGCCAGAAGAAGAGGAAGAGCAAAACATTGAAAACTTATTTGAACAAATAATGAAGGAGAAGTTCCCTCATCTGGCAAAGGAAATAGACTGCCAGGAAGTCCAGGAAGCTCAGAGAGTCCCAAAGAAGCTGGACCCAAGGAGGAACACACCAAGGCACATCATCATTACATTAGCCAAGATTACACAGAAGGAGAGAATCTTAGAAGCAGCAAGAGAAAAGGAAACAGTTACCTACAAAAGTCTTCCCATAAGACTGTCAGCTGATTTCTCAAAAGAGACCTTACAGGCAAGAAGGGACTGGAAAAAAGTATTCCAAGTCCTGAAAGGCAAGGACCTACATCCAAGATTGCTCTATCCAGCAAAGCTTTCATTTAGAATGGAAGGGCAGATAAAGTGCTTCTCAGATAAAGTCAAGTTAAAGGAGTTCATCATCACCAAGTCCTTATTATATGAAATGTTAAAGGGATTTATCTATGAAAAAGAAGATAAAAAATATGAACAGTAAAAATGAAAGCAAACTCAGTTATTAACAACCACACCTAAAACCAAGACAAAAGAAAACTAAGCAAACAACTAGAACAGAAACAGAACCACAGAAATGGAGATCACATGGAGGGTTATCAACAGGGGAGTGGGAGGGGGAGAGAGGGGGAAAAGGTACAGAGAATAAGTAGCATAAATGGTAGGTAGAAAATAGACAGGGGGAGGTTAAGAATAGTGTAGGAAATGTAGAAGCCAAAGAACTTATAAGTATGACCCATGGACATGAACTATAGGGGGGGAATGTGGGAGGGAGGGGGTGTGCAGGATGGAGTGGAGTGAAGGGGGGGAAATGGGACAACTGTAATAGCATAATCAATAAAATATTTATT
The DNA here is from genome assembly GCF_022682495.2 of Desmodus rotundus. Taxonomy (NCBI): domain Eukaryota; kingdom Metazoa; phylum Chordata; class Mammalia; order Chiroptera; family Phyllostomidae; genus Desmodus; species Desmodus rotundus. The sequence goes on from NC_071392.1 coordinate 140,777,027, forward strand.
TAAAACCCTAAGCAAACAATTAGAACAGGAACAGAATCATAGGTATGGAGATCATTTGATCATTTGGAAGCTTATCAGCTGGTAGGTGGAAGGGGGAGAAGGGGGGAAAAGGTTCAGGGATTAAGAAGCATAATTGGTAGGTACAAAATAGACAGGGGGTGGGGCGTGTTAATAGTATAGGAAATGGAGAAGCCAAAAAAGGTATATGCATGACCCATGGACATGAACTAAGCCAGGGGTGGGGGGGGTTGTTGCTAGAGGGAAAGGGGGTACCGGATGGAGGGGGGCAAATGGGGAACAAGTGGAACTGTAATAACATAATAAAATATACTAAAAAATAAAAAAAGAAAAAAGAAAAAAAAGAAAAAGATTAAACCTATGAACAGTAAAATGGTAAAAAATACATATCTATCAACAATTGAACCTGAAAAACAAACTAAGCAACCAAGAACAGAGACAGAATCATGGATACAGAGCATTTTGATGGTTGCCAGATGGGAGGGGTGTGGGAGAATGGGTGAAGAGGGGAGGGGATTAAGAAGTACAGGTAGGCAGGTACAGGATAGCCATGGGGATGTAAAGTGAAGGATAGGAAATGGAGCAGCTGAAGAACTTATGCATGACCCATGGGCATGAACAATGACGGGGGTGGGGGACTGACTGCCTGAGGGAGTGCGGGGTACTGGGGGGGTGGAATCAGGACAACTGTAATAGCACAATCAATAGAATATAATTTAAAAAATAAAAAAAAAAAGTTTGTGTTGTATAATCCAATCTGTGTAACAAAAAGTATGTCTACATATATAGGTACACACCTATATCCTTATATTATTAATATATTTCCAGAAAGACAGATAAGGAATATTAAACGTTAGTTTATTCTAGGAGATGAACTAGGAGCTGAGGAGGAGACATTTTATACCATTCTGCTCGGCCTGAAGTTCTTTGTGAGATAAGTTTTTACCACGTGTATGTTTTTTTCATTGCAAAAGGAACCTTGGGGGCTCACAGGTGGGAAGTGTTGGCTGGGATGGTGGAGTGTTCCAGTTATCACCAGCGTGGGGACCAGCGCCAGGCCTGCTGGTCTCTCCCCACCCCAGCACACTGCCTTCTCTGCTAAGCCCAGGGGCCCACCTTGGGGCACAGTGGGCTCTGGCCCCTGCCTGGCTGTCCTGTGGCTGAGAACTGGGGACATGCAGACACTACTTCTCAGGGCACAGGGATGGCGTTTTAGGGCTTTGAGCTTCTGCTTCTTGAATTCCTTTTCTGACTGTGCCACTAAGACTGGCTATGGACCAGACCTCAAATCCCTTTTCCTGTGAGACTCAGTTTCCCCTGCTTGTAAAACAGTGTGTGCAGGAAGAGTGTGGTGGAGCAGATGGTCCCTCGGTGTTCTGGAACAGGCAGGCCGGGCTGCTCCTGGCCCGTCTGCAGAGATGGGGCGCACAAGCCCTGGGAGTCCCATTTCTTGAGTCAGGCTGCTCCCCTGCTGGTCTTTCAGGTAGAGCTCAGTAAGCAGACAAGACAGAGGTTCGTGATGGTGCTGTACCGCCCCCTGGGGGTTCTTTTGGAGACCTGCGGAGTTGTTTGGGGCCATGGGGCCCAGCTGGCATTTTGTGAGTGGGTGGGGGCTGAGAGACCAGTAGTGCTGCAATGCATGCGGTAATTCTGCACAGTGAAGAAGTGACTCCCACGCCGCATGGCTTTTGAATGAACAAATGAAGAAATCCTGTTTTAAAATTATCTGAGCCTGGAATTGGACTCCCCTATACAGACATTAACAAAGTCGTTTGGATTTTTTTTTTTTCACTGTCTTGCACTGCTCTAAGGTACACCGAATTGCAATGAGACAGTAAAGAGATGGATGCTTCCTTTGCTTTGTCTAGAACTTGACGGAGTTGTTCACCATCTCATGAAGCCACGTCTCCCCAGCGGCCCTTGCGCCCTCCCCACTTTGATTCATTTGTATCTGTTTGCCTTTGTAGCCATCTCCCTTGGCAAATATGTAACCAAAGAGACCTGAGACTTCTTTTTTTTTTTAACAAATGGAGAACTAACTATTACTAAATTAGCAGAGATACATGAAGTGCAGAGATTTCATTTTATTTTTGTTTTGAACTTTTTTTCCAGCTTTATTGAGATAGTACAGACGTGCATGGTGTGATGATTTGACATGTATGTATTGCAAAGTGCTTACCACAATAATGTTAATTAACACCTCTATGCCCTCACAAAAAGTGCCTCTTTTCTGCATATGGTGACATTTAAGAGCTCTTCGCAACTTTCCGGTGTATGGCACAGCAGCGTTAGTTACGGCCACCATGCTGCAGATCGGACCCCCAGAACTTACTCATTTCATAGCTGGGAGTTTGCAGCCTTTGACCGATTTCCCATTTCCCCCACCACCCAGCCCCTGGCAACCACCGTTCTACTCTCTATTTCTATGGATTCAGCGTTTTTAGATTCCAGATAGAAAGGAGAACATACAGTGTTCGTTTTCCTCTGCAGATCGATCTCACTTAGCATAACAGCCTCGAGGTCCATCCATGTTGTCACAAAAAGCAGCATTGCCCTTTTTATGGCTGAATACTATTCCCTCTCGTGTGTATGTATACGTGTGTGTGTGCGTGTATATATATGTGGGGTGCGCACACAGCCTAGTGTCCTAGCCTTTACCTTCCCACTGGCTCAGACTGTTTGCTTCCTTGCCAGGCTTCCTCCCTCTAGTTCTCTGAGTCCTCCCCACCCTTGGAGACCAGGTCCTCCCTCCTGCCCATCTCCTGCTAGAAACCTCCCTGGCTCTCTCAGCTGTTAGACGTGGGGCACACGCACGTGTATTTGGAAGTGGGCATCCCTGTCCACTCTCTGGCCTCCTAAGCCAGCCTTTCTCAAGGCATGGTCTTCAGACCCCCTGCATCACAGTCCTCGAAAAAGCTCCTAAATTTTAGAAGAATTTCAGTGAAATATTTCAGTTATACAAATAGTACAATGTATATCATACTCTCACTATCTGCTTTTAAGAACTTTACTATTTGTCCTTATTTGTTTCAGTTCTGTTTATAATTTTAAGAAATAAAACATGTTGTAAATACAGCTGAAGCCTGAGTGCTTATCAAAAGTACAGATCCTAGGAGCCCCAGGCTGGATCTACTCAGTCAGAACCCTTGGAAATAGAGCTGGGAATGTGCGTTTTTAACCATCACCCTCCCCCTTCCTTCCCTATACATAATGAAGATTGACAATTGATGCAGACACTGGAGTCCTGTGGAGGAAAAGGGACAGCATGGCCACCCTCTCAAGAGGAGAGCGCCTGGACCCTTGCCTTGACAGGCTTTTATTGCTTTTCGGCACATTACATTGAGGATGGTCCTCATTTACTATGCACAGGTTTGCTTTGAGGTGGTTACCTTTTACAGAAAACGAAGGACAGGATGTTGCTAATTACATCAAAAAGGAAGGATATTTGCAAATGTAAAGGGAAAAGTGGTTGAACTGGTTATACTGGTCCTTGGAAGGTTTAGCATAGATTTTAGGAAGTTACTTTCAGGGTGAGGGAGTTTTAGCAAAAAGCAAGTCTCAAAGCGGCCTAGGTACAATACAGGCCTGATTCCCCAGAACCTATCTGTGGGCGTGGGTCCTGTGTGCCAGACCTTGCTTCCCACTGGCTTTTCCAAGTGGGAGCTGGTCCCACGCCATGCAGAACGGTCTCCTATAGACAATTGCTGGTATCTACCAGGTAACATCTGTCTCACCCAAGCAGTGTTCTGTTCTTCCATGTAGCTGCCCTGGGGGGGGCTCCATCTTCACTGTGCATCAGAAGCGCCTGGAGGACTTTTAGAAATGCAGATGCCCAGGCCCCTCCCTAACCTGGTAAATCAGACTGGGCCAGGGATGTCAGGCAACCAAAGGCCTCAAAGGTGGTTTTTTGTTTTAATAGAATCGGCAGTGGGGGGAGGATCCATCTCTCTTCTTCCATTTGAAACACTCCTGGGATCATCAAAGTCAGTACTCAGACATCCTTCCACTTGCTGTCTCCCAGGATACTGTCAACAAGCATTTCCCACGCCCCTGTTGACTGCTGGGCACAGCTGCTAGTGAAAAGTATTCATTCATCAAGTGCAAGGCAGAAGCCCTGACCCCTAACCCCTGTCTGGGCTGCAGTCTGACCTCAGGCCTTAACTTAGTGGGTTTGCTCGGATGTAGAGTTGCCAGATAGAGCAAAGAAAAAGACAAGACACCTGGTTACACTTGAATTTCAGATCCCTGACAAATAATTTTCGGATAGAAGTATGTCACAAATGCATGGAACAATAACTCATACTTTAAAAAATCACTCCTTGTTCATCTGAAATTCAGATTTAACTAGGAGTCCTGTGTTTTATCTGGAAACCGTACCTGAGGGAGTATCTTCCACTCCTCTGAACCTCAGTTTCCTTATTTGAAAAATGAGAGGGCTGAGCTACAGGACCTCAATGGGTCTGTCTGGCTGGATGTCCAGCCATCAGTTCAGAGGCATTCCACAGCTCTGGGAGCCTTTCTCCCCATCCCCGCCAGGGGGCGCGCTGACCCTCCTCAGCGGCCACAAAGGCGAAAGGCTTAGCTAGGAAACTGGTCCCTCTGGCTCTGGGGGGCCATCTGGAAACCAGGTTATGGGGCCTCCATGGCCCCAGGTCTTTCCTCATTCCAAGGACAGCCTATTCAGAAGGAGAGAAGGGGAGAGCTCATAGAGTTTCTGAAGATTGGACCTTAAGTTAGAAGGGGAGGCTAGACCCCTAGAGGGATAAGGAACTTGTTCAGGCTCCCATCACTGTCCTGGAAACTGGACTCCTGAATCACTGACCAGGCCCTTTACTGTCTTAGGGGGCCTTATTTCGGCATTTCCTGCTGGACCTGTTTAACCCCTGCAGTCCTGTAACCAATGTGGACCCAGGCAGCCCTGCACAGCCTAAGGCTGAGATGGCCTGAGGCCCTTCCCAGAGGGAGTGTGGCCTTGGAGCAGGAAAGCTGACAACTGAGAGAGGACCAACGATAAAGGACAGGTCTGGGCAGTGGGGAAAGAGCAGGCCCTTCACATTTAAGTTGGGATGATGATGCTGCTGCCGATGACCTTCCTCTGGGCCAGACACAACCTGTAGGCAGGGACCACGGTCATCAGGGTTTTCCAGGTGAGGGAACAGGCTCAGTGTTAGGTCATCTGACTAATGGGGCTCAATCCAGTTCTGCCACAGATGTTGAGAAGAAAGGAGGCTTCTGTTACCAGGGACCTAGGTGACCTCCTAAGGACCCTCACCCCCTTCCAGTGAAGAGGCATTGCCCGAGGCGGGGAGGGGAATACCCACCACTTCGAAGCAGGAGATAATTTTAGGAGAGTTACAGAGTTAACATAAATTAGCATTGAATTCATCATGATTCAATTCTCTTTCGGACCATCTGATTATCGAAGAGAAAGTCTCTTAGATTTCTCCTTTTTAACAAGAAACAGAGCATCCTTCAAGCACAGGGCACATTCATGATTGTATAACATTGTCTTTTCGCAGTATTTACATTTTTATTGTACTTATTTTTAAAGTTTATCTCAACTTATGGGGAATGATACTGATTTTCCACTTAAGGTAATGATATAGTTTCCTTTAATTTTCTCCATAAGTGATTTGATTTGAAGGGTGGGAAAGCAGAGGCAGAGGAAGATTCTGGGCACTGAGGGCCCTGGTCATTCAGCAGGTCAGCCTTGCCGGTGCCAGCGTGGGCTGAGCCCTCCCCTCCCAGGGCCCTTCTTTGATGCTGCCTTTCTCCTTGAAAACTCTGGGGAGCTCCCTAGAGAGAGGCCTCCAGCTATGGGGAAGAAAGCTCTGAGTCTAGCTCCCCCTTTTTTCATGGCCTCACTGCATGATCACGCCACTCTGCCCCCCACCCCCAAACCTCACTGTGCTGTTCTGTAAGTGGGTGGCAGAGCTGTTGGAACAGTGGGTGCTGTGCATCACACAGGGGACCTGCCCTGGGCTGACTGGGGCACAAGGACTGCACCCTGAAGTCCTCAGGGCAAGTGTAACGTCTCCCTCCTGAACTGAAGGAATATGCTGCTCACTCCCTTCTCCAGGATAGCTCCGTGCTGTGTGCTTTTTACAGTGCGTTTTCTACCTGAAACGGTCCCAGCGCGACAGGGACCATCCATGCCTGTCTTACTCGTGAGAACACAGGGCATATACAGCACGCTGCAGGCACCTCATAGACGTCTCAGAATGAACGATAAACCAATAGCAAAACTTACCTGTCTCTCTGCCTGGAGAGACATAGTCTTAGAAATTATGAGACCAGCTTGCATTCCACAAATGGCCAAGACCAAACTGGCCAGTCTCTCCCTATTCCTCTCTCTTCTGTTGTGTAGAAAGAAGAACACCAGAAAACAGTTTGATTTTTATGAATTTACATTATTTTCGTATTTTGAAAAGAATTTAAAATAAAAGGGAGGACAGCCCTAAGCTTGGCACTGAAGACCCGGCTCTGTGGCCCATTGCAGCGGAGCTCACCTCTGGGGCCTGTTTCTCCAAGGGGAGTCTTGGGGCACCAAGTTCTCTTGGGGAGTCTTGAAAAATCACAAGATCACGATGAGCGTGCATGAGCTTTGAAAAGGGCTCTGCGGACTTATGATGCCATTATCTCTCCAGAACGGAAGTGTTTTTTTAAGCAAATTTAATCCCCACACCCCACCTCTGGCTTTGAGCCTTCCAGAGACTTCCCACTGCACAAAAAATAAAACCCAAACTCTTTACCATGGCCTACAAGGCTGCATGGCCTGGCCTCGGCCCGCCTCTTCAGCCTCATCCAGTATGGTGCACCCCTGTGTTCTGTGCACCAGCCACGCTGGCTTGAGACTCATCATGCTCCCCAGCTACCTCCAAGCCTGCACATGAGCTGTTCCCTCTGCCTGGAATGCCTTTCCCCTCCCTCTTTCCACACATACTTAATGCCTTCTTTTCCTGTATTTCTCAAGGAATCTCCCCAGATGCCTTAGAACAGCCATATCCAATATAGAATTTTCTGCAATGATGAAAATGCTGTAGATCTGCCTTGTTCAGTTAAGGTAACCACATGTGGCTGTTGGCACTTGGAGTGTCTGGTATGCCTGAGAAACTGAATTTTTAACTTTGATTAACTTAAATTTCCACTCTAACTAGCCATTCACAGGACTACCAAATGGGGCAGTGCAGCTCTAGAGCAAGAGTGTCCTGCTGTTACCCACTCACGGGCTCTCACATTCCTTCATCATGGCGCCCTTCACAGCTTGTGATTCACATGTAGTTGTGCAATTGCTTCCTCTATGCCTTGCTTGACTGTAAGTTCCAACAGATCGAATACTTGATCTGCTTTGCCACAATTGTGTCTCCAGCACCTGGCATGGGACCTGGCACATAGCAGGTATGTCATAAACATTTTTTGAATAAACGGATAGATGGATGGATGGATGGATGAATGAATGATTAGTGAAAAGAGATAGTTGCTTAGCCTGTTGCATCTGATAATGAAGTGTAATAATGAAAAGTCTACAAGTCATAAAAATAAGCCAAATTTGTTCTTATAGGAACCATACATTCCTTGTGCATAAATAAGCCTGTGTGTGTACAGGTGTATGTTCCAAAGCATAGCAGTGTTTGCAAAAGTTAGTGTGTGTGTGGTCGTATATACACACATATGTCCACGGGTCTGCATGGCAGGGTAATGGGGCGACTAAGACAAATGCAAAATCACTCATGGGGGCAGTTTCTAAGTCATTACTTTTATTTTGAAAGATTTGTCAAACTCGCCACAACATGGTGAGAGTTTGCATGATTAATACGAAGCAGCTTTTTCATGAAATGCTTGGAGGTGAACGAGTTCTCAGCCTGTGAGATCTGACCATCCCATTGACTTTGAAGTTTCTCTTGATTAATAGAAAGAAAAGAGGGGTGAGGGGAAAGGAGGAACATGCTAGAAATCGAGGGAAAGACCCCTCATGATAGCCACCCAAAAATGAAAAGAAAAAAAAAATCCCTCAGAAAACAAAACCAATCCACTAACTCCACTTTTTCTATTTTGCAACTTTCTACACCTCACCCTTGATTTTGGCTTTCCTGGCTGAAACAGTCCCAGTCCCGCCTCTCCCAGACAATTAGGAGGGGAGAAGCCCACCAGGTTTGGTGGGTTCCAGAGAACTGATGGTCCACGGCTCCCAAAAGTTTGAACAAACAGCCTAAGGTGGGAAAAAAAAAAAGGCACTGAAAGATGAGGGGGGAAATGGTGAGGAACTGGGTTTAAATGAGAGCTTCCATACTTTCCTAACCCAGCCTCGGGTTCTTCCAGTATAGGCCCCGCAAACACGACTGGTAATCAGCTGTTCTGGTTGGTGGGTTTTCCTGGGATTTCTCCCACCACCAGTCCTCTAGTCCCAGAAACATAGTCACTTACTTCCCTTTGCCCACCTTCAGGCTATGTGGGAAAGAACCCCACCCTCACAGCCAACACCCTGAAATGAAATTAACACAAAAATCTGACTTAGCATTAGTTTGAAACAGAGGAATCGAAAGCAAATCTGAAGATGCGGCATGTGTTAAAGGCAGATGCGAACAGATCAAAGTGCCCAGCCATTTGCCACGAAGACAACGGGCAGGGCTTCCAATGGCCAGAGAAAAATCGGACTGTTAGTGGGTGAGCAAGAGGCAGAGTTCCAACTAAGAATGTCATGACTTGAGTTACAATTTCCATTTTTAGCACCGTTAATGTTCGTTTAAATCTATGTTAGCACCTTGTCCCCAGGCAGAACAACAAACCATCCAAACATTTTAAACATTGGGGGAGACGGGAAGGGGAAGGTTAAAGAGAGAGAATCCGGTCCTGCGGACGGAGGTGTGGATTTAGATCACGAGATCCTTGTCGATATCCTCTGCAAACGAGAACAGAGAACAGGGTTAGACCCAGAGGCCCCGTGTGCATCGGTCAGGCTTACCTAGGAGTCAGAGGATCCCACCCATCCCCGGGACCGGGGGCCAGGTGACTGAGGTTCACACAAGGTTCACCCAGGATGTCGGTGACTGAGAACTCAGGTCTCCCTGTCCCCACCACTTATATACACTGCCAAGTTGTATTTCCTCTTTCCTCTCTAGGTACCTTCCAGTCCCCAGAACAGTGCTAGGCACAGAGTGAGTGCTAATGTTTGAAGAAGGGGAAGAGAAAGATGCCACTGGACGGATAGAGAAGGGTCAGCAAGCCCCTGAGAGAGCGAGGGCACCCAAACATGGAGCTCAAACAGGAGTTAGCGAGGCAGAGAGAGCAGAGACGGGAAGAGAGAACAGACACACAGATGACAGAGAGGAAGGAGGTAGAGGACGGCAGCCCCTCTTCTCAGACACTCACGCTCCTTGATGCCAAAGCAGCCAGCCCACTCATCCAGAGCGATGTACTTGTCATTGTCCAGGTCACAGGTCTCGAAAAAGCGGGTGGTGCAGTGCTCCATGGGGATGAGGGGCGCACGCAGTGGGGCCAGCTCAGTGTGGGACAGGTACCTGTATGGAGAAAGTAGGAGGGGCCTGAGGCCTGGGAAAGCCACTGATCTGCTGAGGGACTCAGAGCACAGCACTGCCTCACACTGAGCCTCAGTTTCCCCCTCCATCAGCAGGGAAGGAGCTGGCCATCATGTCTAAGGACCCTTCCAGTTCTGAGGTCCCATGGGCTTGTAAGAAAGGCCTCTTGGCACATTGAATTGTTTCCCAGTTGGCTAAGAGTTGGGGGCACAGAAACTTCGAACAAAAATATTCAGCACCTCTGCTGTTGGTGTATCAAAATCTGCTCTGGAACCGCACGCTTTCTACGGACACAGTTGCAAAGCTGCAAATGCACAGAAAAGGGTCTGAAAACAGACTTCAGGAAGACGACAGTGCTGGCTTCTGGGGAGGGGTGTGGGCAGGGGCTGGCGTTGCTGGGGGGAAGGTGGTCAAAGGGCGTTCTCGCCCTCCGCTGAGAGCTTTCGTTTCTTTGTATGCCACGTCACGTGTGAGAGGGAGGCCTTCTGATTTCTCTTCCACTGACCTCCATTCCTGTTCGCCCACCTGGCCTTCCTCCTCGGGGCCCTCCACTAGTTGTCCGCAAAACCCTCTTCCCCAGTGGCTGCAGTATGACTCCAGTTTCCTCTCTAATTCCCAGACCTACCTCCTTGCCCCACCCCACTCATGGAAGGAATCACAGTACTGTGGAAGCAACAACCCCTCCCCTTTCACTGTATACCAGGGGAGAAACTGAGGTCCAGTGTGGGGAAGGGACTCAGCAAGGTCACCGTGCAGCTCTAGGACAAGAGGAGGAGGAGGATGGCTCCCCTGGCTCAGGCTGCAGCGCTTTCCAGATGCACAGTCCTTGCAGCCCCATCTGGAAGCCTCCTTCCAGCCCCTTCCTTGGGGTCGGATCCAATTGCTCAGCCTGAGCTCCAGATGTCCCCTGACTTTTCTTTTCCCCTCCTATCCCCAGTGAGTGACTCAGTTGGATCCCAGCCATGGAAAGAGCCTGGGAGAGAAGCAGCAGGAAGCTTCCCAGAGCTCAGGAGATCCCAGCCACCCCAGATCACCAACAGGGTGGGCAGGCGCCAAGCACAAGGGCTGGAGCTGGAGCAAGGGATGAGCCTCCTGGAGAGCAGCACCCCTGGGCAGAGCAAGCTCCCCGGGCTCCTCCAGGAACACAGGCCAGGAGAGGGCCAGAAGGCCGTGGGGCTCAGCCACAGGTGGCCTAGCCACCACCTTCCCCTTCCAGGAGTGTTTTTAACTCTTTCCTCGATTGTCAGGTACAGATCTTCACCCAGAGTATGAGCTCCATGCAGGCAAGGATGGTGTCAGTTCTGATTCCTGTCAAATCCCCTGCCTAGAGTAGTGCTGGGCACAGAACAGGCACTCGGTAAGTGTTCGCTGACCCGCTGCCTGCCTATTCTGCGGTGTGGTTGCACCGTCCTGCATAACTCACTGGGATCAGAGGCAAGAGCCGTCAAACCAAAGGCTTGTGATGTGGATGGCATTGGCTTTGCGAATTTTTTTAAGAACTCCCAGGGCCAGTTTGCTGTGGGGCTGGCTCTCAGGGTCTTGCTGAAGGACCGTGAATGTGCAGGCTGCCTCAGCCCCACCAATGCCCACCCTGCTGGAGTCTGACACGCCTTCCCAGCTCGCTCTCCCTCAGCGAATGGATACCCCAGGCCAGCACTCGCAGGGCTAAGGAACAACTGTCAGGTTCTACTGACTTCCCCCTCTGGCTTGAGGGAGCGTCTGCGGCTTTCTTCCTCCCAGTTCTGTGCCCTTTCTCAGGGTGCCTGCTCCTTGCCACCCCAGCCCTGAGGCAAACTGTGGGCTCCAGGGGTGGGAGCATCAGAGGATGCCGGGAGGTATTTTGGGCCATACTCAGTGCATCTACATGCCCTGACCCATGACTCTGTGCCCTGCAGGGCCGAGCCAGGGCCCCCCTCTGTGATCCTGAGGGCCAGGGGTCTTACCCGTCAATGGGGTGCTGGTCCAGCTGGCCAAACTGCCAGTGCACGGGGAAGATGTACATGTTGTAGTTTTTCTCGAAGTCCCGAGCCAGCAGTTCCACAGGGTGGTCTCCAGCCTCCAGGCGCTTCTCGTTCTCGTGGATCTTCTTCACCTGTGGGAGCGGAGTGACACTGTGTGACAGAGGGTCTAGGGAGACCATCCATACCAGGTGGGGTCCCTCCCGCCTCTGACAGGAGGCCAGAGCAGGCAGAGGTCAGCCAAACCCAGGGTTCAAGATGAGGGAAGGAAGTGGCATAGACGGGTTGTCAGTGTCTCATCCACAGAAGTGGAGGCCTGGGGTGGTCTCAGAGGGCTCTCCATAGAGCTGCCACATCACAGTGACCCATGTGGGTCTTGCTTCACAGGGACACTGATCCAGTGGGCCTAGAGTGGGGCCCAGGCATCTGCATTTTATCAATACTCCAAGTGCTTGATGTGTCCATTAGATTTAAGCTCCACAGACTCGGTAGGAAAAAGAGCAGAGTGGTTTGTGTCTCCTGTCTGACACTGAGCTGGGCAGAGTGAGCAGCAGGTCCCTTCCCCTCAGGACCTCTCCGAGCTTTAGATGTGACTGTGCACCAGGAGCCTCCAGGGCAGCAAGCAGCAGTCCGTATCCCAGCAGCCGGGATGAAGGTCCTTATCAGGGCCGGAGTGGAGGCTTACCCTTGGAGGCCTGGTTCTGACATGGGGACTGTGGACCTCAGACAGCCCAGGGCCATGAGCTGTCCAGCCCAGGCCAGGCAGGTGCCCTGGAAAGAGACCACTTACCCGCAGCTTCTGCTTCTCGGTCAGCAGGTTGTTGTCCTCATCCCTTTCGTACAGAGTGACCAGGACGTTCTTGAGCCAGTCCCGCATGCGCAGGGGGAACTCAGACAGCTCGGAGTCCAGGCAGGGGGGGATGTCTGGGGTCCAAAATACAAGGGTGGTCAGCGTGGATGCCAGCTTTCCCTGGCTAGGCCGCTCTCCCCACTCCATGCCTTCCTCCTACAGTTACTTTAATCAGTGCCCTTGGCACAGTGGTGCAGCCTCTCTAAGGCACAGTTTCTTTGTGCCACACAAGCAAAGGTGGTCATGTGTGGGGAAGAACACTCTGCAAATGGAAAAGCACAAAGGCCTGTCTGTAGCTCCCCTGACCTTGACCCGATCACTCCAATGGCCCCTGCACCTGTCTGGGTGATGGGCCCAGGATCCACATTGGTGACATCGACCATCGGGAGGCGTCTGAAACTGGGAGGCTAAGGAATAACATCTATCCCAGGCCCAGATTAGCAGGGCTGGGGAGAGTGGGGTGTTAGGAATGTTTAACCACCAGAATATTCTTAGTGATAATTATTCCATCCTGGTTTCCGGAACGTAGAATCCCAGAATGTTGTGCCTAGAGATTCCATCCAAGTCTTCCCTCATGCAGGACTTATTGGAGGTCAGCACAGAGAGAAGGGACTTGCTCAAGGCCATGTTATCAGAGCTGCATCCAGCGTCCAGGGCACGTGGTTGCCTGGGGGCTCAGGGGTCCATTCTTCCCTCACCCTCGGACCTATATGGAAAGCCCTTCTGTGGTTAGGACCACTGTCTATTCCACCAGCAGCTGGGGAGTGGCCGAGAACCTCTGTGATGGGAACACTCAGAGTTGGAGGAAGGGAGCAATAGGCCTCAGGGAACAGCAAGAGCCACATGGGAAAGACTCCTTGGCTCACTCCTCAGTCTCGGTGCCCAGAAATGCTCCTCCCCCGGCCCCCCTTCTCCAGGCCTGCGCCTTCCTACTGCACACCCTGGGCCCCAGAACTGGGAGAGCAGGGCTGGCCATCGGGGAACCTGGCTTCCCCTCCAAGTGTCTGTGCTCTGCACTCGGAGGCGGGTGAGTGAATGGCTCTCTCCAGTGCCAGAATGTCCCAGACACACAACACGGGTGTTGTCTTGGAGGGGGAGCGAATATGGCTTTGGGGGCTTCAAATGCTAGGGGAGCTGCCCGCGCTGAAGGAGGCGCCTGGGATCACTACCAAAAGGCCCGACAGCACCCTGGCATTCCTTCTCCAAACACCTGACTCCCAGGTTTCTAGAAGAGGGTGGTCAACCATGTGTCTCAAGTCGGCAGATAGGAATGTAATGGAACAAGAAGGTCAAGGATCTGACAATACGGAGTAACAGAGGCCTAAGGGGAATTGACAGACATACCCCTCTTTTAAAGCATTAAAGTTCAAATATTTTTAAAACACTTTATAGTCCAGGTGGGGCATCATTTCCCCTTTACCATGTCAGCTGACTCTGCCCGTTCAGTGCTCTCCCTCCAAAACGGGAGGCCCGCTCAGGAGACTCACATTTGCAGGGCCCGATGTAGTCCAGGTGGAGTTTGTGGCCCTTCTTGGTGCCCTCCAGGGTGCACTTGGTGGCAAAGAAGTGGCAGGAAGAGTCGAAGGTCTTGTTATCATTGCTGCACACCTGTTGGCAAAGCACAGAGCACCTTACCTCCATTCCCAAAGCCCTCCTCACCTGTTGCAGCGGTGGGGACCTGGAGGCCCAGCTAGGAATGTAATGCACCCAAGGTGACAGAGCGAGATGAGGGTGGGGCTATGGCAGAAGCCCAATCTCTGGCTCCCAGGCCAAAGTTCAGCCCACGTTGAGAGCCACTGCTGCCTCTGAGCAGAGGCACATCTGAGTCAGGGCTGAGATACAGGGAAACCGGAAGATGTGGACAAGACGAGTTAAAGGCAGGGGTGGCGAACAGGCAGAGGGTGCAGAAGAGAGAACACAGCAGGCCCAGGATTGTTATCCTTACAAAGGCATGCTTGCAAAGGTGGCCCTAGGCTGGCATCGGGGAAGCTGGCTGGTAAACAGGTCCCTGCACTGTTAGAAAACTTCCCACCAATGATAAACGTGGCTCGCTGTGCCTAGACCGCTGTACAAGCAATGCGGATTATGCTGAACATCGGCTTTCCTTCCAGGAGTCTGGAATTTGGGCACATGCTAGGCAGAGGGTGCCTGCATGACCAGCCGCCAAGTAAAATGTTGGGTGCTGAGTCTAATGAGCTTCCTTGGGCAGAATCATGGCCCACTGTGGCTACGTTTCTGTAGCTGGGGGAAAGCATGAGACCCATCATGAGGGTGGGGAAAGAGAAAGCAAGCCTGACCGACCATGGATTCCTGCCTGTGTCTTATTCCCCTGTGACCTGGCTGCGTATCCTTCTTTTTTTTCTTTTAAAGATTTATTTACTTCCTAAGAGGGGAAGGAAGGGAGAAAAATATCAATGTGTGAGAGATACATAATTGGTTGCCTCTTGCACACCCCCAAATGGGGAGCCTGGCCCACAAACCAGGCATGTGCCCTGACTGGGAATCAAACCTGCAACCTTTTGGTTTGCAGGCCAGTGCTCAATCTACTGAGCCACACCAGCCAGGGCCCAGCTGTATATCCTTAATACGTCGCTGTAGTAAATCTTAGCTGTGAGTACAACTGTTTGCTGTGTCACAGGGATCCTCCCAGTGAGTCTCTGCATGTGGCGGTGGTCAAGCTGAAATGCCGAGGGCTGACCAAGGGCAGTGGCAGTTAGGTAGCTAATGTCAGCAGGGGAAGTCTTGGGTTGAACCTGCTGCATGTACTTGCTTATGGATCCCTGCAGAGGGAAACTTGGAGTTGGTGAGCAGTGGGGTGGCGGTGAGGAGGAGGGAAGAGATGATGATGATGATGATGATGCTAAAATCTGCAGCTCAGAAAGTACGTTATATTGGAGGGAGAGAAGGTGGAGAATCCAGATAAGAGTGGGGGGGATAAGACTGGTCTAGACTCGCTATCCTGGCTAGGTCAGTGGTGCAATAGTGGACACAAGTAGGTACTCAACACACATTTACTTGGCTGGCAGGATGGATGGTGAGTTGACTGAGTGAGTCCTATGAGGAGCAGAATGGACAGACTTGAAAGATTTTTAAAAACAGCACACACACTGGGTGCTTACTAAGTGCCCAGCATCATCTGGCAGGTGCCCACAACAGCCCTATGAGGTAAGGGACTATTTCTGTCCCCTCTTTAGAGATGAGAAAACTGAAACTTGGAAAAGTTTACCAACTTAGCCAAGATCTCATAGCAAGTGATAGAGGTGGGGTTTGAAGTCGACCTTCAGTCTGACCCAGAACCCACATCCTTGGACCCGAAGCCGGGCTAGGCTGCTCCCTTGTTGAGAAAGCCCAGTGCCTGGTGTCGACGTGTTCCCTTCTGAGTCCGACACGGAGCTCGGAACCTGGTGTTGCTGAATCAGTTCCGCTGGTTGCTGGAGAGATCCGGTGACAGGCAGAGCCCCACCTCTGACTCCCCTCCACTTTCCTGCTGTGACTGTACCTAGTGAGGGCACTTTTGATACTAGAGCTGCTCAGTAGGACCTCCAGACCAACAGTTTTCTAGGCAGATACTCTGCATTGGGAAGGGCCCGGTCCCCCAGCCCTCTGCCTCGTCCCTCTGTGCTCACCTTCTCAAACTCGCCGATGGGGGCAGGGCAGCTGGTGGGGTCCTGGCACACGCACATGGGGGTGTTGTTCTCATCCAGCTCACACACCTTGCCGTGTTTGCAGTGGTGGTTCTGGCAGGGGTCTGGCAGAGTGCAAAGGCATGTCTTTAGCCCCACATGGGTTAGCATATCCGCCCCACCCCAATCCAGATGGATCCTGGGGCAGAAGTCCTCGCCTGTGCCCCCCACTCTGGGACTCGGGCAGCTGAGTCCTCCCTTCTCCTGCGGAGCCCAGAGTCGGCATTTAAGGGAGCAGCTGGCTCAGTCTGGGGATTAAAGATCTGGTGGGAGGTCATGGTCACGCGCATTTTGCAGGTCCTGTAGGCTCAGCCTGGGACCCAGGCACACTGGGTGCCATATGGCTTCCCTGAGGATTGAAGCAACCACTGTGTTCTCAGCTCTCTGATCAATCATAGTGAGGCAGTTTGGGATTCTAGCATAAGTGGGAAAGTCAGCTGTCATCATGGAGCCAGAGCTGTGAGGTCCAACAAGAAAGGCTTGAGAGGCTGCAGAGGAAAAGGGAGAAGAGCCCGAAGACCCACACTGAACAATGGAGCCCAACTGCGTCAGATGAACACCGGATGAGGAGGAGGGGGAAGGGGAAAAGGAACAGGATTCGGTGGACACCCCTGTGCTCCAACAAAAACTCTGCGCCCTCAGGATGAGAGCTCCATCTAGCCTCTTCCTCCTGACGCTTGGCTCGGGGTGTTTTAGTCATCTTGGATTAGAGGCCAGCTCTGCCAGGCACTGGGCCAAGGGCTCTTAGGCTTCATCTCAGATCCCCCCAGCCCTGGGGCCAGGCCTGCTGCCTTCATCCTGTTCCTATTGGGGTGGTGATGCTGAGGCTCAGAGTAGCTGAGCAAGCAGTACGAGGGTGCTCGCAGAGGGCTGACAAGTCTGAGTGCAAACTTGGGTTGGTTTGCTTGTCAAGTCCATGCTGTGAACCCCAAGGGTCCACTGCCTCTCTCCCTCCCTGCCTCTCCACTCTGTGGGAAGGAAATGCCGGCACAATGGGCAGAGACAGAGGCCCGGGGTCCTCTCTCTCTCTGGCACTAACTCCATGGACAGCATCCTGGGTTAGGCCAGCTTTCAGGCCTCATTTCTCCACGGCTGTGTGGAAATCCAATGAGTGAATGAGTGCGAAAGCTTCTGAGGTCCTCTCAGGTCTGCTCCTGTGTGGGACTTGGGCTAAGATGGGGGCCAGTGCAGAGCTCACGTGACAAGTGATCTCCCTGAGGGTGCAAAACCTCCCTCAGAACAAGAGCCATGAGGGGAGAAGGCCGTTTCCAGCTGAGGAACCTCCCTTCCTGCCTCTCACAGAAGGGACAGCCTGGCTATAAATAGATCTTCCCCAGATTCCACAGAATATTCCTGACCTCTAAATCAAAGCCATTCCTCTTCCACACCCACCCCCTCTTGGGAGGACCCCCGCCCTGCATTTCCTTGGGAAGGAACCTCCTGTAGGCTGTGCCTACATCCCATGCCCAGGCAACAGAGGGCATAGACTTGATGTGACAAGGGACCTACTCTCGGCCACCACCTCCTCTTCAGCTTCCTCGGCACCTTCCTCAAATTCTCCTACTTCCACCTGGACGGGGTTGGCTCCCACAGGTACCTGGGTGGAAGGGAGAAGAACAAGTAGTTGGTGCCACCCTCATCCCAGAGCTGGAAGAAAGGGCTGAAGGCTGGAGGGGACTGGCTGAAAGCCTTAGGTCCCCATGAGGGGACAGTGAGGTGACCAGCTGGAGGTGGGCTGGGCCCAGGTCGCAGAGAGCACCAATGCCTGCTCTAGAAGGTGCATCCACCTTACAGACCCACTGTCTGCTGTGCCCTAGAGTTCTCCTGAGAGGCGTTGGGGGCCCCCAGGGGTGTGAGGGCAGGAGGCGGCGCCAAGCTTTCCACCCCTGCCAGCCATGCAGGGGCAGGCCCCCTGTCATCTGCTTGTTGTGTGGGGAGACTGGTGACCAAGAAAAATGGTCCCACAGCCTAAAAAATAAAACTCTTCAGAATTGTGGCTCCACCTGTAGGGTCCACTGAAGGTTTGGAAAGCATTCAGTAGTGGGTCAAGATTGGAGGCTATATAGGGTTTATATCTGTGCTGTGTGAACATGAGAAGGGGACAAATGTCCCTGTCCCAGCAGGTGACCTATAGCACCTGTCTAGTTTCCCCAGGGAAAAGATGTGGGCACAGAGGGGCGAGGGTCTGGGCACCTCCTTACCTCGGACACCTCAGCCACAGTTTCCTCCACCACCTCTGTCTCATCAGGCAGGGCTTCCTGCTGCTGTTGGGAAGAGAAAATGGTGTTCAGAGAGGTCAAGATCAAGGCCAAGGCCAGCTTTGCCTCTGAACTGCTTCCGACCTGGAACCTAAAGCTGGGGAGGTAGGAAAGCAGCTCACTGGAGATCCCCAAGGCTGTGCCCCAGGGACGGCCATGGGTGGGACAACAAGGCAAAGGAGAAGGCACACATGGAGACCCCATGGACCACCGGGGCGCCTCCCTGGTTGCATGTCGTCTGTCTCAGGCGTCCGCCTCAGCTTTAGCCTGGAACGTGTTTCACTGCATTGACGCCAGTGAAGTCTGAAAACCACCGAAGCAGACCCCGCCTCCTTTCACAGAGGGGAAACAGACCAGAGAGGGTGGGCAGACATCGTGAATTTTAACAGCTGTCATTCTCTTCCCTGGGATGCGATATGATTATGGTGACGATGATGACGATTAGGCAATTCCTTCTTGCCATGTCAACTTGGCATAGGAAGAAGCAAAATAACATAACTTTGAGGCTGCTGGCTGACTGGGGCCGCTTCTAAACATAATGTTAATCTTGTCAAAACTTTTGCCAAGATCTACCCACCTGATCAAGAGACCTACCATCACTCACACCTCCTCGTGACAAGAGGGTAAGGGAACCACAGGTGGAAGGAAACTCTTCTTTCTGACTGCCCCAGGGCCCTTCTTCCCTCCCTGGTAAAGCCTCCCAGGCCAGCTCTGCAGAACCACCCCGGGCCTCTGCATGCAGTGCGCAGAGGAACTGTCAGTCAAGGTGACCCCCAGTCCCCTGGGCAAGGAGCAGGCCCAGGACCAAGGTCAGCCAGACTGGTGCACTCCTTGAATTTTTTAATAATTGTCTTGGCACCTTCTCTCATGTGGAAGCTGTTGGAGCAGATCCGTTCTGATGGCAACCACTCGGAGACTGTCCACTCGTTCTTACCTCCAGGTCCTTCCTCTTCTAGTCCCCCCCCAAGGCCTTTGGTTTTATAATCCACCTCCATTCCCTTCTCCCCCTAGTTTACTCAGCCGTCTGTTGCTTGCATCCAGATAGCCCTCACTGATTCAGAAACTAACCCCTCCCCACCTCTGTGGCTCGACTCTCTTTTAAAATCATTCTACCAGCACCGCCCCCCCTCCGCTAGAATTCCTTACGTGGCACAGGGTTCTCCTCCCTCTAAAGAAATCCTCCTTCAAGGTCTGAGGAACTCTGCCTGCCAAAGAGTTCATCTAACTACACAGAAATCTCTTTTCTCTGTAATTTCCACCTAGGGGTTCTTGTTGCAATTTTCATCCTGAGCTTATTAGTTTGGGGGGGGGTGGATCTTTTTAAACTATAAGATAAATAACTTGAGATGGAGGAGTCCCTGTCCCTCCTGAGCACCTGGAGCTGGCAGAGTTGATGGCCCCAAGCTGGTGGGGGTAAGACCAAGCAGAGACGATCTTTAGGTACTTACAGGAGCTGCCAGGGCCCTCCCGGCCAGGCAGAGGAGAAAGAAGATCCAGGCCTTCATGGTGCTGGGGGCCCTGCAGGGAGAGAGGTTGCCGTTTAGTGAGTAGGTGGCTTCCTGCAGGAGGGAGGATTCCTTCGGACGCTGGGTTCCAGGGATATGCAAGGTGGTTCTAGATGTGCATGTTAACTGATAGAGAAAGACATGGGAGAAAGCTGCTTCAACTAATTCCCTCTCAGCCCTGACCATCAGAGAATATATCAGCAGGACGCTGATATACCTTTAACACCCGCTCAAACACTCGTCTGCCGTCCTTCCTCACGGAGAGCAGGCCTCTGGCTCAGAGCCTTCACAGGAAACTATATCCAGCTGGGACTCAACGAAGTTGTTTTGTCTTCTTTGTATTTATTTTCATAGCTTCCTTCTATTGATGACAGAGGTAGACCGATTTTCCCATTTATGGTGGTCCCACACAGTCTCCTTCCTCAGTACGTTTATTTTAGGTTTTTAAAAAGTGATCACGGAGACGATTGGCTAGTTTGTCAAGTTCAGACAATGCTGAACCAGATCCTGTTCAAGGGACCTTCCATCCCTGATGTCCTAGAATTATTTTCCTACTCCCCCTCCCCCAGACATTCCTCCTCTTCTTCCTCCTCCTTCATCTCTTCCTCTTCTTCCCTATCCCCTCGGTGACGCAAGAAGTTAATAGGCAGCCACTTCTTGCCAGTCTGAGACAATGAGATCTACGTTCTGAAACAAAGAACAGCAGTCTTGGAGAGTGGCCTTGGACACTTGGGGGTGGCCGCATTTTTCTCTCCATTCTGCCCAGAAAGGGCAGCATTGCTCTGGGTCCTCCAGGGTGACCGTCCAACTGCTTCTGTGTGCTGCGTGTTCTCTTTGCCGTTCATAGCTAAAGAATGTTAGCTGAGATCTAGAAAATTCTCCTGTCCTGGACACGGCTAAGTCCTCACTCTTTAAATGCTGAACTCTTTTTTTTTTTTTAAAGATATTATTTATTAATTTTAGAGAAAAGGAGGGAGAAAGAGAGGGAGAGAAACATCAAAGTGTGGTTGCCTCTCGCACACTCCCTATCAGGGACCCGGCCCACAACCCAGGCATGTGCCCTGAAGGGGAATTGAACCTGTGACCCTTTAGGTTCGTAGGCACTCAGTCCACTGAGCCACACCAGCCAGGGCTAAATGCTGAACTCTTGACTCTAATACTCTCCTGACTGGTAGGGATCTTGAAGCCAAATCTCCTCTGGTGATTCTATGCCCAAAATGCCATCCTTATGAGAGAATCGATGGCGAAGATATTTTATTTCTTGTTCTAACTAGATGTGCTTCCATTTTCAAATGCCTTTAAAAAGTTCTCCCTTACACTGATCTACATTTGTCTCCCTCAGACTTCTGGTCTGCTCTGTTCCCCATCCTGTACTCCCTCTGCCCCCAGCCAGCCTTCTGTCAAGGTGAACTGTCACCCTGGCTTCCCTCGAGTGTCCCCCCAAACTTCCAGGTTGGGCTTATCATCCCTAGTTCCTCCCAAGACCTCTCAACTGACCGAGCACCTTGGAGGTATGGAAAAAACACTCGGCTTGGAATGACATGCCAGGGATTCTTGTTGCACCTCAGCAGTGTTTTGGCGAAGCAATGGTGTGTCCTTCACCCTCTCCAGCCCTTGGTTCCCCCTTCCATTAATTGAGAGACTTAGACTAGGTGAACCCAGGTGGTTGGCTGGGCCCTTGAAATGGCACCGGCACATGCTGGTCTTGGCACACAGAATTGCCTCTGGCAACAAACACTGTCACTTGGATTCGAGTATTTGTGTGCTTGGGTAGCAGAAACAGGCAGGGGAAGAGCAGTTCCTCACAGCCGTCTATTGGACTAACAGAGACACAAAACCTCACCTCCTGTTTCACAGGGTGTGCGTGATATAAAACTAACAGCAATTTAAAGGAATCGACGTGGGAGCTTGGCATTGCTTCACCCTGGCTGAAGCCTCCACAAAGTCCAATCTTCCCCTTCCAGGCAGTTTTTGGAGTGTCCCCCCACCCCACCCCTCACACAGTTGGAGGCTTGTTCTCCCCAGGGCTAGAGTTGGAAAAGTCTCTCTTCTTGCAAAGCAACTCCTGCATCTGGCTTCGGGCGAATAGAGCGGGAGAGAAAGCATCAATGAAGGACTTGTCTGAGATTGAAGGTGAAGGGTCAAAGCGAGACTGGCAGCTAGGACAAAAAAAAAGTCACCTAGTCTGGGCTCCAGTGACAGGGCAAGTCACGGGAGACACGGCTCAGTTAGGACTGTCAATGTAATAAGCCTGGCTGGAGAGGCAAGAAGGACTGGGGTCTCCAGAGTCCGTATCCTTTATGTGAGCAGAGGAGCCATGCCACCCCTCTGACCGGGGAAGGGTTTTCTGGTGGCTCTTCCACCTGTCCCGTCTCATTACCTTCCTGCACTTTTTTGTCAGGGGGCACACTCACCCTTTCTGCCACCTGCTGCCCCCAGTTTTGCAGCCAAGAGAGAAAAGTAATTCTAAATCTTGCCACGCTTTGTAGTTAGTTTCTAAAGGCCTCACTTCGCCACTGTCCCTTTAGAGCCTGTGACACATGGCAGGTGGGCAGACAGGCATGGGAGGGCTCTTAGTCCCACTTTCCCGAAGAGGGGTCTGCAGTTGAGAGGGAGGAAGTCATGTGACGTCCAGGCCTCTTCCAAGTTGACCAACTCCCTCCTCGTGGCATAGGGGTGGGGAAGAAATTCAGATAGTGAAAGTGTTAAGAAAAGGACCCAAAATCTTGGAAGAGTTTTTTTTCCAAATTTGGGGTTCTGCCCATCACCAGTCCCAGAACCCGTTCCCTCCAGATGATGGGCCCAGAGGGACGGGGAGCAGCCGGCCTTGTGAACGCACAGCCCTACGCCCTGCAGAGCCATGGGACGAACCTCTGAGGTTCGCTAAACACCACTGGCCCAGGAGGCCAGGCGCCCGCCCCGCAAAGCTAATGGGGTACAACAGTCACCTCAGCAAGGTCAGGTCACAGGGTCAGACCCCAACGTTCACAACTTACCAGCTGCACACTCATCCTATCAAGCCTAGGCCAGGTGTGCCTGGTAAAAGTATAGACACCTTCCTGTACATGACGGGATTAAATGACAATTCCCTTCTTTGTAGCTCTTCAGTTGGTGATGATGGGTATGTTTATCTTTTTTTTAATCCTCACCTGAGAATATGATGAAAGATCTTAGAGAGGAAGAGAGAAAGAAGCATCAGAAGCATCGATTGGCTGCCTTCCATAGCGCCCCAGCTGGGGATGGAACCCACAACCTTTTGGAGTATGGGATGATGCTCCAACCGACTGAGCCACCTGGTCAGGGCGCATATGTTTATCTTTTTGAAAGTGTTTTTCCTAATCTAGCATCCCGTTGGGGCCTCAAAGCATGTCTTTCTGCTCTATAGTGCAGTTGAGAAAACTGAAGACCAGAGAGGGGGAAGAAACCTGCCAAGAGCCCCAGGCAGTGAATGTTAGGGCTGAACGAGGGCCCAGGCTGCCCCACTGCACTCTACCTTGGTCTCCCTTGTGGCCACTCCCTCCCCAGTGCTCACCTGAATGGGGCCCTGTTGGACTGTGGACTGGCCTAAGGTGCAGGAAGGAAGGTAGCCCAGGCCAGGGGAGGAACAGAAGGTGTTTCCCTTGGCTCGGTGGTCATCAAACGCAGACACCACTCACCCCTACCCCACTGCCACCACCTCCTCCTATTCCGTACATCAAGTCCCTTCCTTTGCCTTTATTTGTTCTGGAGATGGCTGAACAGCCATGCTTGGCTGCCAGCAGGACCTGGAGCTGAGGTCACTTCTCTCTCTTTGGACAGACTCTGGGGATGGAAAAGTACACCAGCCCCCCAGTTGCTCTCCCTCAAGACATGAAGAGCTCCCTTCGGGCTCTCCCTGGATACTGAACAGTTGCTGAATGTCAGAACTGGGGGACATCTCAGAATCATAGAATTTTAGGCTGTGGGTCTTAGAATCACAGACTTAACAATATGAAACACAGAATCTGAGCTGTAATTATTAAATCTGATTTAAGTAAAATGTTGATAAAGCAACGCAATCCGATAGAACTTTCTGAGATGGTGCACCATCCACTATGGCAGCTACTGGCCACATGGGGTTCTCAAACACTTAACATGTTGCTGGTGCAAATGAAGAACTCAGTTCTTAATTGTATTTCATTTTAATTAATTTAAATCTAAATACCACATGTGGTTGGGGCTACCCTGTTACACTGAGTGGCTATAGACTTTTCTAGAGGCAGAATAGCATAGAGATAAACTCATGGGCTCTTGAGATGGAACGTACAGGTTCAAGTCCTGGCTCTGCTAGTTAACAGTTGCATGACCTTCAGAAAGTGCCTTTCCCTCTCTGGGCCTCAGTTCACTTCTCCATCTGCGAAATGGAAATAACACGCCTACCTTACAATGCTCGCGGTGGTCTACATGAGAGAATACAGTAAGTAAGCAATGTTGTTTGGAAGAGCATCTCAAAATCCAAGGACCCCAGAATCTGCATCCCCTCCTCAAGAATCCAGGGCAAGGATCCCAGCTCTTTGTGGCCGAGGGAGAAAGGCAGTTGGGGTGGAACAAAGGAGACATTTCCCCTCTCAGTCTAGGGGCCACCAGCCCAGCCTCCAGCCTGGCCTCTCAGTTGGGCTGCTGACGCAAAACAAGCATCTCGCTCCCACTGTTTGGCTTGGAAACAAGGCTTCCAAAAACACACGTTCATGGTAAATAAGCCCAAAGGGAGGAAAACAAGTCTAGAGGCTAAAAAGGAGCCCATGAGCCAGGCCTGCCAGGGAGCTGGGACTTGGAAAGAGGGCCGAGCCAGGCCAGCAAGGCACTGCAGTGGCCAGCCTGTGCACCCTGGCACTCCAGGGAGCAGACACAGCCACACGGAGGCGACTCGACAGTCAGGAGTCCTGAGATCGAGTCTTGGCAACACTGCCCAGCACACCGTGCAGACTTAGGGGAGGCTCCTGCTCCCAGACCGCACCTTGCCCTGCCCGTCTGCACAAACACTGTTGTCGATCGGTGGTGCAGGCCAGGGAGCCCTTCCTCACAATGGAACTTGCTGCTGAAGTCCACAGTTGAAACAGCTAAAACCCTTTGCATTTGTTGAAACATGTGAATGTATTATTATCTATTCCATAAATCAGCTTAAAATAAAAACACACTACAGCAGGTACAAGTGAAGTTGAGATAGGGCTGAAGTCCTCCACACTCGACCACTCCCTGAGAGGCCTTGGAGCTTCCCTAGGTGCCTCTGGGCACGATTTGAAAACCCTGGGGCCAGGTGGTCCCCAAGGTTCCTTTTATTCCTGGTGTGCTGAGTAAACTCAGGCAGATGCCTCATAAAGTGTCACCTCCCCCAGCTCGCCCCTTGACTCTCTGCTTCCACTTCTAATACTCCTTGCGGGAAGGGAAGAAGCCAAGGGAAACTTTTAGGGTGTCATGGGTGCTTAAGCCTAGGACTGAAGAGTTTCTGGGCAACTCAGAAGTAGCCCAAGAAGGTTGAGAATGGAAATCAGTCTGACTTAGATCCCATAAAGGCATCCAAGCTGCCACGTTTCACTCCTGGGTGGAGCTTCAGGCTTGCCTCCTTGGCTCCCCCTAGGGGCCACCACTGTATCGGTGTGACCACAAATGGAAGGGATGAGAAACAACATCCAAGTATATCCAACGTCACATCCCAAATATGTGGCATCTATGCCTCCATCTGCTCCTCCTGTGCATGTGGCAGACATGACTAATCAATTATATCATTTCCCCTAGAGTCCAGAGTGGCATTTGAGTCCTGAACCATTCTTCTGGCAGTTGCTACCAAAGGACTGTGAATCACAAGCTCTATGAAACCTCTTTGCCATGCTTCTGATTTTAGAAACAGAGAAATCAAGGACCAGAAAGGGAAAGCAACTCACTCAAGGTCCTGCAGCCAGCTGGTGGTTGGGCGAAACTTCCAGATGTTACCCTTGTTTTGTTTTGTTTCTTTTTTCTCTGATCAATCTGGAATCCTAATGCCAAGACTAACTCGAGATGACAAAGAGGGCTACCCTGATGATACAGGGTAACGCCAAGTTTCTGGAAGGACCCAGCTCTGAGAGAATTGCTATGTCCATCCACATGTTCCCTACAGACCTCCAGCTCTATGGCTTGATGAGGGAGAGCAGAGTACTTCCCAAGGAGGCTGTTTTTCTAGACAGTTTTGTCAAGTCACACCACGGTGACTCTGGCCCTGCTCAGCCCAGCAGTCCGAGTTCAGGGTCCGGGTTAGGACACAGGCTCTGTGCTGTAGAGAAAAGGTAGCTTCACTAATCCCTGGGGTCAGCTGAAACCTCCGCTCCAGCCTTCCCTCCCCTCCTTCGAAGACCGAGGTTAGGGAGGTAGTCCACAGGAAGCAAATGAGCACCCACCTGTTAGCCACATCAGCATGCTACCCCAGTGACAAAGCCACGTGGGCTGGGGTAGGCCACTGCAGGGCAGCAAAGGAGAGAAGGCACTGCTTATTGTTCACTCTGCACAGGGCTCACTGCCTAAGGAGGGAAGTGTGTAGATGTGATAAACTTACCATATGGAAAAAAAAAACCCAGGGTGAACACTGGATATTTCCAAACATCAGAGAGTTTGGCTTGGACATCAGTTTGCTGTGTGATCTTGAATGAGTTCTTTTCCTTTCCTGAGTCTCAGTTTCTCTGTCTTCAGACTGTAACATCGGTCTGATGCGGCGTGTACGTACGTCACGTGTCTATCTTTCCATCACGACCTGCATTTGTGTCTGGCTGTGCCCGTCTGTATGTGGCTGCCCATGGCAGCTGTGTCTGCAAGCCTGACTGTGTGTCCGTATTAGGTACGTGTGGGCTGGAGGACTTCTGTGTGAAGCTGTGGCTGTGCGCCTGTGCGTGTCTGCCTGACTCAGTATCTGTATGTTTGGGCCTGTACAGGTAGGCGTCAGAGTTTGCACATGCGTCGAGATGTTTACCTGGAGCCTGTCTGTGAGTCGAGGTATCAGGTATTGAGTGCATAACCTTTCTGGGTCTGCTCATGTGTTGACTGAGGCTTTTAGTTTGAGCTGTGCCAGTAGGTGCCTATTGGTGAAATCCATGTGTATGATCTGCACCCTCATTGGTTTGTGTCTGTCCCTGTTTCTCTCTGCACAATTAGCTTCCAATCTCGATGACGCCAATGCACAAACACTCTCCTGTTCATGGCAGTCCTCAGCTCTTTCCTTTCCTCCGCCGTCCTTTCCTATTTATAGCCTATTTTCGGCCAGAAAAGCCGCTCTTGTGAATAGCTCACTGCAGCTGTACTACTGGCTGACAAGTCTCCACAGATGGATAGAGATTTTAGCAGGACTGTTATGCAACCCAAGATCTTGTGGCCCCTCCTCTCTTGTTTTTTTTTTTTTCAGCTATGGGAATAGGGAGTGTTAAAAAGTAGGCCAGCCATTCTTTCTAATGCAGTCAGCATCTGGAATTTAGGTTTGTAGGACTTCGGAGCAGGAAGGGCAGCTGAGACCATCTAGGTGACATTCCCTATTTACCAGATTGGGAAACTGAGGCCAGGAGAGGGGAAGGGTCTTTCCAATGTCATTCACTGTGAGTCCGGACCCTCTCCCGCTGGTGCTTTGATCAGCACTGTTTCAACCCTGCAGGGTACAACGCTCCTGGGAAATACTAGGGAAGGGGCCCAAGTCAAAACGAATTTAAACAACATATTTTTTAGTGTGCCCATTAGCACTTTCAGTAAAGAGAAGTTACATACAACCCCACAGATGATGGAGCTGCCAAAGAAGAAATCTGGGAACACTAGCACCAACTCTTTGGTGCCATAATGCATCAGATGTAAAACCCCTCATTCGGAGGGGAGGGCCACATTTCAGCAAGTGCTTCCCCGCACATTACCCCGTCTTGCCCACATGATTTCCCTTTGAGGTGGCTGCTGTTACTGCTCTTTAACAAGGAGGAAACTGGCGCTCGGAAAGGAGAAGCTCTCAGTTCAAGGTTAAATGGCCTCTGCAGGCCCAAGGTGGAACTAAAACTCAGGTCTTCAAAACCCTGTCTGGGAAGCTCATCTCAGCCCCACAGCTGCCCTGAGGCCCTAGGGCCCCAGAGGATCAGTAGGGCAGGGCCTGCAGTCCGCTTTTGTAGTATTTGGGGGCACAGTGGAGCGGGGGACATTCAGACTGAGCCCAATGTACTCTTGAGTGTTCCCAGCATCCCCTCCCAGCCCGCAGGCGGAGACCCTGAAAAAAAAGGTTACCGTGGCAACTCGCATTCCTCCTGGAGTGAGTCATGGCAAAGAAGAGCTTTTCAGTGGGTGGGACTTGAAGAAAGTCTCACAAGTTGATTCCCTCTCCAGCCCCCCCCCCCCCCCGCCCCCCTCCCACCCCTTGCTCCAGGCTTTGTCGATGTGGCAGTTGATGGCTGCGGGTTAACTCTTCCCGAAACCACTTCAAGTTCAAAATTTCTGGACCTCCTGCAAACATCTGTTAGCTTCCAGTCCCCATCCAGTCCATCTCCCACACCACGCCTCTGGCTGTTTTGAGGGTCATGCATCCGTTTGAGAACATCTGAATACCGAGGAGGTGAACACCCCCTTGTGCTGTTTCTCTCCAAACACACACACACACACACAGTACTGCACTCACAATTTTAAGGGGCTTGCAGATGCCTTGAAGCCCATTCAAAGGCTAATCTGTGGATTCCCGTTTAATAGACCATCATTTGAAAGTTTGAGAGGATGTCAGGTGCCTCAAAGACCATCAAGTCCAACGCTCTTACTTTACAGATGAGGAAACTAAGGCCACAGGAGAGACTTACCTAAGATCGCACATACAATTCGTGCCCCGAGTCTGCCATTCTGCTTCTGATTTGCTTCTCATGCTCCCATCAGCACTGGGGTGTAGAGAAATTTAACCCTACGGTATTGCTGGGGAAAACATCTCTATGTGTTCCTCACAGAATGCTGTCCTTTCCAGAGGAAAAGTTTGCCTCTCTGTTCACTTTTGGGCAGACTGGGCTTCCGGGAAGACCATGCCTTATCCCAGTGCCCCTTTCCCGTGGTGTCCTTCAGGACACAGGAAGGCCACTCACCACCCAGCCAGTGGAGCCAGCAGGGTAAAGACAGGAAGGGGTTTATCTGAAGAAGAACTAACACCCTAAAAGGCTAAGCACCAGTCCTGTGTAGGGTTTAAACTTCTCAAAACCAGGAAGTGTAAAAAAATTGCCCCGGAGCCTTCTCTGTCATACCTTTTCCCTTCCCCCCTCTCAGCACATCCCCCACCACACCCAGTCTCCCAGAGGACCCAGTGCTCCTGTTGGATGGTATCAGATGCCTGGGGCCTTCAGGTCTAGACTCACTAAGTAAGGGCTACCGCTGGTGAGTTCCTGGGTTTACACCCCAGGGAGCCCAGCACTGGAACAATGCCTGACCCGAGGCTGACTGGTGTCTTGGAATCAGTTTGTGGCTGGGGGTGGGGATGTCGATAAGGGAGAATTCAAGGGAAACTGGAGCCTTCCCGGGGGTGCTAATTAAAGATAAAGACCCCCTTAGCCTTCTGGAGATTGATTTATCCTTTATGTAAAGTCCCTTTGGGAAAATAGAGCCCCTGATCAAGAGCCAAGTGCGGGCAGTTTCTTCTCCGGGAATGGAGAGCTGGACAGACACTGGCTGCCAGCAGGTCCCCGTTGTAGCTGTGACTGTATCGGATTCCCAGGGAAGGAGGTGGCTGCCACATTTGCAAAGGGAGCACAGAGGGACAGGCAGGCAGCCTCTGAAACCAGAGACAGCCACAGAGGGAGGACTCCCTCCAAGACATAGCGAGATTATCTCCTGCAGACCTAGAAGTTACACTGTGACTGCACCCGAAAAGCAACAGGTAGAGTGTCCAGGGCCCTGGCCCTGCAAGGGAGCGGCGGTAGAGCCCAAAGGAGTTGGGCGCCCCCTTCCCTGAATCCAGGCCTCCCAGCACAGCTTCCCCACCCCGCACCCCCACCCCATACACACACTGGAGGAGTGAACTAGGGTGTAGGGTATAGAAGGGAAAGGCAGGGCAGGGGGCCCACGTACCTCAGTGGCAGGAAGGCAGCGGGCTGAGTCGCTCTGGCAGTCTGAAGGTCTGCAGGAATGTGGAGGGGTTTAGAGCCGGGCAACAGGAAACCACTCGGAGCTCTGGGCTGGGTCTGTCTCCCCCTCCACACCTCCTGCCTGCCGAGGTCCCTCCTCCTTCTGTCTCCTCCTTCCCTCCCACCCCTAACCCCCACCCCCAGCCAAAGCTGTCTCTGTCTTCCAGTTCTCTCTCCCTCTCCTTGTGGTGGGCTGTCCTGACCAGACTCCCCAGCTCTGCCTGCCTCATGGTTCTGGGGCTGCTGCCTAAACAGACTCAGGGAGTGCCAGGGCTGCAAGCCCGGCAGGCATCACCTAGAACAGCCTGCCCTGTGTTCAAAGGGGAGCTGAGCCCTGGAGGGGAAAGGCATTACCTAATGGCCCCCAGGGGCAGAGCCAGGGTCAAGTGTCTTGACTTTATGGCAGTGCTCTGTACAAGGGCTGGACATTGGGCAATGCTGAGGAGGGCAAAGCCATGTAAAGGCCTTGTATCTGTGACAAAGGCAAGGCCGGGACTTGCCTCTGTACAGACAAGAAGCTGCCACTGGTGGAATCATCACTGATGATTTGGTATATGGTCTAAAAATAACCACTCTAACTCTAGTTGCACCATTAATAGACACATCAGAGATTAGCTTTCTAGTTGGGGTCTCCGTGTCATCACTATAGAGCAGATACGGGGACTGATGATGTTGTTAATACTCACAGACGTAACAGTAGCCAAGGTTTACTGAGGACTTAATCATCTTCACAGCAACACTTGCCTTAGACACTGTTACTAGGCCCATGTCACTAATAAGGAGACAGAGGCTCAAACGATGTCACTTGCCCAGAGCGCCTGGCAGGCTCATCCCACATTCATTCATGCCGACGCTGCGCAAACTTCTCAGTGCAGGACGTCTTGGTTGAATATTTGTTACAGCTTCACACTCAGAGAAGAACAAGAGTTAATATCTGGCCCTTGCCCTCAAGAAATTTTGGATGTTGCTGAGAGTATATGCCTTATGGATACATGATTGGGACAGACTCTGAGGCTTGTCCTGGGGGCTCAGAGTGGTAGGGATGCTGGGTTGGAGCAGGCAGAGAAGGCTTCCTGGAAGAGGTGGATCTTGAAGCATGAGATCTTGAAGGATTGAGTTTGAATAACATGGAAAGGGTTGAGGCAGAGAGCATTCTCATCAACTTCTGCATGATGTGGCCTCTGCCTCTCTTGCCATCCTCTCCTCCTGCCGTTCTCCCCCTTGCTCACTCCCCTTCAGTCACACCAGCTTCCCTGGAGCCCCTCAACAACCCCAACGTTATTCCTACCCCAGGACCCTTGCACTTGCTCTTACCTCTGGCAGGGACATTCTTCTAGGACATTCTGATTCCCCTGTGCCTACAGTTTTATCATCCTTCAGGTCTCTGTCCTAATGTCACCTCCTGTAAGAGTGCCTTCCTGACCACCCAACTTAAGTCACTCTCCCGACCTCTCTCACTGGCATAGTGCATGCCCTTACCCTGTTTTATTTCCTTCCTCACACCTGTCGTGATCAGAAACCATTTGTCTCCCCCACTAGACAGAAGCTCCTCGAGAGCAGGGGGGTCACCTGTCATCTTCGCCACCGTGCTCCAGCGTCTAGAGCAGTGGCCATCACAGCATCGGCTCTCCATCGGGGAGGGAGGTTTTCTAGTAGGCCTCCAGCCTGGAGTCATGCCGAACACTGGTCTTCAAGAGACCCTCAGACCTGTAGAAATTGGGTGCGACAGTTTGGGCGTCTGTGCCGGAAAGGTCCCTGGCTTTTTCCAGGTTCTCAGAAGGACAGGTCAAGAATCCAAGGAAGGAGCTGCTCCAGATGACTACCAAGGCCTCCCCCGGTGCGGAGGCCAGGGCCGGGCTCTGCCTTGGTGGTTCCACGCCGGGGGCTGGCACACTCCTCAGAGATCTGTTTTGCTGTCTGGACAGATGTATATTTTTATAGGATTGGTTGCTATAGCTCCCAGGCATCATGGGGACTAAAATTAACTTAAACTTCGTGTTTTCTTTGTAAACTAAGATAATGATTCTGATGAAAATGAGCCGATGAAACTATTCCTAGTGTTTGGCTGGAGTTCCCATGTGGCCTTCAGCTCAGGAATTGGAAAGCCAATTAGGGCTAAGTTAAAGCTTTGGGACAGAGATCCCACCTGGGGACCACTTCCCGGCCCCTACAGAGACACCCCTGGCCAGGATCCCCCAGAGGAAACCTTGGTAGGTTTATACCTTGGGGGGAATATGGGAGGAACTCCGTCCAGCAGACCTCCTCTCGGTCGCCGCAGATGAGAAATACGTCGTCCCAGACACGATCATGTGGTTCCAGTGGGATAGGGGGTGGTGATTCCCTCTAGTGGGGAATGCCCCAAGCCCTTCTCCCAAATGACTTTTATTGGGAATGGTATGTGTAAGTGTAGACATGCATAGCTCATCAATCAATGTCAAAAGGCTATAGTCATACAAAAACAGGTTTTATCTATAGGTAACAACTGAAGGAACACAGAGATTTGTACTAGGTCAGGGTCTGCTAGTCATGCTGACACCAGAGGGTCTTTAAGACGTGTTTCATGAGATAAGGAGTTTACTCCTTATGCCTTGAATTTAAACATCTCATTTATATTGACAGGGCTATACAAAGCAAAGCAAGCTTCAAAGGATACAATGTATTTATCCATCCTGATTCTCACAGGAACCCTCAGTGTTAGAGTCAGGTCATATCTGCCACCTGAGTTATCTGGTTTTCCAGGGAGACTTCCTAGCCCCTTTCAGAGCCTGCTCTCTCGGGGTTGCAATCTCTGAAACCACACAGAGTGGTCCCCAACAGGGGAAGAGCACCCTGGGGCAATGGGAGCCTCTGAAGCATGGATGACTTTGACCTAGAAAGGGAGATGACTACCCTTGTTTCTCCCTCTTTCTTTTCTCCTTCCTCTTTATTCCTACCATTTTGACACCCTTTTGGCTATTCCAAAGTACTTCCTCATCTTCTGTCTCAGTGAATGACAGCGCAGTCCTGTGAGGGAGTCCAGGAAGGGCTTAGGACCTATATTGCAGATATAGGGACACTGAGGCCCCAACCACCCAGTAGAGCCAGGGCTCAAAACCAGGTCTCCTTACCCCTGGCTAAGAGGCAGATTCACAGCCCCACCAAGGACCTGCTTGTCCTTCTGCTCAATAATGGGAGTCTGTCGCCTGAACCACCTGATGGACCATCTCTGGGCCTGGGACCTGGGGGGCCACCAGTGTTCCCACGTGTGAGCAGGAATACCTGGACAGGGAGTGAGAGGTCTGAACTCTGGAAAGAAACCAAGGAGGCTGTTCATTTGGCTTCTGGCAAAAAGGAAAGCAACCCAGTAGAAAGTTAAATAGATAAAAGCAACGCCAAAAACCATCCCGTAAGGCCGCACGTTAGAAACAGGTTCGGCTCTTCAGGCCATAAATCCTGAGTGCACCTTGCAGGTAAAGAACTTAACGAGTTTTGCACATGGGAACTTAATGTCCTGTGGGAACCAGGTCCCATTGGAACAGTGATGACTAAGCTGGGAAGAGAGTTCATATCCTATATCACTGAGCTGACACGGGGCAAAATACTATAACCACCATCTCAGTAATCTTCACTTAATATACACTCTTACGTAGTAGATTAGTTTCCCATGATTGCGGTAATTAATTACCACAAGCTTGGTGACGTAAGATATACATTTATTACTTTAGTCCGGGAGGTCAGAAGCCCTAACACGAAGGTGTCGGCAGGGCTGTGTTCCTTATGGAAGGAGGGTGGAGGGAAGAGTCTCTCTGTTCGCCACCCAAACTCCTTGGCCTGTGGCCTCCCCCTCCATCTCCTACTCATGTCACTCCAACCTCTGGTTCTGCCATCACACGCCCTTGTCCACTTTACCCTCTTGCCTCCCTCTTATACCCTTGTGATTACATCAGCCCACCCAGATACTCTAGGGTAATCTTCCCATCTCAAAAGCCTTAATGTAATCAGCAAAGTCCCCTTCGCCATGTAAGCTCACATATTTGTAGTTGAGGGGTGAGGATATGGACATCTTCAAGGGGCCTTTTTTATCTAGCACAGGTAGGTACGATGCCCACTCCCAGTTTAAAGGTGAGATACAAAGGGGCAGAGAACTGAATAACTTGCTCAGATTCCCTAGTGGTGAAGCCAGAAATCCACAGAAGTAGCTCAACTCCAGATCCCCTCCCCCCTCTCCACCACTTCCCTGTACCAGCCTCCTTCCCCAGCTGCTCCAACCCTCCCCACCCCTCCAGCTCAGGCTCAATTTCTATTCTCTCAAAGCTTAGAGCTGATGGGGCCCTTAGGCTCTACCCAGTGCCTCACCTTCCTTGTAGGGCTAGGAAAATTGGGGATCTTTGGGCTCAAGGTCACAGTGCGGACAGCTAGGCCTGGAGCCCTGGTCTCCCGACTCCAGCTCTAGCTGCCTGTACCCTGTGGAGCAGGGACTGGGCTGGCTGATCCCTTTGGGCTGAAGATTATGTATCAAAACTCTGAAATGCACCCTTTGTATGTCTGGCTCAAAGTCAAGGCTGCCAAGCTAAGAAGGCTGGGGCACCTGGAGACTGACTCAGCCTGCTGTCTTGTTACTGTATCGTTCCCCACGGGGGCCCTCCCATTGGCTGAAGGGCACAAAGGCTCATTGTCATCTGGCCCTTGGTCCCCTGGGCAGAGCGGCCACTGACCAGGGCAAGGCTGAACAGAGAGGAGGATGAGATTTCACTGCATTCACCCCTCACCTCTCACAGTTCTCCCAGTGACTCTGCCCTCAGCTCGCTACAGTACACAAAGGGCTTTTAGACCCGTAATCTTATTGAACGGCAGGCACAGTGAGTCCAGGATAGAAAAGTCAGGATTCACCAAGCACGTTTTGGGCTTGAGTAGACAGAGTGTCCCTCGAGGACTTGCCCAAGGTCACCCTGCTGGCCCATGTGGAGCGGAAATGAAAAGTCCAAACTCAACATTTAGTCCAAGATTCTTCCCACTGAGCTAGCTTCTTCCATCCAGGTCCCAATGAGACTTTGCCAAGCCGCCGTCTCACAGAGCCCCCTTCTTCGATGAGGTGACAAATGGCTCACAGTGTGTTGGCCACTCTTTCTCATGTTGACACAAACCTACCAAAGAGATGCTTTAATTTGAGTTCTGAGTTCAGTTCTGCCCTTAGTAGGGCCTGTGCCCACAGGCCCTGCCCATATCTTTCCTTGAGCAGTTTACCCCTCCCTCCACCTCAGTTCCCGCCCCTGATAAAGGGCATGAGTATCATCCCTGGCCCTCCTGAACACAGTCAGGGTGAGATTCGAGTGAGCATGCGTTTTAGAGACTCAGTGAACAAGAGAGCGAGGTTATGAGGCTCTGCTTTGGAATCAGATCTCTGGGGCCCGGGTCCTGCAGCAAATATTTAACTTTGGAAAATTGCGGCATCTTCTTTAACCTCCAGCCTCAGTTTCCTCAGGGGTAAAATACAACGTTCTACTGTAGGCTCTTGGGAGGATCAAATGAGATCATATATGTAATACATTTGGCTCACGGTTGCATATTATGATGTAACCTATCAATAAGTATTAGCTATCTTATCATCAGGCTGTTAAATCATTCAACATTTCCCAGAGTGTATGAGGGGGACCCAAAAAAACCCC
The DNA here is from genome assembly GCF_022682495.2 of Desmodus rotundus. Taxonomy (NCBI): domain Eukaryota; kingdom Metazoa; phylum Chordata; class Mammalia; order Chiroptera; family Phyllostomidae; genus Desmodus; species Desmodus rotundus. Next base: position 140,812,583 of record NC_071392.1, read on the forward strand.
TGGAATTTATTTATGAAAAGTTGTGTGTTTATTCCTACACATTTAGACTTTAGTCACCTTCAAAGAACTCTCCTTTTGATGCAGTACACCTATTGAGATGTTTTTCCACTGCTCCAAACAGTTTTTGAACTCCTTGATTTTGATGCCTTTTAGTGCTTCTGTCATTTTTTGTTTCACCTCTTCCACATCTGCAAAATATTTCCCCTTGAGGACTTTTTTCATCTGGGGAAACAATAAAAAGTCAGGGGTAAGATGGGGTGAATAGGGAGGGTGGGGCACGGGAGTCCTGCCTTTTTGGTCAAAAACTGCTGAACACCCAGTGCAGTGTGGGCAGGAGCACTTGTAAATCATCTATCATGAAATGGGCAAAGGCGTTGAGTCTTCAAAAAAAATCACTGAAGTCAAATGCAGCCTCTCACAACAACACCAGCTGGTACACTGATACAGATGGGTTCCTAGAACACTCATCTAACGGGGGAAGCCTGTACTACAAGGGGCTTGCCCTCCAGAAGATAATTCCGGGGGAGTTGAGTCCCCCTTTGTATTCCACAAAATATCAGTCCTCAGAGAAAAAAGGGACACTTGGGTTTTGAGTGAGTTTGATTAATGTGGCATTTGACACCTTCCTCAGGGGTATTTCTGAGCTATGTTAGCACATTAAAGACTCTAAAAAGTTCTGCAGAAAAGAAACCTGATTAATTCCATTTAACCGTTACAGAGCCCTCTATTTTGTGAGCTTCTGAATGTATCCCGCATAACTCGCATTCCAAGAAAAACTCTTCAGGAAATGTGTATTTGACCCAACACCCCTGTTTGAAGAAGAAACTGAAGTCTGAGAAGGTGAAGTGACTTGTCCTGGTTCCCCTGGCCAGTCAGTGGCAGGGCTGAAGCCTGACCCAATCCTTTGGCCTTAGGGCACACTGAGAAAAGGCCTCCCACCGCTGGCGTGGACGCACACTCTGTAAAGGCTGAAGACATGTATTGGAGGTTTCATAGCCCTTCAGCCTTTCTCTGGGCTCTATATCCCTGACTGAGGGTGCAGGGCTCCTGTGGCCTGAGCTGTCCCCCCACAGCCCTGGGCAGGGTTGGAGGAGCTCGGTGGTGGATTGGTTCTGTCTCCTCTCATCCCTGGCTCTGTACCATTGCAGCTGCTGGTCCTGCTCCAGGGAACACTCACCCGCAGGCACTGATTTGCGTCTGAAACCCCACACGCCTGGCTATCTTTTCTGAAGGAGGGGAAACCCCATGACCACCCCTACAACGTGGCAGCTCTTACATGTTCCCTGACGTGGCCCACAAACCAAACTTCGGTTCAGTTTTAGCAGCTGTGGAACCAGGAGTAATGACAGCCCGCCAGCCCAGTGACGACGTGGCAGCTGGGGCTGTGACTTAGCTGATCTGGGAGGCAGCCTGGAAGACTCCAGGTCCCAGGGCTGGGGGAGGCAGGGACAAGAAGGGGGATCTGGATTAAGCAGCTGAGCCTCTACCCTCTTCTCCAACCCAAGCCCCATTTTCTGCACCCTTTCCTGGACAAGGTGGCCTCACCGCCATCTCCTTTAGGCCGACCTAACACTGCCCCCGTATGTCACCTCTCCCCACTCCTGGCTCCTGTACCTTCCTTCAGGCAGGACCTTCTTCTAATGAGTCTTCGAGGTTCCCCATGCCAGTGGTTTGCAAACAGCTCTCTTAGAGTTTGAGGAGTTCCTTGCAGGAGCCTTAAAGGGGCAGAAGGAAGGCCAAGAGAGAGGGTCTCCGGGCCCCCAGCCCATGCCTCCTTCAACCAGAGCAGAACTACTTTCATCTGTCTGATGTATTGGGCTTTTTGCTGAAGATTTTATTTCTTAAACTGGATTTACTACTAAAAACCATGATTTTTGAAACGTACAAATTTATTTTCAGGCCACTGGTTGTACCAATGCGATATTGAATAAAAATGAGCCCTGGAGAGAGAAGATCTATCTGCCCAAGGACCCAGAGTATCACAAAGTTGCCAAGTATCCTGGGCACCGAGGGACCGGGGATGGTCCCAGGGACCAGGCGTGAGTCCTGGAGGATGTCAGACCTGCTGCCCCGAAAGCCTGCAGTCTGCTCCGCCTGGCAGGCAGCCAGTAGTCCCTACTTCCTCCCCTGGGCAGAAGGAAAAGGCTCCATCCACCAGCCTGGTACATCCCTGGAAGAGAAATCAGGGTTACCAGGGGGTGTCAAACTCAGTGTCTCCAGGGGCAGGCAGGTATCAAATGAGAGCAGCCTAAGACGATGCACCTTGATTATGGGGCCTATGCCAACTTGGAGAGTGTGTGGCCCATCCTGAGGCTTTGGATCCCTTTCTAAACAAAACCCACCTCTGGGGAAACCTCTCCCTGAGCCACCCATCTGGTGCCTTTACTGAGAAGGGCTGAATTCATCTCCCTCCCTTCCTTCTTTCCTCCCTCCCTTCCTTCCTTCCTTCCTTCCTTCCTTCCTCCCTTCCTCCCTTCCTCCCTTCCCCCCTCCCTCCCTCCCTCCCTCCCTTTATTTCTCTCAGATTTTATTTATTCTTAGAGACATGGGAAGGGAGGGAGAAAGAGAGGGAGAGAAACATTGATCAATAACCTGTCTTACGCACCCAAATCAGGGACCAAACCCACAACCCAACATGTGTCCTGACTGGGAATCGAACCCACAACCTTTCACTTTGTGGGATGACACCCAGCCACACTGCTCGGGGCAGGATCCATCATTCTCTAAAGGCACTGACCCTCCCTCTTCCTTATTCTTCTGAAAGAAAGATAAATAATGCCCAACCTCCCAGTTTAGAAAACTTTAAAGGGACACAGCCCCTTGTTTCCTTCTCTCTCCCAATCTGCTCCTCTTCTCCTCCAATTTCTCGTTTCTCTTCTCTCCATCCTTTTTGCTTGGAAGCTCACTCTCTCTGTCCTTCCCATCCTTTTGAAAAGAACACTGGGCAAGGACTGAGTCCTGGGTCCCTCACCCACGCCATAAAGGACTTGGGCAAATCACTTCCCCTCTCTGGGCTTCAGTTGCTCATTTGTAAGATGGAGATGTTAGGTTGGGTCATAATTTCCAAACAGCAGGTGGCAAAGACCAAGATGAGGGGGCGCAGGTTCCCCTTCAGACCCTCAGAGGCAGCTGTTTGGCTATTTTAATAATACTGTTAACAAAAGGTTCTGCAGCTAATAATAAAACACTTGCAAATCACTAAGTCATTTAACTTAATGCCTTCCACCATCCAATCCAGTGCTTCCTCTTTCTCTTCTGTCTCCCACTTCTTTCCCTCTCTGGGATCCTCCACTCAGATCCCAGTTTTGCCAACAGAGCCTTATGGTTCCTGAGCCTATCCTGCTATTTATCTAGAGAGATAGAGCTTTATCTAGAGTGATAAAGGGCTCTGCCTTTTCACTTGCAGCACGGGAAAAGAAGAGGTTTCTTTCCTGAAATCCCAGGACAGCAAGGGGTACCTAGGGCCAGGACAAATCATAGCCAGCCACCCATCCTGGCCCCTGGTCCCAACACAGGTCTCCAATTCCCCACCTCCCCCTCTAAGCTGCCCCCTTCCCAGCCCCATCCCAAGCTGAGTTATACCCCTGACTCAGACATTCTTGTGTTGTGAATCATCTCCGCCCCAGCCAGCTGAAGCCGGGAGCTCTGGAGCTCACTGCAACCCTCTGCAGCTGGCCGGCCCTCCCTCGCCCTGCCACGTCCCACACCCTCAGCGCCTCTCCTCCAAGGGCTCAGAATTTCCATTTTCATTCCTTCCAGCTCTGGAAAGAAACACAGACAGAGTGGCGAGGGCATGTCGGATTGGGCTCTGTCCTTTCCCCACAGCTCCTAGCACAGGCCCGGGCAAGTGGCTGACTCCCAGGGATAGGCACTGAAGTGTGATTTGTCAAATCGAGACCAAGGGACAGAATCAAAGGAAGAGAGACAGAGATACTGACAGAGTCTGTCCCGATCGAGAGAGAGAGACAGGTGAGGACATGGGGAGAGGAAGAGGCAGGGACAGAGAAACAAATGTGGAGAAAACATACCCAAGTCTTAGCAATAAGACAAAAGTGACCACGTGTCTTCTGGCATCAGCCTGGAGCGTGGCCTAGCAAGAGCATCTGAGGATTATCTTCTTCTCCGGGGGATGTGTTCTTATTCTTGTTTGACTCACTATTTACTGTTGATTAGGTCTCTGCCGCTGAAGATACATATTAACTCACAGATTTCTGTCCAGTTACAAAAGAACCCCAGAGGTGACATTTGTATTTGACCCAGAGGTCCTTTGCCCAGCATTCTTCCCCCACACACATGATCTCCCTTTGAATTCCCGTCGAATCCGTTTTACCATTCTGCTCCTTTCCCCCCGGCATAAAGAAACCACTGGCTGATACACACTCACTTTTTATTTGTATGAGAGTCATGATTTTAACTTGTAAAGCATATTTTGACAAGAGGCAGAAGTAGAATAAGAGAAAGATGAAGATAAAGGGAGTGTGTGAGAGGCAGAGACAGAGAGAGAGAAAGGAAAAGAGACAGACACTGGGAGAGACACAGGAGAAAGAGACAGAGAAACAGGAAGAGAGGAAGGCAGGGGGACCAAGACCCAGTGAAACCTATACAAAGAGAGACAGACAGACAGAAAGGGAGAGAGAGACCGGGGTGAGCCATACATACCTACAAAGGCATAAATAGTGGTGGCCGCTGGAGAGGGGGTGGATTGGAGTGGAAAACGGAGATGAGGACCTTTATATTTACTTTATAACTTCCATATTGATGAGTTTATTAGCTCGTATTCACCTGTCATTCTATGCTTCTAAACTGGAGAAGCAGATGCAGAGAGTAAGGAAAAGAGAGACCATGTGAGAGGAAACCTCCAAAGAAAGATGACGTGGAGAGTAACAGAAGCGGAGAAGGCCAGATTGCGATGGACGGCCTTGAGGGCAGGGACCGAGATTGTTCCTGTGGAAACGGGAGGAAACAAGGAGGCAAACCCGGAGCAGACAGATGGAGGAGGAAGCGGAGCAGGAACAAACAGCCGGGGCAGGCAGAGGGGCCAACAGGAGCCGTGGGGATGGGCCTTCTCCCTCTTCTCAAAATCTGAGCTCTCGGGCCTGAGGCCATTGTCTTTCAGGGATGTGGGGTCAAGGGAATGGAGAACCGGAGAGCCACTGGTAAGAACTGTGGAAACTGCAGATGCCAGCCTCCCTGATGTCTGAAATCCCCCCTCCACATTCTGGGTGCAAAGGGCTATGGGTCCATGCCTTGGAAGGGTTTCTCCAGCCTGAAAACTGCTAGGCCCACAGGCAAACACCCCTAGTATGTTAGCCTTATACCCTCCAAGCTCCTTAAGGTGGCTTAGGAGTCCCTGCAGAGCCTGACCCCTGCCTACCCCTCCAGCCTCCTCTCCCAGGCCCCATCCCTTGCCTTCTCCTCCCCTCACCAGCACATTTTGATAACCTGCCCACTTGTAATTGCTCTATCAGACCAGGATCTCTTGACCCTCCCCTTTGTTTCCCCTGCCTGGGAAAAGTTTCCCTGTGGACCTGAACTGCTCACTCCTACCATCCTTCAGTTCTCAGCCTGACTGCGGCTGACTGTGACATCACTTCCTTTGGAAAGCTCTCTGACTCCCAAGGTGTGGGTTAGGTACCTCCTAGCCGTTTATCCATCTGCCTTCCTCACTGCACTGGGAGCTTCTTGGGGGGTTCCTGTCTCCATTGTGTCCCTAGCGTTTTGCACAGTGCCCAGCTCAGGGGAGGGGCTCAAGCACTCAGCTCAGTGAGCAGAAGTAGATCCAGAGATGGAGGCAAGGGAAGGGCAGCAGGGTACCTTCTGCCAGAACCATCTCTTTTATCCCTCTCACCGCCCAATCGCAGAGCTTCCTGCCTCCCCGGGTCCTTGGAGAGAAACTGAAGCTTCTCAAAGACCATTACTCAGCCCTCAGGCCACGGCTGGCCTGTGAACCAGGGCCAGGTGGGTGTTGGACTGAATACAGGCAGGGGACCCTTCCACTCTGCAAGGGCCTTTTCTACTCTCCAACCCAGACCTTCAGCTCCAAGGACAGGCAGTGTCCAGCTTCCCTCTGCTGCTCCACTGGCCAAGGAGTAAGAAAGAGGGCTCTGTGCTCTCTGGGAGGGTGGCCGAGGGCGTGGGTTGGGGTGAGGGTGGCAGTGCCACGGAATGCCCGGGAGAGCATGGGTCCATTTCATGGCCTCTCAAGCCCCTTCACACAGAGACCTCCCAGAGCCTCTCCTCCTCTTTCCAATTAGAGAGACCATTTGCCTAATGGTGCTCAGCAGTTCCCACAGGGCCCGAGGAAAGGCCACCAGAGAGGGCCGTTGTGAGAGGAGCCTGGCACCTAACATACAAGGCAGCAGTGTGGCCCCAAGCCGGGTGGCTCAGCCGCAGTCATCTGGCACCCCCTTCTCCATTTTTGTCATATCCTCCTACCCCTGTAATACCGCTTAAACTTATTGTGAAAACATAAGTACATTCAATGTAAAGGAAAACTTATATCACTCATGCATGAGAATGAGTATTGCTTGCTATGCCAGTGTGTGCTGTTTGCCCCTGCAATCCACTCCCCACCCCTCCCCATCTGCTCTGGGTCCTGGGCTGACTTTCAGCCTGCTCAGGGGGACCCCCACAGCCTCTGTTCCATTTGGGATTGGTCAGCGGGAGTATCACTAGGAGATTGGGAAGAGGGAGAAAGGACAGTACTAAGGATGTAGTATTTACTCCTTCAGCTCCTTCCCCGGGAAGCACAAAAGGGCTGACTGTGTTCCTCAGCCCTGGGACATAGCTGCTGTCCCGAGGCCCCTCTCTGGTTCTAGTGACCACATCTCCCCTTGCCTCTCAGGCCCCTTGCAGCTGCTGGCCCTGGGGAACTGGACCGTTCCTCTGGTTTACCTCCATGGAGCCCACATCTGTACAAAACGGCCCTTGATTGAATTCTCCGATTACCCATCCGTTTCTTGCTGGGAACCTGGAATAAGCTTGTCATAAATAGAAAGGAAATGACACATTGCTCATAAAAACATGCCATTAAGTTCTCACGCAATGTAAAAAGAAACAAGGAAGAAGAATTTCTGTGTAATGCTAGAGAATGACCTCCAGGACATATTAAGGGAAAACAAGCCACAACAACACATGTTCAGAGCGTCAGGGAGAGAGAACTGAACACAGGTATACGTTTTTCTTATACCCAGGTGCCCAGGGACGCGGCTGTGACAGAATTCACAAGAAGTGCAGAAAGCAAAGTTTTTTATTGTCACTTTCCCGAGGGAGGGAAAGGGCTAGGTGCGGGCGGAGATGTGCACCAGCCCCTCCCCAGCCCTGGGGGGTGGGGGCTGCGAGTTTTTATCGGGTTGCAGAGCAGGATGTTTCAGCTGGGCTGCCACCTGTTCCAATGTTATCTTTGGGCGCAGGGTCCTGTGGTCCCTGCGGTCTGGTGTGTCCTGTTCTGTGAGTTCCCCGAGCCTCTGCACCCTCAGGGCGCTTCCAGTAATTTTCTAGCCCTGAGGATAAAGCTCATAGAACAATTAGGGTCAGTCACGCTTTATGGGGTCCGCCAGCTCTGAGAAAGAGGGCCTGAGAAAATGGCTTTTGTCCTATTAGTTTTTGCTTGTAATTTGAAAGAGAAAGAATTGAAAGATGAACCAAAAGTTAATAGAAATGGTTAAATTAAGGGAAGAGAGGAGGAAGGTTGTTGATAAAAACTAGTTTTGTTAATATACCTTATTATAGAGTTCTAACTTTGGAACCACTAAATGTTTTACATAATTTAAAATACTAAATTATGTCAAAGAAATAAAGTAAATTCTTAAAAATAAAAATGTACAGAAGCAATGACCCTAATTGTATATCAAGTTGGTAACACAGCCACCCTGAGAATCATTATTTCAAGTAAATGTAACAGTATTTTGGCCATTCATCCTTACTAAGATACATACTCTGGGAGAAAGTGCATTCAGTAGTCTTATTCTCAGTATTAATATTTGTATTTTGAAACAGTAGGGTGAAGAAATAAATTATATATATGATAAAGCCAGTAAGTTATGTTAATATCACTAGCAACCAACATTTACAGCCTAGGAGATAAAAATTTTTAATCAAAACATTGAACAAAAAGCTCACAATAATTTGAGCTGGGGATTTCAGGCCCCGACTGCATCGTTTTCTCCCCCGCCCTCTCCAGCACGCTTAGAAGCGACCAACCTGCGGCATTACCTCCTTATTTCACTAAGAAGTTCTGTGAGTGCAAACACTGGGTTCCTGGGAGCCCTGCCTTTGAGAGGAGCTTGATTACAGCCGTCTGTGGCCAACAGTTCGAATAGCTGCTTTACACCCACATGCCAGGGGCTACGCTGTCCCTGTTAGCCCCAGAAACAAGGTCAGTAGTGCGTTCCCATCTAATCTGACCACAGACTCCAGTTCAGAAAGTTCACCTTGCAGGTTCTGTCCCTCAGGAACACTCTCAGTGCCACTGAATCTGAAGCTTCCAGTTTACAGGGACAGCAGTGGGACAGGGGACATATTTAAAAACACTCCAAGAATTTAAGCAGCCAAATCCAGAAAGTGGGACATCCAGCAGCCAAATAAACTGGTTTCTTCCATAAGTAATGGCATAAAAAGGCGGGGGGGGGGGGGGAAGAGCTAAAGATTATAGAGCTCATAGATTAAATGAGACATAAGAATAAAGTCTAGGGTGGGGGTTTCTTTGTATCTCCATTCGAAGCAACCAGACATAAATGAGACAATTTAGAACACATGAACATGGACTGGGTATTGGGTGATATTAGGGAATTACTTTTTATTGCATTAGATGAGATAATGGAATAGTGGGGCTAGACTGAAAAGAAAGCTTTCACCTGTTAGCTCTACATACTGAAATATTTATGGGTATAATGACATAACCTAGAAGACTTGTTAGAAACACATGAGAAATAGAGGTGGGGGGGGGGGAGCGCGTGATCTGATCCAAGCGCCTTTATCTGATGCTGCGCTTCTGGAGGGCTGCAGCCCCGGGGAAGGCAAGAGTGGGTTTTTTTTAAAGAAAAGGCGCAGGGTTTGTGAGGGGACAGGGGAGGGACCAGTCTCTTGTTCTTCTGGGCGGGTGCCTCAGGGTTTCAGGGTGAGCCAGGACAATGGGTTAGGTAAAGGGCCGGGCTATCCCCAGCTACAGGAGGGTCAGTCTGACCATCGACCATGGTGGCTGGCGCCTGATGTCTGTCTTAGGAGGTGGGAAGAGAGTTTGGATTAAGCCGTGGGCTACCAACTGAGTCGGGATAACTGAGTCATGGGCAGTCCAGCAGGTTGGGACACTGGCCTGACCCTTCCAAGACTGGTTTTGAAACACTGAAAAAAAGTGTGTGATGGGGGTTGGCTACGTAAAACAAGCTTGATAAGTATTGATAGTATTCAAAGCTGTGTGGTGGGTACATGGAGATTAATAATGTTATTTTCTTTGCTTTGAAGTATGTCTGAAATTTTTCTTAAAACATTAAGTAAATCTTGTTACTTGTGAAGGCTCTGAGACAAAAGTCAGCTCCCTGGTTTAAAAACAAAAACAAAACAAAAACCAGAAAGATTAGCAAGTGCTAGAAAGGTGCTAGCAGGTGAATAGCTGTAAACTAAGGCTCTCTCTTCCACGTGACCAAAAGGCTTGGGAAAGACTGGAGAAGGAAGTATTTTACTTACTCTGTGGATTAAGTGTAATTTCACGATAAATCCTCTCCAGAACAGAAAAGTGGTGAGCATCCATCCTGTGAAGCTCTGGTATCATAAAATGAGCCCAGGATTGGGAGCGGGGGGACTGAAATCTAATTCGCACTCAGTTCTGGTCTCACTGGAAACCCGCTTGTCCTCAAACCACCAGTATGTCAAACTTCAATTTGGTAAATGATCACTGCATTTAACAAATCGTTCAGCCATTCACCAGTCACTGTCAGTCACCTACTACTGTCCACGCCTGGTCCTGGGATGCAGGCGTGCACAGTCCCCGCCTTCACAGACTCAGCTGAGAGTCGAGCCGTGGGCTGCCGTTTCCAGGAGAATGTTCGCTGTTCTGAAAACAGGCAGCGGCCCAGTGGGACATTTTGAGAGGAATCTGGAGCATTTTCCTCCCACCTACTCAAGTGTTCTGACTCCTGCACTGAGCAGCTGCATTTCAGAACAGCTGAGAGAACAGCTGTTGGCTTCCTGTGGCCAGGGGGTGCAATGCTCTGATTGGCCCAAGTGAGGGGCATTCTTATCCCCAAGCAGGAGGTGGAGTCTTTCCACCCCACCCGGGGGCTGCGAGTGGGAGGAGGGGTCCTCCAGGGGAAAACTGGGGTGCTGTGAGTGCAGAAAGGGTCAATAGTTGCAGAGAGACAGAACACACCAGCCCATGGCCTTTCTCATCTCGCTGCAAGTACCAGAATAAACACGCCAAACTTTCCCATTTACTCTGAGAAGAGATAACAGAAAGAAAGGCAATTATATTTGCAAACTCACCCTGTCAGCAGGAATCAGTCCAAAGAATCATTTCAACCTTTCTATCTCCTTCTCCTCCTCTGTGGAATGGGGATAATGGCATTTATCCCCATGCAGCAGCAGTTGAGAAGATTCAGAGAGATCATTCCTGTAAAAAGCTTAGTACCACGGCTGGCACATAAAAAAAGGCTCAATCAATGGCAGCGATTTCATTACCTATTTTCCACTCAGGTCCAGTTCATCAGACTCAGAAACCAACTCCCTGTCCGGCCCAGGGTTCCTGGAATGTGACCTCTTGCTGATTATCTGCTCCAGCCTCCCCATAGGGCCCAGCAAACCAACCTTGGCCCTGATCACTCAACTTAGGCCCTGAGTCATTCTCTGGGTTGAATGGCCCACAGAGCTTTGCTTGGAACTCTCAAGAAACCAATTAAATTTTTGTTTATGAGTGTTCTTTGGAATACTAATGACCCTGAAAAGCAGCCTAGCTGCTGAGATGGATCTGATTTATTTTTTTCCTTGAAGACTCTCGCAAATTCCCTAGGAGACACACCCAGTCCTTCTCTGCACTGATGTTAATCTCAGGCCATTCCTCCTGCCTTGTTTTAACCTGCCCTCCTTCTCGTTCTCTTCGTCTCACCCCCAGAACAAACTGTTTAATCCTTGATTTTAAAAAGGCACACCCCAGAACCTCCCTAAAATCCAAAATCCTTTAAAATTCAAGGCCCAGTGGTTTCCCACTTCCCACATAATCAAGGTCAAAACTTTTAGCTCACCTCCAAGACTCCCCAACACTTGACCTCAATTTCCACCATTGTCTCTTATGCAACCTGTGTTTGATTCATACTTTAAAATTTTTCTTTTATTTATTGATTGGAGAGAGAGAGGGTGGGGAGAGAGAAAGAGACAGAGAGGAGAGAGACTTGATGTTCCACTGATTGATGCATTCATTAGTTGATTCCTGTGTGTGCCCTGACTGGGGATCAAACCCACAACCTCGCCATGCCGGGATGGTGCTCTGACCAACTGAGCTACCCAGCCAGGGCCTGATTCTCATGTGGAGTTTTTTTGGTGAAACATGAAATCACCCAGCTGACTCAGCCCTCCTACAGCCCAGATTTGGCACCCTGAGACTTCTGTTTTTTCCCAAAACTAAAATCACCTTTGAAAGGGAAAAGATTTCAGACCATAGATGACATTCAAGAAAATACGACAGGGCAGCTGATGGCGACTGGGAGAACTGTGTGAGGTCCCAAGGTGCCTACTTTGGAGGGGACTGAGGTGTCATTGTCCTATGTACAATGTTTCTTGTATCTTATACCTTCTTCAGTAGATGTCTCTATTTTTCATATTACATGGCTAGATACCTTCTGAACCAACCTCATATATTTTAAATCCAACCAAAGAGAAGAATAAATATCGATGATCATGAAAACTTAAAACTGAAACTGGGGTTTGGGTGACAGTTGCAGACTTGAATCAACCTCCGCAGTCAACTCATTGAAAAGTAACTTTTTAATTTCATGATATTGAGAAATGCCGCCTTACATGTACTGTCGTGCGCTGCAGTTTGGTCAATGAGGACCACATGTGCAAAGGCCGTCTCATCGATTGCAATGGAGCTGCACATTCCTGTCTCCTAGTAATGTCTTAGCAGTAGCAACGCTGTACAGTACAAGGCATTACTGTTCTGCGTGGGTCTCCGTCGATCCACAGTGATGCTAGGGGTGCTCACCTGGGCCCCAGGGAGCTTCCCACAGGCATCTTTTCCTAAGCCAGTGTTATGGCTGGACAGGCCCTTCCAGTTCATATCCTGATTTCAAGACACCCTTCGGCAATAACCATCAGGAAAATCTGAAGAAAAGAGAGTTTATTACTTCCAGGCCCTAGAGCAGACAGGCCATGCCAGGAGGCACACAGTGGGGTGGCGGGTAGAGGGGTGGGGGAGAGCACAGGTCTTGGGGTTCTGCTTTTATTGGGATTAAAGGTGAGGGCCTAGGGGTTGGTGGATTTACTGTTTATTGGTGAATTTAAAACATAAGAATGGGAATTTAAAGCTCAGAGAGAGAAAGGGGAAGAAAAAAAAAAACCCAACAAGTAGCCCAAATGGTCAGTTATCAAAGTCAGCCAGAATCACTAAACCAGAGGAGTCTCTTTATCTAGCCATAGTGTGAGGGCTGGCCACTTGCTTACTCAAGATAGCCTTTTCGAAGTCGATGCCTCTTCGGAGCGGCTTTGCATGCAGACAAAAAAGGAGCTCTACTGAAAGTAACCTCACAGGGTGACCTGATCATGAATTCCTAACTGGGCAGGTCATACCAAGAAGTTCTCTCTGCCTTAAGCAAGTCCTGTGCGTTGTTTTTTGTGCATGTAGGTTAACACCACTTTGAACTAAGTTTAACCACTCTCCAGAGAGCACGTTATCTTATTAACTATTCTGTAACCCAGTCCCCGCTTTGCTTTCTCCCACCTTCATGTAATCTCAATTTTTAATCTTAAAACAAACTACAAAACTGTCATTTTCCAGAGCATTTGAGATGTTGCTTCCTGGCAATTGCTGTCAGTTTTGGCTCAAATAAACTCATAAAATTCTCTACGTGTATGGGTGTTTCTTACGTCAACACGCATCCCCAAATGGAAAGCCTACCGTCAGGGCTTACACCACACTACTTGCGTGATTGTGGAGACGCCAGGGTGAAGAAGCCCATTGCATGCCAGCCCCATAGAAGTATAGCATGTAGATCACAGTGGTGGGCTCTGCCGTCTGGGGGTGTGTGAGTGCGCTGGTCTGGGCCCCTAAACCAGCCTGGGCTGGACGCTGCTGTGTTTCCTCTTCTGCCTCATCAGCAGACCCTCAGCTTGCTGTCTGTTCTGCTCAGAATACAATGCCAGGAGGCCATGTGACATGGTTCTGGCCAATGACTTGTATGCAGATGTCAGTACCTGGGGCTTCTGGGGAAGCTTTGAAAGGAAGGGGACTTTGTCCTTTATCCCTCTTCCTTCTTGGACTGTGGACAGGAGGCTGGAAGTAGAGCAGCAGGGGGGTGAAAGGCGGCAGCACCTGTGACTGCTCTTACCCTACACCTCCCAAGATGGCCAGACTGCTTTGCTTCTGGAGTCCCGTTTCTGTGACACACAGCAGGGTGCACGCCTATGTGATATACAGCCCTACTCCTGGACTTGTGCCTGCAGGACCCAACCCACACCCTTTTCTGTGCATGCTGGCTGGGGTTGGGTGTTCTGTCACTTTAATGGAAGAAGTCAGATTTCTGGCTCTAAGATTTCATGTTTACTAAGTAGGCACATAGCCTTTCCTCATGTCTGTGAAACAGGGTGGGCCACAGCTGCACCTTTGAGAGAAAAGAGATGACAGTCCTTACATCTGGCAGAGGAGCATTACCCTGGGCTTCAGAGAAAACACCGAGCAGGAGGGGAGAATGGAAGGAAGTCATGGGAGGGGCAAAGAGCAGCCTTAAGTGGAGCAAAAAGTGTGTTCCAGCTTCGGAAAGGAGCCGAGCCATGTCTGAGCTGCTGTCTGGGTCACAGCAAAATTTCGATGACTCTACAGCCAAGCTATGCAGGGGAGGCTCCTCTGACTGGGAGCAAATTCTAGTTGGCCCCCGCTCTCCTGAGGCATGTGAAGAACTGCATTCTTTCAGAGGCTGGGCCTCTTCGGGACTCTCCCTCTTTCCTGGAGGGGCTGGGGCAGGGGTGGAGGGAGCATAAGAAAGGAGGAGAACAGTCACACACTTGAGGAGTCATTGCGCCTGACTCTAGGTCCTGGTTCCACACAGTCACTGAGGGTCTTGAGCGATGAATTTCACTTCTCTGAGACGCATTTCTTGTCGGGTAAAATGGTGATCATAATAGTAATCTCACAGAGTCCTTTTAAGGGTGAGATGAGGCATTCACATTGAATAGGAAAGAGTTATGTGCGATGCAACCATTGGGGAAGGCTGCGTAAAGGGTGTGTGGGACCTCTGAGTACTCCTGTCTTTTTAACTTCTTGTGAATCCTTGATTATTTTGAAGTGAAAAGTTCTTAATTTTTTTTTAACAGGAAAGAAGAAAGCAAAAATCCCCCTCCCCCACCCCCAAGTGTTGGGTGTGGGGCTTTGTAGCGTTTCCTAGTAGCTGGGCAATGGGAGTGAGGGAGTGGGTGGATCTGATGGGAACTAAAGTGGAGTTTTCTATGGGTTATTAATTAGATCCCTTTTAATGCTCTTCGAGATATAAAAGTAAAGGTTATAGAGCTCTCCAATGGCTTGTGGCGGTGAGACTGTTGTCTTCCACTGTGGCTCTGCACAGCCTGTGCCAGACGGAGCTTTGGGGCAGATTCTCCAGGGTTCCGCTCCTCACCCAGGCAGGCCAGCTATGCTGACGCCCGTTCCCTGTTCCAACCCAGCCGCCCTCCCAACAGGCTGCCCCGCATCCCCACCCCTATGGACACTCTTCTCAGCACAGGACAAAAACAATGCCTACTGCCCCAGGGCCTTTCTGGAACCTTCTCTCAGGCCCATTACCTCATCCCATTCTTCCCTACATCTGGAACAGTTTGAAAGCTAAGGTAATCCTCAGGTGCTGGAGGAGGAGGAGGAGCCTGAAGAGCTGGGAGTGAGCTAAACCCCTGAAGCCCCCTCAGTGCTTCTCTCCCGGAGAGCTTCCTGTCGTCCATTCGTCCATTCGTCCATTCGGCTGGGCGGCTCCTCTGCTCCCCTGCCCAGAGGAAGAGTGACAGCAGCAGAAAGACCCTGCTGCTGCAGTGGCCCCGTGTCCACCACCCAGGAACTGCCAGACAGGGAGACCCGCTGCGGGAGGCTGGGCCTTGCATCTGGGGCATGCGCCCGGGGCAGCCTGTGGCCTCCACATCTAGCGTCAGAGCCTTTGCAGGTTTAGAAGCACCATTTGGTTCTTCTTGCGTTGCTGGAGGCTCGTGGTAAATACAATTGCACCCGCTTCGGCTGGGGCACGGCCTCGGAACTAGTGGCAGGTTTTGTATCCACACCTCAGGGCATATTACATCCTGGGCCAAACTGCTGGATCAAGAGGTTGCTGAAGGAGCATGACACTGGGGCAAAGGGTGGTCTGAAGGGACAGGATAGCCCATCTACTCAGAGGCAGTGAGACAGGCTAGTGAGCCAGGACAAGTGGAATAGCAAACGGAGACAGATAGCTACCCAGCCAAGCAGTTTGCAGCCATCCGGTAAACGGCAGAATTCTGTCTTCCCTAATCAAGGACACTTGAGAGTAAACAGGAAGGAGCCGATTAAGAGCTTGGAGGTGGCCAGTGCTACTTCCCCCTCCCCCAACCCTGTGTCCTCGGGGACCCCTGGATGCCTCAGGATAACTGCCCCTGGGCCGCATGGCCGGATGAGGAACCAGGCACTAGCCAAATCCCTCCTTCTGGACCTTTGGCAAGGCCACAGCGTGATGTCACTGACCATTCCTCCCCCAAACCAGATTTCACCAGCGGCAGAAATGTTAGCGGAGGAGTTGGAACTGCGTCTAACGTTAAGTCAAGAGTAAACCGCCTTTCAGTCCCGGGAGCCATTCGGCCTGCCCACCAGAGACTCCAGCTGTATAGCCCAGTACCTCCAAATGGCCTGGTTGTCTGTGCTATGACTGTAACAGAAGAAGGGAAGGAAAAGAAAGTCCACATGGACTTTGAACATTTGAAACCAATTAGTACATCATTGTATTTGTGTGACAACAAATTCCATACAGAGGCTCTTACAGCGTGCCTGTCAGGGGATGGCAAGTTCAGCTTCGGTGTAATAGATGGACCTGGTGTGCTTGGCGCACTCTGTGGAAACACGAGAAATTCCGCACAAAGTCACTGGGTCTCCCAAAGAAATACAGTGGAGGAGGTCAGTCAGCCTTGCATTTTTTCTGTTCAAGAACGGAAAAGTGATGTAACCATGTTCTGAAAGTAGCTGAGAGTGCTGTGCAGATGTTCATTTCTGGGGACAAAGTGCATGTGGCTGGTCTCATTTCAGCTGCACCAACTGACTTTAAAACTGATGTAAGTCAGCGGGCTCTCTCTGGGGCATTGCCACACCTCTCTTCCCTCTCAGGTGTGCATCTTTACCTTTCTCTCCTAAACTCCAAGGGTCCCCACTAGACTTGCAACCAGGGGAGCAATGGGCAGTGGTAGCTTATCCCAGGCTAACCCCCTGAACCTGTCTCCAAAGCTCCCCCTTTCTCTCACTTCCCAATGGGCTGGCAGCAGCCCCACTTTGACTCACTTTTTTCCCGTCACATTCCTAGGTAGCCAAAGCAGAGCCCCGCCTGGGCTCTCTCCTGTTGCTTCTTCTCCCCTAAATCCTTCCTGGGTTTCCCTGTTCCAAGCCTCAATAAACAAAAATTTCAAAATCACCTTTCCTTGTGTTGTGAGATCTTCCCTGAACGAAGTCAAGACGCACATACTACTGGACGGCCCGAGGCAGGCCTGCTCCAGGCCTGGTCCCTTTCTGGTAACAGTAGAATCTGTCATCCTGAAGCCAAGAGCAGCTGTGGGTGCGGCAGTTCTTTAGTGTACAGGTTCGAGAGCAGGCTCTGCCTGGATTCAAATTCTGATCCATATGGAGTAACAATGTGGCCTTGGCCAAGTCCACATCTGCAGGTTTCTCATCTGCAAAAGTACCAAAAAAAGGTTTTTTTAATGTACCTACATCTCAGGTTTATTGTGAGAATTAAATGATGCATGTGGTGTTAGCTTAGTCCAGATCCTGGCACATAGAAAGTATACGTTAAATTCAAAGTAATGAAAAGTATTAGGACAAGTCAGTATGTGGCCTAGCCCTGCTATAAGTTCCTGACGACTTCATATAAATCTCTCAGCCTCTCTGGATCCTTGCTTCCTCCTTTGCAAAATGAAAGGATTGAATCAAAGGTAAGCCCTTCTACCATAAAGATCTCTGGCATTCTGGAGGGAAAGTCTGAGCCACTCCCTGCTAAGAAGCAGCCAGTGCTTTAAAACCCTAAGTTTTCAATGCCTCAGTAAACCATACCTCCTCTGGGGAACTCGCAGCCCAAGAGGGAACTTTGCTGAATGACAGAGAGCTTTTCAAGCTATTTGGCTGGGGATGTGCTGACTCAGAAGCAACAATGGGCACAGTTCTCAATCCCAAAGGTAACAGAAGTCCCTGCCTGTCCCCAGAGGGAAAGCCCTAAACTCATGGATGGGGGCAGGGCTTTCATAGAATTCTAGAATGTCAAAGCTGGAAGAATTCTCAGAGAGTTTCTAGTTCAGGGATTTTTAAGCCACATTCTGTGAGTGCTTCTGCAGTTCCTCAAGCTATTAGTATTCATCTTAGTTTGTATGTCTCAAGCTACATCTAAAACTGTGACTGAAAGGCAGCAAAGACACTGATATGGGTAATTCATTAAATGTCAACACATCAGAAACCAAAGTCCATTGGTAAGTTGTGGCGGATTCTGCTGGTTGTCACCTAAATCTACCCTTCGCTTTTTCCTTTATTGTGAATACTTAGTTGGGTTGGTCCATGGCCACCCAACTCAAAGACTACATTTCCCAGCCTCACTTGCAGCTACATAAGGCTATATAATTAAGTTTTGATCAATGGGATGTAACTAAATGTTGTATACTAAATGTAACTACTTCTAGGGGTCTGCCCTTCCTGTTATCCCTCTTCATGCTGGCTCTAAGGTGAGCATGATGGTGGAGCTCAGTCAGCCATCTTGGACTGTGAATAGGAAGTCTCCTGTTGAAGATGATAGAGAAGGCACCTGGAATCCTTGATGACCATTGTGTTCTTACTTACATTCAGTGTCCTGGGCTGCTCACTGACACACTTCATTTACATAAAAGAAACATAAACTTCTGTCTTATTTAAGCCACTTTTATTTTGGAGTTCTGCCTTTTGCAACTGAACCTAACTGACTCATTTGGGTTCTCAGTGATTGACTCTATAATGCATTATTAATATAATATTTTTTATAGTTTGTTGAATGGTTCTAAGGAAAACACCACTTGTAACTTCCACTCAGGTCAAGAAATAGAATTTCACCGTCACCCTGGAAATGCTTTGTGTGCCCTGACCCCATCAAACTCCCTCTTTGCTCCTACAGTACCTCCATCCTGACTTTTATAGTAAATACTTCCATGTTAGAACAATGTAATATTACCTTAAAAACATTTTGGTTAAAGACCACTTTTACCTGTTTCATATGGGATGATGCTTAAGCCTTTGACAGAAGGCTTCCACTGATCAAAAAGTTAGAAAACAACTGAAATAGTCTGACCATTTCATTTTCCAAAGGATGAACGTGAGGCTCAGAGAGGGGAAAGGACTTTCTAATGTCAATCAGCAAATCAGTGGCGGAGTGAATGAAGACTCAGGTTCTGTTTCTTTAGCATTTCATTTTCTAGTTCTTCCCAGGGAAAGGGACCCTAGATACAAGGTATCAGCCTCACCCAATGACCAAAGGATGGGAAAGACTTGCAGACAGAGCTTCCAGTACAGGGCAATCCATCCTCCACCAGAGAGAAACCTCCTTCCACGTAGATCTCCTTTTAGAAACTTCATGAAGTACAGTATTAGCATATTGAAGGCTCTGAGAATTCCTACAGTGAAGAGTTTTGCTTGATTCTGATGACCTGGCATTTCCCAAACTTTTTTGTCTTTTGGTCCTTGTGTTTCACTAACAGCATTCTGCATAGAATAGTGTGGCAAGTGGTGCCACACTCCCTTTAATGGATAAACATGCATTAATTCACACACATCGCATACGTAACACAGTAGAAAATCACCTTTCTGGCCTAGGTAGCCCATCTCTCTGGAAAAGTACTGAATTACCCCATAATCTGGAAAAATCCATTCTTAATAGCCCCAAGAAGCAATTTCAGAACTGACCTAAACCTGCCCAGTCTGGGTGGGTTCCCCAGGGGGGTGAGCTGGCTGGGCCCTGCAGCCTGGCACTGGGCTTGTTGTACCAGGAGCCCCGGCCAGCCGGCAGCCACCCAGTGCGTGTCTGGGCTTGTTTTTCCTTCCTCTCCCTGCTTCTTTTAGAACATAGCTGAATGGGTCCAGTCTCTCAGCTCTGCTCCCGGCCAACACTGGACCCCTCAAAGTCTGGCCAACTCATCTCCCACCCGCCTTGATAAATACCCCCTCCATGCTGGGAACCACAGCACAGGGCTGTTTTTCTCCCTCGTGCACCCCAGGAAGCCTCCCCTTGGCCTGGGCTTCCTTCCCAGGCATTTGCTGCCAATCCATTTTAAACTCATCCTTAGCTCAGTCACCTGAAGAAAAAGAGACTCACAGAAGGCCCAAGATAAAAGAGTCTTTAATCCTGTGGCTTTCTGAGTTTTGTTTTTTAGCAGGAAAACCTTATTTTCCAAACAAATTATTATGCACAACTTCCCAGTTTATAGAATAAATAAGGACATTTATGGTAGACTTGTTTAGTCCAGCAAAACACTGGAAAGAAACTGAATGTCCATTAGTAGGGAACAAATTTAATAAAATTATGGTGAAGTCATACAATGGAATATTATGCAGCTGCCTAAAAGCATGAGGCAATTTCCAACAATAATAATGAAACTCCTAAGTAAATCCTTATTTTATGTGGGAAATATTTGGTTAATATTGGGTTGGCCAAAAAGTTTATTTAGTTTTTTTCCATACAATGGCTCTAGTAGTGCTTAGTTGCCTTTAACTTCATTCAAAACTATTTGGTTAGATTGTATTGTGACAGCTGTCATATCAGCGTGCACCTAAAAAAGTTATCAAAATTTTTGATTTTTTGTGCAGCCATTTTAATACTGAAGATGGAAGAAGTTATGTAAGATTTTCAGCATATTATGCTTTAGTATTTCAAGAAAGGTAAAAATACAACTGAAACACACAAAAAGATTTGTGGAGATATATATGGAGAAGGTGCTGTGACTTGTCAAATGTGTCAAAGGTAGTTTGTGAAGCTTCTTGGTACTATTGACATTTTGGCGAAATAACTCTTTGCTGCGGGGCTGTCTTCTGCATTGGCAGATGTCTAGAAGCCAATAGAGGGAGATAGCCGGCACACTCAAAATACCCAAATCAATAAAGTTATTGGTGAAAGTGAAAAATGTGTCTTTTATTTTATGGAAAAAACTAAATGGACTTTTTGGCTAAGCCTGGCTTATCTCACTTAGCATAATGGTCTCTAGTTCCATCGATGCTGTTGCGAAGGGTATAAGCTCCTTCTTTCTCTCTGCTGCGTAGAATTCCATTGTGTAAATGTACCATAGTTTTTTGATCCACTCATTTGCTGATGGGCACTTAGGCTGTTTCCAGCACTTGGGTATTGTAAATTGTGCTGCTATGAACATTGGGGTGCATAGGTTCTTTTGGATTAGTGTTTCAGGGTTCTTAGGGTATAATCCCAGCACTAGAATTGCTGGGTCAAAGGGAAGTTCCATTTATAGTTTTCTGAGGAAATTCCATATTGTTTTCTACAGTGGCTGCACCAGTCTGCATTCCCACCAACAATGTGCTAGGGTTCCCTTTTCTCCTCATCCTCTCCAACATTTGTTTGTGGATTTGCTTATGTTGGCCACTCTGACTGGTGTGAGATGGTACCTCATGGTGGTTTTAATTTGCATCTCTCTGATGGCTCGTGATGCTGAGCATCTTTTCATATGTCTCTGGATCCTCTGTATGTCCTCCTTGGAGAAAACACTGTTCAGGTCCTGTGCGCATTTTTTAAATTGGGTTGTTTGTCTTCCTGGAGTGGAGTTGTGTGAGTTCTTCATATATTTTGGAGGTCAACACCTTCTTCAAGTTATCATTGGCAAATATGTTTTTCCATATGGTTGGTTCCCTTTTCATTTTGCTGATGTTTTCTTTAGCTGTGCAGAAGATTTTTATTTTGATGAAGTCCCATTTGATTATTCTTTCCTTTATGTCCCTTGCTCTAAGTGGACATATTGGTGAAAGTATTGCTGTATGGAATATCTGAGGTTTTCCTGCCTATGTTTTCCTGTAGGACTTTCATGGTATTGTGACTTATATTTAAGTCTTTTATCCATTTAGAGTTTATTTTTGTGTATGGTGTTAGTAGTCAAGTTTTATTTTTTCGCATGTAGCTGTCCAGCTCTCCCAACATCATTTATTAAAGGGGCTATTTTTACTCCATTTTATGCTTTTGCCCTCTTTGTCAA
Source organism: Desmodus rotundus (assembly GCF_022682495.2). Taxonomy (NCBI): domain Eukaryota; kingdom Metazoa; phylum Chordata; class Mammalia; order Chiroptera; family Phyllostomidae; genus Desmodus; species Desmodus rotundus. The sequence goes on from NC_071392.1 coordinate 140,834,204, forward strand.
ATATTATTTGACCATAGAGACATGGGTTTACTTCTGGGCTCTCCATTCTGTTCCATTGATCTATGTGTCTGTTCTTATGCCAGTACCAGACTGTTTTGATGACAGTGGCCTTGTAATATAGTTTGATGTCAGGTGCTGGGATCCCTCGTACTTTGTTCTTCATTCTAAAAATTGCTGCAGCTATTTGGGGTTGTTTATGGTTCCATGTAAATCTTTGAAATGTTTGAGTTGAGCCAGTATTGATACTGTGAATACAAGGACAGCACTATGTAAACTGATATGAAGCATGAAACCACCTCAAGACCTAGTGATAAGTAAGGGAAAGAAAGTTGGGGAACAGGACCGTGTGCTAAGTGTGCTCTCTTGTTTTTCCTAAAGGTCAGCGCAGGGAGCAGTGGGGGGTCTGCCCACGTAACAAAGTGAAGTGTGTGGCTTCTTGTCTATTTGTGTCCCCACCATAAGGAAATGGCTAAACTGATTTTCACCAAAATTTGAGGATATGTTTGCGATGCTCTGACTTACAATACAGGTTGTTTGGCATATGAAAATTTCCTTCTGGAGATCCTGGGGAGGGTGCTGCAGAGAGATAAGTAGTCCTTCTCCAGAGAAGCTGACCCTGGTAAAGCAAGGCCCACATAATTGCCAACTGGAAAAGACACACAAGATGGGTTCAAGTTCAATGACAGGGGAAACGGTGTGGTTTCCGTGGAATGTCCAAGATGCAGGGTCACGAGGTAGACTCTCCAAAGGAAGGCCTCACGGATGAGGAGAGCCAGATATCCACGTGGGTGAGGATGGTCAATGATCCTTCTCAGTGGAGCAGCTCTGCTAGGCATTGAAAGTCACATTTGCAAACTCTTCCAGTTACATATGAAACTGGTAATAATCAGTGTCTCTGTGAAGAAGGACCATGGACCTGAAATGAGTGGAATATTTATTCTTCATTGTATGCCCTTTTGAACTATTGGCAATATTTTCTGTGTTTATATATCAAGTCTGTTTCATTTATTTATTGATTGACTTTATTGACTTTATTTTTAGAAAGAGGGGGAGGGAGAGAGAAAGAGAGGGAGAGAAACACTGATTGGCTGCCTCTAGCATGCCCCCTAGCTGGGACCTGGCCCACAGCCCAAGGCATGGGCCCTGAATGGAAACTGAACCAGCAAACTTTCAGTTCACAGGCCAACACTCACACCACCGAGCCACACTAGCCAGGGCTAGTCTGTTTTTCTTTTAAGTTGTGAAGTACTTCAAGCGTACAAAGTATAGAGGATAATAAAGTTAAAATTGTATCTACCTGCTGGCTTTGACACATCTTACCACGTTGCCGTAGATGACTATTGGAAAAACCTACAGTTCTCTTTCTGTGTCTGTCTCCTTTACTTTCACACCGAACACTTCGGACACTTCCGGTCACCAGACATGTGAGTTTATTCCCACACCACGCTGGCCGGGTGTCCTACAATGTAACCCAATTCTGACACTATTTACCTGGAGATGATGTCAGATCCCTCAGGTTAAGGGCTCAGTCCCACAAGACTCCCCCTGCTCAAAGGCCAGTCACAGGTAGGAGCCTGCCCACAACTTCTGTCTGACTTGACTACAAGATTCCCATGACCCTTCCCCTTTGTATTTGATTATTTGCTAGAACTCAGAGAAACACTTACATTTTCCAATTTATTAAAGGAAATGCTAAAGGACATACTTGAACAGCGAGATGAAGAGATAGGGTAAGTTCTGGGAGGATCTCCCCCACAGGAACTTCTGTCCCAATAGAGTTGGGGTGCACACCCTCCTGGTATGTGGATGTCTGCACCAATCTGGAAGGTTTCTGAACCCTGGTTCATTTGGACTTTCTACACAGGCAATCATTTCATCTGCAAACAAATGTGGTTTTATTTCTTGTTCCCAATCTGTGTACCTTTTCTCTTCTTATATTAGCAAGGACTCCCAGTATGATGTCGAAAATCAGTGGAGAAAGGGGACACCCTTGTCTTGTACCTGATCTCAGTGGGAAAGCTTCAGGTTTCTCACCATTAAGTATGAGGTTATTTTTAGTTAGATGGGGGGTTTTTTTGGTAGGCATTTTCTATCAAGTGATGATGTTGCCCTCTATCTCTAGTTTACTGAGAGTTTTTGTCATGAATGGTGTTGGGTTTTGTAAAATGGTTTTTCTGTATCTACTGACACGATCATGTGATTTTCCTGTTTTAGCCTATTGATGTGATGGATTATATCCATTGACTCTCAAATGGCGAACCAGCTTCGCACACCTCGAATAAGTCCCACTTGGTTCTGGTGTGCAACTCTGCTTAAACACTGTGGGATTTGACCTGCCCACCTTTTGTGGAGGATCTGTGCATCTGCGTTCATATGAGATACTGGCCTGCAGTTTTCTTGTCTTGTAATCTCTGTCTTGTTTTTGGTATCGAGGTAATGGCGGCCTCAGAGTACGAGTTAGGAGATTTTCCTCTGCTTCTACTCTCTGAGAGAGATTGTAGGGAATTGGTATAATTTCTTCCTTAAGTAGCTGGTGGATCCGTCCTGGCAGAAAAGTGTGCTGGAGTTCCACCCTCCACTCCTCTCTTCTCCCTGAGATACCTGTACGGAACCTTAGGTTTCCATAGACCACCGTGTGGAATCGCTGGTCTAGACCATGGGCCCACATTTTTCTGTAAAGGTCAAGACAGTAAACATGTTAGCCTTTGTGGGCCACACGGTACCTTTGCCTCATTCAACAAGCACCGAAGCACAGAAGCAGCTACAGGTAATCATACATTTGACATGAAAACGAGTCCATGAAATATTTAGTTAAAGAAGCAGACTGCAGAACATCAATATTAACAGAATGGTTAATGTCTATTTAGTCTTCTATACACCAGCCACTGTGTCAAATGATTTGTGTGGATGCTCAGAACCCCATTATGATATGAACGCATGATCTCCAATTTACTGATGGGGAGACAGTGGCCTAGGTGGGCTGAATACCTTGCAGGTGAGATATAGAGCTGGGTCTGAAGCCACATGGTCTCACTCCAGAGCCTGAACTTTTAAACACTATACTGCTCTGCCTTTTTTGTTTCCTTACATACACTCACGTAAGCCTGAAAAGGGTCTGGAAGGCTATACACCAAAAAGCAAGGGTTTTCTTTGTTATCTGGAGATTGCAGGGGGTGGGGATGGGGGGAGTGGGTAGACTGATATATAAGTAAGATTTAAATTGTTAAAATAATCCTTTCATATCATCAAAAGTTAGATACTTCCACTAATACCAACAAATGAGGCAGTAGGACTTTTTCTTTCTATAGATCTGTCCAGTTCTACCATTCTAGACTTCTTCTAGGCACTTGCCATCCCTGGGCGTGTTCATTCCGAGGATGAGGCAGAGGCCTGAGGTGCCAGTGGGAGGGACTGGTGGGAGGGATTGGGGCATCTCCTGGCCCTGGAGGGGAATTTGGAGATCTCAGCAATCCAGGTTTCTCCTCCAGTCTTCAGCCTTCAACCTTTCCCTGGGGCCCCTCCCACCACCTCAATGGCTTCTCTGGCTTCTCTAATGACCAGGGACATAGAGAGAACCACAGCTTCTGTTTGGACCAAAATAGGAGTCAGATACCCACGAATGGTGGCCCTTTCCAGGAGGACTACTTCCAAATTGGAGCCTGGGAGGGGCAGTGGTGGTGCAGAGCAGGGGCTGGGTCTGGTGTTGGCCGTGGCCTGCCCGACAGCCCTTTTACCAAGTGGTAGGATTCAGAGAAAACTTCTCAAAAATGTAAATTAAGAGTGCAGCCTTGATTGAGCACCAAATACCTGTTGGCTGCTTCAGGTGCATTACCCGTGTAGTAGGTGCCGAGGAGGAAAAGTAACCCGCCCAGCTTCCCTCCGTTGGAGGACCTCGTGCCCGCTGGACTCAGTCCGGCTTTTCCGTGCTGACTCCTGACTCGGGAAACTGCACAAGCTGGATGGGTGGGGCCCAGAACTGCTTGCCCTCTGCCGTGTGCTCTCGGCTTCTACTCTCAAAAGGGCATCAACAAAGAGGCCAGTGATCATGGCTGATGACTCTGGCCTTGTCCCTGAGGAAGGGCTGAGGGAGGGAATTTGGGGTGTTCCCTGTGGGGCAGAGCAGAGAGGGGTGATGGGAAGGAAAGGGAAAGCGTGTTTTGCCTCTGAGACCCCCGTGGGGAAGGCTGGATGGATGAGATGTGCCAGGGAGACAAGAGTGGGTTCTGTGCCAGCATTTTCCCTCACGGGGCTGTGCAGGGTAGAACAGGCTGCTCCTGGCACTCCCTCTCAGGAGCCGTGCACAGGCTGAGACTTGGGGCCACAGAGAGAGGGAGGGGGTGTGTACGTGAGGCTGGATGACAGGCCAGGTCTCCTTGTTTCCTAAGATCCTGTGATGATGATGACGACAGCCACACTTAGTGCCCTCCGTAGACACACTGTCTGACTTTAGTCTCAGAAGGTATAGTTTACACCTCCACCTTCTTAGGTTTCTCATCTAGTATACGGACAAGAAAACAGGACCCCGGATGGTTAAGCAACCTCACACAGCTGGTAAACAGCCAGGCTGGGACTGACCCCCTTTGTCTGCAGAGCCTGCTGCCCCTTACCCAGGATGCAGCCTGCTTGTAGCTGTCTGGGGATGTACAATTCTGAAAGCATTAGGAGGCTAGGAACCCCTGGTAAAGAAACCAATGGGCGATAACATCCTTCTTTCCAGGGACTTTGATGTTTTATTTCAAGGCTCCAGGCGGCAGTCAGGGGATTTGCAGACCTTCCCCCTTAGGAAGCAGATTAGGAAACTCATCTCCTTAAACTATGTGGCCACAGCCCCTAAAGACATGGAATCTAAAAGCAGCTCTGACAGACACTCCCCTGAAATTACAGACTTGGGTTTTTTAAGAGACTAGCACTAATTAAAGAGAATGCCACAAAGAGGGCCATGTCCCAGACGACAGGCACTCACCTCCCACACCATGCCGCGCCCAAGGTTCCGTTTTTACTTTTAGTTTGTCATGGTTGAAAAGATCTAGATCTGAACCTTTCAAATTTCAGTTTTCAAACTTCAAATTGTATAATTGCGAAGTTTTTGTTCAAACAAAAAGCTTTACTTGGGTCCTGGACGGGTTGCTTAACCATCCAGGGTCCTGTTTTCTCATCTGTATATTAGATGAGAAACCTAAGAAGGTGGAGGCGTAAACTATACCTTCTGAGACTGAAGTGAGACAGTGTGTGCCTATGGAGGGCAGCTGGTTAAAGTGTCGCCCCCATATGCCAAGCAAGGTTGCAGGTTCAATTGACCCCAGGTCAGAGCACATACAAAAACCAACCAGTGAATGCATAAATGAGTAAAATGACAAATCAGTGTTTCTCTTGCTCTCTCAATCAATCGATCAATAAAGTTTTTCAAAAGCTGTATTTGTGTTATGCCACCATCGAGCGTTAGGCATGAGATAGATCTTATTTAAGTTGCAGCAGTCACCTGGGGCAGGTAGTATTACGATCCCCATTGTACAGGTGAGGAAACTGAGCTGCACAAGAGAATCAGTAACTTGGCCAAGGTCACCTCGCTATCAAGTGAGGGAAGCAGAGTTTGGATACAGGCCTGCTGACGTTGGAGCGTGGCTTCACACCGCTGGGCTAGTCCACTGTCCAGTCCACGGGGACCGGATAGGATGGGATGAGACTAATGCGAGGCACGACAGACAAATGTCCCCCAAATGGCAGTTATTGCACGCCAATCAAATATTGCCTTAGTGCCTGTTCTGTGCGCTGCGAAAGTGATGTCTGGCTGGGTCCTGGAAGACAAGAAAGACACGTGGACCAAAAGCTTTGCCACAACACTGATGGTGGGATAAGTGCTGAGGGCCAAGGGGAGGAATAAATTACTTCCAGTTGTGCAGAGGTTTCGTGGAGGCTGTGCTTCGTAAGGGAGGGAAGGCCATTTGTATGCGGAGACAAGGCGGAGTTGGCAAGGCCGCTGGAGGGAATCACTCCGCGTACAGTGGGACAAAGGGGAGACACCTGGGAGACACAGCACGAGTAGGCTGGGAAAGGTGGGCTGGGTCAGGTGGGCTGGGTCAGGTGCCGGGAAGCACGCCTCTGCTCCGGTCCCACCCCTGCAGAAGCCCTTGCTGTGCTGTGTGATCTCCGTTGCTCCAGGGACGCCAGCAGGGCTGCGGGCAGGCAGGCGTGGGAGCTTCCTCAGCTCCCCTGGGGCCTCAGCTGCAAACCTGGATTCCAGAGGCAGAGATGGTGTGGAGAAGAACCAAAGCAAAGGAGCTCCTCCAGAACCACTCACCCCACAAGGCACCGGTGCCTCAACCCTCAGGCATTCCCAATGGGCCAGCCAGCCTAAATCAGGACTCTGGCGGGCAGAAGTTGTGAAAAAAAAAAAAAAAAGGAAAAACTCTTGTTCACACACACTCCCAGAGCCCACAGAAACACTCCTCCAAGGATGGGTAAATCCGAAGGACACTGCCATCTTGTGGCCAAGAAACCCTGATGCCATGAAGGCTGGGAAAGTTCCTGTGCCCCAGAGGGACCACAAAGGCAGAAATGCCTGAGACTTGTTTAATAACTTCATAATGGAACCAAAATTATGCTGGCACCCAGTTTAGAGTCAAAACCAAGTCTTAATTCTGGCTGCCACATTCCGAGGTGCAGGTATCGTGAATTGTGCAGAAGAGGAAACGGCCCCCAGGAGAGATTAGGTGACTGGTCCAAGGTCACAGGTGGCCAAGTACAGAGTCAGGTCTTATGCCAGGGTCCCCAGTCACTGCCCAATAAATGGTTAAGGGTTAAAGCAGTGATTCTCAACATGTGGTCCCCAAGACCTTTCGGAAGGTGCGTGAGGTGAAAACTATTTTCATAAGATGCCATTTTCTTCCAGCAGTCCAGTGAAATCTCCAGAATCGACTTGCTGTGCGACGACCTCATCTAGTTCTGACGGCTGATGGGACGCATGTCTGTGTACTCATTTCAAAAATCCAGGTTTTGATTTCTAATATGGCATGGCCCATGTATAACCAAAAGCCCTTTGAGGTGTTCAGTAATTTTTAAGAGTGTAAATGGGTCTAAGGATGAAGAAGTTTGAGAACTGTTGCTTTAAAGAAATATTTAGCCCTGGCTGGTGTGGCTCAGTGGATTGAGCGCTGGCCTGTGAACCAAAGGGTCACCGGTTCAATTCCCACTCAGGGCACATGTCTGGGTAGCAGGTCAGGCCCCTGGTGGGGGTGTGTGGGAGGCAACCACATACTGATGTTTCTCTCCCTCTCTCTAAAAATAAAGAAACTCTTTTAAAACGTGTCTTCTTAAAAAAAATTAAAAAAATAAAGTTATGCAAACTGAACATTCCTTTTGTTTTGCTCTAGATGAATCAACTCTGCGTGAGGCACTGATTTTTAGGTTGGTTGGTTTGGACCCTCATTTGTAGGCTGACTGAAACTGTAATTGACATTTCTACACATCTGTGATTAAAGAAACACAACATCACACGTGCGGACAGGGAGAGGTCACTGGCAGGCCTGCTCTAAGTGGATGGCTCACATGTGCGGCCCCATCTAACCCCACAACCGCCATTTGCAGGAGGTGCTATTATCACCCTGTGTCCTGCAGACACAGGAAGAGTGGCCCGGCTGAGGTGCTTGTGCGTGGACTCTAACCCAGGCAGTCTGTCTTCCCTCCCTCTTCCCATTCCTGTTTGAAGACTGGACATTCACCTGATAGGACAAAAGTTTTTCAAACATGGACTCTAGGAAAGTAGTGAAGAGAAGGAAGATCACCAATCTGACCCCACACCTTCACTTTCCGCAGGAGGGCAAGTGAGGTGCGGAGAGGATTAAGTGACTTGCAAAAGATCACACAGCAAAGCATCAAAATCCACTGGGCTTCTTACTCCCAGCCAGGAGCCCTGAGAACTCCACCCCAAGCAAGCACTGCGATTGTCTCCTTCAGAGCAACACGTGAGCAACACAGCGTAGCTTGTAAGCAAGTACATCAAGACTATGCAACAGACAACATCTCCAACAAAAGCAGTTCGACTTTATTGCCGGGAAGCTAGGGAGGAGCAGGGCAAGTGGGGGGTCTCTGCAGGAGCTGCCAGCGGTGAGCAGGACTGCCAGGTTCCCATCTGTCTGGAGGGCAGGAGAGGATCAGAGTCCTGGAAGAGATGAGATGTTAGGTGGAACAGAGGCGCCATCTGCTGTGCACGTGGGAGCATTGCAGAAGCAAAGGTTCACTAAGAGGCAGTTGTGGAGGGTGAGCGGGGAAACCCAGGTGCTGGACAGCACCTGAAAGCCTGCTGTCTAGCACGTGGCTCCCAAGTCTGTTATTCCCGGCTTGACGGGAACCCGTTCACTTTGCTAAGTCAGTCACTGCTGAGGGCTTCTTCTGGGGAACACCCAGGGCTGCCGCGCCAGCACTCCCTGTCCTGTTTCCACTCACACTGGGAAGACAATGAACTCGATCCTGAGCAAACAAACCTGACACCAGCCAGATGATCAAAGTGACTTTATAACCAACCAACATTCTAGCTCTGCTTCCCAAACCTGGATTGAAATCAGTCACTGGGGGGAGGGGGACACTTAGAACAGACTCAAAGACAGATGGGAGAGATGTTGCCCAGGCGTGCAGGGCCAAGTGCTGGACCGGTGATTCCCACCCAGTGCACGCACCCAATCTCGGGGAGCCTTCCCTCACTACGCGTGGTTGCTGAGATATGTGCAGATAAAATTACATGCTGTCTAGAATGTTCTGTGGAACATGGGGCTGGGAGCCCTGCATGAAACTAGGACGGCAGTGACGGGACAACTGTAGGAGCTGGGGGAGGAGCACGCAGGCGTTCACCTTTACGACTCCACTTGTGGATGGGTGAAACTCCCTGTGATAAGAAAAGCTAAAATGAATGAGAACTGCTGAGAATTACCCAGCCACAAAAAGGAACGAAGTACTGACCCAGGCTACCACTCACATGAATCTTGAAAACATCACGCTAAGTGTAAGAAGTCAGACACAAAACATCACCTACTGTATGATTCCTTTTTAAAATTATGTCATTGATTATGCTATTACAGTTGTCCTCATTCCCCCCCTTTGCTCCTCTCCACCCAGCACCCCCCACTCCCTCAAGCAATCCCACCACCATTGTTCATGTCCATGGGTCACTCGTACAAATTCTTTGGCTACCCCATTTCCTGTACTGTACTTTACATCCCCATGGCTATTCTGTAACTACCTATTTGTACTTCTTAATACCCTCACCTCTTCACCCATTCCCTCCCGTCTGGCACCCATCAAAACATTCTCTGTATCCATGACTCTGTCTGTTCTTCTTGGTTGCTTAGATTGTTTTTCAGATTCAATTGCTGATAGATACGTATTTTTTGCCATTTTATTTTTCATAGTGTTGATCTTCTTTTTCTTAAATAAGTCCCTTTAACACTTCATATAATAATGGTTTGGTGATGATGAACTCTTAGTTTTTGCTTCTCTGGGAAGCTCTTTTACCTACCTTTCAATTCTAAATGACATCTTTGCTGGGTAGAGCAATTTTGGCTTAGGTCCCTGCATTTCATGACTTTTAATATTTCTGGCCAATCCCTTCTTTCTTTGTTGTTTTTAGATTTTTTAAAAATGATTTTATTTATATATTTTTAGACCGAGGGGAAGGGAGGAAGACAGGGAGAGAAACATCAATGTGTGGTTGTCCCTCACTCGCCACTCTCCTTCCCCCCAACCAGGGACCTGGCCCACAACCCAGGCATGTGCCCTGACTGGGAATTGAACCAGTAACCCTCCAGTTCACTGGCCAAGTTCAATCCACTGAGCCACACCAGCCAGGGCTGGCCAATCCCTTCTAGCCTGCAAAGTTTCTTTTAAGAAATCAGCTGACAGTCTTATGGGAACTCCCCTATAAGTAACTGACTTCGTTTTTCTTGCTGCTTTTAAGAGTCTCTCCTTATCTCTAACCTTTGGCATTTTAACTCTGATATGTCTTGGAGCGGGCCTCTTTGCATCCATCTTGTTTGGGACTCTGTGCTTCCTGGACTTGTACGTCTATTTCCTTCACCAAATTAGGGAAGTTTTCTTTCATTATGTTTTCAAATAGATTTCCAATTTCTTGCTCTTTCTCTTCTCCTTCTTGCACCCCTTTTACCTGGGGCACCCTGCCTGAGCTATATAGCAATCTGAGATGGCTGCTCCTTGTGCTGGGCTTGGAGATCCCCATGCTACAAACCTAGGCTGGCTGCTGCAAGTGGCTCACTGAAGCCAGCAGTTGCTTATTTGATAGAATTTAAGAAGTTGTAAGGCATGAACCAAGACCAGTCACTCATATATAAAGACAGCTTCAGTGTCTGTAAGTTGGGTGGGGCAGAGTCTCGGGGATCTCCACGGCAGGTCAAACAGTGTTATCCAGGTTAATGGAGTCTCAGATACAGCACCAGTCTGCTGGCTCTGTGGGTGGAAGGTTTAGAAAAGGGACAATGACCTCTGTTCTCCTTGTTGCCAGACACTCCAGTCTCTCCCTGTATGCCACTGGTGCCTTTCAAGCTGCCACCCAGGTACTGGAACTCAGAGGGACTGAGTCTGAGTAGGTGAGTCCATGTGTGGGTTCTTTAAGAGGAACTGCTTGGGGCTCCAGCAGTTTCTTCCACTGACTCAATCTCTACTGGGATTTGCAGGCAGAAGTTGGGGGCACTTATCTTCCTGGCACTGGAGCCCTGGGCTGGGGGCCCTGGTGTGGGGCTGGGATTCCTCACTCTCAAGATATGACTCCTGAATTTTTATCTACCACATGTGGGTGAGGGACCAGCCCGTTCCGCATCCATGCCCCTCCTACCAGTCTGGACAGATGTGGTTTCTTTAATTCCATAGTTGTCAGACTTCCATTCAACTCAATTTCTGATTGTTCTGAGTGATGGCTGTCCTATATTTTAGTTGTAATTTTGACATGGTTGTGGGAGGAGGTGAGCCATGTCTGCCTATGCCGCCATCTTGACTGGAGTCCGACTCCTTTTCTATGCAAAGTCCAGAATAGCTGAAGCCAGAGAGGCAGAGAGTGGAGGGGGGTGGGGTGCCGTGGGGAGAGACTGTTTAATGGGTACAGGGAATTTTTCTGGGGCGATAAAACTTTTCAAACTATGGAGAGGTGGTGATTGTACAACATTGTGAATACACTAAAATATCTATGAATGGAACACTAGACAATGGTTAATGGCATGTCATGTGAATTTCACCTTAATTTAAGAAAATACTATGAGACAAACGTTAAACTGAGTTTGGTTTACAACTGGCAGGTATTTTATGCAACATGCTGGAGCCCTCAGCTTCTCTGAGCTAAGCCTTCATTTTCAGAGGGACTTCACAGGAACCCCCGCCAGGCAGGGAAGCAGCGGAGAGGGTGGAGCCCTGTTTTTACAGACGGGAAGACTGAGGCTCAGGCCCATAAACTCAGGCATGACAGGAGGGCAGGGCTGGAATCCTGATTACTCTTCCTGAGCTCATCCTGAACATGAGTCGCATCCATGGACGGAATGGGGGTGAGGGAAACAGACACATGTGACATTTCATGATTCGAACGTGAGGTTGCTATTCCCCCAGGACACTGCCCTGGCTCAGCCTCCAGTGCAACCTTTAGGAGGAAGGCTGTGCTCGCTGGGGACCAACGTGCCCACCAGCCAGTCATAGCTGGCTGCCTCTGCCTGGGGGCTCTCCACAGGCCCAGTCAGGGGACAATGCCACCAGTGACTACAAAACCTTGATTCCGGGTATCTCTTGCTCTGCCTCTGCCACTGGCCCAGGGTGGGGCTTTAGTCCCACCACTGCCCCTCAGGCCTCACTCTCCTCCATGACAGTGAGCGCACAGGGCTGCGGCGACCACTGCAGTTCCCGCACCAAGTGCAAGACAGGGGCAGTGACAGCTGGGCGGGTGGGGCTGCGAAGCGGTCTGGACACAGAGGGAACACTGGATGGATGGGTAGGCTCCGCCCTGGTCCCCCTAGGGGAGAGGGCAGGCACAAGGCCACTTATGTGCCCCCTGGATTACACAAAACAGGTGGGAATTTCCAGCTTCGATATGTGATTGGTTTGCGCCACTCTGAATTAACTTACCTGGCTGGTGCCCAGAAGCATGAACCCCAGGGCATAGGGGTTGCCTCTGATAGGACGTCAACCGCTCAAAGCAAAAGACACACTGTTCAGGGTCACGTGCTCCCAACTTAAACGTGGCTGATCGCGAAATGCACCCATGTCATGAAAGGGGTCCTGGGAGACATGACGTGGTGCAGCCTCTCCTCACAGGGGCTGCAAGGACTCCCCAGACACGTGGTTTGCATTAGCTACTCAACTACCCTGTTGAAGTGCCTGCACCTCACCCACCTGCCCACTTTGGTCCACCCTGTGGGCCAGGGGTCCAGGCCACTGCTATTTGGGGCCAACATAGGTGACGGTTTTCCCCGTTTTCTTCAGGGTCTCCAGCAGAGCATCCACACTGTGCTCAGAGTCGATGCAAACCTTCTTGTTGGGCAGGTCGATGTCAAACTGAACACCTGCAGGAAGAGGAAGTGGAGTGAGGGTGGCGGTGGCAGAAGCAGAGACCCTGGCAGTCAGAGCGAGAAAGAGCTCCGGCTCTGAAATCCTTATTCACAACCACTCTTCCGGCCGCCTCCAGACCAGCGATCAGGAAACTTTCCCTGTAGTTTGCTGATCCCTGCCCTGGACTTGCAAAGATAATAGAGATGTACCATTGTAAAAAAGGGGCAAACGTCTCTGATCAAACGGAAAGTGTAAGGCCCCTACTCTCTTCACCCTCTAGAGACCACTCCGAGTAGTGTGGCATCTCTCCAGTCTTTCCCCCGACAGACAAATGGGAAATAACCCCCCGAAAGGCATCCTACTATACAAACAGGTCCTGCTATATTTCACTTCCCAGTGGCCAGGATGCCTTGCCGTCTTAGCATGCCCAGACTGACTGCATCCTGGTTCGTAACAGCAACACCCTGATCCATGAAGTGGATGCGCCCTGCATCCACTCAATCCCCTGCGGAAGGACACTGAGGTGGCTTCCGGTTTCTCACTCTTACCACAACGATACAGTCAACATCCCCGAACATGTCTTGTAAAACCTGTGAAAAGATTTCTGTTCCATGAATTCACAGGGTGGAAATTGTGGGGCAACAATTTCCAACATTACATGGTATTGCAAAACTGCCCTCTTCAAGGGCTGTGCCGATTTAAAGCCCCCCAGCGGCACAAGGGAGTGTGTTGAATGGGTCTTACGGAGACCACAGAGTACAGAGTGGAGGCCCTTCATAGGTTCTAGATGTGGCTCCACCACTGACTTGCTGGGTCTTGCCCATTATAGGCCTCAGCTTCCCCATCTGTACTGAAGCAGATGGGGTTGGCCAGCCCCTACGGTCTTCCCAAGTTCAAGTATGCCATTAGTCTGTGATTCCTCTGGCCCAGGACTGCTCATCCAGGGCCCTAACCAAGTGGGAACCCTTCTGAGCCATCTCAAGAGTCCACTCAAGTGGGGAGAGTAGTGAAAGGTAAGGAGAGACCTGTCCCCAAGTTCAGAGCAGATCCCCAAGCATCAGTCAAGAGGCCTTAAAAATCAGGTGGACAAGATTTGCTACAAATGCCTAAATTTGTAGCAAATGGATACTTGGGGTGGATGGGTGTTACAATGTATCCGTGCTGCCCTCTGGGTTTTTGTCTTTCCCTTCAGGAGTATCTCCCTCCTCTGGCATCATAGAGCCAAAAGGAGCTCTGGGGCTGTCTAACACAGTGGATTTCAAACTGTGTGCCTTGCAGCCCAGGTTCCTGGGTAGGTGTCCTTGAGCTGTCAAAATGCAGCCCCACCCTCATTTCATCGTGCCTCTCCATATATGAGGGGCTTCTGAGCAGAAATTCACTCTAAGTACCCATGGCAAAAGCAGATACAGACTGACGTTCTCACGTGGTGGCTGGGGAAACTCAGGCCTGAGAGAGGAAGAGGCCACTGTCATGTGACGAGTCAGCAGCGGGTTCTTTCCACAACATCCTCATTCCACAGATGGAATATACAGCTCAGGAAACTGCTTTAAATGCTAACGAGATCACACCGAAGGGAAGCCCTTTGAAAAGTTGGTGGTATTATTATTTAGGGTTTAAAAATAAAAATCTGCCCTGGCCAGTCCATGAACCAAAAGGTCACTGGTTCGATTCCTGGTCAGGGTACATGCCTGGGTTGCAGGCCAGGTCCCCAGTAGGGGGCATGCGAGAGGCATCCAATGGATATATCTCTTGAATGTTGAGGTTTCTCTCCCTCTGTTTCTCCCTCCCTCCCTGTCTCTCTGAAAATAAATTTTTTTTAAAATGAAAATCTTAGAAGGCTGACTGGCCCAGCACTACCAGAAATCTGACCGCAGCTCAGTCATTACCTCAGGGAGCCCCAGGGCCAGACCTCAGCCCTCTCTGGGCCTCCATTTCCCCAGCTGAGACCTGAGGGGTTAGATAAGAATAATGGTTTCCTAAATATGTCCAGAAAAGGTGCTTTAGGAGTTCTACACGACTGATTCAAATTGTTACAGTTTAAAAAGTCCTAGTAGAAAATGACACTCAGATTGCCATATAACAAAAATTAGCCCACTGGAGATCACCAACATGCTAACTGGTACTGATAGGGCTCTGGAACTAGACTGCAAGGCCAAATCCCAGCTCTGCCACTTACTGGCCGTGCGGCCCCAGTCAAGTTACTTAACCTCTCTGAACTTCAGTTCCCTCCTGCTGTAATGGAGATATAGTCCAAGAAGCACCTAAATGGTTGTGAGGATTAAATGAAAGCCACCAAGCTGAGTACTTGGCACATGCTAGGTACTCAATACACCTTAGTTTTACCGTTATCATCAGCTTGAACTCAAGCTTCTCCGGCTCCATGTCTGCGTGCATTTGAACACGACATAAAGTTTATCAGTTTCCCCCACTTCACTCCCAACCGAGGGCCACTCACTCACCTCCCAGCTTGTTGAGGACCCGAGTGACAGCATTCGAGCAGCCTTCACAAGTCATGTCAACGGAGAACTCGTGCTTCTGAAACAAAGGGGACCGTAAGCCAAGCGCTGCGGAGGGACCCACACACCCCACCGGCATGCAGCCCACTCAAGGGCCAAGACAAGGGGAGGAGACACAGGGCAGGACCTGGCTGCCGTCCGACCCACAAGTGGCCTGTTTCTGGGCCCCACTGTCTTCGTCAGCAAAGTGGAGTAACCAAGGATTTCTGTATCTCACAGGCTATTGTATTAAATGAGATAATCCCTCCAGCTCCTTTAGCAGTGTCTGGCATGCTGTGAGTTCAATCAGCCGGAAAGCTAGTTTATAATGCTGGCTTCTAGTCTCACCTTCAAAACCCTGATTCTTAGGCCTTGGGGCCATCTCAGCACCATCAACTCTGACAAGTGTGGACGCCCATCCCCTGAGCCATGCTGATCTGGTGGTCTTACCAATGCATCAGATCACCTTTTGTATTAGAATCACCGGGGAGCTTGTAAAACCTATAGGTTCTAATCAGCAAGAGTGGGCTGGAGCATCTACAATGGCTAGAAGGCTTCCCTGGTGATTCTGATGTATAGTGACCACTGTTCGCACCCAAATGCCGCCTTCTCGGAGGCATCACCTAATTCCTGGCAAGGAGATGGAATGGCACATGCTCCCAGGGAGTGGGAGGGCAGACCAGTAAGGGAGGCCAGGCTCCTGGATGCTTCACACAGGCTGGACATCCTATGTCTCCACGATATCCAACAAACTAAGCTCCCAGAAGACAGAGGCTTGTTTAGTTCATGGCCGCATCCCCACAACAGGCTCTCAGAGACATCGTGAGTCCAGTTCCAGACCACCGCAACATAGCAGGGGTCCCCATAAAGCAAGTTGTCCTCTTTGCTGGTGGAGGGTTTTGCTTTTAATTTGTAAAACAATAATAATAATAATAATAATCTACATTTGTGAAGCACAATAAAGCTAACTGCAAATGAAACTAGGTACGTCCGTAGTTGTAACAGACCACATGGTTCGTGAAGCCTCACGTAGTTACTATGTGGCCCTCAAAGAAAAATTTGCTGACTCCTTCTCTAGAACAAACAGATGGTCAAGATCTGCCCGTGGCGTGCACTTGTGTGCTAAGCTTTAAAGGGTTTGCGAGGCTGATACAAGACCCAAATCGATGAGTGCCCACGATGCTCTCCATCTGGTGTCTGAGGTAGCCCTCACCCAGCCTGCAACGGGCGCTAGTCACCTTATTTGACTCAGGGTTAAGTAAACTGCACAGTCAGTCACGTGGCGAGTATGGGCTGAGGCTGGGACATGGACCCAGGCTTTCCTGGCTCCAGGGACTCCCTGCTCGTTCCGGACCAGCACACAGCACTGCGCCCCACCATCCTGACTCCGAGCAGGACCTCTGAGAGTGGGGACACTTCGTGAAGGAGCAGGAGGTTTTGCTGCCCGAGGACCTGAAGTGAGCAGACATCTGAAGTTTCCTGCTGTGCAGACTAGACAGCAGCTCTCCTTCCAGCCTCCACAGGGCAGAGGCCAGAAGCCTGCTGGTGGCTTCCAGGTGGCAAACGTCACACTTCGGTGTTCTCCTCCTCTACCTCTGAGTTGCACAAGTAAATTAGATGGTGGTGGAAAAATCTATGTAACCAACAGAGTTCTCCATGCTGCTTCACAGGGAACCCCAAGACTGGCCTGCCACTGGACGCTCGGCCTGGTGTCGCTCCAGCTCCCACAGCCTCTTTAAAGTGGATGAAAAAGCCCAGCAAGTCGCACAGTGCTTTCACAGAACCTCAGACTCGGCAGGGTGGGAACAGAGTAGGGTCACGTAGCCCGGCTCCTCTCAGACAAGGAATCTTTCTCAGCTCTCCGGGACATTCAGCCTCTGAACGCCCTGAATAAGGGGAGTTTACCACTAATAGTATTTGAGGGCCTCCTCTGTGTCAGACCTGGTTCTAAGCACCTCTGAGAATTACATTGGTTAATCATTACAGTAACCCATGAATAATTCATTATTATTATCTCTTCTTGACAAGAGAGGAAGTTGAGGTTCAGAGGTCAGGTCACTCACTCAGTGGACACAGCCAGTGAGTGGCAGGGCCTAGACCAGACATAGTCTCCAAAGCCTGAACCCATAACCACTGCAGTCCTTGTTAAAATGAGGTTTGAAATCTGCCCACCTGTGGTTCTTCCCTACTTGTCCTAGGTCTCTGCAACAGCCACTGCTCCTCGTGGACTAGCTATGCCAGCGGCTGTGCCAAGTATTTCGCTGGCATTTTCCCATTCATACTAACAGTCCTGTGAGGTCGGTTTTTATCCCCATTTTACAGATGAGGAAATCAAGGCAGAGAGAAGCAAAGGAGCTTCCTCAAGGTCATCGGGTTGGCAAGCAGGAGCAGATGCTCAAGTAGGCTTCTGAGATTCCAAGTGTTTGACAAACCCCTCAGGAGGCAGGTTTCCCCTTTCCGTTTCGATGGTAGGCCCTCTGCTAAATCCTCCTTCCTCCAGCTGTTCGTCTCAAGATGTGGCCGAGTGCCCTCTTCCTACCGACCATCCCCTCGCACGGGTCTTTTGTTTGTCCAAATCCCCAGAAGTGAACAGAGGACAGTGATCCTCAAGCTGCCCCCCCCCCAAAAAAAACCCTGGTGGCCTCACTACCCCAGTCAGGGGTGACTGATGCTGTCCTCTGACCCTGCCACAGGCAGATTGGTTCACCTGGGAGCCTATGCTGTCGGGTTCTTGTCCATACTTTGTGTTGTCTGAGGTTCTGTCCCAAGGCACCTGGCAAGACCCAAGGGAAATGACACATGCAATGTTTGTGGCTTGGCCCAGGGGGCCTCTGGCTCATCTGTCAGCTTCCCCAAAGCTAAGAGGCTAAGACACAGGGCATCTGGGAGACACCTCTGAGTACTCGCTGGGTTCACAGAGCAGTGAACTAGGCACCCTGGGGGAAAGTGCTAAGCACCACCTGACCCAACCAGGATCTCTAGGATGCAGCTGGGATCAAAGCTTCCTCCCAAGCCAAACTGACTTTTGTCCACACTTACCAAGCGGCCGGGCCAGGAGAGACTGGGCATCTGAAGACAAGGGGATTAATCCTGGCTCTATTCATCTTCCAACTCGACCTTGCGTAAGTTACGTGCTTTGGGGGAGTTTTTATTTGCAAAAGGCTTGCTTCCTTCCTTCCTCCCTCCCTTCCTTTTTTCAAATTATAAGAGAAACTTTATTTAGAAAGTTACAGAGACGAGCCAGCTGGGGCTTCTGAAACAAGTTACAGAAGCGAAAGAAGGGCCCTAGGAGCTTAGAAGAAAGAAAGGCGAAGATAACAAGGCCGGGGTGGGGCGATGAAGAAGAGGTAGGGAAAGGCGGGGTGGGGGCGGGGGCGTGCTCCCGACCCGGAAAGTGCGCGAAGAGGCCTCAATTTCTTATCTACAAAATGAGGCCAAGAGCTACCAGATATTTGCGGTTAAGACTGAGTAAGCGGCGAAGACCGGGGAAGACCTCCTCTGTCCTCCTGAAACCCTGCCACGGAGCAACAGGAGACGTTGGGCAGGTCCTGAACCTCTCCGGGGCTCCTGGGTTCGGGTTCAGAGAGTGACCGGCAAAGCACTGTCTCCATTCAGTGTCGCCCAGCCTGAAAGTCGGCCGGAGTAGTCAGGGGAAGGGAAGAAAAATACGGACCTCTGCAAACCCTCCCCGTCCGCGAGGCCCTAGCCACCCCCTCCCCTCTCTCAAGGCCAGCGCCGCGGAGGCGCACCAGGCGGAAGGGCAGGAATTGCGAGTCCTAGTTCCCACTCGCCACCCACTCCCCGTGTGACCGCGGACTCCTCTCTGCCCTGCTCTGGGTCTCCGTTTCCCCGTCTATGCAGGGAAGGTCTGGGCTTGTCGCCGGAGGCCTTGCAGCGGCCACGATGTTCCGAAGCCTGACTCCTACCTAAAGCCCCCTTCGCATTGGACTTTCGGGAGCTTCGCAGAAGCAGGGGGCTGCGTGGGGAGGGCTGAGAAGGGGCAGGAGCTCCCGGCGCGGCCTGAACCCTGGAAGAGCGACATCTGGCCCAGCAACTGTGCAGCCGAGGCACAAGCCGGGGGCCTCAGACCTGCGCGGGCAAGGGCGGGGGCGGGGCGGCCACTTACCGGCATGACTGAAGGGAACGTGGGCGGCGGCGGCGACGCTCCTGCAGGTTCTGAGCGCTCTAGCTGCTGGGTTTCCAGGCTTGCGCGCCCTAGGGAGCCGCCCCGCAGGTTTGGCCCCGCCCCCTCCGCCCGGCCGGCAGCGAGGCCCCGCCCCCCGCCCGGCCGGCCTGGGCTGCCTGACAGCCTGGTCGCTCCGCCCTCTTCCGGCGGGCGTGGCCCCGGGCGCCTGCCACTCCGGAGCGAGGCGGTGCACCCTACCCGGCTGGCTTCTACCTCCGGTCGGCCCTTTATGGACTGCAGCCTTCGTTTCTGGCTCGTGTTAGGGGCGTTAGGAGTACAAGGGCCCCTTAGTGAACAGGACAGACCCCGCCCCTCCCTGAAAGGACAACCTGCTGTGTTTACTCAGTCACTATTTATTGAATTCCAACATTGAGCCAGAACTGTACTAGGCCTCCAAAAGCAGTAGTGGAAAAGACATAGCCCAGCCGGGAGCCACCAAAGCATGGCAGGATATTGCAGTGTTAAAGGAAATGTGTCATGGGAGCAGAGAGAGGATCTCTAATTGGGACTACAGTGTGTGTGAGTGTGTGTGTGGAGGGAGAGGGGAGATTTTGGCCCGAGGTAATAAATGAGTTCAGGAGAAGAGTACAGGTTTATCTGATGCTGGAGGAGAAAGAAACTTTCCTCTACCTTCCAAGGTTCTTTCTGCTAGTCTAATAATTAAATTGTCATCACACAGATTAATGAGAGAAAGAAATCCAATTTAGTAACATACCTGAATGAAACCCCACGTACATGAATGACAGACCCCACCTATGTGAGATGTTCTGAGTTAGAAAGGGGAAATAAATATATGACATTGTGAGCTAAGGATGAGGTCAGGTGCTTTGGAGGGAAGGAAGGTTATTCTCGGAATAAGAAGGGCAGAAGTTCAGTAATTAGAAGCTTGCCCTAACACATAGGTCCTAGAAAGTGATTTCTGGTAAGGCCCCTGATTTAAATTCTAGTAGTTGGGAGGGGGCGTGCTGAAGTTTCTCTTGAGTGCAATGGAGCTCAGATGCCTTTAGCTCAAAATAATCCACATAT
Source organism: Desmodus rotundus (assembly GCF_022682495.2). Lineage (NCBI taxonomy): Eukaryota > Metazoa > Chordata > Mammalia > Chiroptera > Phyllostomidae > Desmodus > Desmodus rotundus. The sequence continues at coordinate 140,854,442 of NC_071392.1, forward strand.
CACAGAGGTTCATTTTGGGGTGACTCATTATGAACCCCTACATGCTGAAGGAAGATGAGCAATTTGGGAAGGATGGAGGTAGACAGAAGAGCAGGTATAAATGTTAGAAGGCAAGAGTGAGCATGGCTTGAGAGGTGGAGATATTCGGATTGAGAGGCAGGCACATAAAGAGATGGAAAAATGAAGCCACAGAGGCATGAGCCCCACAGCCATGGGTGAAGACAGATGGAGGCAGAGATGGCCCAGGACACTTCCAGAGAAACAGGCGTGCCAGTTTTTGGAGCTTCAGACACAGACACACAGATGCCCCTCTGTGCACACACAGCACCAGGATGGTTCTGTCCTTGGAGTATCGAAGGATTCTGCCAAAGGGGCTCAGTCCGAGCAGTTCCAAAGATCTCTCCATCAACAGAGTGCTTGGAGAGCTTATTAAAAACTCAGATGTCTAGCCCTGACTAGTGTGGCTCAGTGGATTGAATGCCGGCCTGGGTTGCTGGTTTAATTTCAGGTCAGGGCACAGGCCTGGGTTGTGGGCCCAATCCCCAGTTGGGAGTGTGTGTTAGGCAACCACACACTAATGTTTCTCTCCCTCTCTCCCCGACTTTCTAAAAATAAATAAATAAATAAAACCCCTCAGATTTCTAGACCTCACCCTGCATACATTGCTTCTTAACTTCAAGGCATACTTTTAGTTCCCTCCTCTTCCTGGTTTGGGGAACCGCTGGTTAAGGAAAACTGTAGTCTCAATACATGAAACCTTTTAAAGAAACTGCTGGTCATTGTCTCTCAGGTCTAATTCATCCTTTTTGCCTGCTTTGTGAAAAAGGGTCCAGATCCTTTATATATTTTTTAAAGATTTTATGTATTTATTTTTAGAGAGGGGAAGGGAGGGAGAGAGAGGGAGAGAAACATCAGTGTGTGGTTGCCTCTCGAGTGCCCCCAACTGGGGACCTGGCCCACAACCCAGGCATGTGCCCTGACTAGGAATTGAACCGGTGACACTTTGGTTCACAGGCCAGCACTCAATCCACTGAGCCCCAGCAGCTGAGGCTGGATCCAGACCCTTTAAATCTTTTTTCCTTTCCTAACTGGCAAGATGGTAAGCTTCCTCAGTAAAGGCTCTGCAGAGACACTGGAAGGGGAAAGCTTTTTCCATCTTGTTTCTACTGTGCTCACTCAGTAAGCCCTTGCAGCATGAGTTGCACCATGCCCAGCTTCTGAGGATGGCTTCTCCTGCACCAGGCTCCTGCTGTACTCAGGGACCAGCAGCACCTAGCAGCCAGCACCCCCAGTATCTAGCCCCCATGGTGTGCTTTCATAGCAGAGTGCCTTCAGTGAGATGCCTCTTTATGTGAATAGCTTTTTTCAGCACCCTAGCAGGTGGTTTTCCAGCTGAGAGGGTGGATTTCTAGCAAGTTCCACCAGCAGGGCGTTCAGTGGACCAAGCTTGGATCTCAGCCTAGGGGTGGAGGTGGGGTGGGGGTGGGGGATGCTTTTTAGGTTCTCTATCTTTCTATCTTGGCTGCATAGTGCTATATCATTCAGTTGTTCCATAGTTTACTTAACCAGCCTCTATGGCAGAAACCATTGGCTGGCTAATCCAACACCTATTCCCAATCTTTTTACTCTTGCTACTAAGGTGTTGGCTGGATCCCTAAATACTTTCTTTCCCATCTTTCCTTGCAGCCAGTTTGCCCATACAATAGAGCTCTGGATGACAAGTTCAAAGTAGAAGTCTGCTAGGAATATTTTGGGAAAGCTGTCGCTTTTCTCATAAAAGAGAACAGATATCACTGCCTAGAAAACTGATGTTATATCTAGAGTGCAAGTGCACTTTCTTGCAACTATGAGGGGAATGCCAAGGGAATTAGAGAGGCTGGTTCTGATGGTGCAGACTGAGCCAACGCCAGCCGCAGCTTGCGCCCAGACTAGCTATGTGGGACAGGTGAGCCCCTCTTTATTTCAGCCACGGCTACTCAGACTTCCTGTCGCTTGCCCCTGACACTTTCTAGATACAATCCCCCACTGACAGAGATATAGGTTGCTTCCAATCTTTTATTGATGATTACATAATGGCAGTTTATATACACACATCTTTTCTTAAAATTTTACGTAGACTAAACTCCTAGTGGAATTACTGACTCATTCTCAACTGAGATGAGCCACGTTGCCAAAGCCTTACCAACCACATTTTCGTGTCTTCTGATCTATGTGTACTACCCTCAACCATTCCAAGTTTATAGGTAATCTTTAAATTTTTCCTTTTCTGCTTTTCTTTGCCATATTTTCTATAATGAACATTAAGAAAAGGACCACAGCGGGGAAAAAGAGTTCAGGAGTTCTGACTTCCAGACTGCCAGCAGTCTCAGCACGAGCCTTGTGAACTCAGGTCAGCCATGGCCTCACCACGCCCGGGGGCCTGGGCGCTGGGCCCTTCTGGCTCACAGTGCTGTGGCGAGGACAGGCATGGATGGACCATTGCCATGTGCAGCTGGTGAGTTTGCCCACAGTGGTCGGTGCCTTCTTCCCAGTGCACCCCACCTCTGGCCCCCACCTACTGGAGTGACCATTTGGCAGGTGCTGGGGCTCAGCTTTGCAGAGAAAGGCCATTCTGGCTGCTGCCTCCTCCCTTAGAATGGCTATTCCAATTTATGTTTTCTGCTAGCAGTGTATGAGAGAGTTTTCCCACACTTTTGCTGACGTTTGGTATTAGCAAGTAATTATTTTTCATGATTTGATGACTGAACAATGATTTAAAGTTTTGGTGCCTTGGTTTCCCCATCTGTTGAGATGAGCTGTTTGAGGTTTAGATAAGCTATTTTATATACATAAAATAGTTCCATTCTTCCTTACTGGGCTTTGGATTTCAAGTGATATTAACCTGATTTTGAATACCAGCTCTGTCACTTTCAAGCTATGTGACCTTGGGACAGTCACTTAACTTTTCTGAGCCATAGCTGCTACTTCTGTAAAATTGAATTAGTACAGGGTGGGTCAAAAGCAGGTTTACAGTTGTTTGAATGGGGAATAATATAATCATTAGTAAATAGTAGTACAAGAATAAACTCTGTGTTCCACATGCTCACAGCTGTAAACTTACTTTTGCCCACCTTGTGCTTCAGCGTTTCCCTGAGGAGAAATGGAAAAACTACACCTGGCACCGTGCCTGTTACATAGTAGTTGTTTGATACAAGGCAATTTATTGGGACTTCAAATATTGTCCCTCTTCCAAGCCACAGCAAGTGATGACTCCTAGGTCTGTATAGGAAGTGTATAGAGTGTGCTACAAAAAATCCTTGCGAAGAACTTTGGCTGCAGATTGCCACCATTTGCTATGGACCCCAAAACTCTCAAACTACCTGGAAATCTGTCTAAGACAGCATTATCTGGTGGCACACCTGAGAGAATGAAAGTCCCAGGGTCTCAGGGGTTTCTGAGGAAGGCATGCCCCTTTCCCTACTTGGGGCTATATCCTCCTTCCTCGGGCAGTGGGTAAAAAACCTGGACTTGAAATCCGGGAGCCCTAGCTCCTAGCTCTAGCTGTGTGACCTTGGGCAAGTTGTTTAACCTCTCTGAGCCTGTTTCTGAGAAATGGGAAATAAGGTGGTTATGAGCATTAATGAGATCATCTTTGTAGAGAGCATTAGCAAGGCACCTGGGGCGTGGTCAACACTCCATGGACTTTGAGGGGGTACTGTGCTTGCAGTCAATGCCAACGGAAGGAGAAACCCAATTAAGCATGCTTTTCCAAGCCAGTGAAGGGTGTCTTTGGATCTTTGTATGATCTTTGTGTGGTACGGAGCAAAAGGAAAAGAAATTAGCAGTATGGGAAGAAGGCAGATTGAAACCTTAATGCCTCGTTTTCAAAATCCCTTGTATAGCTGAAGGGGCAATATAGAATTTCATTCTGTAGTAAAGTCCAAAATTGCCACATTTGTAGTTCTTCATATTGTTAATGGCAAACAGCACCAGATGTTAGCCCTCAGTCCTTGAGTTTTGGCTAAGAAAAAATTCATAGTCACTGCTCAACTACAAGCCAAAGTTTATTTAGAAGGTCATAGAGGTAGAATTGAGCGGTAGAAGAAAGGAGTCAGTGGGCTCAGGAAACAAGTTACAGGGGCAAAAGAAGGGCCCTTGGAGCTCAGGAGAAAGGAGGCAAAGGTGCACACTGGGGGGAAGGAGAGGGAAAAGCCTCAGGTGAGAGAGAGAGAATGAGGGAGAACTGGGTCCTTGGTCTGAAAGACTTTTATCTGGCCGCCTCAGGATACAAGGAATAGTAGTCAGCCTTCTAGGTGTGTCTCCTCAGGGTCCTTGTCTCCACTGACTGGCGCCAGGGTGGGGTCAGTAGTCCTTGAAGCTGGTGCTGATGTCAGTCAAGGCGTCTTTCCTCTGGCTTTGCTGCTCTGCTGGGCCTGGAGCTCAGACACAACTGAGGCCTAGATGTTATCTCTAGTTTGAAGAAAACTGTCTCTGGTCATCAGACCCGATGCTTTGTTCTTAAGATGATTTGATGGTCCCTGACTGGGATGGCTCAGTGGATTGGGTGTAGACCCACAAACCGAAAGGTCACCAGTTAGATTCCCGGTCAGGGCGCATGCCTGGGTTGCCGGCCAGATCCTTGGTGGGGGATGTGCGAGAGGCAAACTGATCCATGCTTCTCTTTCTCTCTCTTTCTCCCTCCCTTCACTTTTTCTAAATATAAATAAATAAATAAAATCTTTTTTTTTTTTTAAAGATTATTTGCTGGGACTCAGAACCTCATTGTCCCGAGGGCTTAATGCTTAAGGGAGTGGTCATGCAAGGGACTGTGTGGGAGATGTGAGAGACATTCTCTGCCCCCCCTCGTTCCTCCTCTAAGGGGGTCTACTACATGACTAGTGACATGCCAGAGGAGGAAGGTCAGAGGAGGATCCGGCCGCATAACCAGTGATGTGAAAGTTCAGGGGGTCTAAACCTCATGACCAGTGATATGCTAGGGGCGGAGCTCCCACCCTGCAATTGACCGTGGCTAGGCATCCGGGGCTTTCTGCCCTGGTGACCTTCTGCACCTGGCCTATGGTTCTTACTCTGCTCACATATCTGTCTAAATGCCTACTATATGAATATCTCTATTAACATCTGTATTTAACATTGAATTTTGTTTGAAAAATCATACAGTATCAAAGAGTACAGAATGAAAACTAAGCCTTTCTCCTACTCTGGCCCAAGTTCAGCTCCCTGTCAGTAATCATTAACAGTTTCTTGTGACTCCTTCCAGATATAACCAGTGGATGTACACCAAAACTGTACAGGAATGTATACAGAGAACTATAGCAATATGGTATATCTTTTTTAAAATTACATTTTATTGCTTATGCTATTACAGTTGTCCTGATTTTCCCCCTTCGCTCCCCTCCACCTGGCACCCCCCACACCCTCAGGCAATCCCCCCACCATTGTTCATGTCCATGGGTCATGCATATAAGTTTTTTTGGCTACTCCATTTCCTGTACTGTACTTTACATCCCCATGGCTATTCTGTGGCTACCTATTTGTACTTCTCAATCACCTCACTTCTTCACCCATTCCCCCACACCCCTTTCCCATCTGGTAACCATCAATTTTCTTGAATAAGTCCCGTTAACATTTCATACAATAATGGTTTGGTGATAGTGAACTCCTTTCGCTTTTTCTTGTCTGGGAAGCTCTTTGTCCGCCCTTTGATTCTAAATGATAGCTTTGTTGGGTAGAGCAATCTTGTTTGTAGGTCTCTGCATTTCATGACTTTGACTATTTCTTGCCAATTCCTTCTAGTCTGCAAAGTTTCTTTTGAGAAATCAGCTGACAGTCTTATGGGAACTCCCCTGTAAGTAACTGACTTCCTTTCTCTTACTGCTTTTAAGATTCTCTCTTTATCTTTAACCTTTGGCATTTTAATTCTGATGTCTTGGAGTGGGCCTCGTCGCATCCATCTTGTTTGGGACTCACTGTGCTTCCTGGACTTGCATGTCTGTTTCCTTCACCAAATTAGGGAAGTTTTCTTTCACTGTTTTTCCAAATAGATTTCCAATTTCTTGCTCTTTCTCTTCTCCTTCTGGCACCCCTATGACGCACATGTGGACCTCTTGAAGTTGTCCCAGAGGCTGCTTATACTGTCCTTATTTTGGGGGACTCTTTTACTTTCTTGTTGTTCTGATTGGTTGTTTTTTTCTTTCTTATGTTCCAAATCATTGATTTGATTCTCAGCTTCATCCACTCTACTGTTGTTTCCCTGCAAATTGTTCTTTATTTCAATTAGTATATCCTTTGTTTCTGACTGAATCTTTTTTATGCTGCTGAGGTCCTCACTAAGTTCCTTGAACATCCTTATAACCAGCGTTTTGAACTCTTCATTTGATAGATTGCTAATCTCCATTTCATTTAGCTCTTTTTCTGGAGTTTCAAACCATTCTTTCATTTGGGCCATGTTTCTTTGTCTCCTTATTTTGGCAGCCTCCCTGTGTTTCTATGTATTGATAGAGCTGCTTTTACTCCATCTCTTGGTAGTGTGGCCTACTGTAGTAGGTGTCCTGTAGGGTCCAGTAGCACAGCCTCACCTATCATCCAAGCTGGGTACTCAAGGTACACCCTTCATGTGGGCTGAGTACACATTCCTCCTGTAGTGGAAACTTGATTGCTCTTGGCAGGTCAATGAGAGGGATTTACCCAGGCCAGTCAGCTGCAAGGACTCGCTGTGACCACTGACCACAACCCTTTTCCCTCCATGGAGGATCAGCTGTGCAGGGGCAGGGTGGTGGTGTCCTGACCTGGTTCTGGCGTTTCCTGGGTGGTGCAGGCCAAGAGCAGCCCCAACCTGTGTTTTACCCAGTGCACCCTACGTGAGCTATAAAGGAATCTGAGATGACTGCTACTTGTGTTGGGCTTGGAGATTCCCAGGTGAAGCCAAGCTGTGAATCTAGGCTGGGTGCTGTTAGTTCTGGGCCTGAGGCTCACTGAGGCCAGCTGTTGCTTGTTTGATGGGATTTAGGAGGTTGTAAGGCACAAGCCAAGACCAGCCATTCACCTGGAACAGCAAAGTTGGTTTGGGTGGAGTCTTAGGTAGGGGATTTCCAGGGCTGAGGAAATAGTGTTAGCCAGGTTGATCAAGTGTTAGATATGGCACCAGCCTGCTGACTCTGTGGGAGGAAGGTTTAGAAAGGGACAATGGTCTCTGCTCTCCTTGATGCCAGACACTTCAGTTTCTCCCTGTATGCCACTGGTGCCTTTCAAGCTGCCCCCCAAGTGCTGGAACGCAGATGGACTGAGTCTGAGTAGGTGAGTCCATGTGTGGGTTCTTTAAGAGGAACTGCTTGGGGCTCCAGCAGTTTCTTCCACTGACTCAATCCCTGCTGGTTTTTGCAGGCAGAAATTGGGGGCACTTATCTTCCTGGCACTGGAACCCTGGGCTGGGGAGCCTGGTGTGGGGCTGGGACTCCTTGCTCCCAAAATATCCCTCCAGAATTTTTGTCTACCACATGTGGGTGTGGGACCAGCCTGTTCTGTGTCTGCACCATTCCTACTAGTCTGGATGGATGTGGTTTCTTTAATTTTGTAGTTGTCCGACTTCCATTCAACTCAATTTTTGATGTGTCTGAGTGATGGTTGTTCTATAATTTAGTTGTCATTTTGACGTGGTTGTGGGAGGAGGCGAGCCATGTCTGCCTATGCTGCCATCTTGACTGGAAGTCTGCCCCATAATACACTATAACTTAATAGAAATAATTGCCCCAACGTATCCCTCCCCCTTTTTCATTCTTCCCATAATTCTGCATTTTGCTTTCTTCATTTATCGGTATTTCTTGGAGATTGCTCTATAACTGTACACACAGATCTGCCTCATTTCCTCTGTGGTTACACGACAGCTGACTGTAAGTGTGCACTGTCGTAGTGTTATATCTAACCAGCCCCATATAGCCGGACTGCTGGGTTGTTTCCTGCCTCTATTATAAGCAGTGCTACAATGAATATTATTATACTGGGTCTTTGCTCACAGGTGAGAGTTTAAGTTATGTACAGGCACATACCTGTATTTTTAATCACCCTTCATGAATGATTAACTGTTTGGGAAACTGATCCAGATAATGTCCTTAGGATCATAATACTTTCTGCTAACCTTCCACTCCCCCAACTAAATTGTATTTTCTGGGATTGTACCCATGTCTCCCCGCTGATTCTCTGAATTTGAGGAGTATGGCAGGAAGAGAAGGGTGAAGTACTGTACTGGAGGGGTTGCTGGTTTTGCTTAGTAGTGAAAAGACCAGTAGGTGGCTGGGTGGGACCCTCCCTTAGATGACTGTGACAACCAGACCAGGGTTTCTCTACCAACTTTTCAGCCAGATAATAGTTTGTCATGGAGGGCTCTCCTATGCATCCCTGACCTCTGCCCACTAGATGCTGGTGGCCCCTCTACCCAGTTGTGACAAGGTCATATGTCTCTTAGGGGCAAAATCTCCCTGCCTCCCCCATTTTAAGAGGCAGTGCTCCAGACAGTTCACTGTTGGTAAATTATTCATGGAACACATTACTAAGTATCCAGCATCTGGGTTCTGAGGGAGTATGATGTGAGTAGGGAACCTACCACAGAACATGTCACCTTGCTCTCTCCTGTGGAAGACAGTGACAGCCGTGTGAGGTCTTGTCCACATTCTCCCTCTGGTGATCTATTCCTTCCTTCCTTCCTTCCTTCCTCCACACCGTACACAAACATAGTCTTATCGTAAAACTTTCAAGTAATACATTATCCTCATCACTTCCAACCTAGGGGATTCCCTAGGGGGTAAAGAACTGTTGTTTTTATTTTTTAAAGATATTATTTATTCAATCCTAGAGTGAGGGGAAGGGAGGGAGAAAGAGAGGGAGAGAAACATTGATTGGTTGCCTTTTGCACACCCGCAATCAGGGATCTGTCCCACAACCCAGGCATGCACCCTGACTGGGAATTGAACCTGCAACCTTCTGGCTCGCAGGCTGGTGCTCTACCCATGGAGCCACACTAACCAGGGCTGTTTTAAATTTAGAACTCTTCCTATGATCTTAGATACCTATTTTAACAAACAGAAATCATGAGTTATATTTTGTTTGTTTTGTTTTTAACATTAGACTTCACTATGTTTTGTTGAACTTATTTTTTTTCAATTAAATGTCCAATTAACAATTGGAGACTTATCCATATCTGTATAATTCTATCTCATTTTTAATAAAGTGCTGCATAGTATTCTATATTATGTGCATAGCAACACTTAATTATTAATAGTTTGCAAACTGAGGAGCAAGTACTTTTTCAGTTTAAATAGTCTAACAAGCTGACAATACTGTAATGTCCATATGCCTCTTCGTAAAAAAAAAAAAAAATTGTGGCTCTCAACCAATAAGTGGGATATACACAATTTAATAAGACTGCCAATGGCCTTACAAGAAGAGCCGTGACCACTTAAAATTCCCTCAGAATGAAATTAGGAATAGCCTTGACCCCTATCACAGGCTTTTTGGATTAAATTACCAATCTGTGGGTGTAAAGTTTTGCCAGTTCGCTCTCGTTAGCGGTTCCATTTGGAGTCATCTTGTACAATGCAAATAGAAATCTCCCAGGAGCTCGCAGAAGTTCAAATTTCCTTAGCATGGCTAACACGATCCTGGACCGGTGGTTCCTTACTCCAGAAAATCGTCAGCAGCTTTTCCCCTCTGGGCTGAGTTCCCTCTGTGTCCTCATAGTATCAAACACCTGTTCCCCGGTTGGGGGAGCTTCTGGCCAAGGGCGGCGCTCTGGTCTGTTGAATGAGTGACGGCGAGCGGGACAGTGTTTTGATCATCCCTGATTCCAGCCCTTGGAACTCACAATAAATGATGAAAGATCAAGGCCGCGGGCGGACTGAGGCATGGACGGGTGGGGGAAGAGGAGTGAGCAGAAGGGCCCTCTCACTTCGCTTCTGGGGCCCGGCCCGGGCTGGGAGGCGAACGGGGACGAGCCCGGATGCCACCAAGCGGCTGCCCGCGACCCTTTCTCTCGCGAAAGAGACGCTCCACGTGCTTCATTTCTAAATTTCTCTGCGAAAACTTAACGGGAGCTCCTCCTGCAAGGTCGTAAGCCTGCAATGAGAAGGGATCCCAGGTGTGTCTTTGTATTTCCTTAAAAAATGCTGTTAGTCACCAACAGAGGGCCCAGCAATACACTTAGAGATGTGGACTGGACCAGAACTCTGTGGCTGAAGGGCCACTTTGCCGTTGAACTGTTTCAAGAAATCTTCGGGATGTCTCCCTAGGAGTTTGACAAGTTACTCTTTAAAGATGGAATGACCCGGAGAAATAAATCCCCACACCTACAGCGGTTAGAAAACTGAATGACAGGATGTTCGAGGTCCAAGCAGATCAGAGAATTTAAAAACTACGGTCCCTCAGCAACAGCAAAAAGGAAAAACCTCACTGCACACCCACGAGCCGACCTTCGGGCTGACCTGCAGCTGCACTTGCCAAAGACAGCAGAGCAATTTGTGTTCTCCTACTGAACAGCAGTTTTCACGTGTGACTTTTTACAAGGTCTTAGGTATATACGGTGGGAGTTATCTTCTCCTTTGGCTTCCCGAAATAGCTGTCCGACGATAGTGCTGACTAATGGAGAGAGCCAGCAAGTGCCCTTAGGCATGGAAATAAGTTGTTACAAGAGAAACAAACAACGGGAAACTTTACCACTTGGTTACTGTGGTGTCAATCTACGGAAGAGGAGGGAGAGAGGCCTCAGGACTCAGAGCCAACAAGTGAGTAAAAGAAAGGAGAAAGGACACAACCCTAGACTGGAGAGTCACAGAACCGCCCCAGAAACACGGTGGCCCCGGAGCTCGATCTCCTTGGTGCAGCCCAACCCCCGCGTCAATCAGCTCCTTCCGCATTGCGATTGGCTGAGGGCTTCCTTGGCCTCCCTGGCTCCCACCTCCTAGTTGCTTGGGGTTTACTTCCCCAAAGTACACGGGCCCCACCTTGTGGAGCAACCGCTCCTGCGTTGGAAAACGGATCTCCGCCCAAGGGAAGCCGTTTTAACGAATGGGAGCAGCTCCACGCATTTATTGGCTAATATTGGTATCTGTCAAAGAACTTCCCACC